>NW_024429206.1:2160000-2760000 GCF_017639785.1 Mesocricetus auratus
GGAAGCTCAGGGAGGTGCCTCATGAGCGTTGGGTACAGTGATGGAGAAAAGAGGAGTGGCCCCCCCCCACCCCCCCCACCTCTTCAGGCTGCTTTTGAAGTCTTCACTGTCCTCTGCCGCCTTGCTCTGTGCTTGGGCTTCGGTCATAAGATAGCAAAAGCCCAGAGTCCCAGGTGGCTGTGAAGGCCCAAAATCTGGAACAGTTCTCCGGGGCTGTGCTTGAACATGGAGCAGAGACTGCAGCTCCGGTGATATCCTCGCAGCTGTGCTATTTTTTTAAGTCCCCAAAATAACCTGTATTTTTCATGCCTGATTCTTTATTTTTGGGCATTTTCTGAAATTCAAAAGTTGAATTATTTACATCATGAGACAGACCCAGGGAGCTAGCTGCTGCCTTCAAATTTGGGGTTGCACAAAGGTTTCTGACATGCCGTGATGGAACCTGGTGAGACCTGTTATAGCCTTTCTCACAGCCTCCTGATCCAGGTTGGGAGGGTGAGGGAGAGTGGTGGAGAGTGTGGGTAGGGTTCTGATGTGGACAGTCCACCTGCATCAGAGTGTCACCCAGGTCTTGCCAAGGAGCAGTGAGCTCTCCCTTCCCAGTGAGTAAACTGAGGACGAGTATATTCAACACTTCATCACTCAGCTCTTAGACCATTTCTCCCCATGTCTGGTATGAGGTCATGAGGTATGGCAGAAGCTCCATGCTAGGTGAGGCATGTGTGCCAGGCCTGGCCAATCCGAGGGCAAGCATGATGGGAACCAACCCAGAGAGACTGCACCAGGAACATGTTAGAGCTGTCGAGAAATAAAAAAGGAATAAGAGAGACATCCGAGCTTACAGGCCAATGGGCGAAGTGAAGTGGGCAGGCTCTGAAATGATGCTTGGAGAGACTTACCCATACCTCCCAGGGACCCTATATGACCACCACATGACAGTCCTCAACCTAGAATCTTGGTAGAAGCATCCAAATTCCTCCCCAGCCCCAAAACCATGGCAAGAAATGAGTATTGTGTGCAGTCAGCATTTGGACATCTGGTGAAGAATGCCAAGGTGAACACGTGGGCGGTGATGTCAGTGGTGTCTGTGAGTATTGCCTACTCAGCAAACAAACGCCTGGTGTTTAGTGAAGGTGTCTGTGGGTAGCTAAGTGGGAAAGCTGACCATTGCGAGCTCAGTCTAGGCTCTCTCAAAGCTTTCTTGCTGTGATTTCCTCAAGGGCTTCACCCCTATCACAGCCAGAATCTGCCTGCAGGACTGGCAGACATGGCCATCAGAAGTTGGGCTGCAGGAGTGTGTGTAAGTATGTGTGTGTGTGTGAGTGTGTGCATGTGTGCGTGAGTGTGCGTGCGTGCATTGCGTATGTGTGTGACAGTGTGTGTGTGTGTGTGTGTGTGTCCCAGTACCCACAGGCAGCACCATCCACTCAAATGAGTTCTCATGCTTCCTTGTCAGAGCCGTCCTCGGACCCCTTTTGTCTGGGGGTGGACAGCTTTTCTAATTAAGCGGCAGCTTTAATTACGGCACAAAGTGTATCACATAGATGCTGATTACTAAGCCTGCCCCTGGGATGATGAAAGGAAGCCGGTGAATCCAAATTAAACAGTGTCATCAAAACGAACAACCTTCCCCAGAAGCCACAGCCATGTCCCTTGTCTCATGTTTGCATCTCCATGCATAGTCATCGTCTCAGCTGGGAACAGCTTGGCTGTCAGCCCGGTAAGTGCAGACTGAGTGTGTGGCAAATGGAAGGCTGAGCCGGCTCCTTGATCCAGGCTGGCGGAGAGCTGCACTGCCCACTGGACTAACTGTACCCCATCCCCTTGTGCTCTTGGTCCTTGTGATGAGTACTGCAGGAGTTTTGGACACTGAAGATCCCAGGGAAATTGAGGTTCCCTGAAGACATGACCCACGACCCGTGT
The DNA here is from genome assembly GCF_017639785.1 of Mesocricetus auratus. NCBI lineage: Eukaryota > Metazoa > Chordata > Mammalia > Rodentia > Cricetidae > Mesocricetus > Mesocricetus auratus. The sequence goes on from NW_024429206.1 coordinate 2,161,924, forward strand.
TCTGCAGCGCCATGGCTTTTCCCGTTTGCTTTGTCTGGCTGTTGGTTTTCTGGAGGGTCTCCTCATGTATTCCAGGCTGGCCTGAAATTGACAATCCTCTTGCCTCAGCCTCCTGAGTACTGGGATGAGAGTTATGTGCTTCCACTCCTGGCCCTGGTTTTTTACTAGGAGTGGAGCTGAGGACAGCAAGGCCTTGTCCTGGCTGCACAGCTAGTCCTACTCTGGTAGAGATGGTCAAAGGTCCTGCAGACGAGCCAGCACAACACCCGTTCTCTGGAGCTCCAGTCCTGTCCCTGACACCAAAGCCACCATCCTTGCATCTTTAAATGTGGACCACTGGAGCTGGGGGAGGGTCCACAGAGCACAGGGCTGGCCTGGGCCTCTCAGCAGGCAGAGCAGGACACAGAGTACATTAGCCGTAGTATGCTCTCAACCTCCATAGGCCTGCAGTCCAGCCTTCCCCTTTCCTGCTGTGTGGCCTCTGACCGGGGCCCACTGAGCACCCGCAGCCCCTGTAGGGCGTCCTAGGCTATGACAGCACATGCTGTTGCTTTGCTGTAGCTGCTGCAAGAGACGAAACATGAACCACAAAACTTCAATAAACCCACATGCAGTTTATTGGGAAAGGGAGCAGAGGCAGGGGTAGGTGTTGGCCAAACAGGGACAGAGATGGAAGGGGAAAGGGAAGAGGAAAGAGATAAAGAGACACAGAGACAGAGAGAGAGGACAGGAGAGAAGAGGGAGACAGGGAAAGTCCTGTCTGCCCCAGGGGGACAGCAGGAAAAGAGGAGCAGAAAGGGAAAAGAGCAGAAAAGAGATGAGCAGGCAGAAAGACTTAAGTGGGTGGTGCTGGGCAGGGTGTTGATGACACATGCCTTTAATCCCAGCACTTGGGAGGCAGAGGCAACTGGATCTCTGTGAGTTCGAGACCAGCCTGGTCTACTGAGTGAGTTCCAGGATAGGCTCCAAAACAATAAGAGAAACCCTGTCTTGAAAAAAAAAGTGGGTGGCTCCTTTCTCTTAATGGGGTCCTTTGCACCTCCATGGAACCCTGGGCTGGCCAGGGTACTGCCTGAGTGCATTCTGCCAGGTGATGGGGCAGGCCAGCAGAATGCCTGAATCCTTCTAGCACACGAGCTTGGCACAGCTGCTGAAAGTCGGCAGAGGACACCAACAGCTGAGCTGGCCCAGAGTGTAATGTGTCACCTGGACCTGGGAGATCTGCCACCACCAGTGACCCAGCAATGGTCTGAAGATTGTCACTACCTGGAGGACAGGGGATGTATATACCTATAGCCCTGTGGGGCTAGAGGAAGCTGCCTGTCTCTGAGTGTTTGGTTCACTCAGGTGGTGACCCTCTGACCAGTTTAAGGTCCCTTCCTGTCTCCCTTCAAGAGTTGGTGGCATGAGCCCTGCATGTATCTATGTATATTTGTGTTTCTTGCTTCTGACATATATATATATATATATATATATATATATATATATGGTAGAGGGTGTGTCTATGTCTCCAAAAGGGAGTTTGTATGTGCGTATGTAGGGGCATGCCTTCAGCTTTTGGTTCTTATGACTTTTTGTGTTTGCTTATGTCTGTGGAATGTGTGTGTCCATAACTCTAGGGACAGGCACTGTGTAAATGTATGTGCCTCCACAGGTCAGTGACATGCCAGTTGGAGGTGTCCTTGTGGGATGTGTCTGTGTATTCAGGCAAAATACTATATGCACATCTGTGAGTGTGGCCGTGCAAGTGTGCACATGTATATGCTCATCTGTGCAAATGTGTGTGTGCGTGCGCCTGTGTGTGTATGCGTATGTGTGGGAATATTGCAGGGAAGTCTTGCCTCCAGCAACATGGATGTACGGATGAATTCAGTGTGTGAAAGACAATTTGGTACAGGAGGGACATCCTAGTTTCTGTATCCGTAGTGTCTCGTTGCTTTGGCTAATGGAAGTCCCTACTCCCCTGCTTCTTTGATGGCGGTGGGCAGGCAGGAGCAAGGTGACTGTCTAGTTGAGGATTTTGAACTCATGTGTGCTCTGCATGGATGATCGTGTGTTTCACAGCAAGGCGGAACACTGCCATGCAGCATGGCGGCAGCACTGTCCCTGGGGACGGACCTGCCTTCTAAGAACCTCCCCATACAATATGTCCAGAAATGAAGGCATAGTTTCCAAACGAGCGGCTTTCTGTCTGCTGACTTCCAGCTCAGCGTGAGACGTGTGTCCTGTTGCCTCATGCGAGTGGCTCTCAGGGACATGCCACCACTTCACTTCTTGTCATCGTACACTTATTTTTCCAGAGTACAAAGGGAAGCCCCATACATTTCCATTAGCACCGATGGTCTGGGCATCTGAGGAGGGGTGCTCAGGTTCTCGGCCGGGTTCTGCGGCAGGGGTCCCCCATCTCCCTGTTGTGAGAAGGGACCTCTGCAGCATGTGGTCCCAGGCTCAGCCTCAATCCTCCTCTTTCAGCTCATGCTCAACCGTGTGTTTCCAGAAACCCCACTGTACGCCAGCAATGGGAGGGGGCAGTGTCCACAGTAAACCCATGTGGGCCCAACTTTGGGGAGCACTAGTTGGTTGGTTGCTGCCTATCAGTCCTCATGGTTGGACATGCTGCTTTATTCTGCTTGGACACAGGACTACACGCTGCCCAGGCTTGGGAACAAGACATAGCAACCACCTGCAGGTGCACCGCAAGCCAGAAAGGCAGTGTGACCAGCCATAAGAAAAGCCGAGATCTGGTTTATCCCCTCTCTGATGGACATGATGGATGCTAGCGATGCTGGGAGGAACCTACGGCTCTGGTACACTGAGTTACTTTGGGGCCGTGGAATAGCAGTTTATTCTTTTCCTCTGTGATGCTGGGTCCCAGGGGTCTTGAGTGGTCACAAGCATTATCTCAGCCCACACAGCACCTCTAGGGAACCCAAGGTTAAAGGGGGCACAGGGTGGCAAGATTCATCACCTCATGAGCACTTTACACATTCAGCCCAGAGCACCACACTGACTCCATATTGAACAGTTATATGTAACATATAACTCTCTGTAACACATAGAGAGTAGCAAGGATATTTGTCAGACCTACGTCAGTGCCCCTAAGGAGTGAACAGAACTGGGGGTGGAATGGGTTCAGCCCTGTGCTGTATCTAAGCTTGCTGAAGAGGACATCTTATGACCTTTCTTGGTGAAGAAAAAAAAAGCAAACCTCGATTCAAAGTGGGCTAGGGAAGTTGGGAGATTAGACAAATAGCAAAAGCTCAGGGGTGCGTGTGTGTGTGTGTGTGTGTGTGTGTGTGTGTGTATGTGTGTGTGTGTAAGGATGTGAGGTGTGAGCCAGCAGCTACTCGTTTCTGTATTTGTCAGGTGTTTAAAGGACTATGTGACACTATTCTGTTTTTATTTCTCTGCATTCCCATTGTCTCTTTCGGTCTTTGTGTGTCTCTCTAGTTAGCTTGGCTTTCTCTCCGACCCTGTCTTACTTGGAGATAATTACAGAATGAAGTTATTTCCCACCATCTTTTTCTGGGGTCTCCTAACCGTGAGGCCAGGTTCTAGCAAGTGGGGACGCTGTCTTCTCCTGCATACCATCTCATGCTGTGCTTCTGCTGGGCAAACACTGATATTTCCGAGGGGGGCCATTATCCCTCCACTCCTGGGAGACCCTGGCTCTTCTGCAGGTGACCAGGAGTCCAGGGGCCTATGCCCACTTCCTAGACCAGTGCATGGTGACTATGAGGAAAGCCCGGCCTTCTCAGTGAAGGCCATGTGTTGTAAGAGGAAGGTTTCTACAACGAGAAAGGGAAAGCAACCAACATGCCATATGGAAGCAGTGAGGAGAGGCTGAGCCCAGGGGACCGAGGACTGAGGAGGCGGGAGCTCTCCCTCTCAACAGCCCTTGCTAGACTGAGGGCCACAGACAGGGCACTCTCAAAGCACACACCCTAATGAACCAGTTCTTGATAGTGGAGGTTTCTTTGGAACAAGTGCATGTGCCCAGTGGCCAAGTTCATGGGCTTACATCCAACTAACCCAGAAATAGAAACAATTGGTACAGTCCTTCCTGACCCAGCCAGGCAGGGATTTGCAGACGCTCAAATGGTATTGGCCTATATGTCCGCCGTCATCTTCTCATGAAGGACTAGTGGGGAGAAGACCCTGGTAGACGACACAGAGTTCCCCAGAGTGAACTCTGGTGGAATTGTGCTTGTTTGTTGTTGGGGTCTTAGGAGGAGAAGTAAACATTATTTGCATCCCTCCTCCAGGAAGGAACTTTAGCAATAGCAGGCATAAACCATGGACAAGGGACCCCAGTTATGGACCAGCGACACAGTGGCCTGTAGGTAGGGTGCAGAGAACAACTGCACCCCTCCCCCATAGAGTATGGGGTTCCTTTAGTGTGACTGCAGTTCCCGCAAGCCCGCTGATGTTTTCTGTTTTACATGCTTCGCAAGTTCATGAAATTATATGTTCCAACTTTCTCCCTCCACGGATAAATGGACTGAGGTCTTCTTGTCAGGAAGCGTTTGTCTGAGTGATGAAATCTCCATGGCTAAGCACACGCGGTCCATATCAATGTGGCGCTAGGCAGCAGTTGTCCCTTGAAAGTCACACAGAGGCAGCTCAGGAGGTATGCAGACTGACCACGAAGGAGGTGACTTCTGGGGGAGGCCAGGTCCTTCAGGACACCCACCTGTTCTCTGCTCCTGATGCTGGAGGGAAAGGGTGCCATCTCTAACAGGATAATCGGGGGCTCTTGACTGAAAAGGCACAAAGAGTGGACGGTGAGCAAATGCTGTCCCTGTTCTCAAGAGACACAAAAACCCCTTGGACTCTAGAACATTGCTGCTTCTGGTGTCACAGACTAATCTGTGCCCCCCCAGATTCACATTGAAATATTAACCTACAGGGCTTCAGAACTTCACTTGGAAGCAGAGCTACTGTGGACACGATTAGTTAAAGAGAGACTCCCAAGCCCCGTGTGACTGTGAAGAGGCAGAAACTGGATAGGAGGCTGCCTGTTTGTGCACCCCTGTGATTTTCTTATGTCTTCAAAATCTTAAGTTACATTATTTATTAGTCTGTTGATTTGTGGGCTTGGGGGTCATGCGTGCCACAGCACATGTCTGGAAGTCAGTGGGCAACTTGCAAAAATCATTTCTTCCCTTCCAGTCTGTGGGTCTGGGGGATTGAACTCATGTTACCAGATTTGTCAAGTGCCTTCAGCCGTTGAGCACTGGAACAAAATGGAACCATTCCCTGGAAGCATTATGGACATGTGTAATTCCTGCAGACTCCGCCCCCAGTGCTGTCCTGGATGCTGATGCTGTATCCTGGTCAGATCCCCTAGTCCTTCTCCAGCCTCTCCCCTTCATAATAAAGACTTGTAACTTTGTTTCCCTCAGTACTGTCTACCCTCATGCCCAGCGTTGTCCCACCTCTGTCTGTAACTTTGTTTCCCTCAGTACTGTCTATCCTCATGCCCAGCGTCTTGTGTAACTTTGTTTCCCTCAGTACTGTCTACCCTCATGCCCAGCGTTGTCCCACCTCTGTCTGCCTTCGGTATTCATTCACACTCCTGCGTCTGAAGGGGTCAGGTGCCACCCACCCAGCGTATCTCTCCTGTAGCATTCTGTGTTGCACAAATGTTTAACTGAACAGCTTTTTCCATTTTTGAGGAAGGAAACATTTTTTTTACTTTGGTATAGCATCCAACAGCCTTCAATGGGTCCCATCCCTTGTTTTCATCCCCAAGTTTTGTTTCCCCTTTTATCCATTTCTTCTTTGTTGTTTTGAGATAGGGTGTCATTCTATCCCAGGTTGACCCGGAACTCACAATGTATCCAGGCTAGCCTCAAACTCACAGTGATCCTCCTGCCTCATCCTCCTGAGTGCTGGGATTACAAGTATAAGTCACCTAACCAACCAGTCTCCCTCCCTTTACCCTTTCCTTTCTTATTTGGATTTTATTTTATTTTATATGGATGTTTTGCTTCCACATGTGTGCATATATGCATGTACATATGTATATGCCCGTGAACCACATGCATTCCTGGTATTTTTTGAAGTCCAGAAGAGGGTGTCAGGTCCACCTGGAGCTAGAGTTACAGATGGTTGTGAGCCACCACGTGGGTTCTGGGAATTGGACCTGGGTCCTCTGGAAGAGCATCCAGTGTCCTTAACTACTGAGCCATCTCTCCAGCCCCTGGGTTATGTTTTGTTTTTGAGACAGGGTCTTATGTGTCCCAGTATCTTAGAGTTTCTGTTGCTGTGACCAAAAGTACCTTGGGGGGTGGGGGTGGGAGAGTTTACTCCCTCTTACACTCCCAGGTATAGCCCAGCACTGAGGGGCCACCCCAATCCCAGCTGCCCACCCTGATGAGCACCATGCCTCCACAGGTGCAAACAGATAGCACACCCTGAAGACCTTCCCCAGATCTCTGTGGTCTTCATCTTTGTCAACGAGGCACTCTCAGTCATCCTGCGCTCGGTACACAGCGTGGTCAACCATACACCCTCCCAGCTCCTGAAGGAAGTCATCTTGGTGGATGACAACAGTGACAATGGTGAGTGGGTACCACACCTTAAGGGCAGTGATGTCAAGCACACAGCTTTGCAGTTGTGGGCCAGCTCTCGGGGTATGTAGTGGTTGTGCATCTTTCCTGTTGTGGTGACACCTTTCCTGCACAAATAAAGCCTGTCTGGGGGTCAAAGAAGCGGGGCTAGGAGACGAGGAGAAGGCTGGGGAGCAGAAGGCAGAGAGAGGCCGCGGGGAGACGCCATGTAGCAGAAGAAGGAGTAACAGGTCCGCACCTTTCTCCGGTAAGATAAGACCAGGTGGAAATACTTAGATAAATAGAAATGGGTTAATAATTAAGAGCTAGCCAGTAAAAAGCCCTAGCTATTGGCCAAGTAGTTTATAAATTAATATGTCTTTTTGTGTTTATTTAGGATTAATCGGCTGCGGGACAAAAACCGCCATCTTCAGGCTGCCCCAGCCAAGGGCTTCTAACTAGGGTCTTGAAGTCATAGTATTGACTTGCTAAGCTTTGAGGCAACAACCTGGAGGTGCAGCTAGGGGAGGCACCTTGCCGAGTGTCCGCCCATCTTCTGTGACTGGCAGCAATGCGTGGGGCTCTGGGCTATAACCCTTGGCTCTGTCTCTGTGTTGTTGGGGTGCAGTTCTTCGTGCCTTTTCTTCTCAAGGCCACTACCAGTGGGCCTGCGTTAGTTACTTATGTCTGACAGAATCAACTTAAGGAAGGGTCTGCTCCGGTTCACAGGTTAAGCGCATAGTTCGTCATGGAGGGGAAGGCGTGGCAGAAGGAGCATAAGGCAGCTAGTCCCGCCCACATTCAGAAAGCAGAAAAAAATGAATGCTGGTGCTTGGCTCAATCTCTCCTGTTTTATTTAGTCCAGGACTCCTCCCCATGGGCGGTGCTGCCCACAGTCAGGATGGGCCTCCCTCTCAACTAACCCAACCTAAAAACACTCTCCTTTATCATTTTAACCATTTTCAAGTGTGTGGTCCAATGATACTGAGATACCCATATTGGGCAACTGCCACTTCTACCTTAGAATTTTTTTGTGTGTGGAGGTCGGGGCTTTGGAGCCTCGTTCTATAGCCCAGCCTAGCTTGGGACTTATCACATAGCCTAAGCTGATCTCAGACTCACAGAGCTCCTTCTGCCTCACCTGCTTGAGCTCTGGGATCACAGGTGTGAGCCACCATGTGTTCTCACAGAAACCAGGTCTTGACCTGTCCCAGCTGCCGGCACCTCCCTAGGGTCCCTCTGTGGAGTTGACACCTATAGGCATTTCATGAAGACAGTCAAACTGCATTCATCTGTGCGTGGCTGGCATGTGTCACCGAGCGCTCTGTTACAGTCCCTCCATATTGCAGCAGTATCAGAGGGTCCTATCTCATTATGACTGAGTGACTCCCTAGTGTGGAGGGACCTTGCTGGCTGCCCCCTCATCTGCATGGTGATGGGGATGTCCTTTTGTACATGTTTCTCTTATTGGTTGATGAATAAAACACCGTTGGGTCAATGGCCAATGAGGCAGTAAGATAGGTGGGACTAGGAGAGGAGGAGAATTCTGGGAGGTGTAGGCAGAGCCTGAGTCACGATGGCTGCCAGAGGAGTAACACCATGCTGGGCATTACTGGGTAAGCCACAACCTCGTGACAATATATAGATCGATAGAAATGGGTTAGTAATTAAGTCAGAGCTAGCCAATAAGAAGCCCTAGTCATCAGCCAATAGTTTCATAATTGATTTAGCGTCTGTGTGTTCATTTGGGGTTCAAGGGCCGAGGGACCTGCCAGGCCAGAAAACTCATGCTTACAGCACAGGACTTCATGCCTGTTTGTAAGGACCTGGCTGGACATTCCCTCATCTGCAGAGGTCCTCATTCTTGTTTGTAGCTCAGTGGCTGGTTCTGCTGCCTACACTGCCTCTATAGCTTTGGTCTGAGTTGTGCTTGTTTTTCCCCTTGCTACCTTTCCAGGAGGTACCAGCATCATAGGACTGGGATTCTGTCCTCTCATAGTCCTGCCAACCTAACGTGGCCTCACAGTACCTTTTTGAAACTCCCATTTGGGAGCGGGACTCAAAGGTCTCAGTCGTGGCCCAGGTTCTTGCCGGTGTAGCATGCTAACACACATATCTTTCCCCTTTAGTGGAACTCAAGTTCAACCTGGACCAATATGTTCACAAAAGGTACCCAGGCCTCGTGAAGGTTGTGCGCAACAGCCGTCGGGAAGGTCTGATCCGTGCCCGGCTGCAAGGCTGGAAGGTGGCCACCGCTCCCATTGTTGGCTTCTTTGACGCCCACGTGGAGTTCAACACTGGCTGGTAAGGGCTGGGGTCTCTGAACACAGGGACAGCCTCTGGGAATTCAGATCAGAGAGTATGTAAGGCGAGGTGGGACTGTGGTTCTGGAGGTTCCCAGAGATGGGCTCTGCTGGCAGCCTAGCCATTTTGGCATAAGAGGGAGACTTTTCTTGACCTTGTGGGAAGTTCTAGATCAAGAAATGCTAGATACTACTTCTCATTCAGGAGAAGGATTGGGAAACCGAGGAGACCCTGTGACCGGGAAGTGAAGAAGCATCCCCATTCCAGGGTCACAGTCCACCAGGTGTGCAAGATATCCATTATAGGAGCAATCTATCCATCCCTTTCTGTCCTGTGGTTCGTGGAGGCAGGGACCTATCACTGCATACTTCTCAGACCAGGGCAGATCTGTGTAAGCTCAAGACATCATTCACAAGGGCTGAGTGCCCCAGAGTCTGTCCTGGGCTTTCTCATGTTTGTTCAGCAAAGGATGCCTTGGAGAACAGTATCTTTTGTCCAGCAAGTGGCCCATACTGGGGAAGCCATGTCAGAGGCTTGGGATCAGATCTGGCTCCTTGTCCCATGGATGACCAGGATTCTGGCTATTACTCTATGCAGGGTTTGCTGTACCTATAGGTGTGACTGGGACTGGTCACCTATGATCTTTGTTTCTCATACGGAGAAGGGGGCATTAGAAGCCCTACCTGTGGCTCTCCTCTGGAACTCAGTGTCTGTGTGTCTATCAAGACTGCAGAGTGGCACCTGCCATCACATATGCGCGTGTCCCATGAACAACTGGGACCTTAAGCCACTTTAGGCTGATGTGGATGGGAAGTCAGAGTGGGCACCACAGGGTCCAGAGAGCAGAGGAAAAGTGGCCTGGAATAGTACTGTCCTGAGACCACCATGACCAAACCCGTCACCAGCTGACGGAGAGAGCTGGGATTTGTCCTCTCCCAGCTAGGGCACCTGGGCCAAGGCATTTTGGGGCTGCATCCCTCTGAGGCTCTAGAGAGGGTGTTTCCCTCTCGCCAGCTCATGGTGGCTAGGTGTCCCTCAGTGTGTGGCTGTACTCTCCTCCTCCGCTGGCCTTCACATGGCCTCCTTTCCCTTATCAGAACCCTGGTCACTGGCTCATCCAGAAAGTCCCTGTACCAAACCTGTTGAGATAGCTGAAGTATAACAGTAGCTATACAAGAGAAGCTGCCTCCAAGCCACACCTGTCTGAGAGGCCAAACAGGGTGAACCAGGAAATGTGGTACAACAGCCAGGAGCTCAGAAGGTCCCTGTACCAACGAGTGGATTGTTACACACTGTTGTGCACTGAGCCCTTTGTAGCCCTCAGTGCTCCGACCCACAGGTTGACACCATGACCAACTTCTCAGTTTAAACATTGAGTTAGTGGGCTGGTGAAGACGGTTTGGAGGGGAGAGGGGAGAGGTGCTTGCTGCCAAGCCTGACTTTGATCTCTGGGACCCACACGGTAGAAGGAGAGAATCAATCCATCCAAGTCGTCCTCGGACCTCCTCACATACGCTGTGGCATGCACAGTTTAGTTATTGCATGCACAATAAATAAAATGTAACTTAAATTTCTTTGAAAGAGGTGGGAGAAGTGATATAAAACCCCTGAGTTTCGGTCTCTCTTGAAAATGGGGCGAAACGGACAGCTGGACATTCTCTAATGACCTGGTCCTGGGTGGGTCCTCACCGTGGACCCTGGCAGGCTCTGTGGATTCCTTCTGCAGGCTCAGGCTAGTGGCTATGCTCAACAAGTGTTTGACAGATCTGGCTTCCTTCTGCTCCTCACACTCCCATGCCTCCCTCCTCTGCCACTCTGTGACAAGACTTCTGTTTCCATTATTCTGTCACCTCCTTGAATCCTGTATCATCCATTATGTGCCATTGTGTATCCTCCTACCAGGATCACCCCACACTGTGGCGTGCGTTGGACACTGTACCACAACGAACACTCTGTTTGCCATCAGCTCCCTGAGGGACATTGGGCACTTGGGAGAACTGAATTTATCAGTCAGAAGGCGATTTTTGCTAAAGACTGTATAACTCTCGTTCTCACTCAATTGGAAAGCCCGTTATCTGCGAACAGCACCCTCCTGGCTTCATTGCAGAGCCTACCTGTTAGCAGTCAGGGCATCCGCAGTCTCTCATTCATTGATGAGGAGGTAGGACAAGAGAGGCTCCCAGAGGGAGCACACAGACCCTCAGCCCGCTAGTCACCTCAGTCTCAGATATTAGGTGAACCCCAGTTTGGATGCAGTCCTGTGGTAGACAGTGTGACCCCAAAGGTCAGGTCTGTCCCTGCTACCTCCAAGATAGCCAGGCATCGGCCCAGCTGATGACATGGAAAGAAACCCTGCTGTTCTGACCCCTTGCTTCTGCCTTTAGAGCCTCTCTTGCCCATCTTCCCCATGGCCTCCTGCCCCCCTGCCCCCTCGCATACCGAGCATGTGCCAATGGTTGGTCAAGCTGCTCTGCCAGTGTAGACTTCCATCCCGCACCCTAGCATCCTCCCCCTCGGTGCCCAGAGCACTCCGCGCTGGATACCATCTGGAGCTGCAGAGCTCACCCCACTCACTGCTTCCCGCTTTTCGTAATGCCTTTCACCTCCCACGCATCCTCTACTCCAACCTCATCATCCTCGCTCCCCTTAGCCACAGCCTGTTATGTAGGCTGTGCATTGCAGACAGTATATGTACGCGCCAGGAGGCATATGGGTATTTTTCCTTCTTACGAACACAATCTGCTACAAGCGTGGCCTTCAGTTAGCTTTTGCAAATGGATGTACCTACCACAGGTGCAGGAATAGAGGGGAGAGTAAGATCAGGCTAAGAAAGCTCTCTGTACAACCCCAGGGCCCTGGTGGACCCTTGAAGAAAATTCAGATGTCCCTGAGCCTAGCACTGACCAGTCGAGCTGCTGGGTCCTGCAGCAACCAAGCTTAGATACCGGGCCTAGCTGACGGTCTCCTTCCTTGGGTTGCTGAGGGTTCTGGGATTGCTCTTGTTCATGGCCAGTGCCTTCTGCAGGGCTGAACCCGCCCTCGCGCGGATCCAGGAGGACCGCCGGCGCATCATCCTGCCAGCCATCGACAACATCAAGTACAGCACGTTTGAGGTACAGCAGTATGCCAGCGCCGCCCACGGCTACAACTGGGGCCTGTGGTGCATGTACATCATCCCTCCGCAAGACTGGCTGGACCGCGGGGATGAGTCCGCACCCATCAGGTGAGCCAGGACCGGTGTGGGGTGGGGAGGGGTGGGGGTGGGGTGGGGGGAGGTGCCACCAAAGATGGTTCAGGACCAGTGGGAGGGTCGTTTCCTTGAAGAAACCCCAGCCTGGCCTCAGATGAAAAAATGTGCGCCTTACAGGGGTAGGGACTGCCAAGACTACAGAGTAGCCATGGCCGGGGAACCTGGACAGGGTTGGCTCAGATCCAAGTCCACTAGAATGATGACCGGGGCGGATTAGGTTATGGTCTGATTGTTTGAGGTTGGAAGGAGGAGAGGCAGAAACACAGAGAATGAGGGAGACCAAAAGAGACAGCAACAGAGTGTGTGTGGGGGGGGGGGTCAAAGATGGAGAGACGGGGATAGGCTGAGTGAGAAACAGAAAAAGACAAGACAAACAGACAGTGACAGGAGACAGAAAGAATGGGAGGTAAAGGTTAAAGGTCAGATACGTATAAACAAAGACAGAACCACAGAGAGAGCAGAGGAGGCAGCAGTGGAGAATCCCTGAGCACAGGCCACATCCATCCAAAAGAATTCTGGGCCTGGCCACCAGGGGCCATGGGAGCTTGTTTGTTTGTGAGAGACCCTGCCACTCTCTGTCATGTCACCTGGTCAGTTTCTTTCACCTGCCTGTGTTGTCACTCCCATGTTTCCGCAGAAACATGCAGAACAGCCCCTCCCACCACACCACCTGATGAGTCCCTGGGGAATCTGTACCTTCACATCTGGTAACTTGTTCCTCTTTCTCCTGGGGACCCTCCTGGGTTCCAGAACTGTCTTTGGAATGAACGAACATCTCCAGGTGCTTCTGGGCCCAGGGTGCTGTTGCCTACCGTACCCTATGTCCCCGAAGGGCAGTGGGTCTTGGTAGGACCACCTCCTGGCCTCCTGGTGACAACGTTGCATTCTGGTAGAATGCTGAGAGTATTGTCAGTCCACCGTCTGTCCTAGATGAGGGTCTCCTGGGGGCCTTCCAGGCTGGCGCACAGCTCCACCCTGCAGACTGTAGAACTAGTTGAGTGAAACACCGTGCTCCTCTCTCCACTGGGGAAGAGCTATTGGTGCTAAGTCCAGATGAAATCATTTGGCACAAAAGGAGAATAAAATCACCCCAGAGGAAGTGGTTTCACAACACTAAAACTCCGAGCTTCCAAAGTTTGCAAAGCACCCTCCCAGCTCCACACGGCAGTTCCTCAGAGGGGGACCAAGAGTCTGGGAGTTGGCCCGGCCTGCAGTAATTTGCTGAGCAGGAGTCTGGGCTCTGGGCTTTACAGCAAGACCAGAGCACAGAGCTTCCTGAAGCACAGGCTCACAGATGGGTCCCAAGGGGCTCATTGAAGCAGAGAGTGACAGTCTGAAGGTTATTCTTCTTCATTCGAGATTCATTTCATGATCCCAATTAGCAGCAAGATAAATGCTCTGTGTGTGACATTTTCGAAGTCGGTGGAACTCAGAGGCCCAACGGGAAGCATCTCCCACGGTTTGTGGCAGACTCTGGATGCCCAAGAGACAGTAGGGAACAAGCTTGCTGGTCTGATTGAGTCTTGTGGGGTGGTGGTTCCCAAACACGTTTATTAGAATCACCCAGGAGCTGTTAACTTTGCTGCCCCAAACCAGCTAAATGATGGGGCTGACTTAACAGATACCACATTAAAAAAAAAAAAAAAGACAGCAGGTGGTTAAGCACTGGAAAGATGCTAGGCAGAAACCCCAGTTGAGAAGATGCAAGTTGAAACCGGCAGAGACGCCGCTATGTACCCAAGAGGACCACTGAAATGAAGACGGACAATTCTTTTAAGTGGGTAGTGCACACAGAAGCTCATGTCTGCCCAGTAGAAGCCACTTTGGAGAACTGGCAGTCTCTTGTAAGGACTCAGGAACTTCCTGTGTAATCTGGACGTCCTATTCTTGGCAGGCTTTTCAAAATACATGAAAGCACAATCCATAAAAAGGCTTATGTACAAGGACCTGTAAGGGCAATTTTTAAGATAACAGACTCAAGCCAAGTATTTGACCAGGAGAGTCCTGACTGACATGGCTCACTCTGGAGCACCAGGAGCCACAGAGGAGATCCTAACAAACACAGCCTTCCTCATGGATTTGCCCTTGGAGATGTTTTGGTACGTCTGGTGTGCACCACTGTCTTGGTACCATTTTCTCCCCTGCCTGTGAGTCCAAGGGAGAATCCAGTAGGGCATCATGTCCCTAAACTCTGGAGTACCAGGAGGAACGATGGTGGAGGATTTCATCATGGCCTCCCTCCCCCTGGCGTATGAGGAGAGACTGGAGAATGCAGACCTCCGTTACCTCCCTCACGCTGGAATATGAGGAAATGTGGGGGAGAATCCTGCCAGGTGTCACCTGCCTCGAAGTTTTAGATGAGGAGCAACAGAGGGGAATCCCGTCAGGTATCACCTCTCCCTCACATGAGAGATGGTGGGAGCAGCATCCCCTCCCTCATGATGCTGGTTCAGGGGCAGCAGAGGAGGGAGAACCCTGTTGGCTGCCACCTCCCTCACTCTATAACATCTGGAATAACTGGCAAACCCTGACTCACGTCGCCCTTCTCGCTTGGAGGATTGGGAATTAAAGACAGATCGCCACCAGACAGCACCTCCTTGGTGTTAGCAGGAACCATGGGCAAAACCCCCATCGAGCTCGGCTTCTCTTACAGCTCGAGGATCTGGAATGATTGTTGCTCCTCACCAAGATTACTTCCTCTCACACGAAGACATCTGTGCTGACTCCTCATAAGTGTGACCAGCAAAGGAATGGACTCTGCCTGTGGGGAGACTTGCCATCATCTCCTTCCTTGCTTAAATCAGCTGGGCCAGCCAGTGACCTAGCTAAAGAGAGTGCCCTTCGGGAAGGCAGACTCACCTAACACCATGCCAAAAAGACAGGATAATGTGCCTTTCCTTCCTGGAAAGCCTGCCCCTGATGTAGTCGTAACAGAGCTACCATGAGGTTTAGGTAGCCTCCCCACCCCTGTAACTTTTTTTTTCTGTCTCTTTCTTTCTGATACTGGCCCAAATCTAGGTGTGCTCTCCCTAACATTTTGGACCATTTAGCTCTCCCTCTGAAGCCCTCCTCCCTACCAGGTGGCTGCTTCTCTGCCAAGCTGTCTTAACTCAAATGACAAGATAACACGACCACCGTCCCGCCCACTTTGAGACAGGCTCTCACTATGCAGCTTTGGATGGTCTGGAACTTGACATGGAGTCTGGGATGGCCTCATAGTCACAGAGATCTGTGACTACCTGCTTCTGCTCCCCCAGTCCTGGGATTAAGGGCATTGTCTGTCCTGAGGTTTATCTTTTAAAACTCTAACAAAATTATCTTCAAACTTAAAAAAAAAAACTGACCGGCTCCTGATTAGAAAGCTCCCTCCCCACACAGTCAGTGGTGGCGCCCGTCCTCTGTAGCCTCCCATGAAGAGCTGAAGGTCACTTAACAGATTGGGAATGAGAAAGAGCAGAACTTTTGCAGTTTTAAGCACTGGTTCTGAACTGACTGCTTATGACCTCCCCGCAGAGCCACAGCTCTGCAAGTCGGGTGCCCACGGAATATCGCTCCTGGCTCATTATCCCCAAACGGCTCCGGTGGGGCTCCAGAATCACTTCTCTGTTTCCAAATATGAGACTGGAATAGAATAGTAGAGTCGAGTTTTGCACAAATAATAGAACTCCCAGAAGTGAGAGAGACATGAAGGAGAAAAGTGTGGCAAGACGAAGGATCCTGTGAACCAGGGCCCCAAAAGCCAGTTTCTTCCTTGGTGTGGCCTGACTCTTGGTGGCCTGATATACTCCTGTATATTCCATGCTGTGCACAAACCATTGTTTGTCTATCTAGTCATCCACAGACCGTTTGGGCTGATCCACTTTTTATGGTACAATAGAAACATCCAGGGTCTAGTGTATCCCAAAGGCCCAGAAGACAGGTTTAGAGTCCAGAGATTTGGTTGGGACGAACAGATTCCCAGACCAGGACCCTCAGAGACCTGTTGCTGTGTCCGTCTTACTGTCCTCTGAATGTTGCACAAGTGGGGGTCATCCCTATAATGACCAGGGCACATCCCCCAATCTGAGGCATCGCTTGGTTCTACTCTTCTGTGATCACAGCAAGAGTTTCGCATGCAAATAAAATCAGAGCATCTGACTCGTACTGTGGCCTCATGATGAGTTTGTGTTGGTTTTGGAGCCAGGCAATAATAAAAAGTCATTACTGGCTATAATAGCCTTGGTGGTGGGGGATTTGGCACCTCTCTTCGTTAGAGATTGTTACTGTTGTTAAGAAGATGAGAGAGACACCTATTTGTACATTGGGATCATATCTTAGCCAATCAAGTTCTTGCTATTAAAAATCAGAAGTGATATTAACATTTTGCTACTGTTAGCTTTGTGAACAAAAAGAAATTGTATCATTGCACAAATGAAAGGACCACTGCTTTTTAATACCACTGTGTTTTCAGATGATGTTTACCACTGCCTGGAAAGGCAGAGAGAGCAGAGTGCTACTGTTAAATTTGATGCAGACCAATGTCTTTTCATTCTTGTTGTTGGAAAGATTTGCACTGGGGGCCAGGAGCCCTGAGCAGCCTCCACTGGCTTCAGCATTAGGAGCCATGGAAGACCATGACAAGCCCGTCAGTAAGCCATGGCCTGGGTGAGACTAAGCGCTCAGTGCCCAGGGTTGCCTTTGTTCTGAGGCAAAATCTTTCATGCAGAACCTAGAAGGTCAAAGAGTGGCCTGTGGCTCGCAGTCCACATGTGTCTTATGGTGTGTACATAGGCCCTGCCTTTTCATCCTGCCTGGCAGGGTTAGCACACTCCACCCTGGGCCAATCCATCCACACTTGCAAAGTGTCATCAAGATGGTGGCCACTCACTCTCCACCCCCACCTGGCCCTCTATTGATCTTTGCCTTCCCACACTACCACTTCCGGGGTATGCACATTGATGGGTTGTTTTGGTTTCAAAGACGGGGTTTTTCTGTGTAGCCCTGGCTGTCTTGGAACTTACTGGGTAGACCAGGCTAGCCTCAAACTCAGACATCCACCCAAGTGCTGCTGGGATTAAAGGCATGTACCACCACTGCCTGGCTGACATGGATGGATTTATGGTACCTAGATAATTAGCATATCCATTCACGATTTCAACAAAAGCCAAAGGGTTTTTTTTTTTGCTGCCATTTTTAAGTTTGTGGGTTTAAGTTGAGATATTACGTGGCAGTTGGCAGTCTGTTAACTACAGCTGCATAGTTGTGTACATTCAGACTGATATCAGCAAAGGTTCATGGAGCTGAGTAGTGTGCAGCTTGTACATGTAAGCTCCATGTAGCCCTGGATCTTTATACACCGATAAGACCAGACGCTGAGGAGTGACATGTGGAAAACAGAGTCCAAGACACTGTCATCTGTTAGGAGTCACACACCAAAGCCAAGTTCTTAGACTCTGGTCTGTGCTGTTCCTTCAGGGCCTACGGCATTAAACAGGTCCATGGCTGCTGGGGAAATGGCTTCTCACTACACCCGGGGCACATTGATGTCTGTGGGGACAAGAAGCATGGGGATATGAAGTGGCAGACTCAGCCGTGATCTCACAGGCAGATGGGGCTCTGGGCCACACCATGGTGGTACCTCTCACTCAGTATCTCTCCTTCCCCAGGACACCTGCCATGATTGGCTGCTCATTTGTGGTGGACCGGGAGTACTTCAGGGACATTGGCCTGCTGGACCCAGGCATGGAGGTGTATGGCGCAGAGAACATTGAGTTGGGAATGCGGGTGAGTGGGTGCAGGGCTGCCAGGCTCTGGGGAGCCAAGACTACCTACAAGGGTGGGCCTGAGGCCCCGAGCTGCTTGGAAGGTTTTGTTAGCCCAGCTAAGACAACGGCCCAGTGGGAGTTCTTGCCAGCACTTTTAAAAGTGAAGCTCTGCCTGTGAGCCAGTCAAAGCAGATGGAGCACGTTTGTCTGTTAGCGCTGCAAACTGTCATTTCCTGTGTTATGCACGTTGACTGGTGGGGTTGCCTGGGAAAGTCTCATCCTCAGGACAGGGGGCCCAGGTAGACACAGCAGGGAAAACCTTGGTCCTTCTGCTAACTGGATACAGCTCAACACACCTACCACCTTGGTTAGAGGGGGAAAGGCAGAGCATTGACGGAGGGGTTGGTGCCTTGTTGCAAAGCGTGGACCTTGACCTCCAACAGAGAGGCTGAGGAATTGAGATCAAGCAGCCATGAGCCCTTATGCAACCCCTGTTGAGTCAGACATGGGCACAGCCCTTACCCTGAGCCTCCGCCTCTCCATATCCTTAGGACACTGGGCCTCTTGGAACCATTAGCAACAGATGTGCTAAACACCTCATGGCTGGGTTTTATGGCTACAGAGGGAACAGGAGAGGATGGCTGGCCTTCCCACATCCTGGCTTATAGAGAGGGAAATGACTAGATTAAAGAAAGAGTGTCCCTTAGAGGGGAAGACGGCAGGAAATGAAACAGGGAGGGGCCGAGGTGGTGGCACTACTCACAATGAAGACACAGGGTCCTGGACAGCAAGTCAGGGTGTGGCTGGCAAGGATTGGCCAGTGCAAGGCTCTAAGGCAGCACATGTGCCCCCGAGGTTTGTGTGGCCTCACCTAGAGAGGGTACACACTTGTCTGTGAAGTAAGACAATATAGCACCAGACCCCAAGGCTCCTGACCTCTTCCAGGATCCCTTTGGCTTGTAGGATGGAAGAGAATAGACAAAGAGGACAAGACATGACTGAGAGAAGAATTGAGATGGAGGTGGCGGGCAGCGGAGGGAGAGGTGGAAAACAGTTTCCCTGCCGTATTGGTCTTGAGCATCTAGAAGGACAGAAGTATCTCAGAGGCATTGGGGCTGGCGGTGGGTACATCCCACAGATCCTGAAGTCCCTTCCAAGTTCAGCATTCATGCAGTCTTGTCACTCTGAGAAAAACCTTACTGCAGCCTGAGGCCAAGCCAGAAGGGCCTGGGATTCAGCCTCATCCCAAGCCTCAGTTCCAAGTGTTTTGTAGAGAAAACAGTTATTCAATGCTTTGTTTTATCTTGAAAAAGAAAAAAAAATCAGGTTGGATTTGGAGACTGGTGGTCAGGATTCTGCTTATGCTGGTAAGGCTCAGGGGCAGAGACTGTGTGTGGCAGGCCTGTGCTAGGCTCTTGACATCCTGGAAGACAAAGAAGACTCGGATGAAAGCTTGAGGTCAATTTGGAATTTATCAGGAAAACCTAAGCACAGGAAAGCTGTGAATGTCACCACTGGTGGAAGGAGGAGACTGGAGAAGATAAGCAGGCACGGAGGTTAAGGTCAGCCACATGGTGGCAGGCAGCCAGGCTGTGGGGACCGGAAGCTTGCACTGGGGAGTTGAAATGCATCCCAGATAAAAAGGAGGAGAAAGGGAATCTTTGAATCCTTCTGAATCGGGATGCAAAGGTGGGCAGACCCAGGAGAACCCAGTGGCTTACAGGGACAGCACTAGGGGGCTGAAATTCTCGGAAGGAATGTTACAGAAATAATAATCCTTTTCATTGAGAAATCTCTGCACACTTAGGGATGAAGGAGTGTCTCTTTACTAAAGCGCCCAGCCAGCCGGGGCTAATGGCCAAATACGGGTTGGCAGCTAACAGACTTTACCAACTTAGTATAACTTAGGCTCATGCATTTTACAGATGCTGTCACCCTTAAATCTCTCTTAGGTCCTGGTCCCAGGTTATACTTGGGACAATTTAAGCAGTGACAGGAAAGAGACTGCAAGTCTGGCCACTTGGGCAGATGATTCTCGGCAAACATTGCCGGAGTAATTTCTTAAGCACACCTGTGTTGCTCTTCTCAAATAGATGCTACCTAGGTTCATCTTGCCCAACTGGCAGAATTATGCTTTTCTTGAGAAGAGAACTGGGGGCTTTATGGCAGGCCAGAAATGAACATTGGTTGTGGCCCTGCACTGCCCCCTTGAGCATGTCAGAGGCACGTTCTTTGGGGATGAGTCTAATGGCTGGTCTATCTTAGTGGACATTTACATCCTAGCGTTGTGAATTCATCTCTAACAGGCCTGACTAGCATACTACTTATCTTTGGGGTATTTGTGGGGGCAGCGCTCCCCTAACTAAATTCTACTTTGTGTGATTTTTATGTCTCCTAAGAAAATCTATTGACAAATCCTGTAAAACAGCAATTCTATTACTTTGATGTTGTTTTTTTCTTCTACATCAGGAATCGTACATTATCTTAAGGTGAACCCACCTTCCTAGGGGTGGTCCTGACCTGCCCCACAGGATTAACCCCTAAGGGACAAGGCAAGGTCATGGCTCCACCTAGAGGTAGATCTTATTCTTTGCAGAGACCTGCACACAGAATTCAAGAGGGTGCAATCACTGGTAGGTAGACAGCATGTTGTCATGTGTACGGCACACAAGTGAGCCTAATGCGTACATTCTATTTTCATTTATGACTGCATTTAGGGGAGCTTGCGTTGAAACAGTTCCAGCAAGATAAAATAAATCATAGAAGAACGAAGAAGAAAGGGAAAGGGCAGAGAAGGAAAGGGAGGTGGGATGGGCTAACACTGCGTACTTACAAAACCCTGTGGAGCTGGGCAGGAGGAAGGCCAGAACTTCTCTGAGCCAGGCTTCCCCTCCCTACTAAGACTCTCGAGGCTGAGCCCCAGATCCTCTGTTCTCATTGTTAAAGATTGGAGTCTGAATTCCTAAGGCTCCTGCAGGGATTAAACTCTATTTATCCAGGGATCCAGAGTCCTAGGAGAACCCCCAAACCAGGAGCCTACAGGACTGCCTCTCCAGGTCTGGCCTATGGAGAGGAAACAAGGTGACCTCCCCTCCCCCAAGTACCCAATTTGATTCCTCTGACACCTGTGTGGCCCCATGTGGGGGCAGCCCCTGGCTGAGGCACTTTTTCTTAGAGAGTCCACAGGAGTCTCGGGTCTTCTGAATGTGAATGTTCTCTGGTATTGCCCTAGCATTAAAGAGTCATTGGTTTAAGATGGCTCCTCCAAGAGCCACCCGTGTGATGTGGTTCCAGAGATTGCCAGAGAAGGGAACATCTCTGTAGTCGGTAGCAATCATGGAAGCAGTTTTGCCTAGGTCAGTGTAGATCTATCTGACCCTTCAGGCTATGCTCCTGTTCGCCAGAATGACCCTGGGCTGACCACCGGGTCCAGCAAATGTGTGTGGACAAAGGGGACTTGCAAGCAGGGAAAGTCGGGGCACCCTGGAATTTAGGCAGCTGCAGTTCATCACCCCCGCCCCCCACTCCTCCACCCCCACCCCGCCCCCCACTCCCCCTCCACCCCCGCTCATCGTGCCTGGATGGTCAGGAAACAAACAAGGAGTCAGGACCAACCCAAGCTAGAGACAGCAGAAGGCAGCAGGGGCGGGGTGGGGGGTGACAGTGGTAGCTAAGCCACCACTGCTGGCTGTCACTTTACAGGGCGCCTGTGGCTTAGACTGGAGAGGGTACAGATGGCACAGAGGTGGTTAAGAGGGGGCAGAGTGGCTGTCGGGATCTGCCTGTGGGGTGAGGGTCATGGTCTTCTGTATCTCCTCATCCTTTAAGCATGTAGATATAGAGTGGCTTTCTCAGGACAGAAGCTGTTACTGGGGACCTGGAAATAAAGACAAAGGCAGTCAGGAGCAAGCAGGGAGGACGCCAGGTCTGGAACCCATCTCCCCGGTGACTCAGGAGAGCTGGCTTTTTGCCATCTTTGGTGAGAGCAGCTCCGTGCCCAGGCCTTGGGGTCTTAGTGAACTCACATGTCACTGGCCTCCAGTCTTAGTCCCTCTTCTCATTGCTGTAACTGAATACCCAATAAAAACAACTCATGAAAAGAAGGAAAGAAAGGTTTATGCGCCTATCACGGTGGGGAAGTCAGGGCAGCAGGAACGCGAGGCAGCTGATCCCACTGTGTCCGTGGTCAGGAAGTAGAGAGAGACAGACACTGGTGCTCAGCTGCTGTTCTCTGCTATTCAGCCTGGGCCCTCAACCTGTGCAGCGGTGCTGCCCGCATTCATGGTGGGTTCATTCCCTCCTCAGCTAACCCAGTCTAGAAGTCTCTTCACAGACAGACCCAGAGGTGTTTCCATGGTGATTCTAAGTTTTATTAAGTTGACAATCCAGATTAACCATTGTACCCCCAAGTCCCAGAGCCTTCTGATGGGAGATGTTATTCTGTATATGTTTCTCTTATTGGTTAATGAATAAAACACTGATTGGCTGGTTGGCCAGACAGGAAGTGACATAACTGGACAGAATCAGGATATAAGCAGGGACCAACAAGAAATCGCTCTCTTCTCTGTGGAGACACTGAGCAGTCATCACGTAGCAGGCAAAGGAGTTGCAGGTCCAGCATTCTCCCATAAGCCAAGACCATGTGGGAATACATAGATTAATAGAAATGGGTTAATAATTAAGACAGAGCTATCCAATAAGAAACCCTAGTCACCGGCCCACAGATTTATAACTAATATAGCATCCGTGTGTTCATTTGGGGCTGAAGCGGCAGCCGGAGCAGCTAGGAGAAAACAAACCTAGTCACAAAATGGCGCCCAATGAGGGGCCTGAACATACTAACCTGAGGTTAAGAGAGACAAAAACAATTACCTGACATTACAGCCTTCCCCACTGGATGACTGATGCCTCTGCCTGTCCCAGGACCCATGCCCCGACCCACCGTGAGAACTTGGATGTGGCTACAGTGTTTCCAAGGACCTCTTGTCCTGTCACAGTGAATGTATTTGTGGGTTCTGGTGTGATCGACCACTGGGGCTGAGATCCATGCTGGGGAGGGATGTAACACCTCACGATTGAAATGCTTGTCTGGCCTTTAACGGCAGCCCCGTCCTGGAGGCGATGGGGAACATGTGCATGGACACACACATGGGAAAGTTCAGTGTTGGCAACAGCTGCTCAGGCGTCCTGAGTAGAAAAGAGATGCTCCTCCGGGGCCGGCAGTTCTGGGCCCTGTGTTACCCGAGGCCAGGGCACTGGACTGGCAGACACAGAGGCTTATGGCTCCAGGCCCTTCAGAAGGCAGAACCGAATTTCTCCGGACACTCCAGATGGAGGCTCGTTGCCCTGGTCCTTAACTGCCAGCAGCCCACGCACTTGGCAGCTCTTGTGACCCTCAGCTTCTGGTAGAAATATATAGTGGCAGCAGACAGAGTGCTGCAGAGTAGCTGAAGGTGTCAACTTCTAGTGCTGCAGCTCTCAAGAAAGCCTTACCTTCTAGAGTGACAAGAGTCACAGTTCTCGGGCTGTGGATGTCAGGATTTTTAGCCCTAAAGGCTTTGCCGCCCCCTGTAGATTCTTCCAGCCACCAGGGTCCACACTTCCTCATCTGTGGCTCTCTTCTTTCTTCCTTTCTTCCAGTCCCAACTCTCCATCTGCTCTCGGTGTTGTTTCTGCTCCTTGTCACTTTGCCCCGTCCCTCCATGGAACTCTTGCTACCTCTTGTCACCACTGCAGCCATTGCTGTCCCAATAGTCTTTTCCTCATGTTGCTGGTTCAGCCTGTTACTGTCACATCTGGGGGACAGCACAAAAGGGAGTCTCCCAGTGGCTCCCAAAGTGAGTTGAACAGCTTGCTTTTATAGCCAGAAAGTGGGTATGACCAGGGCGTTTGTGCCAATTAACTGCAGTCCTTTGTACAAATTGATGGGCCGTGTTTGCGCCAGCCACGGCAAAACTCCCCTTGCACCAATCAGACGTCCACTGTGCAAATGGATAATGATACTTGCTCCTGTCACAATCCTTCTGCTTGTGTGGTGCTCTTAACTGCTGAGCCATCTCTCCAGGCTCTAGAACACATTTTCTGAAAGTGGCTCTGCAGAATAAGAACAGGCTCTTCTTCATCTTCCCTTGTAAAAGTCAGTTCCAAGGAAGGCTAAGGCAAGTCCCCATGGGGCGGGCCCTTGTCCAGCCGTGATTTTCAGTATAGGACGGAAAAGCCCTGCTCCTCAGGCTGCAGGCAGTTTACTATACAGGAGCAAGAGCTTGAGTTTCTCCTCTGCAGCTGGCTCTCCAGGCCAGACTTTGTTAGATTTTGTCCTGACCTTTATTAAACCTAATGGACAAGACAGAGTCATTTCCCCCCAATTGGCTCCGGGACTTGCCTCATTAGGGGACGCGCAGATGGCTTTCCTACAATCACAGGAATGAAAATTGACCTCGAGGCCACAGAGTTTCTCTAATTGGGTTGAGTTGATTAGAAAGGCTGTGTGGGCCATCGTGTTAATCTCAGGTCAGCAATGGTGGGAACAGGGAACCACTAGCAGAGTATGGGCCCGTGGCTGCTAACCAGCATCCTGAATAGGTACACACACCCCAAAGCCTCTGCACTGCTGTCCCTCTCCCAGGGACACTTCACCCTACAAACCTCACAGCTTGGCTGACTCCCACTATTCCTTCATGTCTGTCCGCTCAGGTGTCATGCTGAGAGCCCCCCAATCTCCCCAGCTTTCCTCATGGGAATCCCTCAGCCCCTCCATGCTCCATGGTGGCACCGACGACCTTTAGAATCGGGGCGATACAAATGTTCTACGCTGACTGTATCTCCAGGCCTTATGAGAACAAAATTCTAGTAGAAGAGGGAGGAGAGGGGACGACAGGAAGCTAAAAGTGAGCAGTTAATTTGATGAGTACTACTAAGGTGTGTGAGACAGGGAGCAGGCTGTTCCCCAGGAGGATATTTGAGCCCCAGGAGGGTATCTGCTCTGAGCCCAAGGTGAGGAGGGCTGAGACAGCACCTTTGAGTTGTGTGTCAGATCTGAGGTCATTGCCACACTGATGCTGCTTATACTGGGGTGTCTCAGCTGCCCCCTGCAAGTGGGTGGCCTAGAAGCAGCCTGCTTCCAACAGCTCTGACGTTAACTGTTGCAGGCTGCCAAGAGTTTTTTTTAGGGGCATTGGCTACACAGCCCAAACAGCTCTATAGGGCAAGCAGCAGGCAGCAGGGCTAGCCTGGGCACATCAGATGGACCACACTATGGCTGTCATGTAGCCACAGTCCTCACTGAGAATGCCTGTGTGAGACAGGTCAGAGGGGCCCCTTGTTTTCTGGGTGTTGGACAAGAGTGGCCGCAAGCTGATCCTCCTGAGCCTCCTTACTTGCCAACTGTCAACATATGAATGAGCCCCAGCTGTGGGGAGCAGGCGTTGGCGGAGGAAGAGGGTGGAGAGATCTGCTGCCTCGTGTGTAGAAGCAGCATCACAGGCACCATGTCTTCAAAGATCCCTGAGACCTGCATTCAAGCATCCCTGAGACCTGCATTCAAGCATCCCTGAGACCTGCATTCAAGCATCCCTGAGACCTGCATTCAAGCTTGCCTCTGCTTGCTCTTTTTGCTTTGTTTTGCACCACTGTCTCAGCCTCAGTTTCCCTGTGCATTGTAGAGGAGCACATGAGAACTAACTCCTGGAACTGTGCAAATATTAAATGCAGTGGGAGCTCGAGGTGGCTGTGATAGATGCTTGCCCACTGTTTCACTCCCTTGATGAAATCGCCCTGATGTAAATGGGGAGGTGGGACACAATGACTCAAATAGAATTGAAATTGCCCA
Organism: Mesocricetus auratus; assembly: GCF_017639785.1. Taxonomy (NCBI): domain Eukaryota; kingdom Metazoa; phylum Chordata; class Mammalia; order Rodentia; family Cricetidae; genus Mesocricetus; species Mesocricetus auratus. Next base: position 2,187,604 of record NW_024429206.1, read on the forward strand.
TGGTTTGTCAGTGTCAGGCGTGCCCTGCTCAGGGTCTGCTTGCGGGTATGCGTGTGCACTTGCGTGCAGTAGGTCATGTGTGATGAGCACCGCCATGTGTTGTTTATGTCTGCACCTTAGGTGTGGTCCTGCAGCTATCCTTGAGGTGACCCTGCTGGAGCCGCAAGTCTGCTGCCGACATGTATCCGTGAGTTCCTGCCGCCTTTCACATCCGCAGACTCATGGGCTCTGCTACCTACCTGGCAGGCACTTGTGGCTTCTCTGCGTCACCAGACATGAAGTGATGGCTTGGTCTGGCTACACCACACAGATCAGTTTACCCCTTATGATGTGTCCCTGGAAATGGAGTCTCCCAGCCAGATGAGGCTTATGTTCATACAGCTTTTCATGCAAATTCTAGGTCCCCTTTCTGCCCCCAAAAGACTATGTGTGTGTGGTATATTTCATGGTGAGTATCTGTATGTGTGTATCTGTGAATGCATATATATGAATGTGATGTGTGGTATATGTGCATGTGATGTGTATCTGTGTATGTATTTATGTGTTGTGTATATATGTACTCATGTGTGTGCATGCATGTGATACATATACATATATATATGAATATGTTGTAGGGTTGTAGGGGTAAAAGGGGCATGGACAGTATTGTGGGCTCACCCCTACAATATGTAATCTATATGTCTATGTGAGTGTGGTGTGTACATGTGTGGAATGAGTGTAGTATTGTGTATGTATGTGTGTTGTGTATATACATGAGTGATGTGTTTGTGCATTCATGTGGTATATGTGTGTATATGTGTGTGCATGTGTATGGTATATGTGTGGTCTTTGTGCATACATGTATGTGTGTTATATGTGTGCATGTGCATATATATGTATGTGTGTGGTATGTGCACACATTAAGATATATGTGTATGTGTGGTCTTGGTGTACATGTGTGGAATGTGTCATGTGTGTATGTGTGTGTGGTCTGTATGTGTGTGTATATGTGAGTACAGTATATGTGGAATTTTTGTCAGTGATGCCTGAGGGAAGCCATTGTCCAGGCCTTGTGGCATGCGGGGGCTGATAAACTGTCATTTTCTTTTTGGTTTTTTTGAGACAGGGTTTCTCTCTATTGTCCTGGAACTCACTCTTGTAGACCAGGCTGGCCTCGAACTCACAGAGATCCGCCTGCCTCTGCCTCCCGAATGCTGGGATTAAAGGTGTGCACCACCGCCACCAACACCTGGCCTAAACTGTCATGTTTTAACTTCTGCAAATATAACAGACACTGAGGATGTAGCTTTGTGGTTTTGAATGAAGGTGAGCACTCGGTGTACATATGCTCACCATATGCTTTTCTCTCCCTGGCTGGTTTTCCTTGCTTGCCCCTCCTTCTCTGGCTGGTTGAAGAGCTGTTCTGCCCTCAGGGATATCAGCTCCCTGTGTGGTTGGGAAGCCCCTTCCTGTTGCATTTGGCTTCCACTCTGGGCACGGGGCTTTTCCTGGTGTTTTCTGGAGGGACAGACTGAAGCCAGCAGCCCTTTAAGTACTTTCCTGTTGGTGCCACAATGTTTCCACTGCAAGAGCTTGGTCAGTGTGCAGTGAGTGCTTATAGAGAAATGAGTCCTAACTGCCTTCACACTGTTATAAAACAGAGCCCCCATCCTTTGCCACAAGAACAACAGCCTCTGTGTGTGTGCAAGTGTGCGTTGGTGTGTGTGCATGTGTCAGTGTGTGTTGGTAATTGCATGTATGTGTTGTTGTGAGTGATATGTATGTATGTACGTACGTACGTATGTATGTATGTATGTATGTGTGTATATGTGTTCATATATATGTAGTGTCTGTATTGAGCTTTCTACTTTCAGCCATTACCTCATTGTTTTATAAAATACTTTATGTCTGGCAACTAAATATGTCCTCATTATCTGTCTAGAATTTCTTGGCTATTTTCTTGTTTTCATTCCTGTGCCATGGTTTGAAAAAGAAATGTCCCCCATGGGTTTCTAAATTGAAGGCTTGGTCCCCAGCTAGTGGTGCTGTTTGGGGAGGTAATGGGAGCTTTAAGGAGGTGGCTCCATGCTGGAGGCCATAGGTCACAGGAGACAGAGCCTTGGCAGGAGGCACATCATGCCCTAGGCTCCTTCCCGTGTCTCCCTGTCTACAAGGCAAGCAGCTTTGCTCCCATCATGCTGTTCAGCCTCGCCTCATGCCCACAGCAGTAGAGGCAAATACCTGCACTATAACCTCTGAGGCCATGGGGGATGATTATCCCTTCTTGAAGATGTTTCTCTCAGGCATTGTCACTATGCCTGTGAAGTTTGTCAGTGCTTTAAAAAGCATTCCATTGTGGTGAGTGTGGTGATGCACACCTTTAATCCTAGCACTGGGGAGGTTGAGGCAGGTGGATCTCTGTGAGTTCCAGATCTGGTCTACAAAGAGAGTTCCAGGACAACCAGGGCTGTTACACAGAGAAACCTTGTCTCGAAAAACAAACAACAAAACAATCCCATCACACCTGTTGTAGTTGAATGCATGTGGTATCATGTGTTTGTGTGGGTCACAGAACACTATTTTGATGCAAGTTGGGACTGGCACAGGACAAAGGGGATTGGCCAGAGTTCTCTGTAGCAGGCTTTTGCCTTTGGGCCACCAACCAGCTGCCAAATCATGACACAGAGACTTATTATTGTTTTGAATGTTCAGGCTTATGCTTATTTCTTGCTAGCTCTTATAATTTAACCTATTTGTCTTTATCTACATTTTCCCTTGGGGCTTTTAAACTTTCTTTCCTTCTGCATATCTGTCTTTCCTGCTTCTCCTGTCTGTCTGGCAGCTCCCTGGCTTCTGGCCTTGGGTGTGTCCCTTTCTTTTCCCCTCATTCTCTTCTTTTTTTACTCTCTTTCTATTCAAGCCTGGATTTCTCCTCCTATTTATTCTGTCTGCCCACTAGCCCCACCTATCCCTCTCTGTGCCTAGCTATTGGCCATTCAGCTCTTTATTAGATCAATCAGGTGCCCTTAGGCAGGAAAGTTGAAAAAAGAAACAAATGTAACACATCTTTACATCATTAACAAAGGCAGCATAAACAAATGTAACCCACCTTTACACAGTTAAACTGTGTAATAGTCCACAGCATAAACAAATGTAACACACCTTTTCACCGTTAAAGTAATATTCCGCAGCACAAACAAATGTAACCCATATTTACATGGTTTAATGTAACACATCTTTACATAGTTAAAATAATTTTCTATAACAGTTATCCTGAGAAACAGACCAGAAAGACACCTAGGTGGACCTAGAAGCCATCTCACAGTTATGGATGCTGAGACGCCCTCAAGGTCTGTGTCAGCACCAGGAGCTCAGAGATCTAAGAGTGCAAGTCCCAGTTCAAAATGTTGACATGATTCAGGCCAGCCCCAGGCACAGACTGAGAGCAAACTCCTCTCCCAGTCAGCATCTTCTCTGGCCTACTTAACATGCAGGTGCTTCGTAGCACTCAGTACACTCCAAATAACACTTGGTCAAACATCCCATTCCTGGGCAGAGAGGAAGGCAACATAAAAAATGAGCCACTTACTAACTCAGCTTGAGATGATCATGGAGATTTGCCCTATAGCTGGGGAGAGCTAAACATAATTGAAATGACTGTAACAACCCTGTGCTTAGGAACCAGAGTGTGAAATCCTTTCCTACTGCAGAGCCGCAGATGGTGAGGGCCTTCAGTGTTTGTTTGCTGAGAAAGCAAGCTATTCTGCCTTCTACTGGGATCGTGTGTTTGCTTAGGGTACCAGAGGCTGCGTGTGTTAGTTTTCTTCACTGTGCCCAAAGCACCCAACAGCAACAACTTAGGTAAGGAAACACTTGCTTGGGTGTGTGGTTTTAGAGTCTCAGTCTGGCCTGGCTGGGAAGGCATGACAGCAGAAGCAGGTGTATCTGTGGTGGCGGGAACATGAGGTGGGTGTTCACATCGTGGTTACTGTGAAGCAGAGTGTGACAGGATGCAGGCTCCACCCCGGTGACTTATTTCCTGCAGCCCAGTCCCTTCTCTTAGTGTTTTCACAGGCTATCAAAACAGCACCACACACTGGGAAGAAAACATCTAAAAATGAGCTGGGGTAGGGAGTGGGGCGGGGGTTGGGGCTTCCAATTCAGTTGCCATTGAGAAACCGGCACCTTTTTTATTTTTTTATTATTTTAATTTTAAATAGCTTGTTTTACATGTCAATCCCAGTTCCCTCTCCCTCCCCTCCTCCCGCACCTCCCCATCATACCCCCCATCCTCCCACCCTATTGCCAATTCCTTCCACATAGGGGATATCTAGAGTCTGTCATTTCACTCAGGGTAGGGTCCAGGCACTCCCCTAAGAGTCCAGCACCTTTTTTAATAAACCCAAATCAGCTATAGGTTGATTCTGACAAACCAGGCTAGGAAGGTGGTTGTTAAGAGTCTCTACCCAGAGTGTTGACTGGGGTAGATGGGCTCCAAAGCCACATTCATATAGTGTGGAAGAGAAATCAGGCATGACAGGAAATCCTAAAAGGGAGGCAGCCTCTTGCCAAGTGGATACAGCCTATAGTCCATGGCGTCTGCTTAGACACTTCCTCTAATAAACCCAAAGTGTCCAGGCCCCTGGGAAATTCCGACTTGAGAGGACCCTCCCATGGATGCTGGGTTACTTGGCATGTCAGGTGGCTCCTTAGCCTCTAACCAAGTCCATTCCTCTCCCTCCAGGTGTGGCAGTGTGGTGGCAGCATGGAGGTACTCCCCTGCTCCCGTGTGGCCCACATTGAGCGTACTAAGAAGCCATACAACAACGACATTGACTACTATGCCAAGCGTAATGCACTGAGGGCTGCCGAGGTGTGGATGGATGATTTCAAGTCCCATGTGTACATGGCATGGAATATCCCCATGACAGTAAGGCGGGTACTGGGTGGGGTGGACAGATACAGGGAAGCTTGCAGACTCTAGGGAGGGAATTGGGGTGACTCTGGAACACTGGGCCACATCCAGGCAACCTCCCCTACAGGATAGGCCATGTAGGAAAAGGATTCTTCTCATTGGTACAGCCACAGTGGTCACACCCTTCCCCTTAACATAGGTAACTGTTCCAGGCTACAAGTAGCCGCCGAAGGTTGTAAGTAAAGGTCAGCCAAGCCCTAAACCTCAGCCCAGTGTTCTTTTCTCCAGCTGGCCCAGCCTCTTAGAAACAGCCCCTTTTTTCCCCCATGTCCCGTCGTCAGAACCAAGCCTTATATCCTGATTCAGAGCACATGTGTGCTTTCTTGTATTTATGTGTTCATTTTAAATGGGGTCTCATTGTGTTTATGTGTTCATTTTAAATGGGGTCTCACTCTGCAGCCCCATTTGACCTTGACTCACTATAGTCTGCCTCTTCCTCCCTTGTGCTGGGCTCACAGATGTGACTCACCATGCCTGGCCGACTTAACCTTTCTAAATAGCTCTCTTAATCCTCTTAAATTGTCTTACCACCACTGAGGACGCACACCTGGCATTTGGATAATCATATGAGCCGTCTGGACCATACCACCCCATCCCTCACAGCCCTGTCGAGATGCACAAGACTGACCTCCTTAACCCAGGACCTGCAAGGTCCCCTTCCAGGCTTCCCTCCAGCCTCATGGATCAGGACTCCATTAAATGGACAATATTAACAGAGTAGAGGCAAAACCTGAGGATCCTGTGGTCCGTAACACAGGATGATTTGGAGAATATACAGCTATATCCCTGTTAACATTGGAAAGCAACATTGGACATCATAGCCAGTCATGGGGGCCACACATTAGGTTCACCAGCCCCAGATCCACTCAGTCACGCTGGAGGGAAATACATGCCTCTAATGTGATTTGCCTTTGTGTGGCCTGTGATCCCAGGGTCAAGCATGAGTACTAAGACTAACTTAATCCTCAGAACAAGGCAATAGATGTGTCTAGTATTGCCTGCAAGTCAGGAAACTGAGGCATGATCAGGGTAAAAGACCATTCTAAGGGCACACCTGGAAAGTGACAGGACTCAAACTAGCTCAGGTGTGAGCCTGCTCTAACCCTAGACCTGTGGGGAGATGAAGCCTCAGAGGGCCTTGGATAGGGCAGAAGTTCCTGACCCACCTCACCTCATGACTTGATACCTCAGGGCCCACACAGGGTTCCAGGCCCCACAGCAACCCAAGCTCCACAGTTCACTAGTAAGACTAAGCAGATCTGCTGTGCAGGCATAGCCAGGGTGGAGACGCATGAATTCACAGCACCATGATCCCCTCCTGATCCTTCTTAGTGCTGACACATGACATCCTACTAAGTGGACAGGTCAGGCAGGAAGAGCAGCGCTCAGGTCTTTTTCCCCAGAGCAGGGCAGGTGTGGACAGGCCCAGTCTGCTCCCACATCCAGAGCCCTCTGTGAGTTACAGGTCAGGGGGCCAAGATGAGGCCCTGGTGACCCAAGGCTGCAACCAGGGCCACTCTTAAGGGCAAGGAACCCAGGCCCCTGGAGTCTCGGACGTGGGAAAGCATAGGGTAGCATGGATCTGCAACACTTACACTCTCCTGCATGCCTGTGCCCCACAGAACCCAGGAGTGGACTTCGGGGATGTGTCTGAGAGGCTGGCCCTGCGCCAGAAGTTAAAATGCCGCAGCTTTAAGTGGTACCTGGAGAACGTGTACCCCGAGATGAGGATCTACAACAACACCCTCACGTACGGAGAGGTACCGCCTCTGCACCAGGGCCCTGCTGGGGTTGTGGTTGAGGTGTCCAACACCTCAGCACCTATGCCCCAGGATCACACACCTCAGCATCCTGTGCCCAACCACCAGAAACTCACCCATACAATTGTGTATGTCCCCATGCGTTCTTGGACGCTGAGGCCCCAAATAACATGGGTACGGCCCCTCTTCATGGACAGCACCACCATTGAGCCCACAAGGAAACGTACCTACAGAAATGCACCCAAATAAATGGGTGAGCAAGGTGGCTTGGCAGGCGAAGATGCTTGCTGCCAGCCAAGTCTGATGACTTGGGTTTGATCCCTGGGACCTACATGGTAGAAGCAGAAAACCAACTCCTTCAAGTTGTCCTCTGACTTCCTCATGCACACCACGACAAGCGTGCAGCCATACACAAAATAAACGCTAATTGGTTTTTTTTGCAGACACAGTCCCTGGTTCTTCTGTAGACATCTCATAAAGATGCCCCTGCTGGGATTAAAAGTGCACACCACTGTGTCTGGGATTAAAAGTGCACACCACTGTATCTGGCAGAAATACACAATGTTTTAAAAGAAATATACCACAACAGATAGGTTTGTGTATACACGCATATGTATAAACAGACATTCATGCATGCTTACACATGCAATCACACACATACTGACAAATGCATAAGCTTGCATGCCCCTCACACATGTTCACACATCGGCTCACATCTGTGTATATATTCCCATGCATTCATACCATGATGCATGTGTGCACAAATGCATTATTACACATGAACATGCATTCATACATGTCTGAATACATGAACTTATGCATAGACATGTATGTAACCAGTGCTCAATCGCTCAAATGCATATATATATATGTTCATCACATGCATATCTGTGCATGAGATCATACAAACACATACTGAAGCATGTCTGTCTGCTCCTATAGGTACATGTACACACACACACACACATGCACACTGTTACTGTTCATGTACACGGAGCACCCCAAACACTTTCACCCATGTGCAGAAGCTTCCACCCCACACAGAAGTGCATGCATTTGTACACCACTCCACAGAGCTACATTCACACCACCATGCATGCATTTTTTTTTGAGACAGGGTTTCTCTGTATGGTTTGGAGCCTGTTCTGGAACTCTCTCTGTAGACCAGGCTGGCCTCAAACTCACAGAGATCCACCTGCCTCTGCCTCCCGAGTGCTGGGATTAGAGGCGTGCATGCATTATAAGTGTATGTAGCAACACGTGTACTCGAGTGTCACACATCAGCTGTACCAGGACCCGTGTTTCAGCTGAGTTCCAGAGTGCACAGCTGTGCACAGACCCCCTCCCCAAAGCCCAGGAGAAGGCACTGTGTTCCTGCCTTGGCCCGAGTGTGGAACGTCAGGTATTCCACCACAGAACTGGCAGGAAGAGGGGTGGACATCCCCGCAGACAGCAACAGCCTCCTGTTCCCAGCTTCTCGACTGCATGAGGGCAGTCCAGCTTCCATATGGGGAGGCGGTATACAGACGGCCCTGGGACAGCACCCAGGATAGGGCTGAGGGGCCCGGTGGGCAGTCCTTGCAGACCCATCAGCTCTGGACCCTGGCCACCCCTTGGTCAGATCCAGCCTGCAGGCACGAAGCTTTCCTGGAAGCGCAGGTGTGAGGGAAGCAACTGTTCTGTTTTCCTGTGTTGTCCCTCCTACATCTGCCCACCATGGGATCCATACCCAACTCTAGCTGCTGAGACCCTCAGACTTTTCCTGCCCTAGGGTCAGGCCATGGGCCCTTTTAGGGAGCTGTGCTCTGTGATTGACTTATTTCAGACTCCGCCGCCTGAAACCCAGTGGGGTGAAACAGAGCATAACTCTTGTGGGTCAGAGTCTGAGGTCGCTACTGTTACTGGGGGCTGCAGAGTGGGTGACCCCTGTGCTTCTCACATACATTAGAGACCAGCTGGCTGATGGTTGGGCCATGTCACTTCTCCACCAGCTGGGAACTGGAGTGAGCAGTCCAAGCGTGTGCTTTGGGGGAACCTACAACTGTCTCCTGAGCCCAGGGCTACGCACAGCCGCTTTTACTGCAGCCCTTGGCCAAAGTGTGTTGGAAGCAGGACAGCCTCTGCATCTGCATAGGAGGAGATGCCAGCATAGGGATGTCCCTAAGCTAGTAACACAAGCCATCCTGTTGACCAAATCCAGCCTCTCCTGCTGGGGACCGGCTACCTCTCCACACACTCACAACACGTTTATGTCTCTTGCCAGGCTGCCCAGGGCACCACAGTTGCCTCATCTGTTCGACTTTTCCACCTCCTTCCTGTGGACCCACACTATATCACACCTCCTGCCCTGCCCCAGGCGGATGCTAGGCCCCAGGGTTTTATCCCAAGGGAGGAATTCTGGACGTGAAGTTCATACTGTCTCATCACAGGCAGCCCACAGGCAGCTACAAAGTGGTCCCCTCTGTTCCTAAGAGGGAGACAGGGTGGGAGAGTTCCTGGAAGCTTTCCCTCAGGCCCTGGGACCCTCCTCGGTGACCTACAGTTTCTCTGTTGATCCTGGATATAGGTAAGAAACAGCAAAGCCAGTGGTTACTGCTTGGACCAGGGAGCAGAAGATGATGACCGGGCCATCCTCTACCCATGCCATGGCATGTCCTCACAGGTAGGCAACACCGAGACCTCATAGCGAAGGGAGGGTGAGTATGGGATGGGTCATGGAGAGCATCCTGGCTGCTGGGGCCAAGTTCAGAAGAGCCTGGAACAGCTTGGGACTCTGAAAGCAGCTGGTGCCATTAAGTTCAGAACAAATGCTTTGGGTCAAATGTGCCTTGCCAAGTCATGAACTGTCCCCATGCCTTGGTTTCCCCATCACTTAAATGGGACAGAGGCCGTATGTATTTTCCTGGGTGGTCTTGTAGATTAATGGAAGTCATGGTGAAGTGTTGCCTGGTCTAAACATGATGGAGGGGAAAAGTTATGTTTTCCATTCTGTTATTGATAGGTAAGCCCTGCCTTGTGCTTGTAAGCCCGAGTCACTCAGAGAGATGATTGCCAGGCTTAAGTGCCTTGTGCAGCTCAGGGCTGGGGTTGGTCATACCTCAGGTGGCTGATCCCAGCCCCAAGTGAACCCCATTCTGCTGCTGTTGATTGACATCTCCCCAGCAGGTGCTGAGCTCAGCGCCTGCCTTCTCTGAACCTGAGCCTCACTCATCAACATCCATCGGGGTAGACCTGGGTTCCTGAGAGCTCATGGTTTTGCAGCCTCCAACATGGGATAGAGATAGCCAGTGTCTGCTGAGTGCATCTTAATTTCAGGCTGCAAAGGGCCTGCTTTGACATAGTGGCCCAGTGCGTGGGAGATTGCTGTCCTCTTGGCCATCCACTGTGGTGGCCTCTGGGAGAGTTAAGCTTTCTGGGCTGACCTCTCCCGGTGGGTTTTCAGGACAATGACCTCTGACTGAGGGCAAAGGGGGCTAGCAGTAGAGTTGTAAATGCTTGTCCCTCTGGTCTTGTCAACACTTGTGGCTCGGCCCCTGGCTGGCACCATTTTCTCAGGTCAAAGATGAGCGAGCATGTGCTAGTGGGACCTGGGCACCTGACAGGTGCCCCATGACTGTGGTGGACATGGCCACAGCAACACCGCATTGTCCTGCTAGAGAGAAAGGCTATGGGTCTGGATATGGATGAAAGGCCTGGCCTAGACAGGATGGGGTACCTCGAGCTTGAACCTATATCGCACTTACACCGCCTACTGTCTCCCCAGCTGGTGCGCTACAGTGCTGATGGCCTCCTGCAGCTGGGCCCCCTGGGCTCCACTGCCTTTCTGCCAGACTCCAAGTGTCTGGTAGATGACGGGCGGGGACGCATGCCCACCCTGAAGAAGTGTGAGGATGTAGCCAGGCCTACACAGAGGCTATGGGACTTCACCCAGGTCAGTGGATGGGACTGACAGTCCTGGAAACTCAGACTTGATGGCTGCAGCAAATAGCGAGAGGAACAGCTAAAGGGAAAGATTTACTCTTTGTTCCTGGTTTCGGAGGGTTTACCATAGTGGCAGAGCGGGGCAGCCCACACCATGACAGGAGGAGGGGAGGGAGCCTATTCCAGCTGACGTCATCCTTTCGTCTTTCATTCCATGTGGACCCCCAGCCCGTGGGGTATGCTTGTGTAAAGAGATGCCTTCCCGCCAGCCTGGTTCCAGAGCCACATCAGTACCAAATAAACACACAGGAGGCTATATTAATTATGAAGCTGTTGGCCTTGCTTGTTTCTTACTGGCTAGCTCTGACTTAAATATTTATCCCATAATTGCTAATCTAAGTATTTCTCTTATCGGAGTAATTTCCAGACTTCTTATCCCTATGGCGGTTACATCGTGACTCCCTGTGTTTCTCCTACCCAGAGTCCTCCTCGACTCCTAGTCCCACCTATCTTGCTTCCTTACTGGCCAACAGTGCTTTATTGACATATACACAGGACTTCCCCAACACCCTTGTCTAGTTAAGTCTCTGCAGACACCCTTACTGACACAGCCAGAGTGGCCTGGTCTATTTAGTTAACCTTCTGCACATACCCACACAGACACACCCAGAGGTATGCGTTATTACCCTAGGCACTTCTCAGTCAAATCAGGTTGATAGTCAAGATTGATCACCTCATGGCCCGTGACACAGTAATTTTATAAAACTGGTCTAGAGTCACACAAAAAGAGAGAGGCATGGCTCCAGCGCCGGACTCAGGCAGAGAAGATGGAGCTCTGGCCATTTCCCTGCTGCCTCCCACTTACCTCAAGCCCCACTCTTCTGGTCTCTGGGCCCTGATCCAGGTCCAGCCCCCTTGCAATCCACTCAGCAGCAGCCTCTATGGATCACATATCCTGTGATCTTCTCCTGCCCCCTAGCCTCCAGGGATCCCACGCAGAGGATCCCTCTCGAGTTGTCACTGTTGCGCCTAAGGTTCTCAGGAGGCTGGCCAGGTGGACAAGGAGGGCCAGCATGGAAGAACCTATTAGAGATGGCTCCAAAGTCACCAGGGTCCATGAAGTTTGGGGACCACAGAGATACCAAATAATTAAGGGGACCAAAGGGCACCTAAGAAAAGGACAGTCTTGGAGGCCCTAGATATGTTCTTAGAACCTCTTTGAACCCAGAGACTTGAACAGAACGGCTAGCCCAGCTGGGGTGGGGGGAGAGAAATGCACATAATCCAAGGAAACAGGCCCTAGGTCTTCATGGTGATAGTGCTATGCTCACCCCTTATCAGGACTGCATCCTGGCCTCCCCAGCTGACTCTGTCTCTCCTGTCCTACAGAGCGGCCCCATCGTGAGCCGAGACACAGGCCGGTGTCTGGAGGTAGAGATGTCTAAAGACGCCAACTTTGGGCTGCGGTTGGTGGTACAGCGCTGCTCGGGGCAGAAGTGGATGATCCGAAACTGGGTCAAGCACGCCAAGCACTGACCCCTGCCCACCCCCCCCCTCCACACACTCGGGCCCTTGGACTCTTGAGTGCCCCGAGACTCAGGAGATCCTGGACTGGAGCCAGGATGGACACTTCTTGCCCACCCCCACAGACCCAGAGCAATGTGGGCCCTGCACAACTCAGGGCTGGGCCCTGTCTCCTGGGAACAGCAGCTTCAGTCTGCATTAGGAACCAGACTTCCTGGGACAGGCAGCTCTGCCTGAGGGAGGACATCTTGAGGACAGCGCACACCCACGCCAAATCACGTGCCTTTTCTACAGTGTTCCCCAACTGACTGCGAGGACAGCCTCCACGCATGCGCTAAGTCCCCTGTACACATCCCACATGGAAAGAAGCTCAGTTACTCAGTGTTGAGGGCGGGTGCATCCTCACACCAAGCACCCTGTCCTCCCAACAGGTTCAGGCCTCCCAGCCCAGCTGCCCCTTGCTCACCCGCTCAACGTCACCGTAATCGAAGGCAAACTCAGAGGATGGCCCGCCTCGTGCTCTGGTAACAAGGCAATGGGAAGAGACCACATGGACAGACAGACCCAGTGAACAACACCTGTACCTTTCTTCCTGCGGGTCAGCTTGGCGGTCATGGGGCATGGGTCTCAGCCTGGGAAGTAAGTCTCTTGTTGCTCTGCCATTTCTGCAGTGGGCATCGCCAAATGATCCCTCTGCCCCCTCACTTGTTTTATAAATAAAGTTTTATCGGCACACAGCCACACACCTGTTGTCTGAGATAAACTGTGGCTACAGTGTTTGAGACACAGCACATGGCTAGCAAAGTCAAACACTCTTTATGTCTTGAGTTTTAGGGAACACTTCCAGATGTCCTCGCTACGGCATGTCTACTCTTGTAGTCCAGGCTCACCGTGTTGTTGCCCAGCTGGTGGGGGGGGGTGATAAACATGGAGGCATTGGCCTTTGGAGCTGTCTGCCTCTGTTATCATCCCTGGTCAGAGCTGGCAATGTGGCCTATCAGTGGGAAGTCGCTCTTGCAGCTGAAAACCGTTGTTTCTAAGACATAAGGCAGGAGAGTTATACGAGCATGGCCAATGCCCTCACTGACAGTTACCTCAGGACACACTGGCTCATCTATTTGCAGTCAACTGACTCCCGTGGACATTGACCAGCCACCACGGACAGTAGCGGAGGTAGCTGTGCGTCGGGTGAGCTTCTGGCTGTGGCCACTACCCTAAAACTCTGGCCATTCCAGGGCTGCCAAACTGGTCTTAGCAGCCATCCTTTCTAACTGAAAGCGGTAAGAGCAGCTTGCTCCTTGCTAGGAGGGAAACTGGCTGGCCCTTTGCGCTCATGAAATACTGGAAGTCACTGCTCACCGCTGGTTGCTGAAGGTCAGCCAGCTCTGTCCACACAGAGGCCTCCTGACCCCTCTGCTGGTCTCACAGAGGTAGAACCATGGGCCACTGTTGGCTCCCTGTGCCCCTCCATAGGGTCAGCCCCCATCTGTCACAGCCCTGTCCACACCCATTTTAGCTGAGCAGTCCAGACTTCAGAGGGGCCATGGGCCTAGCAGTCCCTTTCCCAACATACTTCTTTCCAGGGTAGGAGGTGTCACTACGTCATCCTGCTAGGACACCAGATTCACAAAGGAAACTGCTACACAGGCCAGCAAACAGCAGGACGCACACACACCCACCAAACATGCTGCCCTGATGTGAGCCGAGTTCCACAGTCCAGACTCCTGGCCTTTGGAAGGACGATATGGGGCTATTCCCAGCAGTATACCATGATGCTCTCTTATTATGGGGGAGACACAGGTCCCGTGTCCCATTCTCCTTCCAAAGCTGGGGCCACAGCACATTGCCTGAGTTCCTCCCCTCCTGTGAGAAGCTGTGGGATTCATTTTCTCATTCTCAACGGGACTCTCACTACCCTCAACCACAGGAGCACCTCCTTCTGGCCTAGCTCTTTGCAGAGTTCCCATAGGAGGACACAGGAAGAACTCCACAGACCTGATGTTCACATGGTGAGGGGCCGATATGCTCTCCCATGGAAAACATTGCAGGTTCATAGACTCAGAGCTGTGCAGCGGTATCCTGTTTGTACTCTAACAAATAGAGCTTGCCTGAAGATCAGAGGGCAGAGCCAGCCACTAGTTAACCATAGAAGTCTGGAGGTCTGTGGAGACAGACCGGAAGTAATGTGGCTGGGCAAAGAGAAGGGTATAAGGCAGGAGGAGTAGGAGCTCGCTCTGCTTTTGGCTGGGAAGTTGGCGAAGTAAGGTGTGCGGTGGCTTGTCCCTTTGTCTCTCTGATGTTCAGGCAAGCTTTATTTGTTAGTATACAAACAAATCACCACAGAGCTGTCTTGATGTGTACTCACTGGGCAAACTGGCAGTCAGGTGAGGCCACCAAGCTATAGCTGTAGAAGATCTCACCAGAAAAACATTTTCAAACCTTGGAAAACCACACACACCTGTCTTCCTCAGCATCGTCCTGGCCTGGAAGGGGCTGTGAGGCAGGGGCTAAGGCATCCATGCCCTCCATCTGCTATTGCACAGACATAAGAGAGCACCTATTTTGTGAGATGCATTCATCCCTAACAACCTTCACCTACTCAAAAATGAGTCCATACTTTCCCCATACCTACCTGCCCAGGAATGCTAGGGACAATTCAAGCCAAAGATGGAGAAAGACTGTGTGGGGGTGGGGATCTGTTGGAGAGCTTAGCGCTTCCGTCGTTTTGCTGTTGACAGTACTGCCCATGGCCAGCAGGATGTACTTGCTTGCCTAGACCCTGTCTGTCCCAGAGATGTTCCATGCTGGGACCCCCTTTCGGGTCTTGAATTCATGGTGACATGTGGCGTGAATGTGTGTTGATTCTTCAGTCATACATCTTGAACTCAGAATAACATAGAATACCACTGTGGGCAGTGCTAAAGCCATCCAGAGGGAGAAAGAAGAGAGAGAAAAAAGGAGAAAGGGGAGAGAGAAAGAGAAGAGAGAGGAAGGACGCCGTTTATATAGTTATGAGATCTCTATATATATTAAAGTAGCACTGAAAACATCTGACCACACTTTTTGGCTGGCCAGGCAGAGGCTGGGAGGAAGAAAGTGACTGTGTACAAGAAGGCCATAGTCACAGGGTACATGGGGTGCACTTCTCCATACCTAACTGGGTTCCTGGGTTCCTTCCACCCTGCCTGGCTGCCTCATGTAGTCTCTCTCTCTCTCTCTCTCTCTCTCTCTCTCTCTCTCTCTCTCTCTCTCTCTCTCTCTCTCTCTCTCTGTCTCTCTCTCTGTCTCTCTCTCTCTCTGTGTGTGTGTGTGTGTGTGTGTGTCTCTCTCTGTCCTCTCTGTCTCTCTGTCTCTCTCTCTGAGACAGCAATCATGTTTTAAATGGTAATAACCAAACAAATAGAATTGAATAAGACTGAATGAGTCTGTTTCTTTCACTAATCCAATTATAAACTGGCTTGACAGCCAATGCAAAAGAATCCATGTTGTTTGGGCAGAAGACAGCTAATTGTAGCCAGAGCTCCGGCTGCTCTGGGAGACAGACCTGGGAGGACTCCCTGGGGAAAGCCCTTACGTGCAGGGCGCTGCTGTTCTCCTCTGCTTTTGGTAGGCACAATGCATCAGAATTTAGTGCTGCCTGATAAACATGTTCAACTTTCCAGCAAAGAGTCTCTGATGGCTCAGACTGTCTTTGGGACTGGGCCCCATGGGAAGCAACCAGATTCAGGGTGAGCACAAGGGAATAGCAGTGAGAAATCCCACCTAGCACCTGGCATTGAGGTGGCATCCAGGCGGCATTCCCAGTCCCTGGTGCCCATCTTCTTCCCTCCAATTTGTACCTGTACCTACCACATGCTCCTCTCCCACAGAGACCAACTCAAGAGCCTCTATGCCTCCTTCCACCAAAACGTCCAACTATTGTGGAATCAAAGCAACAAAAACGTGGCCTCTCTCTGTTCCAAAGGCCAGGAGCCTATGAAGGGATGGGAAGGACCAAGCACCACTAGAGCCTTCAGGCAGGATTCCATCTCTTCCTACTTCCAGAGGTCATGGACCCTCTTGGCTAGTCTCACTCGAGACTCTGCCTCCATCACCATAGTCTCTCTGTCTCCCTGGGCCTGTGTCTGTCCTGTCATAAGCCCCTAGCTATGTTGCTCCCGTTTGACCCACTCATATCACATTTGAAAAGATCCTATGTCTAAGTAAGGTGTTATCCCAAGGCACTAGAGAATAGTTTTGGGAAGACAGCATGTTTATGTTCTCATTTTGGAAAAACCCAGAAACTTTCCTGACCCCACAGAGGAACCAAGTAGTAGCAGGGCCATGAGTTGAGTGGACTGGCTTCATGCTCTGGCCCTGGTGCCCCAAACCTGTACCCCAACTTCCAAGGAGACTGAGATAGAATGATGGAAAGTTCAAGACCAACTTGGGCAACTTAGTGAGACTCTGTCTTAAAAGGAGGCCTGTTGCCGGGTGTTGGTGGCGCACGCCTTTAATCCCAGCACTCGGGAGGCAGAGGCTGGCGGATCTCTGTGAGTTCCAGACCAGCCTGGTCTACAGAGTGAGTTCCAGGACAGCCTCCAAAGCCACAGAGAAACCCTGTCTCGGAAAAAAAAAAGGAGGGCTGTTAGCCAGGCAGTGATGGCATACACCTTTACTACCAGCACTCGGGAGGCAGAGGCAGGCAGAGATCTCTGGTCTGCAGAGTGAGTTGCAGGACAGCCAGGGTTACACAGAGAAACCCTGTCTCAACCAAACAAAACCAGCATCCGTGATTGTATGACCTCTGTGGTGACCGTAGACTTGCAAGAACCCTGTGTGTCCCCAAGAACATCTAATTCCACTGCTGTGGTGTTCATGGTGACTCTAAAGTGTCATCACGGCTGACAGCGAGGAACCCAAAGCATCACTCTGGGGTTGTGAGATGATAACGCACCTGCCCAAGCTAACAGCTGCAGAGGGCCAGCCTGGGGGCACTGTCACTGCCCAGCCCTGAGAGTCCTTGGTGAATGGAGGCTGGAGCTGGGACCCTGGACTGCATGGAGGAAGCTCCCAGGTGGAGCTGTAGAGGACTGTGTAGAGGACTGGGTGCCACAAGTTAAGAATTTAAAGGGGGCTGGAGAGATAGCTCAGAGGTTAAGAGCACTGACTACTCTTCCAGAGGACCTGAGTTCAATTCCCAGCAACCACATGGTGGCTCACAACCATCCATAATGAGATCTGGTGCCCTCTTCTGGCCTGCAGGGACACATGCAGGCAGGACACTATATACATAATAAATAAATCTCTTTAAAAAAAAGAATTTAAAGAAACACGGTGGTGTTTCCCAAGTAAGTGGCTTGCAGGAAGCCTTAAGGTTGGGGACTGACACCTGTGTATTTTGGGGTCTCACGGCAGCAGGCAGAGCCGGAAGACAGGAATCCGAGGGTGGGGCTGGGAAGAAGCAACATCAGGCTGCACCTGAGGCAGGGCTCCCCAAAACCCCGAATACCCCTAGAGAAGCTACCGGCGCAGGCATCTTAGGACTTGGTGCCTGCACAGTGGTGCGTGGTGCGGCCTCTTCCTGCTTCTGATGGCTTCCACATGGCCAGAGTTAATTAAGTTCACAATCTCGCTAAGTCCTTCAGTTAACTGCCTGGGGAAAAATAAGATGAGAAGGCTTGTTTGTTATTTCTTCTTGGTCTTTTAAGCACCTGATAGTCATTTTTAAAATTAAATTAAATGGCTTATCTGTGCTAACACAAACCGACAGGCCATCTTTCTTCAGCGGCTGAGTGGTGCTGGCCGGCCGTGACTGCCAACATTCGTCATGGAAGCACAGCTTGGCCAGGCCGTGTTTACCAGTTTTGAATGACAAATTCCAAAGTCCAGTGCATTTCTCCCCTCAAAGGTCACAGTTCTGTGGGATGACATTTTCTCCTCTCAGCCTTCCATGGAGTGGTTCCATAACAGGACAGCCAGTCTGCTCTATGCTCTATGGAGACATATGTCCTCACATAAGATAAGAGAGTCTGTTTCCCCCAAACACACACACACACACACACACACACACACACACACACACACACACTGTAATTTATTAGGAGGAAGACAAACAAATCCAAACCATTTATTACATTGGACAAGGGCAGAAGAAAGGGAGGAAAGAATCATTTAACACATTGCAATAACTGATTTGAAGAACAAGTAAAGTTTGAATCTGCAATAGCAACCAAAAGATCTGGTGACACTGAATGTAGGATGCTACTTTCTTTTTTTTGTTTGTTTGTTTTTTGTTGTTTTTTGAGACAGGGTTTCTCTGTATTGTTTTGGAGGCTGTTCTGGAACTCACTCTGTAGACCAGACTGACCTTGAATTCACAGAGATCAACCTGCCTCTGCCTCCCGAGTGCTGGGAAGGATTCTACTTTCTAAACACTGACAAAATTCTCCCCAGTAGAAAGCTTTTGGTGTCGGTAACTTCGGCAGTAGGGATTTCATTCATCTTTTCACCACCGAGAATGCCCCCTTTGTAGCTTGCAGAGTCAGGGCAGTGCGACGCCAGGAGTACTAAGGGCTTCCCGAGACTGTCGCTGCACTGTCACCCAGAGTCGCCCTTGCTTTCCTGGGAGGATGAGCTCTCGACTCAGGAGAATATGGCAGCTGCACACGCCACCCGGGCTGGTGCCTCCTCCCGCTGATCCCAGCATGAGAAACCCTCTCTCCTCACAGGCCCCACACCAGCCACCACCATGTGCCTGCGTGCGCATGTGCGCGCTCGCTCACACCGAATTCAAGGGAGGCGGGTGGGAGGGGTCGGACGGGCGGAGGGCAGTGTACTTAGGTGACTAGAGCCAGTTGTGTCTCAGTGACCCACGAGCAGTCCCAGTCCCCGCCCCCGTCAGGTCAAGGCAGCAGGAAGATGCTGGACAACTTGCAGCTCTGAGACGGATTTGCATGTGGGTGCAGTTTGCACCGATTGCTCCCTGACCCTGTCCCATGTACCTCAGTCAACAGGTGTGGTGGACTGCTAGTCCAGACACATCTGTGGCGCCCTGCTGAGGGGCTAGGACAGTGCGGGGGTGGGAGGGGCATATTTCACTTCAGGTGGTATCGTACCAACACAGTGATCTGAATCCTCTTCAGCAAAAGAAAAAAGAAGAGGGAGAGAGAGAGGAAAAGGGGAGTAAAGCAAGGTCAGGAGCGACGGTGGCGGATGCGGACAAAAGACGGAGGAAAAGCCTGACCGGAAGAAAACACACCCCACAGAAGTGAAGAAACGTCTTTGGATAACTTGTGTGGGTAGAATTCTGAAAAAGAGCTCAGAGGAGGGGATAAAAACAGGTTGCAGAGTTAAAGAAAGACTCTCGCTGGCGCTGGTGGTGCACGCCTTTGACCCCAGCACTGGGGAGGCAGAGGCAGGTGTGGAGTATGGTGTGGAAATGTGAGCCAAACAAACCCTTTCTCCCCACGTTGCCTTGGTCATGGTGTTTCATGGCAGCAATAGAAACCCTGACTAAAACAAGTTGGTACCAGGACATTACCTGGCATTGCTGTGACAGACCTCACCATGCTGCTTTGGGAAGGATTGTGGAAGGACTTCACAACCTTTTGGACTGGAAATGCCACTGAGTGTTGAGGGCTCAGTGAGCTGTTCTGTAGGAGCTTGGAAGGTAAGAATGTTCAGAGCGGTGCAGATGATGGGGGCCCGGCTTGTGAAGTATAGAGGGGAGCCAAGGCTCTACTGGGCCATTTGTGTGAAGAATCTGTGGTATCTGGTCATCTGGAGCTGAAGAATTGGCTGTGATTAACGAGAAACCAGAACCACAGAAGCGAAACCTTTGTTTTGCTGGGACAGTGGATGCTGGCCAGCTGGGGCTGAAGAATCAGCTGTGATAAAGAAGAGACCAGCATCACTGAGGTGAAGTCTTCTGGGAAGTGTGTCCTGAGGGTCAGCACTCAGAAGCTGTGTTCCAGAACCGCCAAGGCTGCACCTCGTGCTGGCAGCTGAACTCGGTAGCGTAAGGCCAACCAGGTGTTACTGGTTTTGCAGTCCTGAAGGGGCCATGGAGAGCAGGAGTCCCTGAAGAGAGTCCAGGAGAGGCTGTTGGTGAAGCTGCAGCCCAGTTGCAGTAGAGACCTCAGTTTTTGGAGATGCCAGGACCATGGGATGACTGCTAAGAACAGCGGCAGTGGTGGGGTGGAGCAGAGAAGACAGTCTGTGCATGCTGAAGACTGGGGAGCTGGAGACGTGACCCGAGCACTTGCTTGTGAGTACAATCGATTCCAAATCTTGTGCATTGGACTCTTTGCACTGTTGGAGTGTGCTTTTGCTTTGTTTGGATTGTTACTGTGCCCTGGTTCTTCCTTCTTTAAGTATGAAATTATTTAACTTATTTTTGATTTTATAGACGCCCACAGTTGAGAGACTTTGAATTTTTAAAAGAGGTTTTGGATTTTAAAAGAGACCTTGGATTTTTTTTCTTTTTTCAAGAGAGGGTTTCTCTGTGCAACAGTCCTGGCTGTTCTGGAACTCATTCTGAAGAACAGGCTAGTTTCGAACTCAGAGATATCCACTTGTGTGCCACTATGCCAGCTAAAACTGTGGATTATTTACAGAGACTAAACTTTTTGTTTTGGTTTTTGGGACAGGGTTTCTCTGTGTAGCTTTGTAGACCAGGCTGACCTAAACTCACAGAGATCTGCCTGCCTCTGCCTCCTGAGTGCTGGGATCAAAGGCGTGCGCCACCACTGCCTGGCTAGACTAAAATTTTACAGTGTTTGAATTGGTAAAGACTCTGGGGCTTTTAAGTTTGTAATATGTTTTACAGTTGTGATATGTATTAATCTGAGATCTTGGGAATGAACTAAAATAGTAAAGGTTATGTTTTTAAAAATATGTGCAAAGTTGGCAAGGGGCTAATGTGCGGGCTAACTTTGTGTCAATTTGACACAGGCTAGAATCGCCTAAGAGGACATAACCCCAGTTGAGAAAATGCCTCCATAAGACTGGACTATAGGCAAATCGGTAGAACATTTTCTTGATTAGTGATTCATGTTGGAGGGCCCAGCTATAGTGGGTGGTGCCGTCCGTGAGTTCTATAAGCAAGCAGGCTGAGCAAGGCATGAGGAGCAAGAGGTTAAGCAGCACCCTCCATGGCCTCTGCATCAGCTCCTGCCTCCCGATCCCTGCCCTGCTTGAGTTCCTGTCCTGGCTTCCTCCAGTGATGGAGTATGATGTGAAAGTGTAAGCCAAGCAAACCCTTTCCTCCCCAACTCGCTTTTGGTCATGATGTTTCATTGCAGCAATAGAAGCCATGACTAAGACAGTAATTTAAACTTGTAATCCCAGTCCTGGGAAGGTGGAGACAGGAGGATCCCTGAGGCTCACTGACTGGCTAGATAATCAGGTCACTGAGAGAGCCTGTTTCAAAAATGGCTCCCAAGGAATGACGCTCAAGGCTGTCCTTTTGCTCCCAAACAGTATGCATAAGTGCTCGCACACACATACCTTCAGGGAAAACAAAGATAGTTTAAGGGGCTATGTTAGTGGCTTTTTTTTTTTTTTTGGTTTTGGTTTTTATGAGACAGGGTTTCTCTGTATTGTTTTGGAGGCTGCCGGTCCAGCCTGGCCTCGAACTCACAGATATCCGCCTGCCTCTGCCTCCCAAGTGCTGGGATTAAAGGCATGCACCACCACCGCCTGGCCTACGTTAGTGTTTTCTAAAGGAATATAACTGATAAAACGAATATATCTAGCGGGGAGGTAGTTGTGCACACCTTTAATCCCATCACCCAGGAAGCAGAGGCAGATGCATCTCAGGGTTAGCCTGGTCTATGGAGTGAGTTCCAGGGCTACACAGAGAGACCCTGTCTCAAAAACAACAACAAAAGAATCTATGTTCAGCCGGGCGTTGGTGGCGCATGACTTTAATCCCAGCACTCGGGAGGCAGAGGCAGGCAGATCTCTGTAAGTTCGAGACCAGCCTGGACTACCAAGCGAGTTCCAGGACAGCCTCCAAAGCCACAGAGAAACCCTGTCTCGAAAAACCAAAAAAAAAAAAAAAAAAAAAGAATCTATGTACAGCTATTTATCTGAATATACCTGTAGCTATGTATGTAAGGATAGGCATATATTAAAAGGGATTTGTCCAAATGCCTTATAGACTGTGATCAGGTAGTCCAACTATGGTAGTATCTGGACAGAGAAGCTAAGAATCCAATAGTTGTTCAGTGCACAAGACAGAATGTCTCAGCAGTCCCAGTCTGCTGCTGAAATCTCAGAAAATTCCTAGAGAGCTGCTGGTCTTCTGCTGCATTGGGATCCTGAAGAAGTGGGCTCTAATACCAGTGAAGGAAATGCCTCAGCAACAGAATAGATGAGCTTGCCCGTGAGAGTGAGGGCAAGCAGGCAACTAGCTTCCTTCTTCAAATCCAGAAAACGTGGCCTAGACTTGGGGGTGGGGATCTTTCCTTCCACAGTGTGCTCAATTGTTTGGGTTTTAGTTGATTCCAGACGTAGGCAAGTTGACAACCAAGATTAGCCATCACAGGAGCCCACAAGATGACTAAGCGGGTGAGGTGTTTGCCTCCAAATTCAACAACCCGAGTTCAAATCCCTGGAATCTACCGGGCAGAGGTACTTGTAGTGGTACCAGTCATTCAAAATGAGGACAATCAAAAAGCTGAGACAAAATTAAAGCACACTTAGTATATATACGTAAGTCTTGCCTGCAGTTCTGCTCAAAACATACACAAAGAATGTACAACATAAATAAGGCATGTCATACATGTTGGGGGGGGGGGAGGTTTGGGATCATCCCCTTGGGTATGCCTCCCTTGTGACTTTTCGAGAGATTTCTCACAGCTTCATTTTGCTTCTGGGATTTCCATCATCTTCCCACAATTAGGATTGTCATTATAATTAATAACTACATGGTAGTATCGTTAGCAACTGTATCAGTTACTCTCATGTTAGAATCACACCTTACGTGGTTATTCTGGAATAGGAAGACATTTTAAAACGGGGAGTTGCTTAGGCTAGGGTGGGGCTCTGGAGAGTGCTTTCCTAGCATGAAGCTCTAGGCCCAATCCTCAGCACGGATGTGATGAATATTAAATAAGGCAGGAGAGTGATAAGTTCAAGACCCTTCTCCGCTGCACAGTGTACTCGAGGCCAGCCCTGGAACAAGAGTTGCTGCCTGAAAACTCCTTCCCTCCCTCCACCCAAAAAACTAAACTAAACCAAATATGGAATAAATATGACAGGCAGATATCCCACACCTTTAATCCCAGTCCTTAGTAGGCAGAGGCAGGTGGATCTTTGTGAGTTTGAGGCCAGCCTGGTCTACAGAGAGAGTTCCAGGACAGCCAGGACTACACATTTAAACCGTATCTCAAAAAAATAGCTTGGTATCATGGCTTACATCATCACATAATGTTGATTAGTTCAGCATTCAGGAGGCTGAGGCAGGAGAAATGCTAGGAGTTTGGGGTCAGCCTGCACTACAGCATTAGTTTGAAGCCAGACTGATTAACATAGTAAGGTTGAAGCCTGGGCTACTTAGCAGACCCTACCTTAAGAAAAAAGAAGTTCAAAAGGGTAAGGGTGGGTGGAGTTTAAGTGAATGAAGAGTGGGATAAAGTCCAGGAGTCTCTACTGGGCCAAAGGAGCCCTAAAAAGCAACCAGGACACAGGGCTCTGGCTGTGACAGGGCTCTGGCTGGGTGCAGGACCCCTCGCCTTGAGTCCTATGCTCACCGGGGTTTCTAATGCCCACCCGCCTTAAGTCAGGAAAGCTTGGCTTTGGGAATTAGTCACCTGTCCAGAGGTTCAGAGGGCAGAGGTGAGTTGAACACCCTGTCGGGACTGGAAAGATGGCGCAGTGGTCAAGAGTACTTGTTCTTAGTGGGCCTGGGTTCCATACTTAGCACCCACATGGTGGCTCACAGCTGTCCATAACTCCAGTTCTAGGGGATCCAGCTCTCTTCTGGCTTCTACATACATGGAAGCAAAATAAGCATATGCACAAAACAAAGAATAGGAAATCTAAAACAGCAAACAAAACCCCTGTTGTCACCACCCCATGCCCCACCCTGCTCTGGTCAGGCCCCACGCAGATGGACAAGCTGAAGGCCATGATCCTCATGGTGAGTGAGTTCTCTACTGGAGTTAAGTAAGCATGCTCCTCTGAAACCCAGCAGCTGTCCTCTTCCTCCCTGCTCTGAACAGCCTCTTCCCGCCATGCTCTGATTTAATTCCCCATCTGACATGGACTGTAATTGCATTAGGGAATTCTGTACTTACTGTAAGCATGAGTTCTTAACGTCTGCCAACACCCTGTTCCAGGCAAAATCTACTATCCAACCCATTCTGCCAAGGGCATGGTGTGCAGCCCTAAAGGCGGGGCTGGGGTTGTACAGGGTGGGGTGGAGGTTGAATAGTGCTGGGCACATGTCTTGTGAGGCATTGTGGAGACCTACAAAGAAGCTTTGCAGGTAAAGAGTCTTGGGTTACCAGTGGGCCCAGAGCTTATGCCTAAGAGCCTGGGCTAGCTAGTTTTATGTCAATTTCACACAAGCTAGAGTAATTTTTGAGGAGGGAACCTCAATTGAGAAAATTCCTCCACTAGAGTGGCCTGTGGCCAAATCTGTGATGCCCCAAGTTGCTTTTGGTCATGGTATTTTTATGACAGCAATAGAAACCAAGGCAGAGTCTTTATTAGAAGAATTCAGGGTGCTGGGTGTGTGGTCCAACTGGTAGACCGCACGCTTGAAGCCCTGAGTTACACCCTGAACACCACAAAGAAGAACTACAGACACAGAGGGCCAGACAGAGGGGAGGCAGCCTGACGAGAGACACTAAGAGAATCCAGTTGAGGATGGAGGGTGGATCCAAGCCCAGGAATGTCAGACCTCTAGAACTGGGAAGGATGGGACGGACTGTCCACTGAGTCTCCACAAGGAACTAGCGCTAGCCTGCCATGGACTGCTGACCTACAGGACAGAATACTGTGACATTTTTAAAAATTATTTTCATTTGCTGGGGTGTGTGTGTACACGTGCATGCATGTGCATCTGTGCACGTGTGTGTGTATGTATGTGTGTACATGCATGCACGAGCGTGCATTTGGGGGTCATAAGATCTCACTTGTCATGCCCTGGGGCTGGAGTTATAAGTCATGTTGTGAGCCACCTCACAGCCTTGCTGGGAACCTAACTCAGGTCCTTTGCAAGAGCATCAAATGCTCTGAGCTATCCAGCTCCAACTGTGATGTTTTAGGTAGTGAAGGGACTAGCCTTAAAGGGTTGTCTGCAGCCCCAGGCAACCAGATCAGGAGAGGAGGGGTGCAGTGGGGATGGGCAGGGCCTTAGCCTTCAGGAAAAAAATGGGCCAGGTCCATGCCTGTGCCTCTCCTTTGAGGAGGATGGATCCCCATGTGCAGATAGGGAAAATCAGACCAAGGAATTGATCTTCTGCTTGGCTGAGTTATTTACTTGTCTGCTCATTAGGTCAATAAATTGCATTTTGTGTAATTCCACCATTGATTGTGAAGCTCTATGTGGTTTGGGAGTTGGGGGATGCAGAGCAAGGAATCAGATGGTCAGTTAAAGATTCCTGTAACTATCAAGAAGGCTAGCTAATGTCACTTGGGGTAGTACGGGAAGGGCTGAGCCCCATGGACAGCAAGGACGCAGCAGCAGGCGGGAGGGAGGGGGCTTAGTCACTTGTTTTGTCTGACTGGAACTGGTTCGCATCTTTAGATCTAGATGAAAGAAGCAACGTAATCTGAAATCCAGTTTATAGCAAGGTCTGAGTAAGATTGCCACCACCACTACGTTGAAAGATAATCCTACCGCTGGAGTTCTCCATCCGTTAGGATCCCTCCATCACAGTGGCTGAAGTTCTCAGAAATGGCAGGCACAAACCTGCCTGGAGAGCCAGGCCTTCCACCCACCCTCCCCAAGCCAGGTCCCACCATTCCCGTTCCCACCAATACCCCAGAAGCGGTACCAGCAGTCATTAGTCCCGGGATAGGATGGCGGCACCACAGATATCTGGGCTGCACCCTGCCTCTCAGCCACTGTCCCCACTGCTCTGCCTCACATGACATCAACTCTGGGACCTGTCATGGGATGACCCCAACCAGTGCCCAGAAGGAGTATCAGCAGGTATGAGATTCTCAGCAAACACTGTCCACCCATCACACCCATAAGGATCAGGACATATATGTGTATCCTGCAAGATCAAAGCTCCGCTCCTGACCCCACTTCTTCCCTGACCCATCCCATGGAATGCACTTCAGGGTAGGACCAGGACTCATGAAGTTGCTGGTAAAGGGAAACCTCTGTTTTCTGGGTGGAGGTGACACAGAATCTCACTATGTAGCCTAGCCTGGCCTCAAACTGCC
Organism: Mesocricetus auratus; assembly: GCF_017639785.1. NCBI lineage: Eukaryota > Metazoa > Chordata > Mammalia > Rodentia > Cricetidae > Mesocricetus > Mesocricetus auratus. Next base: position 2,214,151 of record NW_024429206.1, read on the forward strand.
CCAATCCTCCTGCTTCCGTCTCTCAAGTGCAAGATTCTGACACAGTTCCAACCAGGTCCAGAGGAGGCAGGTCCAAGGCAAAGAGCTACCTTGCCTGTAATTTTTTCCTTTCAAAAAATTGTTTTAAACAGGGCGGTGGTGGCACACACCTTTAATCCCAGCACTCAGGAGGCAGAGGCAGGCGAATCTCCGTGAGTTCAAGGCCAGCCTGGTCTACACAGTGAGATCCAGGACAGGCTCCAAAGCTATGCAGAGAAGCCCTGTCTCAAAAAACGAAAAAATATGTTTTAATGTACATATGTTTGTATTTTGTGTGTGTGGTGCATATAGATGCTACAGCCTGACGGTGGAGGTCAGAGGACATACATCTATCTTATGGTAGTCCAGTCTGTCCTTCCATCACATGGATTCTGGGGATAAAACTCAGGTCATCAGGCTGTCTAAACAGATGCAGCAGTACACGACAGATGTGCATACACACACACACACACTCACACTCATACACAATCACACACACACATACTCACAAACTACCTAGGTGAATGTACACCCACCCACACACCACATGTGTACCCCCACACATGCCCACATATCACACACACCACATGAGCACCCACACACATGCTCACACACCACACATGCACACCTATGCACATGCAAACATATCACAAACACCACAGAAGTCCATGATCAAATGCAGGTGTGGCCTCCAGTGATACCTGTTTGTTCCCAAAGAAGCTTTCCACATGTTTGTGCATGATAGATGGTCATTCACTTCAAAGGAAATGGACTGTCACTTATCCCTCTTCTATATCCCACATCTCCTCTGCTGTCTCTTAGCTCTGTGTGGGCATGTCCCTGAACTGGGGCAGATGTGACACTGGCACCCCATGCAGATGGGACACAAGGGTGTACCAGCAGAACATGGCTTGCTGAGGCTCAGTGAGGGGCACGATGATCTGAGAGGAGATGTCCGTGGCTGGTTAGACGAGCACATCCTTCGAGTCTTAGAACCTCATGAAGGGGCAGACGGGGCTGGGCTTGGCCTTGGCTGTCCAGTAGACAAGGACTGTATCCAGAAGAGTCCTTGCTTTTTGCCCAACTTCCTTAAGCAGATGAAAAAGAAACTCCCTGGGCCAATTGCCCAGTCAGAGAATGACACAAGTCCAGCTTGGCAAATTAAGTAAATGTAACAGGGTTAAGGACAGCTACCAATTGCTGCACTCTCCCCGTGTCACCAGTCTCTCCCACGTATCAAGTCTCTGGTTTTTACTTATAAAGGTCCTGAAGGCTGCTCAAAACTGAGGTCAACGTAGGTCTTGAGAGCCACCTAGTGTTCAGAAAGCAGAAGTAACTAAATGCGTCTTGGTCTGAGCTTTTACACAACGGGGAGGATGCCCTGTTTGGTCAGTCTGACCCTTGGAACAGCTTGTGAGGAGGAAGTTTCTCTAGCTAATATTGAAATGATTGATATCAATGTGTGTCTATACTGAGAGTCCCCCCGTCTCCCACCACTCTGCTGGCTCAGTGTCTGCGGGACCTGTGCTAGTTAGTTGGACATACCCCAGGTCTTTGTTGGAGTGCTTGAGAACCTGGCTCTCACCGTGGTGTCATCTGACTAGGAGGATGGAGTCTTGACTTCTTCGGTCTCCATACTACCATGAGAGCACTGGATAGCAAAGCTTTGGGTGCCATTGGACAGTACCCATCCCTGTCTGGTCATGCTGGGCCAACGCCAAGACTTATGACTACAGAAGCCAATAAGGCCTAACTGTCCCAAATAGTTTTCCTAATAATGATTGTTTTGATTTTGGTGGCACACGCCTTTAATGCCGGGACTTGGGAGGCAGAAGCAGGCGGATCTCTGTGAGTTCGTGATCAGCCTGGTCTACAGATAGAGTTCCAGGACAGCCTCCAAAACGATACAGAGAAACTCTGTCTCGAAAAATAAAAAAAAAATCTCCAGAACACCAGGAAGGCCGGCCTATCACTCCAGCCACCCAGCAAAGGACAGGCATAACGGCTGCTCACATGGATGCAGCCTATTTCCCTTCCTCTCACCTTAGCCTCAGAGAATATGGTACCCAAATCTGGAACCAACAGTTCTGAGTCTATTCTGGAGGCCCAGTTACTTCTCATCCATCTAAAGAGGAGGGCCATGTGTGATTAGAGCTGTTTGTCCCTTGAATTTGCTGTGGGCTGTCTACCCTGAGCCAACAAAGGCAGGGACATGTTAATTGTCTTCCCAACAGCCTGTGGCTTGTGCCAGTGTGTAGAGCAGTCACTGCTCTAGAGGCAGTGGGACCTGGGGGAATGGAGCAGATAAATGAGGCGGATGCAAAAGCCAACTTTATTTAGATCCTCCGACAATTTATACTCTGATGGTTAAGAAAAAGTCACATGAAGTTGGGTGGTGGCGCATGCCTTTAATCCCAGCACTCGGGAGGCAGAGGCAGGTGGATCTCTGTGAGTTCGAGGTCAGCCTGGTCTACAGAGAGAGAGTTCCAGGACAGCCGGGGCTACCCAGAGAGACCCTGTCTTGAAACACCCCACCCCCAAGAAAAGAAAAGTCACATGAGTAAAGTTCTCACGAGTGCAAGCTGCATACACTTATACAGACAAGCTGCATACACTTACACAGACAAGCCGCACGTGGCAAAACATGTTTTTCTTTTTCTTTTTTTTTTTTTTTTTTTTTTTTTTTTTGGTTTTTCGAGACAGAGTTTCTCTGTGGCTTTGGATGCTGTCCTGGAACTCACTTTGTAGACCAGGCTGGCCTCGAACTCACAGAGATCCGCCTGCCTCTGCCTCCCGAGTGCTGGGATTAAAGGCGTGTGCCACCACCGCCCGGCCAAAACATGTTTTTCTATAGAAGCATATGGACATTGGATGGAGGAGCAAAATCCAAGCTTTTAGGTAGGACCAATTCAATTAAGCAGGCCTTTGGGGAAAGCACTGGGGGTCCCCTCTCCAAATCTCTATGCTTCCTCCACTGAGCGAGGCCCTGACAGCCCTGACCCCTGGCCTGTGCCTGTGTCAGCGCCTGTAGGCCATGGAGTGCTAGAAACACCTTGTCACATGTTTATCATTCAATTGGGGTCCAAGAATCTTGTTTCCAATAAACTAGAAAGGAACAGCCTAGGCTCCAGGAAGTGAAGCAAATGCTTGCCCATGGGATCAAAATGAAATCAATAAAGCAGTGACCGATATCAGGGGACAGGCGAGTGGCAGCTACACATGCCTGGCAGTGAGGAAAGTGGACATTACCGGTAGCCTACCAAAGAGTAAGGGACAGGAGTGACAGAGGGAACCCCCAGTTACTTTGTTTGACTCAAGTAGAGGACTTTGGAATAAAAAAAAAGAGTCCTGGGTGGGGACTGGACACCTGCCAGCCTGAGATGCATATGCAAGCAAAGGAGTGTTTTTACAGAGGCAAGATCAAAGCTTCAATACAGATAAGTGAACACCAGGAAAGAGCCTCAATCCTGTGGCTGATGAGGGAAACAGTGGGATGGTCTAATAACTCAAAGGGGGATCCCAAAGCACACACTGTAAATTGCAAGGCACCAGTGTCCATCCTGAATCAGTAGCCACAAGATGGCTTGCATAGGCCTAGGGGTTGTCAGCCTTACTCATTCTCATCACAACGCAGAGTAACAGATGATAAGGAGGTATGGGAAGATGCTGGGACTTCAGGGGGACAGAAACCCAAAAGACATAAGCAGAGGTAGAAGTTCTCACCAGAGAGGGGATAGGTTTGGGTAACAGTCATTGGCTAAAACCTGATCCCCTTGGTGGGGTGCCAGCTTTTTGAGATCTAGGGTGGCCTCCATGTTACAGGGTAGAGTTGAGTACATGCAGCAGGAACAATGTGGCCCACAGAACCTGAATGTCCACACCTGGCACCCGGTGATGGGCTCAACAGTGTTATTTCCAAAGAAAACACCCTGGGTTTACCCCTGGGCCTTCATCCCCCTCTTTGTGTGATGCTGTGATGAGGCTCTGTGTGAAAGAACACAGTAGAGCCACTTTACTCCATGCCACTAAGGTCCCCTTTTGATGGGTCTTACCTGATCTGCAGCATCACTGCATGTAAGTGACCAGCCCCTTTTGATGCTTGCAAGGTTTATTTGTGGCTGTCACTCCAGCTCTGTTCCCACAGCAGCTTCTGCAGATAGGAAAGCCCAGCCATGAGCTGTGCAGCTATTGAGTGGAGAGAGTCAGTTGCCCCTCCGAGCCAGTCCAGCTGTAGAACAAATGCCTTGTGCATTGAGTTCCAAAGCCTCTTGCTGTGTGGACACAGCAATGGAATAGCTGAGGATAGACAGACACAAGCCATCTCCTGAACTAGCAGCTTGGGTGCTGTGTGATGAACGTGAGTGGCACTTCCTAGCAGCTACTGACTCAGAGGGCGAGACCCTGGAAACACTAGGGGCAGATGAGCATCCCAGAGGGATGCTGTAGAACATGCATTGAACTATGCAAAGACGTGCTGCATTTGTTTGCATTGAGGAATATTAGTTTATGTAAATATGTGTTGCATTGCTTAATTATGTAAAGATGTGTTGCTGATTTACCTTGCCTGCCTAAGGCAGCTGATTGGTCTAATAAAAAGCGGAATTGCCAATAGCAAGGAGGAGGTATAGATGGAACTTCTAGACAGGGAGAGTAAGTAGGAAGAGGAATTAGGCTCAGGGGAAGACAGAAAAAGAAATGACAGTGATAGGGGAAATTGTGTGTATATGTCAATAAAGCACTGTTGGCCAATAGGGAAGTAAGGTAGGTGGGACTAGGAGTCTAGGAGGATTCTGGGAAATATAGTGAAGAGACTGGTCGCCATGTGATCTCCTGGGAGGAACAGACACAGCAGGAGTATGTCCTCGTAAAGATAAGTCCTTATAAAATATATATTAGTAATTATAGGTTAATAATCAAGTCAGAGCTAGCCAATAAGAAACCGAGAAAACAGCCAACAGCTTCATAATTAATATAGTGTCTTGTGTTATTTGGGGGCTGAAAGAAGCAACAGGAACCAGGGGGCGGGCAGGAAAACTAGACATTACATAGGGTAGCAGCATCTTTCTCGGGTGGGCTCTGTTTTTTTTGCTGGAGACAAGCAGAGACTTCCACGGTCAGTGCTGGCAGTAAACTTACACCCACCATCTTGGAAAGACCACAGGAGCTGTGTTTCAGAAACCGCCAAGGTTGTACCTCATGCTGGCAGCTGAACTCAGTGATGTTAAGAGTCACCCAGGTGTTACTGGTTTTGCAGGCCTGAAGGGGCCATGGACAGCAGCTGAGGCTTGGCACTGTTTGGCAGGGCTGGAGACCCTGAAGAGAGTTCAGAAGAAGATATACATGGAAAGTTCAGTCCAATTGCAGCAGAGACCCAGCATTTTGGAGATCCCAGTACCGTATCATAACCACAAGAGCAGCAGCGAGTGTGGAGTAGAGCTAACCACAGTCTAGAAGACAAGCTATGTGTGCTGCAGAGGGCAGAGCCAGAGAACTGACTCAGGCCCCCAAGATAGTGAACCCTGGACATTGCACATTGAGTTATTCACACAGTTAAGAGTTTGGTTTTGCTCTGTTCAGATTCTGACTGTGCCCTGGTTCTTCTCTCTCATAATAAGTGCTTGTTTTTGATTTTTCAGGAGCCCACAGTTGACATTATTTTTGTTTGTTTGTTTTAAAGGAGATCTTGGAGTTTTACAGAGAACTTGGATTTTTAAAGACCGGTTTTTTTTGTTTTTTGTTTTTGTTTTTATGAAGACAGGGTTTCTCTGTATTGTTTTGGAGGCTGTCGGTCCAGCCCCGCCTTGAACTCACAGGCATCCGCCTGCCTCTGCCTCCCGAGTGCTGGGATTAAAGGCGTGCGCCACCACCGCCTGGCTGGATTTTTTTTTAAGTTGTTTTTTCAAGATTGATTTATGGTTCTCCTGGTTCTTTAGAGCTCGAGGTGACTCCAGCCTTTTGAATACAAACAGGTATGTCCGGAATTTGTATTCTGCCATGTCTTCTGAAGCAGGGAGGCTCTTCGTGGGCGGGCTCAACTTCAACACCTATGAGCAGGCACTTGAAGACCACTTCAGTTGCTTTGTGTCTATATCTGAGGTGATTGTTGTGAAGGACCAGGAAACTCAAAGATACCAGGGTTTTGGCTTCATCACCCACACCAACCCAGAGCATGCCTCAGATGCCATGACAGCCATGGAGAGTCCCGGGATGGGCCCCAGATTTGTGTGGACTATGCAGGCGAGTCTGCCCAGGGAACCAGAGGGGGTGCCTTTGGGGCCCATAAGCGTAGTTGAAGCTACTCAAGAGGTGGTGGAGACCAGGGCTATGGAAGCGGAAGACTTGACAGTCGACCTGGAGGATATGGATATGAACATGGCCCGTCTAGAGACAATAGTGGCAGAAGTCAGGGTAGTTATAATCACTACTCAGGAGGAAATTACAGAGGCAATTGTGACAGCTGAGATGGGGCATGCACACATAATATACACAAGGAATAACACTTCTGATCCAGGAGAGTCCTTCCAAATTGTCGTATTTATAAAGACTTTTGGAGCTGCGCTGAAACATGTTTTAGTACATCGAGTTCTATTTTCGAATTGAGCTCCCAAGGTAGTTTGTTAAAGACCATTTAGAAAGCTCCATGTGTTCTTTAAACATTTTTTTTCCCTTTAATGACAATTTTTTTTTTTTTTTTTTTTTTTTTTTTTTGGTTTTCCGAGACAGGGTTTCTCTGTGGCTTTGGAGGCTGTCCTGGAACTCGCTTGGTAGTCCAGGCTGGTCTCGAACTCACAGAGATCCGCCTGCCTCTGCCTCCCGAGTGCTGGGATTAAAGGCATGCGCCACCAACGCCCCACTAAAGACAAATTTTAAGACATTGGTTATGGTACCAATATTTTCTCTTTTACTAATTTTTGTTTAGCCTTTAGGATTGTTTCTGGCCCAAAAAAACTGTGGCCAGGCTAATGTTTTTTAAATTAATGTGTATTTAAGGACATTTTAAAAACTTGTATACAATGTTCATCATAGCCAGAAAGTGATTTCTGAATGTATAAGCAATCTGAATCAAAATGATGATTACCTAGAGATTGTTTTTATTCAAGATCACTGTCGATCCTATAGAAGAGCTTCTTCAAAATGTTTGTGAATGTCATTCTTTTAATACTGGAAGAAAAGATATTCTGTTGTGTCTGATGTGTTTAGGATGTCCTTAAAGGAGCTAATGAAGAGATGAAACCTGAACACACACACACACACACACACACACACACACACACACACACACACACGATTTATTATGTATACAGTGTTTTGCCTGCATGTACGCCTGCAGGCCAAGAGGGCACTATCATTATAAATGGTTGTGAGTCACCATATGGTTGCTGGGAACTGAACTCAGGACCTCAGGAAAAGAAGTCAGTGTTCTTACCTGCTTAGTCATCTCTCCACTCCTTGTTTTGTTTTTTCAAGACAGGCTTATCTATGTACCTCTGGCTGTCTTGGAACTCCCTCTGTAGACCAGACTGACCTCAACCTCAACCTCACAAAGATCTGTATGCCTCTGACAGGATTAATGGTGTACCACCACCACCACCTCTCGACACTGGATCCCCCCACCCCCAGACTGGGTTTCTTTGTATTGCTTTGGAGCCTGTCCTAGAATTCTATTTATAGACCAGACTGACTTCAAACTCAGAGATCCAACTGCCTCTACCTCCCCAGTGCTGGGATTAAAAGGTGTGTGCTACCACTGCCCAGCATTAATACCCTTAGGCCAGCAGATATACCCTCCAGACTGACTAGAGGCGAGCAGTGTGGCTAAGGAGATGACACATGGAAGGGAGCCCTGTGTCCCATTCCACCCCTCTCCCCGGCCCCAAATCATGCAAGTGGCAGACAAATCCACCATTATTTTCCTCCAAGTCTCTTGCAAGCCATGTACAGTGGGGCCTGTTGGCCAACCCCTTGCAAATGGGTTCACACAGAAGCCAAACAGCCAAACTGGTATGGAAACAGGGCAGTACACTCATTGGCTTGTGTCACCACAGCTCCAAGACATCTCTCTTTGAACCCTGAGATGAAACTGAGGGTCCTTGACTTCAGTAGACACCAGGCTCTCTGTGGTAAAGAGCAAGTAGACAAGCCACTAAACTTCCAGCAGCCTAGAGAATGGGGGCAGATCTGTGTCCCCAGGACACCACTTGGATACCCTGCCTCACCCGAGTCTAAGCTAAACATAGCTAGATACAGCAACGCTGCCCCAATATAAAGTGGGTCCAATGACCCTGTGCCACCTCCATCAGGGTCCCTGGGGAAGCATCCAGGCTACAAGAAAGGCAGAGGACGATGGCAGCCTCTCTCTGCCTAGCAGGGATGTGAGCCTGGCCCAAAGATCCAGCCCTGCCCAAGACCCAACTGGCCAGATATACTCCCTTAAAAAACCATTTATTTCAACCCAGGCATGGCATGGTGGTGTATCCTTGTAACCTCAGCACTGGGGAAACTGAGGCAGGAGGCCCACAAGTTACAGGCCAGCTTGGGCTACACAGTGAGATCCTGTCTCAGACACAAAAAGAAAATCCTTAGATTAGGCAACAGCCAGGTCAGCTGAGAGTGAAGAACTGGGCACAGAGGTCATCCTGTCTGCCCAGCAGGCCTTTGGCTGGGATGAACTCCAGAGGCACTGACCCAGCTGTTTTCTTCTTCAGGTCCCGCTCAAAGATCTGCAAAGGACAGACAGTGGCCTTGGGCTGGATGCAGTAGGTCCTGTGACCTGCACCCCGAAAGCCCCATGCGCGGCCCTTACCTCATATGCAGTAAGTTCCAGAAGCGATGCAATGCTAACCTCGGGGTCAGACAGCACCTGGTTGATGACACTGGCAGCTCTGGACACCTCAGGATGGTAGTGCTGCTGGAGAGTCTAGGGGTAGCAACAATGATGTCAACAGAAACTTCATGACACACCAGCAGGACCTTAGGATGGAGCCTGAAGCCCTGAGCCGGTGTGGGGTTGCCAGTAACACTGTGGCATGGCATGGCACCCCATGTGACCCAGATCCCTGGGGGCTACTGGAGATGTGTCAGTGGAGACTCTGATGCCTTCTAGAATCTGGACAGGCTGGTGACTCACCTGCAGCTCCCACAAGCAGCTTTCCAATGCCTGGCTCCTGGCAGGGTCCTTCTCCAGTGGGTCATATGGGTCAGCACTGAGCTCTACAAACAGGGTTAGGACTCCATTTGCCACATGGCCTTTTGGGCCACAGGAGCCAGGTAGGCTTCTTGCCAGGGTGTGCCCCAATGCCCAGATACTCATGCTCACCAGGGCCCTGTGGACGGTGCACCATAACTCGGCAGGCAGGGTGTCTACGCAACAGGTTGCAAATGAAGGGCAGGACCATGAGCAGAGCCTCAGGAGGTGCTGTTAGGGCCAGCCGGGCCAGGCGTTTTGCAAAGGCAGCCACCAGGTATGCAGGGAGGTGGCTGGGAAGGCAACAGGTATAAGAAAATAGGTCCCCAAACATCCTTCCACCTCCTCGCTAACCAGAACTGTAGCCCCCAGACCAAGGAGCTGGATCTCCCCAACACTCACGAAGAGGAAAGGAAGAGGTCGGCCAAGTGAAAGAAACGGGCTCGGTACTTGACATGAAAGATGGATGGATCCAGGAGGCCATAGAGCTTCTGGTAGAAATCAGGATATTCCCTGGGAAGGGAAAGGACCAGACAAATACAGGAGGTGACAGGGTTAAAGGGACAGAACCCCAGGCAACCAAGGCTGCTCCTCCTGCACCTCCTCTGTATTAACCTCCTCCAGGTGAGTAACTCAGGCTCTTGAGAGAAACTAGGGAGCAGACCAGTGTGGGCCTGTCGGACACTCACAGGTTATGTTTGTGGACCAGGCTGAAAAGCCCATTCAAGGCCAGGAGGCTGATGGCACCACCTGCAGAAACACAAACACATGAGACTGTGCCTTGTTCACCGTGGGCCTGAGCAGGTAAGGGACAGACAGGCATAGCTGCAGGTGGCAAGCCTATAGGGTGACTACAAAAGGCCACATCCAGGAAGGTTATGGAGTTTAGCTCAGGTCTGTCAGGCAGGAGATGGCAGCTGGACCCATGCACAGTGAGTGTCCCTGCCAAATATAGCCTAGGTGGAAGTCCCACTCACCCACATCACAGGCACTTGTGAGGAAGTCAATCATGAGGGTGGGCTGAGCCAGGTGAGGCAGGATGGAGTCATGCATAGTCACCAGTACCTTCTTGTAGAGGCTGAGGGGCAGCTGCAGAGATCATGGCAGTCATGGAGCTACTCCCCTCACCCCCACTCCTCATACCAAGAGCGGCGTTTCCACCCACACACCAAAGCCTACCTTATGCTTGAGGAAACCAAGCCACATCTCCTGGAACGCTTTTCTGTGCTCCTGCAATGGGACCACACAGTCCATGTATCCCGACACACCCCAGCCCCTCCTTGCCAACACCCACCCACCCGGCCCTTCTGCAGTCAACTGTGGGCCTTTGACCCTGACAGCCCCATGCTAGTCTGTGATGCCATGTCTCAGACAAGGAGGGACATGGAACAGAGGGACTTGGGTCTGAAGCTGGTTATAGGGACACATAAGAGTGGCATTGCTTGAGACAGTGGAGTACACCCTATCACCTATGTCTACCCGGAGAGGAGAAGGCCATGCCAAGGAAGGTCTTCAAGTCACTGAAAGCATCTCACCTTCAAGTGAATGACCTTCCACTTGTCTGACGTCTCTGTAATAGCAGCAAAAAGGGGTCACTGATTTGCAAGAGGGGAAACCAGTGGCTAGCCGGGCTGACAGATCTGGACTGTGTTGAGGAACCCTCCTACCAGGGAGTGGGCTCTGGTGGGTCTTAACCTGCCCAGAACTCACCTGCATGCTGCACATAGAAGTTGGTGAGGTCACGCTCCTGGAGGGGCAGGCTCACGGCAGATAGCAACATGAAGGCATTGTTCCAGAAGGTGAGTGACACCTGTAGGAAGTCTAACCTGAGCGACTGTCCATTTGCCTCTCTGAGGTACTACGACACAGGATGGTGATGGGACCCAACCGTTTACCTCAGGTTGCTGGCTGGTGGCTCTGGCCACAGTGCTTGTGGCCACCTGCATTGTGTGGTACCGGATGTCATCATATTCCAAGTACTCACAGAATTGGGAGATAAGCAGGCTCTGGTCATCCTCGGGTATGAGCAGGCCGCCTACCACTGACTGGGGATAGAGAGAAGGTGAATGAATGACTTTCTCCCACACAGTGGTCCTATCGTTGCCAAAAAGGGTATCACCACCCCCCAAGCTCCACACCAGGCTGTCTATTTCCTCTCCAACTCATAAGACAGAGACCCATGAGCAGTAAGCCTTGCTCAGCTCCCAGGTCAAGGCAGAACAGGAACATAATATCCCCCATGCCCCTATCTGTTCAGGCAGCTAACTCATGGAACCGTCTTCGGCTATGGTCACCACAGTCTTCCAGGTCCCACCAAGGCCTCACCCTGAAGAGTGTACGGGGGAAGAGGTAGTGACTTTCCCACTGGGGCTTCTCAAGGGGTTTCCCTCCTTCCAGCTGCACAAACTTCATGAGTGTCTTGAGGGCCAGCTCCTGGGAAGCAGAGAAGAGTGACCATGATGTCCCCACCCTCCAGACGGTCTCCCATAGCTCACCTAGACTCAGGCTCTCTCACAACCAGGATTATGCCTGGACCAAGAAGCAGGAGAGAAAGGAGGACCCAGTTTCTTTTTTTTGTTTTACGGGACAGGGTTTCTCTGTATTGTTTTGGAGGCTGTCGGTCCAGCCCGGCCTCGGATCTCACAGAGATCCGCCTGCCTCTGCCTCCCGAGTGCTGGGATTAAAGGCGTGTGCCACCAACGCCCGGCCCGGCTAGGAGCCAGTTTCTTTTGCTGCATGTTATATATACACCTGTGGTGACAGTGACACGCTCTGGTTATCCTGGGAAAGAACTCTTCATAGAATTTGGCTTGCAGGGGAAGCCACCTAATTGCTCTCTTGGGACGCAGTTTTGAAGACACCACAACACACTCAGTACACAGAGCAGATATGGTGCTCAGAACTAGGGTGACAGACTGCATGTCTTCAGGACCAGGTGAGTCATACACACCCCACAGTGAAGCAGCTGTGGGAAGACAAAGAGCAGTGGCGAAGACATGTAGGTAGAAAAGCTTCTCCCAGCTCGGGAAAGAGATGTTCCCATCTCCGGCCCCTACCTCTGCTTTGTGAAGTATTTTAGAGGTGAGGGGGGTTAGCTGGGCCAATGACATCAAGACTCACCTTGACCTGGAAGGAGGGATGGCTCAGTAGCTCCTCCAGGCGGTTACAGCAGCTGTGGTAGCGGTGTCTCATCCACACCTTGTATTTTTGTGTGGCTTCCTGGGACCCTGAAGACAGAGGAGAGCCAGCTCACACTGATGTTGACCTGTGCCAAGCCAGCCCAAGGTCCTAAAGCCAGCCCCGCCTTCCCGGTGTGTCTCCCATTTTCACAGCTGTAAACCTGAACCCGGACCAGGATTTGGAAAAGACGATTTGTGAGCTCTGCAAAGTGGGAGGAGAGACGACTGAAACAGTTCCTCTCACTTCTCCTCAGAATCTAGATCTCCCAAACACCAGGGCAGTGATAGCACCAAACTTTGCAAGTGGCACAATTAAAACGCGAGAGGAAAACCAAAACTGCTAAGTATACGAGTTCATGTAGACCTGGCCGGTCCACGGATCTCACTTCCTGAGCTAGAGTGGATTGACTGAGTGCTTCTACAGCGCAGAGTCTATGACACGGTCCTGGTTTTGGCATGTTCCTCCTGGTGGTGTTGATATGATACGGCGTCCCACTGGGGCGGCCTGGCGCAGAGCACCCCAAGGCCTCCAGGTCACTCACCTGCCAGGACCGTGTCCTCCCGCGGCAGCGATCCCACGAACAGCTCTTCCCGCTCCAGCAAGGTACCGAAGAGTCGGCTGCACGTGCGCACTCCTTCCTGGATATCCTCAGGGTCCTCGGACTGAGGGGGGAGGCCAGACAGGGTGATGCTGGGCCCAGATGTGACTCCCACTTGCCGCCGCCGCCGCCCGCGCGACTCACCTGAAGCACCGCCAGGATGTCAAACACCGCGTTGGCCTGGCCGCGGCTCGTTAGCACCGCCTGGAGTAGGCGGCCCAGCTCCCCGCGGGAGCCCGCCGAAGCCGGCAGAGGATCCATGATGCCGCTAGCTGCTCCAACCAAAGGATGTCTGAACCTAGCTTAGTCGCGCTTGTGACGTCACCAGCACATGCTAGGTCGCACTGGTTCCGTCATCAAGAAGCGCCGAGGTGGAGCAACTGCGCGTGGCGACTATGGCGCTCTTCCATGTAGCACGCTATCCGGACCCCGAGGCGTCCGGGCTCGGGGATACAGAGGCCGAGGCTGGCAGCCGGGCACGAGTGCTCCTCGAGCGCCTGCAGAGCCGAGCCCGTGAGCGGCAGCAGCGGGAGCCGAAGCCTGAGTCCGCCGAGGCGACCGCGGAAGCGACCGGCAGGCGGCGTCGACGGCCCCGGCGGCGGCGTGGAGTAGGCGGCTCGGTGTCTCAGTGCCCGGAGGCTCCTAGGGCCAAGCGGCAGAAAGCAGACGTCAACGCGGATTCAGGTGGGCCGTGCGTCCGAGATGTGGACGAGGCGTGGAGGCTGCTCCCTGGGTGCGTTCCGGGGTTGATGTTCGCTATGCTGTGTTGTGTCGCTCAGGCTCAGAGAGCGGCGAGGAGGCGCTTGGGGAGCTTAACACCGCCTCAGAGGACTCAGGTGAGAGGCCCCCAGAGGAGGCCCCGAGATCCCCGGCTCCAGGCCCGGTGCTGGGGAACTTTGCAAGGAGGAAGACACCGAAGGTGAGTGAGTCTGGCCTTCTGCCTGCTACTCTTCAGTCTCATCGGGGAGATTTTTGTTGGTGGGTTTTTTGTTGTTGTTTTGCCATTATGTGGCCCAGACTGCGGGATAGCGGGAGGTTTATGGAGTTCCGTTGGGTATGTGACAGTCTGCCTGCTACCCTTCAGTCTTTTCGGGAGATTTTTGCTTGTTTGTGGGTTTTGCTTGTGTTCTGCCATTACGTGGCCCTACTAACTGCAGAATAAAGGGAGGCTTATGGAGTTCCTTTGGGTTGTGTGGTCGCTCTTGAAACTGAAATCCAGAGTTGTGCAAAAGCTACTGGGATAAGTCCCACGGTGTACTTGGCAGCCCCCCACAGCATTTCTAGGTGCAGGGGCAATTGCTTTTCTGGGCGTCTTGTCTGAAGGCTGCAAGGGTAGGTGGTGATGAAAGGTTGATGTTCTATATGCGTGCTACTCCCTTTGTTAGATCCCCTTGCTGGCCCTAAACAGCAGCGGCTTGAGGAAACCTGTCCTGCTAACATGTCCTTCACCCTGCTCCCGAGCCCTTCCTTTTCCAGCACCTGCTCTCCCCAGGTGCCTCTACAGAAGCTGTTAGGGTCTTTTCTATAGCTCCTGGTTCCTAATGACTGGTGTTGCTCTACGAGCCTGGAGGGCTCTGCAAAACTCTTGTGGTTTTCCTTTTTCAGATCCAGCCTTTCCTGCCGACATGGCTGGCAGAGCCAAACTGTGTCAAGAAGAGTGTCACTGAGGATCTTACTCCGATTGAGGACATCCCTGGGGTTCACCCTGACTTGCAGAAGCAGCTGAGGGCTAATGGCATCTCTTCCTACTTTCCAGGTGCTTCAGCTCTGGGCGGATGCTGGGGTGAACTCCTCGAGGCAGCCTTCCCTGGGCTGTCAGTGAGTGCTCCAGTGTAAGGGCTGTGGTTTAGGGGCCCCTATTGCACCCCAGACCCGTGAGCTCCTGTGTCCTTGGGCTCAGGCTCCTGGTGATTCTTAGGTCCTGGTGCCATCTGTGACCAGGAGGTGTCCTGGGTGAAGTAGTATATTCTGGCATATAGTTGACCTGTGCCATTCCTTCCTTTGTTGCAGTCCAGGCAGCTGTGATTCCTGCCCTCCTGGAGAGTGCAGACAGTGGGTTTCTGGTAGGCAGAGGTGGCTACCAACCCAGCGACCTCTGTGTTTCTGCCCCAACGGGCAGCGGGAAAACACTGGCCTTCGTCATACCCGTGGTACAGGTGAGTATAAGAGTAGAAATTTCTAGCTAGAGCTGCTACAACTGGGAGAGTCCTGATGGCACAGATGCTGTCTGTTCTTGCAGGCCCTGTTGCATCGAGTGGTCTGCCACATCCGTGCACTGGTTGTGCTCCCTACTAAGGAGCTGGCCCAACAGGTATGCATGCCAAGTCTGCATCTAGAAGTCTCTATCTCCAGCTTTAGTTGCCCTGCTGGATGTACATGGTACTTATCCCTTGACCACTTGTATTAAATTAAATTAAGAGTCTTTGTTGTAGTATCAGGGGCCACCGTCTATCTTAGGCCAGTGACAGACTCCTTTTCCAGGTGAGCAAAGTATTCAACATCTACACGGATGCCACACCTCTGAGGGTTGCTTTGGTGACTGGGCAGAAGTCACTGGCCAAGGAGCAGGAGAGCCTTGTCCAGAAGACGTAGGTGTGCCAGGTGGTGGGTTCTTCAGGAGGTCCTTCCCCAGCCCAGCGGTGTCCTTTGGCTGGGGTGGTGGCAGCAGTGCTTTGTGTATGAGGGTTCACTGTTAAATGGCCCTGGGAGACATTTCCTTTCTTTGAGTCTTTCTGGTTTGTAGAGTAGATGGTTACCATTGCCTGGCTGACATTTTGGTGGCCACACCTGGCCGCCTGGTGGACCACATTGACCAGACCCCAGGATTCAGCCTCCAGCAGCTTCGCTTCCTGGTAGGCTACTTTCTGGACACCTGGACTTCTGAGCTGGGGTGATCTCAGCAGGGAGTCTTCAGTTGACCCTTGCTTCCTGTCTCCTGTTAGATAATTGATGAGGCTGACCGGATGATAGACAGCATGCACCAGTCCTGGCTGCCCCGAGTGGTGGCAGCAGCCTTCCACAGCGAAGGCCCCTCAGGTTCCTGTGCCCTGCTCCAGAGGACACAGCCCCAGGCTGTGACTACTGCCAGGTATCCTGCTGTTCCCTTTCTCAGCTCCCCTCGCTGGCCCTAAGGCAGGAGTCAGGGTGGCTTGAGGAAACCTGTCCGGCTAATATGTCCTTCACCCTGTTCCCGTGCCCTTCCTTTTCCAGCACCTGCCTTCCCCAGGTGCCTCTACAGAAGCTGCTGTTCTCAGCCACACTGACCCAGAACCCTGAGAAGCTGCAGCGACTTGGCCTCTATCAGCCCAGGCTTTTCTCCACAAGGCCGGGGCACAAAGGCCCTAAAGACACAGTGGAGGTGGACGAAAACTTGGGGAAGTACACCTTCCCTGTGGGGCTCACGGTGAGCAAATAGGGCCTGTGGGGTAGGCTGGTGGCCAGGCCCAGGGCTTCTGGCTAGCCCCTGCTGTCCATTCCCCACAGCACCACTATGTGCCCTGTAGACTCAGCTCGAAGCCACTCATTGTCTTACACCTGATCCTTGGGATGAACTTCTCAAGGGCCCTTTGCTTCACCAACTCTCGGGAGCATTCCCACAGGTAAGCTGGATCAAGGTAGGTGTATCTAATACAGACTAGACCCTGGCACCACCTGGCTTCTATTTTTTTCCCTACCAGGCTCTTCCTGTTAGCACAAGCTTTTGGGGGTGTGAGTGTGGCTGAATTCTCCTCTCGATATGGCCCTGGCCAAAGGAAGAAAATCTTGAAGCAGTTTGAACAGGGAAAGATCCAACTGTGAGTAAGACCTAGCTATGTAGAGTTGCGGTGTTATTGGGCCCCTGGCAGGTTGGGCTCAGGTGTGGATGTCAGTCTCTGGCTCTCTGAGCCCCTGTACCTGTGTCTCCTCAGCCTCATCAGCACAGATGCTACTGCTCGAGGCATTGATGTGCAGGGTGTGGAGCTGGTAATCAACTACGATGCCCCCCAGTACCTGAGGACCTATGTGCATAGGTAAGGGCCAGTCAGCAGTGGCCATTTGTGGGGCTTATAAGCTCCTGGTCATTATACTTGTGATCACCTTGCATAATGGCTTGTGTGCAGTGTGGCCAAGAGTGTCTCCAGGGCCAGGGCCACTGTTAGAAAACACTCATGCTTGGTTTCAGGGTCGGGAGAACAGCCCGAGCTGGAAAAACAGGACAAGCCTTCACACTTCTGTTGAAAGTGCAGGTAAGACCATGTGGTTCCCAGCAGATGTCATGGATCGATCCATGTTGCTACAGATGCACCTGGTCTCAACCCTCTCCCATGAAACCCCTTCCCTCTAGGAAAGGAAGTTCCTCAAGATGGTATCAGAAGCTGGGGTGCCTGAGCTGGCATGCCATGAGATCCCCAGGGAGCTCCTGCAGCCGCTGGTTGCCCGTTATGAGATAGCCTTGTCTCAGCTGGAGAAGACTGTCAAGGTGAGGGGCTTTTGGGCCCAGGTGGGACTTCTTGAAGTCCAGCCTCTGCTCTGGTAGCATCATCACATACTCTAGGAAAGGGAGGCAAGCTGGAAGCAGCCTCATGCCCTGGGAGAGGCCTCCTGAGCATGGCACCCATTGTCTCCCAGTGGTAGGGCAAGGGACCTGCAGACAGCAGGTAAGGATGCAGCAATGCAAAGCTCTGTTTTCTCCACAGGAAGAGCAAAAGCTGAAGATGGCCTAGATGGGAACAAGGGCCTGGAGGAAGCACCCAGCTGAAAAGAATGTTGTATATAAACAGAAGACACAGTTCCTTGGGGTTCCAATGGGAACCCTTCCCCTCAAGCACCATGGTCATCTTGGGCCAGGCACCCAAGGTGGTGACTTAGTTCTGAAAAGTAATGACCCTTTGGTTTGTACTGCTGGGTTCCAGTTGGTCTATGGAAATAAGCTCAGGTAAAGCTGAAGGGTGCCTGCAGGAGTGTGAGGAAAAACTATGGTCAGCTTTACAGTGACTGCAGGTTAAATAAAGTGCTCTAATATTAGCATCTCATGTCTACAGAGAGACTATGGTGAGCCTGTCCCAGACAAGTCTAATATTATAGTCCAGGGATAGACTGGTGGCAGCCTTGGAAATGTTTCCATGGCTACTAGTCTCCAAGATAATACTTTATAATTAGCCACTACTCTAGTATAAACTTAAATGGTGGGAGAGTCCTTGCCTGAACATAGTCAAGGAGATTTAGCACTTATCTATGCTTATAAGAAGTCCTCTTTTTAGCCGGTGTTGGTGGCACACACCTTTAGTCCCAGCACTCAGGAGACAGAGGCAGGCAGATCTCTGTGATCGAGATCTGGTCTATAGAACGAGTTTCAGGAAGCCTCCAAAACAATACAAAGAAACCCTGTCTTGAAAAACAAAACAAAAAACCTCTTTTTGAGGGAAAAAAAACTATTAAGATAAACTGTTTTCATTTATGTTGTGAAAAAATAAACAGATCACCTGAACCCATGCAAATTCAACACTGGAACACTTAGCTACCCCTCTAACTCTGACACCTAGGCCAGCCCTAGAAAGCAGCCCAGGCTAGGAGTGATCAACAGCTGGGCGGGTATTCACCTAACTTTATTCATCTGTTTTATATTCTGACCACAAACTTCCCCTTCTCCCCATCTTTTTATTTTATTTTATTTATTTATTTATTTATTTTAGGTTTTTCGAGACAGGGTTTCTCTGTAGCTTTGGAAGCTGTCCTGGAACTCGCTTGGTAGTCCAGGCTGGTCTCGAACTCACAGAGATCCGCCTGCCTCTGCCTCCTGAGTGCTGGGATTAAAGGCGTGTGCCACCAATGCCCGGCCCCATATTTTTATTTTTAAACTAAATAAAAGACAGGGTTTCTTCTATGTAACTTGACAGTCCTAGAACTGTAGAGACAGTCTAGAACTCAAGAGATTGACTGCTTCTTCCTCTGCCTCTTGAGTGCTGGTATTAAAGACTGCACCACCACGACTGATGAAGCTGGTCCTAAAGTGAGTTACTAGAGTTTGGATTTTCACAGACCAAAACTGAAAGATTCTGCTGATGAGATTAATCTTTCTGACTAACCCTGCAGAATCTGCTAGCAAGAACCTAGTCTGAGGGTTACTTCCTTTAGTATAACATTTTGTTAATATTACTAATGCTTTGAACATTTCATACAATGAAATCTGATCATATTCACTCCCCTCTTGCATTTTCTCCTAGATGTGTCTCTTCCAGTCTTTCACCTCCCCCACACCTAACTCTAAGGTTTCTTGTTATGTTTTTAAACCTATTGAGTTGATTTGTATTGTTTACTGTTGAGTGTATTGCCTACAAGGGGTTCACAGGACCAAAGAAAACTGACTCCCAGCAGCGAAATGCCAGTAGCTCCTCCTCAGCCAGTAGTGGGATTTTGTCTGACTGAACTTACCCAGGTCTTATGCATGCTGTCACAACTGCTATGAGTTCATACGCTTATTGTATGTGGAAGGCAGTTTTCCTTAAAGTTATGTACCACTTCTGACTCTTATATTTTTTCTGTGCTCTCTTCCTTGAAGATCCCTGGGTCTTGGAGAGAAAGGTATGAGATGGTCCTTTTAGGGCTGAATACACCAGACACAGTCTCTTACTTTGTGCCAGTTGAGCAGCTGCCATCTACTGCAAGCAGCCTTTGTGATTCGAGCCGAAAGGATGCTTATCTATGCATACAGCAGTGTTATCAAAAGTCATTTTAAGACTATGCCCATTTAACAGAACGACAGTATTTGGTTCTCGAGCCTATGGTCTATCTAGCTACAGGTTCTTGGCACCATTGTCAGTACCTAGTATGGGTTACATCTCAGAGCAGGCCTTAGACCTAATCAGAAAGTGGTTGAAGGGCTAAAGAAGAATTAGCAGTTAAGAGCATCTTTCTGTGTTGCTGAGGACCTGGGTTTGGTTCGTAGTACCCACATGACAGCTTACAACTGCCTGCAATTGCAGTTACAGAGGCTCTAATGCCCTCCAAGGACACCAGGCACATACATGGTACACAGACATATTGGAAGAAAGAATATATATATATGTGTGTATATATATTTTTTTATTATTATTATTTTTTATTTTTTTTTATTTTTTTAAAGAAAGCAGTTGGTGCTTGGCCTGGTGCAACACACCTTTAATCCCAGTACTTGGGAGGCACATACAGGTAGATCTGAGTTTGAGGCCAGCCTGGTCTACAGAGTGAGTTCCAGGACAACCAGGGCTACAAAGAGAAACCCTGTCTCTTAACACATGTCCACTACCAGTGGACGTATCTTGTCAGGGTATATACTGTACTTCACAGGATTCACAGCAGGGGAGGGGGGATTATTTTCTACTCCAGCAAACTAGCCAGTAGGGAAGAAGTATCCAGGTTGAGTATCTAAATTTTGTTCTGAAGGGAAACAGAACATTGGCAAAGTCTGCAATGTTTGGGGGTCAGTCAGACCCAATTGGCCAACAACTGAAAAGGGTAACCCATTCCTGGTTCAGGGTTTATTTGCTAACAGGTGTTATATGATTGGGATATTGTGCACCCTGAACCCCAACATACAGTAACTTCATTTAAACTAGTATGTATATATTAGAGTGTATCTTTCCAGTATAGGTTTTTTGAAAGTATTAGTTAATCGGTGGCAAAGTTAAAAGTCCCTTATGAGTGCTCTCTTACTGTGGGTCAAGTTGTTTAACCTGCCTTTAATAGAATAGTGTAGCAGTCAACCTCAGCTGTAATTTTAAGTTAGGCACTCTTCCGTGTCCTAACCCAGATAGTGCACGTCTATCTTTTTTTTTTTTAAGCAGCAAATAAAGAGTTGAAAGCAACTTCCTAAAATCTACCAGAGACTGGGAACATCCATTTATGGTTGGCTGAGAAATAATTGTCTCTTATCTGGGTCAGTTGGCATCTATTGGACCCAGTGACTTAATCCCTTGTAGAACTCTGTAAAGTAGCCCCTTCCTCTGCCCTGTGATGCTTTCTGTGCTGTTCAATAAAGACAGGGTGAAGCCTTAGTGAGGGACAGACACAGGTGTGGTGGCACAGATTCATATTCATGGAAGAGAAGACAGGGATCACAAAGAGAATTCAAATCTGAACTGGCTCCTGGCTAAATTGGGAAATGTAGGTAGGGGTTAGCTCACAAAACTCTTAACACCCATAAGGGCGGAGATAGGGAAATTTAGCATAGATGAGGATAAAAGAAAGTGAAAGAGAAAAGGAAGCTCTTTTTTCCTCTGGAAGCCTGCCATGCTTGCTGTACCCTAGCTTGTATGTAAATAAATATTTCATATTGCATTGACCTCCCACTTCTGGGAAATGCTTTTTCTTTCCTAATACAACCCTGACTTAAAGCTAATCACTAATACATACGAACCACAGTTATCCCACCCCAAATATTCTCTTCTCTACCCTGTTCTCATCTCCTGATTTCATTTAATCCCTCCGGTTCCATTATCCCCTTCCTTCCTTTTATGCAATTGTATTCTGCTTCCCCTACCCTGAAAGAACCTAACTGCTTCCCTGCCCCCTTAGTGTGAACTTTTATGAGTATTCCAGATGAAACATCTAAAAATTCAAGGCTAACATTCAGAGTAAGTAGTGTTTGTCTTTCTGGTCTGAGTTATCTTACTCAAGATGTTTGATTCCAGTTGCATTCATTTACTTGCAATTTTTTTTTTATTTCATATAGCTGAAAATTCCATTGTGTAAATGTATATTGTTTCCATTCTTTTGTTTGAGACGAGACAGGATTTTTCTGTGTAGCCCTGGCTGGCCTTGAACTCAGAGCTCGGCCTGCCTCTGCTTCCTGAGTACCAAGTATTTTCATTAATCCTAGGAATTTAATTGCCCTCTTTCTTTTTTTTTTTTTTTGGTTTTTTTCAAGACAGGGTTTTTCTGTATTGTTTTGGAGCCTGTCCTGGAACTCACTCCGTAGACCAGGCTTGGTCTCGAACTCCACCTGCCTCTGCCTCCTGAGTGCTGGGATTAAAGGCGTGCGCCACCACCGCCCAGCCTAATTGCCTCTTGATTCTTCCCTTGACTGGATTTTCATCTAGTAGTGTGTTAGCTTCCATGAGTTTTTGTGCTTTTTGTTGTTCCTCTGTAGCCAAATGGAATGTAGGGCTGAGACTTGCTTTGTATACTAATATATGGTTCTTTAGAGAAAGTTCCATAGGCTGCTGAGAAGTGAATTATTCTTTATAGTGTTTGGGTAGAATGTCTGTTAGATATATAATGTTTGTATCTAGGTATCAGGAATTGCGAGTGAGAGGTAAGTATACCTCTGAGTCTAAGAATAAACTTTTCAGGCTTAGATTGTTAATGCCCATTTTCAGAAGTTTGCCGGAGCCTCACTGTGTTCTGTAGGTGGTCCTTGGGTAGCAGGGGCTTGAGTCACAGTGGAAGTGCTCTGAAGGTGGGATGCAGGATGCCAAACTGCGGGTCCTCACCTGGGATCAGTACACTGGTCATTTCCATGGTGTCTTGGTGTATGGTGTGGTAGACTGGCCTGGGTGTGTCTACCTGGAATTCTAGGTCGAACTCCATATAATGCTGAGTAACATGGTGGGTGGGATGACTTAATAGGCAGGCTGAATGGGTTTGGGGTCAGACACTACATAGCCTTACAGATGTGCAATGGGTGGGGTGACTGATAGGCAGGCAGGTGAGTGGAAAATGGGTCCTTTTTTTCCATTCTCCCTCTGTGAAACCAACTGGCTAGTTTGATCTACCTTTGCTTCTCTGTTGGGGATTCAGGGTGTGTGCCACACCTTGAGGGCCAGCCATTTTTTATGGGCAGTGTCAGAAATGATCACATCTACTGTCCTGAGTCATTAAAGGCTTATCTGGTGAAGGTGGTGGACATGGCAGAAGAGGTGGAGATCATGAGACCAACTAGGCAGCAGGCCACCTGGGGATCTGTCTGCATAAGGTGAACCTTTAAGAGAGGAAGGGGTTTTGAGGGCTGATTTTTGCATGACAGCTCTAAATAGAAATCCAACATGGTTTTTCTGGTGTTATAATGGAAGGTGCCTCAGAGAGGGTTTTTATATGGCTGTATACTGGAGTAAAGGCAAGGTCACCTAGTCACTTAGAAGGCCGAAAGGAGCTGGGTGTTAGTGGCACACGCCTTTAATCAGGAGGCAGAGGCAGGCGGATCTCTGTGAGTTCGAGACAAGCCTGGACTACCAAGTGAGTTCCAGGACAGCCTCCAAAGCCACAGAGAAACCCTGTCTCGAAAAACCAAAAAAAAAAAAAAAAAAAAAAAAAAAAAAGGCCAAAAGGAGGCAGCGGCAGCTACTGGGACTAGAAAAAGGGGCCTGAGTAGAAACGGAACCAACGGTAGGAAGCCACACAGCAACCTAGGTATAGTTTTACAAAGTGGGTTCAAGGCCAAGGAGCAAAAGAGGAAGACCTTGGGCATGCAAGCCCTGCTCCTACAGCTTTGGAGCGATGTATGCACAGAAAGCCTTTAGTGCAAACATTGCTACTTTTGTTTTTTCACCTTGCAAATGGAAAAACATCCTTAGCTCAAACACTGGTCTATAAAGGACAGAACGAAAGGGTGTAGAAAGGTCACTTTTATTAGCCTTTGCTTGGTAGGACATCAGTGTCCTTTTAAAATCCTATTCAAGTACAAATGCTTGTGTTTACAAAGTATTTACAATTTCAGTCCTGTTTCTTACATTAAAAAAAAAACAAAACAAACAAGCTATCTGGTTGAAAAATGAATGAAAGTAACTGCCAAAAATGAAGACTCCCATCAACCACTTGGCTTGGGCACACTAAGGTGTGCTGTCACAACAGTGGGAAGGATGGAGAAGGGTGAGTGTGATGTTGAGAGAGGACTCCATTGAACTCAGTTCTGTCTGAAGACTATGGGGAACAGGAATTGCTGCTGGAAGCCAGGGAACTCCAAAGGTTCTTCCCTCAACAGCACACACCAAGCCAAAATGATGGGATTGTTGCTTGTAGATCACATATAGGACAGGTTTATAGTTCAGGAAATATTAAACCTCTTCAGGTTTTTCAACACCTAATTGCTACTTTCACATTAAGACCTCAAAAGTGAGTTCTAGGTGGGCTTCAGGATGTATTGTCATATTCCTGCTCACACAGCACACAAAAGGCGGGATGGACATGACAGGGAAGAATACTCAAACAATAAACAACTCTGTCTTCAAGGCTGCTGTAACTTCAGGCCATAAAACAGGCACTGATGTGGAACATGAACCTTAAACTCTGGCAGGTAAGAAGGCACAATCAGCCTGTTATGCCCATATGCCACACAAGTCACCTTACAGTGGTAAGAAGAGTGAACATAGGCCTGAATTCCATTCTAACCCTTTCTCCTTAAACTGCAGGCCTGTCACTGCAACAGCCATGATAGGTACAACCAGGCATACTAGTTGTTGCTTAGTCAAGACATCTAAAACCCATAAAGAGCTGCTGGGGGATGGCACAACAGATGCTTTCCTAAGGAGAATTAAGTTCTCCAGACTAGAGAACAACAGTAAGGGAACAGCTAACCTTGGCACCAACTACCCCAGGCTGCCTCACCTGCCACATATATACATGTGTTCAGTACCTGAGAGCCACACTAGCTTGCCACAAGAATACTGTAAAAGGGCTATACAGAGATGGTGTCAGTCCCAGAGCCTCAGTCAAAGGAAAGCAATTGCTCACTGGGGCAAGATGGGTGCTGATGATGCAATCCAGGACTTCGTGCCCTACCGGACCAAAGGAGAGGCTCTGGTGGTCTGCTGTCATCTCTCTTGCTGAAAGCCTATGTTGTGTCTCCCTGAACAATGGCACCAAAGACCATATCTGAGCTAGAGCCTGATGTAGGACATGCTGCCCCTACCACGTACTAAGTAGTGTGCACTATTAAACTCTAAAGGGCTTTTAAAAAGACTGATGGCGGGCACTCACCAAACAGTGAAACCACTAAAGACTGCAACTGTCAGCTAGCCCATACACATAGGAGAAAGTCAAACAACTTGGGCCAACCGAGGCAGCAGATCCCAAAGTCCAGAAACAGTATAACATTCTGATAAAACAGTCTTGCCACAGTACCAACCAGTTTCCTTCCTATTGGCATGGAGGCTTGGTGGGTGTCTTCAACCTCACAGCAGGGACTCGCATCTGCAACTTGGGCTGCTGGCTTGGGCTGTCGGAGCTGGCTGGAAGCTGTGCTGGGCTTGGACCACCAGGGGTCTGCAGTGAGGCAGAGGCTGTAGTTACGACCTGCTGCTGAATGAGCTTCTGCTGCACCACCTGGGCTGTTGCAGTTACGGTTGGGATCATCTGCACCTGTTGTCCTGCTGCTGTTGCCTGTGTGAGTGTCACTGTCTGTGGAGAAGCCTGAGCCAGGATGAGAACACACAGGTCCAGGTCATCAGAGAACAGCCCTAGCAAGCCTGTCCCTCTGACAGAAAACTATCACATATACCCAGTGGCCTCAGTAAAACGGCAAAGGATGTGGACCAATTTAAGGTTAATTGGTTTCTTCAAGTCCACGGGCAGCTTAAAGTGAAAGCCATGTCACCAAATACTAGTGCACCCTAAGTAAAAGCAGAAGCCAGCTTGCCTCCATCTGAATCCCATGCTGCCTACACTCCCCAAGGATGTCTGTTGAAAGCAGGTTGAGGCACAAGTCTGGTCCTTCTCTGGAAAATCCCCTAGTCAGTTGGTCATTTTCCCTGAAAGCTCATGTTTTTCTTGTACATTATGAAAACCAAAAATAACTCTTTAGTCCCCTAGTATTCTGCTTCTGAAACAAATTGTGCGCCCTACCCCCAGGTCCTCTTTGTACTCTACCTGCTGAGAAGCTGATGCGACCTGCTGGATGCTAGCCACAGGTGTTTGTTGCTGCACAACTTGAGGAAGTTTTGCAACCTTTGACAAAACAAGGCAAGGAGAGGATTCAAAATACATGGACATCTTTTATCTTGTTTTTAAGCAAACAAATGATGGCAAGTAACATGGAGGAAACAACCTCAAGTATGCCGGCCAGGATCCTAGGAGGATGAGGAGCAGAGCAACTGACTCACTTTCAGAAGTAACTCAATGACAAGAGGACTCACTTAGTGGCTCTGGTCAGGCAAGCTCAGGAGGCCTCACCAAGACAGATATCAACAAGTCCCAATGGTTTCCTCCATCATAACTGTGAGCTCACCATCTATAAAAGCAAAACTTTCTACCCTGTGTTCACTTCCTAAAGATATTTTGTTGCAGAGATCTCTTGCTACACTGAAGCAAGTAATGAAACTCTCTGTAGCATTCATGAAGCCCTAGGTTGAATTCTCAGAATCACAAAAGCTACAAAACTTCCACATAAAGGCTGTGGTGTATGGCGGTGAAGTTTGAGGTCAGAGTGGACTACACGGCATGTTCAAGGCCAGCCTGAGAAATAGTAAGCCCTCCCCAACTAGCTGACTGTTTTATAGTCAGATTTCTGTAACCTCAAGCATGCACAGAGGAGACCCTAAAACCTGTGGAAGCAAGGATCATGAGTCTGGAATTCAAGAGTGTGTGAAACACACCAATTATTTTTAAAAATTTTGCTGGGCGTTGGTGGCTCACACCTTTAATCCCAGCACTCGTGAGGCAGAGGCAGGTGGATCTCTGAGTTCAAGGCCAGCCTGGTCTACAGAGTGAGTTCCAGGACAACCAAAAAATAAAATAAAATAAAATAAAATAAAATAGAATAGAATAGAATTAACAGCTAAAGCCAGAAGACAGGAATGTAAACACAGGGGAAGTTAACAAAATCCTGCCTACCCCTAACCAAGAAGCTATTTGCTGGGAAAGAAAAAAATCCTGGTTCTTCAATGTGGTGTTGCTGAGATTACACTGGGCAGACCCCATGCCCAGTAATAGTTGGCCAAATGGATTCCATGGGTTTTTTTTGTTTTGTTTTTTTCAGAACATATGCATGAAGTTGGCTTTCTGTCTAGGGATCTGCCAGGAGTTGTGATAGGGTAAAGAATATGATCAAAATACATTGGAGACATTTTCTTAAAAATATTATGCATTGAAAATATGAAAATGATATAAATATAAGTACCAGAGAGGCTTGGTTTTGGATAAGAGAACAAGATTGTATACAAGATTACCACTGTATACAAGATTACCATTATCTATAGAAACATACTTGTATTTTCTTTTCTTTGGTTTTTGGAGACAGGGTCTCTCTGTGTGTAGCTCTGGCTGTCCTGGAACTGTGCAAACCAGAGTAGCCTTGAATTCAGAGATTCAACTGCCTCCCAAGTGCTGGGACTTAATTTAATATTTAAATTATTGCAGAACAGCATTTAAAATGTTTACCTAAAGAATAAAGTCTAAATATATTAGTGCTTCACAAAAGAAAATAAAACACAAACTGCAAAATAGCAGAAGAGGACTGGAGAGATGGCTCAACAGCTGAGAGCTTACCTAGAGGGCCTGGCTTTGAGTCCCAGCACCTACATGGAAGTTCACAGCTGCCTATAATCCTAGCTGCTTGGGAGGCTAAGGCAGGAAGCAGAAGATCATGATCTACTTGGGTTACAAACTGTCTAGCAGCTTAGCAAAACAGTTGATTTTTTTTTAAAGGGCTGGGGATGTGGCTCAGCAGCAGAGCATACTTACATAAGGTTCTGGGTTTAATCCTCAATACCACAATAAATACATCTAACACAATTTATAAGGCCCTTTAGATACACATAACACAAGATGTATTATCCTGGCGAATTAAAGCCAAGATCATAGACTACAAGTCTTTTACTACCGAATCCATGCAGTTCTAACAAACTGACTCCAAAATCATCAATTTTACAGTGCAGAGCCAAAAACAGTTAAGACAGTCCTAAGAGCAGAAGAACATGCCTGTCACAGTGGCACAGGCAATAAGCACTAGACAGGGCATGATGGAACCCATAGAATGAAGTGGAGGATAGGATAGACATTTTTAATAAGCAACCGTGAAAATAAATAATAGGCATTCACATATGTATATTCCATCAGGGCATATTGAGTGCAGGTACTATAGAGGCACTGGGTCCCCTGAAGCTGGAGTTACAGGCAATCATGAGTCACCCAATGTGGTTATTAGGAGCTGAACTTGGATCCTCTATAAAAGCTTAACTGCTAAGCCACCTCTCTAGCTTCCAAGCTAGTCTTCTTAAGCAAAACTTTAGCCAGAAAAAGACTGGATATTCCAGTGGCTCATCTAAAGATACTATACTGTTAAGTGGGAAGAGAAGCCATACACAAATGTTACCATAGCAACTTAGTTCTAGATTGTAAAAACTTGAAAGTCAAAGAATGGACTCTCATCAATTATCCAAAACATCAAGTAACCAAGTTTCTTCTTTTCCCACCCACCAGACAGGGAGCTCAAATGTCAAAATTGCAAGCGGAACATTAAAGGGTTAACCTCTCTGGAATCCAAGTGGAACTGTACAGACCCAGAGCCAGGTGATGCCAACTGCCCATCTGTGAACACAGTGGCCAGAACTGCTAAGGGACTACACAAATGCATGCTAAGTTGGTATACAACAGCATGAGTCTGAGACCTCACTCATGAGACTTCCCTATGTTCTGGAAGGCTCCATGCCTACTATCCAGAAAGAGTCTTACAGAAAAGGTCAGGCAGTGGTAGCCACACTGGCTGGCTGGGTGCTAGTACTCTTCCTCAGCCTGTAGGACTCAAGAACTCTCATTACTTTCCCACGGACCCTGCCATCTGCAATGAGTTGCATACAGTAGCATGCTTACCTGGATTTGTGTCTGCACCTGTTGAGTCCCAGCCAGTTTCTGGGCTTGAGAGATGGGTGTGGTCAGAAACTGGGTTTTAAGGGCTGGTTGGGCAGCATAGGCAACCTTCTGCTGTGGGCCCTGAGCAGTGATCTGTTGGGTGGTTAGCTGAAGAAAAGACAGCAGAGGATTAGAGCCAGGTGAAGATCAGGTTCCCTACTCAAACCCTCAGCAGCCACCATGAGCCTTCACCATTTGACCCCATCACAGCACCTTCTGGACAATATGGTCAAGATCATCCCAAGATTCTAGCATTGCCCACTAGAGAAGGCAGTGTGCCCTGCCCTGAAACCACAGTCCCAGTGGACTCCATATGATGAACCATTCCTGCTTTCCTAATCTTTTTGGGTCCCTTCCAGTCTGGTAAATCCACACCTAGCATCCAGCTTGAGACCACCCACCCTACCATCAGTTACATAAGCATTCATATCAAAAAGAAAGGAAAACAAGGGACACTGACCACACTAGCACCTCAACCCTCAAGCCCACACCCCTGTGAGGCTTATAGCCTAATACAGCTCATTGACTCTGGAACCCCTTCCCCAGCAAAAAGCTGCACTGAAGTGAAACCTCACACAAGAAACCCATACCTTCTGCTGGACAGCAGCCTGGCCCTGGGCAACTTGTGGCTGGATGGCCTTTTGCTGCTGTACTGCCTGCTGCTTGAGCTTCAGCAGCTGCTGAACATGCACAGGTTGGGCCACGACAGTCTGCCCTATGAGAACACCAAGTCAGTTAGGTCCTGGCAAGGGCTCCCTGCTTATCCAGGTTCTGTTCAAAAAAGAATAGATCCTCCTTGGGAGGCAGAGGCAGAAGGATCTCTGTGAGTTCAAGGCCAGCCTGGTCTACAAAGCTATACAGAGAAACCCTGTCTTGAAAATTAAAAAAAAAAAAAAATCCTGTCCTAAGGCAAATTAATCAGGCCCTAAATAGACATTGTGCTTCTTCTTCTTCTTCTTTTTTTTTTTTTTTTTTGTAGCAGAGTTTCTTTATGTAACCCTGGCTGTCCTTGAACTCATAAATTTGCCTAACTCTGCCTCCCAAGTGCTGGGATTGAAAGCATGCACCTCCAGTGCTGCTGCTGCTGCTGCTGCTGCTGCTGCCGCCTCCACCGCCGCCACCACCACCACCACCACCACCACCACCACCACAACCGGCATACTGTTTCTATTTCATAAGTAACAAACATGGGAAATGTCAGAATGTTAATGGTTAAACTGAGGACCAAAACGGAGTACTGTGAAACCTAAGAGAATTTACATTAAGCACTAGGACAACTGATATGTGAAGCAGGAGTTAGGACAGAGCAAGGCAGTGACCACCTCCACCAGAAAGGGTTCCCTGTGTATCACATGGCCACCTGGGAAAGGCATGCAGCAAGAAGAAGCGGCATGAAGGTACCTGCTGTTTTTTTGTGGCTGTCCAATTGCCACGCTGATCCCTGCAACATTCATAGGCAGGGTCGTGACCCCTGGTGAGGAGACCACAGCTGCTGGGACAGATACCACTGGAGGTTTTGCCAAAGCCACCTGAGCAGGTTGAGGCGTCTGAGTTTGCATCTGCCCTTGTGCCTGCAGCTGAGAAGTAGGGACCCGGGTCTAAACAGTGAAAACAGGAGAATCCAGAGAAATTCAGACATTGTGTGTACTTGTCTTTCCTATTTTTAAAAAAAAACAAAAAACATTTTTGTGACCAGAGGTCAAGAGAATTTACACAGATAGACTACATGGAAAGGGGCAGTGACATTAAAGGAAAATCTAGACTCATGAGGCCAATCCAGGGACTTTTACTTGTCACTTTTGCAGACACATAGGGACAGAATCTGTACAAGACTTTTGGGGCTTGTCTGCCGTGATGCCATGTTCTGATGTTCATAAGATTCCAAACACTCATCTCCGCTCCTGGTTCTATGCCACTTACTCTCCATCCTCTGGCTCCCACCACTCTTTTCTCTAAGATCACTGCCATAAGCACCTATCTGAAAACACACCCAAGGTTTCCTGATCCTACAAATTTTCCACAATGCTAGCAAGCATTTTCTCCCTAAATTACATTTTACAAAAGGCAAAGTTTTGTGTATATATAGAGATTATCCAAACATACACATAAACCTAAGAAAGTAAGAGCTACCAACAAGTCCTAAAGTGCCCACAGACAAGGGGACTGTAAATGACATTCAGCCTGCTAGGCATCTTTTCCATCTGTGCAAAAATGCAGTAGTAGAACGAGTCACCTGTATTTTATAGCCTCTTCCCTTTACAACAGTCACTTTCAAAGTTGCTTGATGAAAGGTTAACCTTCATTGTCAATCTGACTGGATTTAGAACTGCCCAGGAGACAATCCTCTTGGAAAGTCTGGAAGGAAGTTGCATTTGTCTCTCTGCTTCCTGAGTGTAGTCGGTCACATGTCTCTTTTTTTCACACTACCACAACTTGCCTCCATGAAAAACAAAAGTAACTAATCCAGTTGCTAGCCTACCTTTTAGATCCATTTAGTGAACATTTAGTCATTTGAACTCCTCATTATCACTGACAAAAGCTTTGTAACAGCCCCACTATTTCTGTAGGAGACAAGAGCACTACTGTATTAACTAGCATGTAAGGTTTGTGGCCTAATTACTAGAATCTACTCTGCAACAGCTCATTAAACTCCTACCTACTAGCTGTCACCATTCTCCTGACTCAGTTTTGTAAACACAGGCACAACAGGCTAGTTTTATAAATAAATCATCCTCAGACTCCCTCTTTGGTGGGGGGCAAGGGGCTCTTACAAAGACCTACACACAGAGCAAAGCCCAAGTACCTGGGACCTCAGTCCTAGCTCAAGTTATAGTTTCCAAGTAAAGGATCTGAACAGATAATTAATCCATGTACCATGCAGTTCCTTCACACTTGTTAAAGGTAGCTCATGATACAAAACACAAGAAGACTGGTACAGAGCTCCGAGGGCAGCACTGGTTGGGCAAGCCCTCCAAGGGGTACCCATCACTGGCTGCTGTGACACCGAAGATCCACACTGACTTCAGTCTGTACATCTCCTCAGACACCACTATCTTGCTATGTTCCTTCCTTCAAACCTTCAAAGGCTCTCCCTGCTGCCAAGTGGGCATTAGTGAGCTGGTCATGGAACCTGGGGTACACTAGTTCTGTGCTCTAGCCACACTGGCACTGCCCCTACCCTTCCACTGCCAAGAACAGGATAACCGGTGTGCTGTGCTTACCCCTTACTATTAACTTTCTGCTACCCCCAACCATTCATTCCCTAATAGGCCTGGTGACACTTCACTGGTTCTATAAGTAATGCTAGCACAACTTGCCACAAGTCTAATGTCTTATCCTCTGTAAGGACCAAATCTGCCTCACATCTAAGTCTGCCACAAGACCTAATGTGCCCCTGAGCAAGCTACAAAAGCCTGACTGAAATGCAGTGTCTGTTGAGACAGCTCAGCAGGTAAAGGTGCCTGTTGTACAAGCCTAACACATGAAGATGAAAGAAAACAAACCAACCCTACAAAGTTGTCCAACCTCATACACATGCTATGGCATGTGCCCTGCCTCCTCACAATTTAAAAAACAAACTTTGGGTAAATGCAAAGATGGTACTTTTGAACAATAAATATATGAACTGGAACTTACAAGCCGGGCCACCTGGAGGTTGGCCACGGTGGTGCCCGTGAGTAAAGCCCCAGGCCGTGGGGCTGTGACAGTGGTGAGCTGAGGACTCTGTTGCTGCTGTGGGGGCTGTGGGGTCTGCACTTGCACTTGTGCCGGCTGCTGTGGGGGACCTTGCTGGGCTTGCGGTGTTGGGGGCTGTGGTGGCAGCTGCATCTTCTGTTTCTGCATCTTGATGATATGTTCCTGAAATCCAAATAAGGGTGTTCTTTGCATGAACTAACCATATGCCCCCCCTCCATCTCTACTGAGAATTCATGTACATTAGTTGATATGCAGAATGTGAACCATCCTCACAACCAACTGGGCACTTAATGAAAATCAGCATTTCACCAAGGAAATGGGGGACAGCAACTATGACAGATCACTAAGTTCAGAGGAGGCTTTCCAAGTTCTTATCTCTCAAAAGAGATAAGTTTTAATAGAGAGTAATATTTTGGGGGACTGGAGAGGTGGCTCAGCAGTTAAGAGCACTAACTGCTCTCCAGAGGACCTGGGTTGGATTCTCAGTACCCACATGGCAGTTCACAACTGTCTCTTACTACTGTTTCAAGGGATCTGACGCCCTCATACAGACATTCATGTAGGCAAAACACCAATGTATAAAAAATAAAAATAAATAAATTATTAAAAAAGAGTAATATTTTGTTACTAAATTCCATTAATAGTAATAACTTGGTAATAAACCCTATGAAGGTAACAAGATAATGAACTGGGCATGGTGGCTTAAGTGTATAGTTCTAGCACAATGGAAGTAAATGGAAGGACCTGGTGTTCCAGGCCAATGCCAGCTACATGATACTACCTGACTCAAAAACAAAAACAAAGTTATCAAGAAAACATTAAAAAAAAAAAAAAAACACGACTCCCCCCTCTCACAAATATGTGAGTTATTCATAACTATCAGATCTCTCTGGATATATCAGAATTGACAATGGCTTTGAAACTGAATTAGGAGAATGTGGGTGAAGAATAAAGGAACAAGAAGGTGGGCAGGACTCCTGTCAGCTGGACTGGATGAGAAGTGCTGACTGGAGCAGTCTCAATGCTGGAGAACTAACAGACAATTTCCCCCTGCTGGCCTGAGAGTAGTGAGAACAATTACTCTGGTCAACTGGAAGAAAAAGGGCTGTCTAATTCAGTAGCCACAGCCTAGGGGGGGTGGTTTTGGAGCCCTGAAACATAACCACTGAATGAAGAGCTGAATGTCATAATTTGTGGCATTTTGAACGATTTAAAACATGTGTATAGTAGCCACACACAGCTGAGTAGTTTTCATCTGAGGTACCTTACCACCACTTCTCAAAAGGAACAAGGTGGCCAAAAACACACTCTGGAGGTCCCAAGAGAATACCAACACTGTCACAAAAGAAACACAGGACAATTGATCCATCTCTGGGTCCTTCCCAAGCCTCACAGAGGTGGCCTCAGGTCAGCTCAGCTCTAGTCAGTCAAGCCTCTGACCAGCAGCTCACAAAGTCAGACCTAGTAGTCAGTCTGTTCACATTGCCATCTGCTTTTCTGGCTCCTTTTGATGCTACACGCCTGTGACTCTGCGTTTGTTGCAAGGACATTTCCTCCTAAAGTAAACACATTAGCACAAAAGACAGCAAAATGACAGACGGACAAAACTAGGAACATAAATTTTCAAACAAGCAACAAAGAGCAGCATACGTTGACCTATCTGCTCCTGAAGAAGAGCACTGAGGAGCATCTTCACACTATCGTCCAAGAATGCTGCACACAGGCTTTTTAGTCCTCTGGAAAATGAGCCGTGGCAATACAGTGCATAGAAGATGGACCTGCTGGCAGGAAGCTAAGGTCTCCTAATGCTTCTCAGAGGCATGATTCACACTTACTGGATGGAAAGTTGTGTTAAGTGCAAGAAAGCAGGCTCTCTACCTAAAGATGATACATTTTTGTAAAATAGGTTCTGAACTACAGACAAGCAAGGAATGCCTGTGATGTTATGGTGAAGTATATGCTCACCGGTGCCAGCTTGCCCACAGCTTTGATCTGTGCAGGGGACTGGGCCTGGCCCTGGAGCTGTGGAACTTGCACCTGGGAGGTCTGCTGCTGCTGCTGCTGCTGTTGCTGCTGTTGCTGCTGCTGCTGCTGCTGTTGCTGCTGCTGCCTAAGAAGCTGGAAATGGGCAGCAGGAGTGATGGTTTTTCCAGGTAGTTGAACTCCTGTGGCTGTAAAGAGGTTGGCTTGTTAGATCTTGGCAACCTTAGCTGTCCTGGACAATACCTGCAAGCTAAAGTACTAACAGCAGATACTGGCTCAGGGAAATACCAAGCCTCTCACCTTGGGACACTTGGGTCACTAAAGACCGGGTTGGGGTCTGTACTGGAGTCAGGTTGGTAGTGACCACAGCTGAGGCTGTCACGGAAGTGACTGCTCGAACACCCTGAGTTGTTGTCATGGACACCAGGTCAGTGGTGGCAGTGGCTGGGGAACCAACTGCTCGTTGCTGGGTGTGGACCACCTGAGCAGGAGCAGAACCTCCAGATGTCTAGAAAGATAACATAGGAATGTTATCACAGTACTTGGCACATCTACCCAAACTCAAGTAGCAAAGATTTCCTACTATGTTTCCCCCCAGAAGCCCAATGTTTCAGTATTACATATAAGAAGTGTGATTTCAGCTGGGCATGGTAGTGTATGCCTTTAATCTTCATCCCCAACAACTCCATCCTTTTGTGTGTCTACCTCTGTAGGTTATCAGAGAAACCACATCTTCCTAGTAAAGACATTCTCTAAACCCCAGCATTAGAGCTTGGAAGTGTCACTTCTTATACAGGAGATATGTCACCTTTGGGTATGAGAACAGCAATTCTAACGCAATGTGCTTTATTCTGACTGTGAGCTATGAAAGGAAAACAGGTGGTCGACACTAGGAAAACCTTCTGACCACACGTTCTGTGTTATGCCACAGAGGGCATTTCCTTTCCTTCCTGGGGACCATATTCCCCCAGCTGACCTCTACCTTCATGCTTTTGTGATGGCTCTCTCTCTGTCCAGTTGCCCTCACCCCAGGAAGCCAGGTTGCTTGATCACTTCATATGGCAATGTGCTCCACACTCCAGAACAGCACTCTATCTACCAAGGCAACAACCTCACCTCTGCTTCCTACCGATCCAATGAGGCAGAGGTAAGGGGAACCTGGGTAAGGGGGACCAGGCCATATCTTCATATACCACCTCTCTCCTCTCTGAAAACTTGTCCTATGGGGAAATTCACCCTTCCCTAGTAATACAAAAGAGGACAGTTTCCTAAAACTTGAGGGGTCCCAAACTGATAAGCTACTTATTTTATGAAATTCAAAGGAGACCAGTTATTTTTCTCATCTGTGGAACATTTAAAAAAAAAAGCAAATAATCTTCCCAAATGCAAGTCATGGTAAGCTCTCTGAGCACGGGAACAACTCACAGTCAAAGCTCCAGGAGCCACAGGTGATGCCAGACGCTTGTTAATGGACTGGAAGGTAGCGGCAGGTACACCCGCTATTGTGTTCACAATCACATTTCCACTCACAGTGCCTAGAGAGCAAGATGTGGGTGAGGCCAGAGGAGACAGACTGAGCTCCATTTTCAAACCCTCTGCACCCTCCTCACCTGTTGGGATGCTTGTTCCAGTGACTGATGTCTTAATGGTTCCTGCCTATTGAAAAACAGAAATTCAGGTCAACTTCAGGTCAGGCCTTTTGCTGCACAAACTCTGCAAAAGCAACTATAATTAGCTAATGAAAATTCCCAAGCATATTACCTAGACTGCCTTCAGACTCCAGCCTGCTGCTACTCAGCACCTGGGCTATTTCCACATTAGCTTTCCCTTCCCATGCTTCCTCTTACCACATGTATTACCTCCAGACTTAAGTACCCCCCAACACACACACACACACACACACACACACACACACACACACACACACACACAGGCGCATGCACGCTTCCATTCTTCTCATGAATGCCTTCATGTCATTCAGGCCTTAACTTTCAAATGCCACCTCTTCAGAAAGAATCTTTCTGCCAACAAACAAGTGTCCAGTTTCTTTCTGTGATCATTATTCCACATAGGAAGGCAAACTTCAGTGAGTAGGAGACACTGCCCATCAGCCTTCCTGTGGAAGTTCCCACACCATACAGGGTTTAGTAAATATACCATCTCAGTGAAGAAAGAATGATGCCCAACCACCTACAAAATCCCACCACAGCTCAATGTAATGATTCAGGGTATGAGAAGACATCTCAGTTGGTAAAGTGCTGGGTTTACAAATATGAAGACTTAAGTTTGACTCCTAGCACTCATGTAAAAAACTGAAAGTAGTGGTGTGTGCTTGTAACCCTTGCACTGGTCAAATGTAGACAAGGATCCCCATGGTCAACTGGCCACCCTACTTAACCAAATCTGAAAGGTGAAGGACCATCTCAAAAAACAAAGTGGATGGCTCCTCAGAAAACTACCCAAACCAGCATTCATGTGCACTGGAAAGGGCAGAGAGAGCCTGTTCTCTTTGAGTGTGGTTTCAATGTCCGTGTGACAAACACCACAGAAAATTGAAGTATATATGTCATCATGTCCTTCAGGGCCACAGCTCTGATTTTCCTTTGGATATTTATGTGCTTATGGCTTGAGAATGTGGGTGGGCACAAGTGGAACATCTTTGGTGGTGGCTGTGCATGCACACTGACACAGAAGGTGCTGCTCTATCCACCTAAAGGAAATGAACAAGCTCATCTGTCTTATTCTACATAGTCCAGCTTCTTTTTTTGTTTTTTTGAGTCAACAGTCTTGTTTTACAGCTCAGGCTGAACTCATACTCAAGATATTCCTGTTTCAATCCCCCTCAAGCTGAGATTAAAAGTATATGCAACTATACTCATCTTTAGAACCCAGGTTCTCCTTAGCCCTGGTCCTTGTACCAAAGAGTAGCTTTACCCTCCCAGCCCAGTGAGATGTTCACCAGCCTTAGAGGATGGCATAGTCAGGCAAAAACACAGACTATCCCCAGGGAGCATCCTGCATTCCCACAGAGTAAGGTTCATAGACTGTGGGTTTAGAGGCTCTCACCAGCACAGCAGCACTGCCTACAGTTGTCATCGTAGGTTGCCCCTTTGACTGTGCCTGCACAGGCTGTGGCTGGGCCTGGACCTGGGGCTGGGGTTGGACAGCAGGCTGTCCTGCTGGTGGCTGGCTGCCTGTTGCCTGTGGCTGTGGCAGTGGTGGTGGTGGCTGCTGTGGAGGTGGTGGGGGTTGCTGTTGCTGCTGCTGCTGTGGGGGCGGCTGTGTCACTGGTGGCTGCTGTGCCTTCTGCTGATCAGCCAAAGCCTAGAAGGGTCAAATGGGAAGAGAAGCTGCTAAAGGAGCTGGACCCAACCCAGGGTGACATCATGCCACAGAAGCATGTTTCTGAGAGGACCCAGGGTCTAGGGTACCATACCTTTTTCTCTTTTGCAATTCGCTCTGCACGGAGAGAAGCAACTTGAATGGGAGGCAATGGCTTGTCATAGTTGATTCCACTATAAGATAAAAAGTCAAAGCTTGCTTCGCTTACACATATCAGTCATGGTAAAAAAAAAAAAAAAAAACTACTACTCAGGGGCCGGACGTTGGTGGTGCATGCCTTTGGGAGGCAGAGGCAGGAGGATCTTTGTGAGTTCGAGACTAGCCTGGTCTACAGAGCAAGTTCCAGGGCAGCCTCCAAAACAATACAGAGAAACCCTGCCTCGAAAAAAAAAAATTACTCAGAAAATTCTATAAACAATTCCTTTGTTTGTTTTAAAGATTTATTACATATACACTGTTCTTGCATGAATGCCTACATGCCAGAAGGGGGCACCAAACCTTGTAGATGGTTGTGAGCCATGATGTGGTCCATGCTTGGAATTGAACTCATGACCTTTGGAAGAACAGACAGTGCTCTTAACCTCTGAGCCATCTCTCCAATCCCCATTTGTTTTTGCTTGTTTGTTTTGTTTTTTTAATAGATTTAATTTTTTAACTATGTGTATGTGTTTGAGCTTATATGTGTGAATATAGGTATCTATAGAGGCCAGAAGATTCTGGGAAACTGAAGTAACAGGTGGTTGTGAACCATCTGACATGGGCGCTAGAAAACAAACTCTTAACTGCTGAGCCCCATTCTCCAGGCCCATAATTCACTAGTTTTAAATTACACATTGTCCTGAATAGTTTGATGAAAACATACACTGTCTCATTCATTCCAGCCCAGGATGTGAGCTGTGTTTTGTTCCAGGGTGTCCATACTGTATACACTACTCATCTATTAGACACGGTATCACAGTCTCAGCTACCAGACTGACTATATTTCAGGCTTGTGTTAAAAAAACAAACAGCCAGGTGTGGTGGCACTTGGAGGCAGAAACAGGAGGATATCTGTGAGTTTGAGGCCAGCCTGGCCTACAAATCAAGTTCCAGGACAGTTAGGACTATTACACAGAGAAATCCTGTCTTGAAGGGAAAAAAATAATGCCACAAATAAACAACAAAACCAGATTTGACTTAATAATGTACAAAAAAAATTAATGCTGATAATGTGATTATAACAAAAAGAAATCATGTGATGCTTAAGTGAAAGGTTTTTACTTTAGAAAACACAATATACAGATCACAGTAGCTCACACCTGTGTAAAGGATTCTCAGCACTCTGGAGGCTGAGGCTAGATAAAGGATTACCACAAATTCAAGGCCAGCCTGTACTAAAGCCTTGTCTTAAGAAGAAAACAATACAAACAAAACTCCCAGGTACTTGACATTCAGTACTTTCTGCAATTTCAGGAGTCTACTAACAGGCAGTACTCTATAAACTCTCTGGGTCTGCCCAGACATACCACCACAAGTATCCCACAGCTACCAAAGAACCTAGAACCTACCCAAAGCCATACCCTGGACAAATACCACCCCACCCCCTACCCCTGGCTAAACAGACACAACCCCCTTGCTCTAAGGTTTTCATTCAACTATCATTACATGATAGGCCTGAGTGACTTTATTAATGCCCATAGCCCACAAAAGTCTCACAGTCCTTTCAGTACAGTCTGTTTTTACCTATACAGGTCTGGTGGTTTTGAGTCTCTTGTCCTCAGCTTCTTCTCAAGGCCCAGCTCACATTCCACCTTCCCAGGGAGGTGATGGAACACCCCCTACCCTAGCACCTGAAACTACTCTTCCCAAACCCCAAGGATCCTCCTTTATGTCCTGCAGTGTACTCAGAACATAGCCATCTGTGAAGACCCTTCTCTCCTCCCTCTTTCATGCTACACATCTCTCTGGAAGGCATGCCAGTATCCTTCGTAAGCACTATGTGCCATGACAGCCCTTAACCTACTAACAAATACTAACTTGATTAACTCATCATTCCACTCAATCAATAAGCACTGCTGCACAGGTGCAGGTAACAAATTTAAGTAATATAGGGCATCTCTGAAGGTAATCCCTAGGACAAACAAAATTAAACAAAAACCACAGCAGGGTGGGGCTTCAAGTTTCCACATGGGGTCCAGCCCCAGGAGATGGGACACCTTGATATCATGAGATGAAAATCCCAGGTCACACAGGGCACTGCTAAAGGAAGCACAGCAGTGCTATTGGGCTCTTAGTAAATGTGTCATGAATTGACTATTTGGCAAGGACCACTCCCATAGCTATGTGACAAGGGGATACACAGCATTTAACAGGAAAGCAGGGGCTGGACAGGAAGCAACCAGTGTGCATGTGCGCAGTGATGAAAACAGAGCAGTGACTGTTCACCTGAGCAGATCTCCAGCACTGCCAGCATCTAGCCCAGAGCTTAGCTCCAAAGAGAATGCTCACATTCTCCCATCTTCCCATTTCACAATCCACTCACACACTAGTTCATTTTTCCTTCATTAAAAAATAATCAAGTGCATTCACCTCTAAACTTAATAACCTCCTATGGTACAACCAACAAAAGTTGTGTCTGCAGCGCAGAACAATTACTCTCTTAGCCTTTGTTCTGTACCATAGGACAAAGCTGCTGCACAAAGCAATAGGAGATGAGAGCTCTTTACAAATGCAGGACAAGACTGTGTGTGTGTGTGTGTGTGTGTGTGTGTGTGTGTGTGTGTGTGTGTCTGTCTGTCTGTCTGTCTGTCTGTCTGGGGCTACCATAGACATACTCTCCTCAAAGGACTTCAAGGTTTCTCAAGTTCAGGGTCTATATCATCATAGCCAAAGCTTACATATCATGTTGTTTTATATTATAGTTCATTATTCTACTGAACTTAAAGTGACGACACAAACTCATTTCAAAGGTTTAAAATGTGTTTGATCCATAGAAGTACCTTTCTGCCAGCACAGAGGCATGCTTGGGGTTCTTCTGAAACGGATTCATGCCAAGCCTGCAACACAGAAACAAGACTGGTTACCAAACAAGAGGAAAACATAATCAAGAGCAAGTATCAATTACTAGCCTCTTAGCTGATGCAATCACAGTAACGAAATACGAGCCCAGGGAACATACAGAGGCTTGATTGGGGGGCTTCTCTTGCCAGCTGTCATTTTCATCAGGTCAAAGTGGCTTGTATACAGCTGGGTGTGAGTGGCGTTCTCATCCTGGGCATAAATCTGGCTGGTGCGGAGTGGACGGTTGTTTTTACTCTGAAACAAAATTGACAGGAGCTCATCAAGTTTAGACCATAAACCTACCATACTACTCTGGAAACTTAGTCTGTGGCTAAGTTCCAACGGCTGCACCCAAGTCCCATTCCCTTCCTTTCCTTCTGGGATAATATAATACATTTGCAACACTGAATGGCCATCATTTGCTGGTAGCTGGCAACATCCCCAATCCTTAGGAACTTTGCTCAGTTGAGCCTCCCCTTCACTGAGGAGAGAAAGGTTGTACAAAATATTCAAGGACACACTCTGAGGTTAATACACAGTCTTCAACTGTTAAGTCTAATACCATGGACAGATGAGGCAGTGGGAATCACACACAGACACCTTCTACCCAGAGTGGACAGTGAGGGTAACATGGATGTCTAAAACTGCATTCCATGGGGGCTGTGACACATTTGTACCTAGTTAGCCTTCCTGCTTATAAATGCCACAGGTAAACGAAAATTCAACAGTTGTCTACTTGCTACCAAGACATCTAAACACTCCCCCTCAGATATAGAAAGCCCAAAAATAGTCTGTGCGAGGTCACAGGTGGGACAAAAGCTCACAGCTCTACCTAGCCCAGGGCTGGCTCTCTCTGCCCTTCAGTATCTCTAAACCCTGACCAACCCCATTACTGCAGTCAGTGATGTATACCCAGTATACTTAGGCAAATACACATCTGTTGCTGGAAGAATGCCTTAAGTTCAGAGAGAATGCCAAGGACAGTCAGAACTAAAAAACCAATGTGCACGGTTACACAGATCTGCTTCTTGAACACTGCCCCCTATATAAGCATCCTCCTATTTTAAAACAACAACAACAAAACTAAACAAAGGGAAGCAGGAAGAAGGGAGAGTAAGAGCCAGTGTATCACACCCACCACCAGAGTGAAAGTAAGACAAGGCCAAAGGCAGGAAGGACATGTGTTCAGCAATAAAGCCCTGGCTGGTCCTAACTATGAACAACAATAGCTCCAGGGCTAAGTCTGGTTAGCTTAACTGGCATCTAGCCACCACATCACAGGCCTCAACAGGGTGTGAACAACAGGGAGGCTCTGAATGTCCCTGACGGACTCAATGAGTCACTGTGTGGTTCCTTCAGGTGAAAAAGGAAAACCTCTAAGCATAGGAATAAAAGGCACTTGAGAAAACCCTAAGTGCTGTGTTTTTGCTACTACAGTCCGGGATCAGTCTGAACCTCATTGTGCTCTTTTTCACAGGCACTTACAGAAAGCTTTCCATCTCATTCAGAACACCTCCTCGTACCTTATAAATATTTTGTGCCTTTTTCTTTGGATTAGCTTCACAAATCAGCTATAAGAGAAGAAAATATTTTAGCTTAATTTTTTTTCAATATTAAGGTAATGGCTGCTATTATTATAAATGCTTCCAGAACACAAAAGAGTGAATGTGAGATTTCAGGAGGTTTTATGGTGGAGGAACCACAGAATGGTATCATGAGGAAGGCTTGCTTTTTTATTAAAAAAAAGCAAACAAATGCTTTGTTCTGAGACGAGTGTTTTAGAAATGACAAGAGATGGTTCAAAGAGTGGTCACAAAAGTAAGGTGAGTGTGGCAACCTCATCCTGAGGGCACATGTGGCTCTCAACACCAAGGTAGTTTTCACAAACTGTACCAAAATAAGGACTAGATGCCTGTCTTGCCAACATCACTGTTGCTCCTATGCTAATGGACATACTGATGTGGTCAGAAAGGCAGTATTCTCTGTACACCTGCCTTGGCATCAGGGCTGAACATTTGTAAATGCTGGTGTGACATGGCCTGTGGACACTGAAGAAAAACTAGCTGTCAAATGGCAAAAAAAGAGGGAGCTGTGTAAAGAAAGCCAAATGGAGAAATGGAAATAGTAGACAAACTCCAACCAGGTAGGGGAAAAGCTGAGTAGAGGCCTGCATATCCCTGAGCAGCAGCATAGACTCATTTTGGTCCAGGATGCAAACCATAGCTGGCTTCCTGAATGAAAGGCACAATGGTTTGGCCATACTATAAACACTTTCAACGCTCAACGTTAACCCAGAAACAGAGACTGCTTGTCAAACCACTACTGTGCTTGAAAGTGGCACAGAAAGCATGAACAGACTCTTTTTTAAGTGAGGTGGTAACAAGTCAAAGAAGAGTCCTTCCCTTACTCATCTGAAACCTCAATGGCATAGTA
Organism: Mesocricetus auratus; assembly: GCF_017639785.1. Lineage (NCBI taxonomy): Eukaryota > Metazoa > Chordata > Mammalia > Rodentia > Cricetidae > Mesocricetus > Mesocricetus auratus. Next base: position 2,257,422 of record NW_024429206.1, read on the forward strand.
TTCCACACTGCTGCCACACCAGAGGCTGGCATCTGGTTCATAGGCTAACACCAACCATGATGAAGGGCAAGGTTATTGACTCCCCACGAATGTCCATTATGTGCCAGGTATTGTGTAGACGTAGGCCTCACTGATGAAGAAGGCTGACTTCACCATAGTCTACAGGGACAGCTACACTGCCCATCAATACACAGCAAGACCTGGCTACTGAAGAAGCCAATTCTTCCCAGGGAAACCAAGGGGTATAAGCTCACCTTCCCCTCTTCTCTGGGAATGATGACGTTCTCATAACGATTCCGGCACTGCTTAGAAGAGCGGTAGATTCGGCTACAGGAATTGACAACGTCACTGACAAGGTCCCAATTAGGAGTGTGGGCAGGTGACACAATCGTGAGGTTCAATGGCAGCTCAAGTAACTGCTTTACAGCCTGGAGGACGAGGTTTCAGAGCACACAGATCAACACACTTCAAATTTACTGGTGCTGTCTTTCCATGCACTGTGAATCACCAATGTGGGGGAGCAAACAAACCATGGGAATGCTCAATGCAAAGACAACATAGTCACTCACCTGTAGCAGGGCCCAGTCCTCGCCAATGAGCCAGTCGGGACTGTCCTGGGCAGGCTCCCCTGAGGACTTGACATAGGTAGGCAGAGGCTTGGCGAAGGGTGTCTGCTGCTTCAGCAGCAGGTTCTTCTTCTGCTCCTTGCCTTCACGTCGGATTTTCAACATGCCAGGTGTCGCCCGGTCAAACAAAGATCGTGGTGGGACTACTGCCTCACCATGCCGCTGCTTCTTCTTCCTGCCTGCAGCTGAATAGAGGTGGGGTTCAGCAGTATAGGACAATGAGAGATTTCCTCACCAGTGGGGTGAGAAAAGGGGAAGAAAGCACACAAAAGGCATATAGACCAAGGGGCTATGGAAACAACTGCTAAAAGTAAAACTACTTTCTTTTTTTTTTTTAGGAGACAGGGTTTCCCTGTATTGTTTTGGAGGCTGTCGGTCCAGCCCGGCCTCGAACTCACAGAGATCCGCCTGCCTCTGCCTCCCGAGTGCTGGGATTAAAGGCGTGAGCCACTACCGCCCGGCTAAAACCACTTTCTTGTGTTTACTATTTATCTATTTGGGAGTTTCAAAACAGTCTCACTATTTAGCACAGGCTAGCCATGAACTCTTATGATCCTTCTGCCTCAACATCCCATGCGCTGGGAATACAGGTGTATGCCATGCACCCAGCCTCTTAGTGGTCTTCTATACTAACAACCATAATCATCAAGGGTCTTCCTATGAAATGGCAGGACCCAGGAACATGGTACAGGAGACAATAGATGGAACCCGCCTCCTATTCCAGCACAGCAATACACACCTGATGGATCTGTTTTGTGTCGCTTGCGCTCCTTCCTCACATAAACAGGAGGCAGCTTAGCTTCTGGGATAGGTGTGGTCTCATACATGAGACACATAACTGAGTCAATGTAGATGTCATTGTCATCCTGAGGAGGAGTGGGTGGTGTCCAGAGCTGCACAGAGAAAGCAGGTTCCATAAGCTGCCAAGTTATGGGAAGGTTAGCCTTTGCTCAGGCATTCAGGGAGAAGGGTCAGCTCACGTACCGGCATGACTTCTGTCTGCCCATCAGCATCTTCATAAACATACTCCTATGGAACAGAAGTTTAAAATACAACAAAGGCTTTACTTCATGATACATGCCAAAAATTACATACTTTCATCAATATTCAAACATGACTGTGGATTTAAAAGCGTGGATTTATCTAAATTCCAGAAATATCACCCACCGAGGGTTAAATCAGTATCAGTTAAGACCTCAACATGTTATAACAGCAGTTAGGTGAGAAAAGGAGATGAGTGCTAATTTATACCATGCTGTAGGCGTCCTCCCGAGTGTAGGTGAGAAGCTCTGCCTCTTCCTGTTCAAGCTGCAGCTGGACCTCCCTTTCCTGTAGGGCCCTAGCATTGCGGAATTCCCAGTCCCTCACTGATGCCATCACCAAATCCTGCTAAGAGAAAGCATCGGGGAAAGAACTTTCAAGATCAAGGCAGGCATGTAGGCAGGTTGCTTCTGATCTCTTTCTAGTGGTCAACTCTATAGCCACTGTGCACATGGCCAAGCCCTATCCATCTCCCTAAAGGGATGTCTCAGTTCTTACTGCTGCACATGCTCTGCCCCTCAACACGTAAGCCTGTATCAGCTCCAAACTACTTCAAAAACACATGCAATGACATCAAGGTGAAAAGAAAGCAATCCAGCTGCCTGCACGGGGCTTCCAAGATCACATTCTCACTAAGGACTGCACTGCTAGGATTTGGCTTCATCCCTTTAATTCCATGGAGTCATAGTCACCTCAAATCAAATGCAGCACTGAAATTTTTTACTTTTTATATGTTAAACTGACCAAAACTTGATTCTCTTACCTCACTGCTTCTCTCTTTTTCTTGTTCAATGGTCGTATGGAACAATTCCAAGTAATTCAATGCATATTTTTCAATTGGTGTAAGCTATTTCAAAGACACATTTTTGAATTGGGTTAGTAGCAACTTAATAGAGTTCAATAAAATTCCTCAAAAAAAATCTTCTTGGCCGGGCATTGGTGGCACACACCTTTAATCCCAGCACTCAGGAGGCAGAGGCAGGCAGATCTCTGTGAGTTCAAGGCTAGCCTGGTCTATAAATCGAGTTCCAGGACAGCCTCCAAAACAATACAGAGAAACCCTGTCTCGAAAAAAAAAAAAAAATCCTCGCACAAACATTTAATTTAAAAAGTAACTGTTCTTAGTCAAAGCAAACAAAAAAAAATTTTACAAAAGGGTTCAAATGCTAAAATTCTTAGCTTTAAAGAAAAAAAAATTCCCAAACCTGTTCCATAAAGTCAGCCAGCTCTTCCAGCTGGGATGGCTCCTCCTCATATCTAGGACTGTCTGAGTCTGAGGACACAACTCCAGTGCTGGATCCAGGCATAGCTTCTGCTGTGGACCTCTGGGCGTCTTCCTCCAGATACTCAATGCTCTTGAGGGCCTACAGAGAATGTGCACTGAGACTTGGCAAACGAAGGAGTTTATACTGTTAAAGTAGATACCTGTATTGTGAACAACCAGCAAGCCTCCAGAGGTACTTTCCTTCTTTTAAGACTCTTATACACATGCTGATGACAGGCATTCCAGCGATGGGAGCTATGGATGGATCTACAACTTCTAAAATTACTATCAAGCTCCATGGAAGAACAAAACACTGACGGTAACATGTTGGACCCTTCCCCCATAGGGATTGCTGACCAGCTTATAACTAGTAGTGAGCTTATCCTGTTCCCTTCCTTCCAATTAGGCCTGTATGCAAGTTCCTGTTTTCTGCCCATCCTTATTGTCTGAATTCAAGTACCTGTTATCTGCCCATCCTTATTGCCGGAGGGCCCTGGGAACATGAACTTCTGACTTTGGTAGTTTTCCACTGTGCCTGCTAACTGGTATATAATGCTCCCCTCTTGTTACAATAAACACCATTCCCCTTACAAGAATGAGTCGCTGTTGTTTGTCTTCATTTCTATCCTCAGGCCCTGGCCCACGTCCTTGAGAAGTGTTGTAGCCCAAGATTGCTACAGTAACATGCTAAAAGAAACTGGAAAATGAAGCCACCAAAAATTACAGACTCTAGGAATGAGAAGGGACCATGGAGATTCACCTTACATCTAGTATATGGTACTAACCAGAGCTGTTGACACAGGGAAGAACAGAGACCTGTTGATAGCCCAAATACAAAAGCAAGACCACAGAAAACTGTAGCACAGGTGCCCAGAACATACAGGACAGCTAACTTTATTATAACATGAGGCATGTACATTAAAAAGCTGGCACTGATTCCTTTAATTCCAGCACCTGGGAGGCAGAGGAGGCAGATCTCTGAGTTCGACGCCAGCTTGGTCTACTTAGTAAGTTCCAGGACAACCAGAGCTACACAGAAAACTCTGTCTCATAAAAAAGCAAAAAAATGCTGTCACTGTTCACCTCCTAAGCTCCCAGAAGCACACATCTGATCATGGCTGGGGATGTAAAAAGAGGTGGTAGCATATGAGACAATATAGCTATGGTCAAAAAATAAAAACAAAAAACTCATGCAACCAGTTTTCAGAGTATTTGGCAAAACCTGCAGTTTAAAAAGATGATCATACTGTATAAGAACCCCAACATCACTTCCAAAAGACAAAAAAGGAGGCAGCATGGTGACCTGGAGAATCTTTAAAGCTAGGTACAGAAAGCCTGATGAGGACCACACATATAGGAATCTCTGTTTAGCAAGATCAAGAACATAAGACATAAAGCATCCAAAAGGACAGTAGGAAAAAGAGGAGAAAACAAAATAACCTTCACCAGGGAACAGACACAGTAAGATGGATCATCAGGTAAAGGTTGTGTCACCAAGATTGACAACCTGAGTTCAATTCCCAGAACCGGTACTGACTCTTGCAAGTTACTCTCATTCTCTCTCTCCCCTCCCTCCCTCTCTCCCTCCCCCCCCTCTCTCCCTCCCTCCCTCCCTCCCTCCCTTCCCTCTCTCTCTCTCTCCCCCGTTAGAAATATTGGGCTGAAGAAATGGTTCAACAGTTAAGAAGCACTTGCTTCTCTTTCAGAGAACCTGGGTTAAGTTCCAGTGCCTACATTGGGGGTTCACAATAGCCTGAAACTCCAGTTCCAAGGAAACTGATTCCCTTTTCTTATCTCTGCAGCCACTCACACTCATGTGCACATACACAATCACAAAATAACACATACCACATACCCACACACACACACAGACACCCCAAAAAAACTCCAAAATCCAGAAAACTACTTGACCAGGCTATTTAAAAAAATTATCCAGGGACTGGGGGTGAGGCTCAGTAGTAGAGGTTTACAGGAAACCCAGGTTTTCATCCCTGACACTAGGGCAAGAGAGAAGACCTTCATGGCAGCAAACCCATGAAATGGTGTTCAGATTCAAAAATAAAGCTACCACATGAGACTGTGAGCCTTAGAGAAGCCACCCAGCTGAAGCCCTGGGCAATGCACAGCAGCTGCAGCACTCAGGTACCACTGAGGTACTCCGTTTAGCTCCACCCACTAGTCATGTGTTCAAGATATGCTGGCCAGAGACTCAACTTCAAAACTTGAAGGTCTACATTCAGTAGGAATGCATATACATGCTCACATGAGTCACTGCAAAAGCACACTTCAAAATAGTCATCTATACACAGGTCCGTGAGCAATGTGGTAAGTTCATAAATATCATAATCCAGAATGAAGACAGATATATTTACTGCCACATGAAACAAAGAGCAGACAGACCTAAAGTACAGAATTCTATTCAATCCAGCTCAAGATAGGCAAATGTAGTAATATGCCACAAGAGTAGTCACTTTTGGAAGGGAGTAGTGGCTAAAGGAAGAGGAACTTTCTGAATAGTTCACTTTTAGAATCAGAAAGTAACTGGCCATCACCACTGTTGGTAAAGACAAGCTATGACAGCATGGAGCACAGGCCAATAGCAAACCACAGCATTGACACATGCCATCATTCATGTCTTTTGCAAAAAAGCAAACAATAAGTCAGTGGTCACCACCTTAGTTAAACAGCAAAATGGGAGGTGTGGAGGACACTCAAAGAAGGCACGGAGGGCAGGGTCTGGGGAGGAAGGAACCCGTTCCCTTCACTTGAGGCTGTGGTAGAGAAGGGGTATTCAGCAATCGAGGGGCAAGTAAGGTCAAGCCAGTAGCAGGAAGGAGGGGATATAAGTAGCCCGGACAGGTATCTGCTATGTTCCTATACAGATATCCACTGCACAGGACCCATGTGCAACTCCAAATCTCCCAGTGCCTACACTGAAACAGTAATATCTCTCATATGAATCCAAAACATTACATCCTAAAAAGGCATCAACATGAGAGATGCTAAAGAGAGACATTCCAGGGTCTTGTCTCAGTCTTCAAACTCAGCTATGTGTCTTACAGGGACAGTGCATTCAACCCAGGTGGGCAGTGTTTCTAGTGCTTGGGGGCCACAGGGGACTGGTAACTCTTTGAGTCAGGGGAGGAAGACATAAGACAGCTCAATACTAAAAATCAAATTCGGCTCAGACAGTCCTAAAGGAAAGAAGACAAAGGCTGCCATCTTCTCCTCCACTCCCTCAACACCTCTTTACAGCTGAGACAAAGGATGAAGGACGGCAGGAAGGCTAAAGATCAAGGGAGGGGAGAATCAAATACGAGTAAGGACTGAGTACTCAGAGGCCAGGTGAGTGAAATCATACATCCATACTAGGAAAGCACACATAGTCAAGACTCAAGTGAAACATTCATTGTCAAACAAATCTAATGGTTGGCCAGGCGTTGGTGGCGCACACTTTTAATCCCAGCACTCGGGAGGCAGAGGCAGGCGGATCTCTGTGAGTTCGAGACCAGTCTGGTCTACAAAGCTAGTTCCAGGACAGGCTCCAAAGCAATACAGAGAAACCCTGTCTCGAAAAACCAAAAAAAAAAAAAAAAAAGAGGAAAACAAATCTAATGGTTGACCATATTTCTCCTCACCTCTATGAAAGGTCTCGCAATCTTGGGTGCGATGGTTTCGCTGACAGAGGGTTCCTGAGAAAGCACCACGAATTCTTCAGCTTTCACAGGAAAGCCGGCATCATCCATGGGTGAATATACTTCAAACAGCTCCTGGATAGTTCGCTGAACACAAGCAATAAGTACAGTCATTTCTAGGAACAGACACAATCCTATACCTGACCTGAGCTTTGGGCATCATAAAAACTCCATCATAAAAACATCCCTCATTAGTGAATTCAAAATAAGATGGTCCTGTTCAATGTGGCATTCCTCACTGAGGGAAGCTGGGAGGTGAGACAGGGTCTCCCTATGTACGCCAGGCTGATTCTGAAAGTATTATCCTCCTGCCTCAAAATCCTGAGTGCTAAACTACAGTGCTACGATGCCTAGTCACTGAGAATTCTTAACAAATGTAAGCTAAGCTACCTGAGTCAAGAATGCCATCGAGTAGTCATTTCCCTGAGCAGCTACTTCCCGTATCAAATCTTTAGTTCCATTTTTCAACAATTTCTCTTCAATAGAATTGCCACTGACAAGCCTACAAAAGAGAAGAGAAAGAAAATGTATACATATTCAGTTAAGTCACCTAGAAATACAAGCCAATACCAGGCATAGGTGTCCAGATGGTATCCAGGGAAGCAGCAGATGCCTCACATGCTGATCAACACCTGTCTGTCAATCTCTCCACCCTCAGCTTAGTAAGCTCTGGAGTCTTTGGTCCATCCCTCTGCTTGCCAATGTTTCTCCCACCTTAATCTACTTAGACATGTCTCACACCGTTCCATACTCATCCTTACTGTCTGTTCTCTTTGACACTCTCTGACCACAACAGGCAGAGTGATTTTCTGACTTGCCTAGTGAGAGGCTTAAGAGATGTCACATTCTTTTTTTTTTTTTAAAGATTTATTTATTTATTACATATACAGTGTTCTGCCTACATGCCAGAAGAGGGCACCAGATTGAATTGTAGATGGTTGTGAGCCACCATGTGGTTGCTGGGAATTGAACTCAGGACCTCTGGAAAAGCAGTCAGTGCTCCTAATCTCTGAGCCATCTCTCCAGCCCGAGATGTCACATTCTAACTTAAGTGTCAACAGTTTCCTATGTCTCCTGCAAGCTGCTAGGCCAACAGAGGGTGCTCTAAGAAGAGTACCATGGTTGTTGTCCTCACTTAACAGACAGTGGAATAGACAGTTTCAGGGTAGTGCCCCAAGCAGGTCCCATCACCCAGTCTTATTTTGTATAACGTTCACTGCTTTGTTTTAAAATATACTTTTAAAACAATATATATATGGGTGTTTCACCTGCATGTATGTCTGTGTACCATTTGCATGCCTGGTGCCTCTAAAGGCCAGAGGGTGGCACTAGATTCCCTGAGACTGGAGTTACAGACAGTTGGTGAGCTGCTATATGGGTGCTGGAAATTGAACTTGAGTCCTCCGGAAGAGCAGCCATCTCTTCAGTTCTGTTTACTTGCTTTTAGGATGTTAAATGATAAAACTCAAGAACGCTTAAATTAAACAATTTAAACAAAAGTTTTCACGGGGATGAAAAGAACAAATGAGAATTTTCCAAGAGAAAAAAAGCTCCAAATAGGAAACATAGGAAAAAGTGACCAATTGGGGAATGGAGAGATGGCTCAGCAGTTAAAAGCACTGACTGCTCTTTCAGAGGATCTGGGTTCAATTTCCAGCATCCACAAGGCAGCTCACACCTGTCTGTAACTCCAGTTTCAGGGGACCCAAAGCACCAACGGACATAAAAATAAAAATAAAGTATCTTTTTAAAAAGTGACCAATCAAGTACTGCTGTTTCATCATTAATGCAAGTTCAGTATACACAGTTTGATTATGTATGAGCATGAGAAACAGGGAAAAGTCATATTCTAATCTGAGATCACCACTAAAACAATTTTATTTCTGTTCACCTTTGGTTTATAAGCACATCAACACCCTGCATGCACAGAACAAGATGGTACCGTGGTGATATTTTGTTTGTGCTCTAACAAATAAAGCTTGCCTGAAGATCAGAGTGCAGAACTAAGCCACTAGTTAGCCATAGAGGCCAGGCAGTAGTGGCACACACCTTTAATCCCAGCACTCAGGAGCAGAACCGATCTTTGCGAGTTCAAGGTATGGTCTACACGAGATTGATGCAATCTAAAAGAGAAATAGAGCCATGCATTGGTGGCTCACACCTTTAATCCCAGCACTAGAGAGGTAGAGACAGGAAGAGATATGGTTGGGCAGAGAGAGGCGGGACGAGACAGAAGTTCCCTCTCTCTCTTTTAGGCTGAGAAGTTGGCGAGGTAAGGTATGGCTGTGGCTTGCTCCTTTGTCTCTCTGATCTTTCAGCATTTACCCCTATATCTGACTCCAGGTTTTTATTATTAAAATCAATTAGAAAAAACTGTTACAAGTACCACTTTACATTCATGTAATAATAGCACATACATGAGGTGGGTTAGCTTTGCAAAGACAAGATATCACTATGTAGCCCAGGCTAGCTTCAAACTCATGATCTTCCTTGTTTAAGTCTCCTGAATGGGGGGGGAGGGAGGGAGGGAGGGAGGGAGGGGAGGGGAGAGAGAGAGAAGACAGAATACAAGCATACAGGCATGTATGTGCCACATGACTCATATGTGGAAGTCAGAGATTATCACTATTGTCACTAATAGTGGCAGTGCTCCTTCTACCCTGTAAGTCCTGAAGATCGTCAGGCCTGGCGGTAAATGATTTAACCAGCTGAGCACATGGGTCCTGTGGGTGACTTTTTAACAGACCTTTGTACAATGTGGTTGAAGTAAAATAGGCAGCCATATTCATCAGATCAGCTGTGCCTGCCTACAACAGACCACCATCAGTGGACCTATCAACTACTGTTATTCTCTCAGAAAGATGGACTAGGGGAGGGCCACAGGACTCTCATCTTTGTATGTAATTCTGCACTGTAGAGGGGCTAGAGTATACAGGCCCAGGGAAGACGGGAAGTAGGGATTCCATCTATGCAGCTATGCTGAATTCCATCTACGCAGCTATACAGAAGCCGCCATCCATTCTAGAGTGCAGTGCCATCCATTCTAGAGTGCAGTCACGGTTTGATATTACCCACACTCCTGTAAGAAACCACTCTTGCTCTGTAAGTAAGCCCAATAAACTTATTGCAATGTTTCCCAAATTAGGCTTTAGTGATATCAAACTTGGCTTGTCTTTGAGGCCTTCCTTGTAAGGAGGCAGATGGGAAGGAATTCTTGCTATACATGTTTTTATCACTGTTTACCTTTTCAACCCCTTCCTCAAGGCAGCCAATGCAAAGGCTATTAGCAAAATGCTATTAGACTGGGTGTTCCCCAACAGGTCTTTGATGTGTGTAGCATGAGGCAAATCCTGTCTGTCGTGACATGCTAACCCACATTTGCTCCCTTTGCTAAGAGGCATGAAGAAGCTCCCTATGAACATGCTTTCCTTCTGTCTGCAACAGGTGTATGGCTGCACCCTAATGGGTACTCCCCATTCCTGCTGCAATGAACAACCTCAGTGTGGTTATGACAGGATAAAGGCCACAAATTTTAATTCAGCAAGTCTTCTCATGCTGCTTTCAGAAGAGCTGAGGCAATCCCTGTGTCCCAAACACACAGAAGCTTCCATTATTACACTCAGCTCCTCTTGATATGCTGCCTGTCTGTATATACTGAAGAGATACTGCATGTTTAACCTGAGTATCAAGCTACCCCACAGCAAGCTCTTTTTCAGACTGTGACACTTGGAATTGAGTATTTATACTCCTCAGGATAGAGAGCTTTATCTCCACTTTTAAATAAGAACACCTTAGTTTTCAACTTATGAAACTAATCTGACTTTTGACTTAAGAACTATAAGCCATTCCCTCCACTCTTATCATCTACTTGTTTAATTTGTTTATTATATTTTCCTTCAATAGTCAACATGGAGCCCATCCATCTGTTGCCTATCTAGACTATGTTGTGTTCCTACGCAGGAAAGAGTGACCAGCCCCATGCTCTCACTTAGACAAATTAAAGGTCTAACACAATCACAGATTAGCACTATATTAGAATAACAACCAGAAATTTAAAAGTGAGTCATGGACCCTTCTGCCTTCTCAATTAACTGTGAATGGCCAGCTATAATTTATATGCTTGAAGATAATGAGATCTAGCTAAAGTTTTTCAAAGATACTTTGTATTTTATAATTCTTAAACCAACACAAATATGAGCTGTGCTCTCCAGTTATTCTAAAAGAGATGCAAAATGTGAGCACTGAAAACCAGCAAGCCAACAACAACCAGACCTAAGCTACCCAACTGATTACAAATTCAAGCAAATGTCAAGTACAAAGACCAGACAGAACAGCAGCACTAGAAACATGACTAAAAGGAAAGTAAACCTCAGTTATGTAGGAACCTGTAAAATTCAATGGCAACATATTACATTTGGCTCTACTTTATACTGAATTCCTGCACCCACGCCCTCTACAAAGTTCATTATGTACAATTCTATAAATTGGCCAGGATGGTCATCACCTGTATATATGGATGTCCTTGCACCTTCCAATTCTATCACACCACTCCTGGGCTTTGGCATCCATAACAGGATTTAGGTCATTGTCATAAAATACCACGGTGTCAGCCTCAACAAGGTTTATGCCAGTGGCACGGCTATGGGTAGAGAGAAGGGCACAGAAAATCCTCCTGTCTCTGTTGAAACTCCTCATCAGCTCCTGAGAGGAAACAAAGTGCTCGGGTTAACCTTTCTGAGAACACTGGGAGAGCTTTGATACTTTCTATGATCTGTTTTGTAACTGTCTGATTTGTCCCATGTATAACATCTTACCCTGGTTCTCCTGAATGCATGCAGTTCCTTCCATCCACAAGCACCTGAGTGTTGTGTTTTGAGAATACAGGCATCATGTACATAAGATAGCATGCCCTATCTGGCACTTGCTGTCAGCCCAATCTGTAGGCCCCACAAGAAAGTAGAGTCTTGCTAGGGAGGGAGCTGTGCTTTCTCCTCTATCCTCAGGCAATGCCAGGGCACTCTACAGGCAAGAAGCCCCTGGAGTAAGGCTGAGGAAGTACAAAAAGATCTCTCTAGCCATTTGGGACAATGAATTGTGATGAAAATGTGAATACTTCTCTTCTGTAAAAAAGTTGACCAATCCTCTCCCTTCAAATAACAACCCAATTTTCTACACTATTACCAACAAAACAGGCTCTTTTCTATTTCCATCTATATTATGTAGGAACCTTCTTCTATTTGCTATGGAATATAAAAAGGGCAACTTGGTCTTGGTCTAGCAACCCCTCCCCTTTTTCACTCAGGTTTGTACTGAGATACTTCTGGTAAAGACCTTTTTCTAGTCTGTCACATGATGCTATGAAGACAATTATGGTTCCCCACCAAGGTACAGACCTTCTTCTTTCTTTGTGTACTTTCTTATGTTGACTATTCTCTCTATTACTGATCACAATTCATCATGTACATTTCTACAGTAAACAATTTTATATACCAATAATGTAGTGAGGCATTATTGCTGCTGTGTAGAAGCCCTGTACAGGGAGCACTAGATCAAGTGTCTATCCATCTCTGAGGTTGGCAATCATGCTGCTTTCTGGAAAGTTATGCTAAGGAGGCTCCTACCAGCACTGTCTATAAAGCAAATGTTAAAAATTAGCAAATATGGCAAGCAAAACAGGCTATACTTTTCAATTTGTATTTCTTTTTTTAATTTTATTTATATTTTATGTATATGAGTGTCCTGCATATATGGCTGCAGGCCAGAAAGGACATGAGATCCTATTTTAGATGGTTGTGAGCCACCATGTGGTTGCCGGGAATTGAACTCACTACTCTGAAAGAGCAGCCAGCGCTCTTAACGTCTGAGTCATCTCTCCAGCCCCCAATTTGTATTTCTTTTAAGTCAGTCTAAAAAGCACTCATATATTTGCTACATAGTCACCTCTTAAATCTTAAAGTATGTCAGTACTAACACAATGTGACTACAGATTACCCCTATTTATTTGTTCTGAGACACGCTTGTTTGGGGGAGGGGAGACAAAACATCAAGAAAAGAGTCAGTATGGAGCTTAGATGTGCCTAAATTCTAGAAGGGGTACGGGACACTGACCTCACAGCTGTAGGAAATGAGGCCTGGATCCTATGATTCCGGGTCACACCACGGAATCATAACAGGAAGATTATTTCTTACCTGCCGTTGTTCACTGTTGGCATTTTCATCAATCCGTACATAGGTGAGATAATGGAAGTTCAAGAACATCTCTAAAATGTCCAGCATAAGAACCATCTGCGATAAAATCAACACTCGACGTCCTTCAGATTTCAGTTTCTGTAGCAGGATTGCTAAAGCTTCTAACTTCCCTTTAAAAAAAAACAGCAAGAAAGAGCAGGAGTCTTGTAATTCAGAACAAGTGTTCCTCACTTCATTATCCGTGCCAACAGGGTCTGTCATACCTGAGTCGAACTGTACCAGCCTCAGCTCTGGGAACTGCAGTGAGCGTAGCGTTGTGAGCTGCTGCAGCTGCCGGTGGTAGGGGCGGGTGTGCTCCCTCAAGCACTGCCTCAGAGCTTGCAACCTGTTGCTATACAGTGAGGGTGGCCTCGCCACCCACAGGGAGGGTGGTGTAGCCACTACTGGAGGAATCACACAGGCCACCCTGAGGAGCAGAAATCATGTGTGGTCATTATGTGGCACCATGGAACCTCTGGCAGCCATGAGGCTTCTAAGACAAGGACAGAAACCTCTGACAGTGTATATTGCCAGACAAGCAGCCTGAGCTCCTGATTCTATCACTGCAAGGTAGCATCATCTTTCACAGCTAAAGGACACCACCCAAAGACAACTTCTATGAGGACAGATCTAAAGATAAGCACAGAACATTCTCCAAACCATAGCCATTGACTCAGATATTCTTGCTGGGACTCTTGAGACAGAAGCAAATTGCCTCTGGATGCAAACCTTCTAAATGCTGCCGGTGACATGTAACTGAGAGGGGTCAGACCCAGAACACCCTGCAGGCAGGCAGAACAGCAAGGGCATGGCCAACTTGATACTACCAGCTAACCTCCAGTCATCTACACCAGAAAGTCTTCCCCTAGGCATTAGCTGAAGCTCAGTTTAATTTTTACATTTTTATTTATTCACTTATTTACTTAATATATATATGTGTGTGTATGTATGGATGGATGGATGGATGGACAGATGGATTTTTTTTTTAACTTAACTTAGATGGGTTAAAACAATAGCTCCAGGACAGCCAGTCACTAGGCAACTTTGGCTGGCCTGGAGTTCATAGATGCCTATCTGCCTGCCTCTGTCTCCCAAGAGCTGGGATTAAAGGTTGTACTATAATGCCCATGACATTTTTAGTCATGTTCATGCATGTGTGTCTATGTAAGGGTTTGTACACATGCATGCAGTGCCTACAGAGGCCAGAAGATGTCAGATCCCCTGAGCTTAAGGAACTTGTGAACTCCTTAATGTGGGGGCTAGGAACCAAACTAGGGTTCTCAGCAGAAGTAATATGGGCTCTTAACTGCTTAGTTGTCTCTCCAGCTCCTGAAGCTAGGTCTTGGTGGTTTACTCTGTGATGTATAAACATGACCAGCATTTCAAAGACAAACAAGGGCATGAGAACAAATTGTTACAAATCAACCACACAGCCTGGGAAGACCTGGCACGGGTGTCTCAGTCTAAGAAGGACTCCCTGCCCTTTTCTTTACTGATTCACTCACTGACTTGAGACCTAAAAGGCAAGCTCTGAATGCTGATGCTCAAGCACTGGATGATCAGGGCCTTCCCTCGGACAGAGATTAACAATGTGATTCAGCTAGACAAAGAAAATGATCCTGACTAGCATATGGCTAGTTTTGTGGATCAGTTTTCTAAACCAGCCAGCTAATAACCTAATAATCAGGCTCTCTGGTTCCAAAGATAGATACTCCAAACTACTTTAAAACCCCAAGAAACTCAAAAGAACAACCTGGGGGAAAGCAATTGGAAATAAAGAATATTAAAAAAAAAAAAAGTTCAAGCCAGGTAAGTGGTGCCTTACGCCTTTAATCTCAGGACTAGGGAGGCACTAGCAGGTAGATCTCTATGACTTTGATGTCAGCCTTGTCTACAGAGTGAGTTCCAGGACAATCTCCAAAGCTACAGAGAAACCCTGTCTCAAAAAAAAAAAAAAAAGTCCAAGGAATGAAGAACTACAGGATGTGGTGACTCACACCAGCACTCAAGAGGAGAAGACATGAGCATCCAGAGGAGCTCAAGAAAAGCTTAGGCTAGCAACATGGATTGGAAGCCAGCCCGCACTACATGAGAACCAACATTACAAAGAAAAAAAGAAAATTTCTGGTGTGAAGCAGAGTGAAGGAACAAACACCAAAGGATAAAAATATTTTCCTGAATACACAACTCACCTGTCAAGAACATCCTGAAGAGATTCTTGACGCTGACTCAATGTCACAATCAGATCTCCTTTGCTTTTTGAGGCTGATGAGTAACAGTTTGCTGCTCTGGAACCCTTCCCCAGGTTGCTATCCAAAGACCAGCACAAAGGCCTCTTCCTTCTGCCAGGCAGGGAACAAATCCTCAGCAAGTCTCTCCCATACACTGGAGCTTGGGAACAGCGCCGGTCATTGACAAAATGCATCTGGTCCAACCGTTCCTTCAAAAGTCTGTTTTTTTCCTCCTTCACCAAAAATGTCAGAAGAGCATGCCCAAAACAAAACAAAAAACGGTTATTTGAGAAACAATCTGAGAAAGTCATTTCACCAAATGCTTTGGGAACTGTTACACACACATTCATCTATGACCTACTTCTATGAAACTATTAGTAGGAAAAAAAATGAAAAGGCAGAGAACTTTCTCAAAACATAGAGGACATTTATAACCGAGGAAAAGACAAGACAAAAGGAATAAAGACCTTGATATCTGCAGTCAGAGGCCCAGGTCAATTTCTTTCACTGGGAATAAGTGTTAAATCAAGGTTCTAATTCAAGGAGCATGTGCATCTCTGAAACTCATAAACTGAAAAGGACCCAATGGACTCTTGGCAGCCACAGAAAAGCTCCTGAAAATTGCCCACTTCAGGACTGTGAATTTGCCATTGTGTGCCCCTGTGCCTAACTAAGCCTTACCTGGGTGGGCCCTGCAGCAGGAGACGCTGGTTTGGAAGCTAGCCCAGGTTCTCCAACAGCCATAGCACTCACTGCTACTCGACCCGGAACACCAACTACAAATGTAAAAGCAAACAGCTGAAGGGGATGAGGGTGTAGTTTAATGGTAGAGCACTTGCCCAGAATACTTGAGGAATTCAATCCCTAAAACCTGTGTGCTCCTTGTCCCCAAAAGCAAAACAAACAAACAAAAAAAACCAGAAAAGGAAAACCAATATGCTTTCCATTCCCAAAGGTGCCTGGTAAAGGTATAGCAGTTAGTTCCTGAAATTTCAAGATGATAAAAGGAGTCTAAGAGTCTACTGCATCAAAGCTATGTACAGGATGAGGACTGTTCTGAAACAGATCACATACCTGTCCCTGTCCAAGCCAGCCTCATACCTTCCTTTGTCCTATACTGGTGAAAAACCACAGGTCATCAGCATATAGTGGGTAATGGCTCCTTGTTTGCCCATGAATCAAAACCACCCACCAGTTCTATAATACCGAGCAGTTCCAGGCAAGGGTTAGGCTTTAGAGAAGCTGGCAAAGAAAAGGTCAGAAGCTGGGAACCCAGCAGCATTTGGGCATGGGCCAGCTAGAGCAGTGTGCAAATCCTGCACTACCAAGTACATGACTCTTTCTACTCTCAGGGAGTTCTGGGCACAGCTACTAAATATTTTTTGGTTCCTAAGGTTTCTATCTTTAAAAAAGAAATTGTGTGTGTGTGTGTGTGTGTGTGTGTGTCTGTCTGTCTGTCTGTCTGTCTGCCTGCCTGTCTGTCTGTCTGTCTGTCTGCAGAGGTCAGAAGAGGGTGACAGATCCCCTGGGACTAGAGTCACAGATGTCTGTGAGCCACTGTGAGGGTGCAAGGAAACAAACCCAAGTCCTCTGCAAAGCAACAAGTACTCTTAACTGATGAGTCAACTCTTTGATCCCCAGAATTTTTATTAGAACATGACAGTGGGGTTTGGTCATATTCAACTAGTACATTTGGGAGCAAAAGAAATAAAAAGTTTATGCCATGACACTTGTGGAAACCAGACTATCACAAATAAGGTTTGACATGCAAGAAGGCCCATGGCCTAAGGTGCATGGCCCCTCCCAGTCACTCCAAAGAAAAGTCAGGAAGAAGTTCTCACCAAGCCCTCCTCCTGTTCAGAACACCCTACCTTGTGGGGTCAAGGGTGCGGGGCTAGGGCCACTGGTTGGGGGCTTGCTTCCCAGGGCGCCATGCACAGCGCCTGCCTGAGACACGGTCTGCATCACCACGGGGCCAGGGGCTCGCAGGTAGGGCTGCCCAGGGGCTGACACGATCTGGAGTACACTACCTGCAATCACACGTCCACCAGGGGCATCAGTAACAGATGTGTGTACATGCTAGCCACTTCCAAATGGTACAGTAACAAATGAGTCAGTATACTGCACATACACAGTCACATTTATACAAGCAAATATATCCACAGCTCAGTAACTCTGACAAAGGAGGAATATTTTGAAAATCCCAGACAGAGACAGAAAACCATCTGAGGGGAGTTTGCTTTATACCACATCAAGAAAAGACCACTAATCCTGCACATAGACAGGTACATATCCACTGAGAACCACAGTTGTCCTAAGGCTATGAAGGTCACAGAAACACTCACAGACTCATGTAGCCATTGCCAAAGAGATGAAAAACTACCAGAAAGACCTGGGCTTAGCCAGGTACCCATGATGACTATGTTGCTGTTCTTTAACAGTCTGTCACTTTTCTATTATGTGTGTCCAAATCTTCTTACCAAATGTGTGACAAGAGAACAAACAACTACCAACTACATTCACAGATGGCCATGAGTCTTAGATTCCAAGCCCTGTGGAGACACGCATTAAAGTATCACGAGAAGCAGTCATCCAGTCAGAACCCAGGGCAGAGTCTTTTGGAGTGGCTGCTGGGGTGGGGTACAGAGAAGCTAGTGCTGCCATAGATACCTGTGACACGTTAGCCTGAAGGTAAGTAGTCAATCATCACATGGCACTGGATTTAGCCAAAGAAGCTGCAATTGTTGCCACAAAATACTGAAGATTAATTTTAAGGAACTACTCAAGTTTTACTACCTCCATTCTTTTGAAAGCAATAACTACATATTCTTAGCCAAAGGTATGAGATGTTTGGATCCAAGGGTTAAAATTAAAACTTTAATCTGGCACAAATCTTAAGGTCTACTTATGAGGTTGAGACAGAAGGATGGTTTGATATCAGAAGTCACAGGTCAGCGTAGGCAACATAGTAAGAACCCAACTGACAGGTAGGTAGGTAGGTAGGTAGGTAGGTAGGTAGGTAGGTAGGTAGGTGGTAGGTAGGTAGAGCATTTCTCTTACATAAATTGCCAGTCTTATGGCACATTCATATTAGAAAGCAGAGTAGGCAATGATGGCACAAGTCTTTAATCCCAGCACTTGGGAAGCAGAGGAAGGTGGATCTCTCTGAGTTCAAGGCCAGCATGGTCTACAGAGTGAGTTCCCTCCAGGACAGTTAGGAGAAACCCTGTCCCAAAAAAAAAAAAAAAAAAAAAAAAAGGCAACAAACATTTCTACTGACTTACAAAAGAGGAAAGGAAACTCCTCTCAAAGAGCAGATGGTACTGATTTTAAAAAAATGACTATCAATTATTTAGGGCGCTGCCAAGGTGACTCATGAATGTCATCTCATCAGTCCTCAACAACCCAACAAGAGACTGACTTGTTACCATCACTCCTGGATGAGGAACCCAGCACACAGTAACAAGTTACCCTGCCACCCAGACAGGATTTCAAGTGTAGTACTAACAGTGGCATTCCTCTGTCCTTGTCAACTTTAGTATCAGCTGGTTGTCTCTTACCTTGCAGCTGCAGAGGTTGGCCTGCTGTTAGCTGCCGCAGCTGGCTATGTGACAAGGTGAACTTGTTTCCCTGGAACTGCAGTGTCACAGGTGTCTCTGGCTGGGCAACACGGCTCTGTGGCCCTGCAATGGATGCCAGCTGAGCTATTTTCACTACTTCCCCACCTGTCAAAACACAGAATAAAAGCTGAACTAACATCACTTGGAGTGAAGTTATTGACCATTACACAACAATCATTTACTATAAATAATGACTGCCTATACTATGCTCAAGTATCATCAAAACACTAGTCAGGTATTGCTTTCTATCATTTAAAAAAAGTCATTTTAAGACAAAAGAAAAAATACTATTAAATATCAGACTTTAGTGGTTAATCTACTTAATCACAACTGGCAGGGACTTTCAGTATCAACTACTACTCATCAAACAAAGAATAATTTACTTTTCTCTACAAATAATAAAAGGGAAAAAACAGTAAATATCAAAAATATCATAAGTCTACTTGCATTAAATTGGGAACTCTTCAGAGAACTTACAAAATTTGAAAAAGTGTGTGTCCAGAAAACAAGGTAATATCACTGACATAAAACAACAAACTTAATTGCACATGCTTTTAGTCTAGGAAAGCTAAAATAAGTAGGTCAGACCTAAAACTCTGAGTTTATACTAACTCAAATGAGTTCATAGCAAATGATCAGAAGCTTAAAGGCTTTTTACCCAAAGGGTGCTATCCAAATTCAAATGCTTCTCTCCCAAGAAAATCCACGCCAGGGTTAGTAAAGGTGCCGTAAGGAGAACAGTTAGTAAAAGACTAGCAAACTGCTTGAAGATATCTTGCACACAGAATAACTGTGCACAAGGAAGGGGAAATGAAAATCAGAGATAGATTCATACAGAGACACTTGAATCTCCCATCAGCCCTCCTAGATGGGTAAGGTCAGTTGAATCACTCTGTTCACACACTACTACATGTAAGTCCTCCCATACTAATGTAAATCTCGTCACCTACAGAAACATGAGGCACACGTAGCTTCCTCCTCTTGTGTGACTGCCTAGGACAACCACTCCCCACTGCTGGCCACAGAAGAGATTCCCAGTCTCCCCTGACGTTTCCCCCTCCCCAGTTTTCCAAAAAGGCCTCAATGTGACTCTGTTACATTGTAAATAAGAAACATTTTATGATCTATACTTTAAGTTGGCATAATTTCCATAGTAGGCTGGGTAATGGTCTGTAGAAGACCTGGAAACCTGCTAATCCCATTGCCGGCAGCACAAAATTCTGAGTTAGGAAAAAATTAGTAACAATTAGCTGTTTTAGTCACTGAATTATTGAGAAATGTCTTTGTTGACAAAATATTCATGCCAAGGTTAAACTTGGAAATATGTGACAAACCAAAAAGAACTAATAGTATCTAGAAACCTAATGCTAGTTCATGTAGTCTCACCACCTGCCCCCCAGAGTGGACCCTGGCACTGATGGAACAGAACTATAGCTAAGGCTAAGTGGAGGTGCTAGGCCTGAACACCAGTGCAGCACAGGAGGAAAGCAGAGCTGGTTAAACGGGGGAGAAGAAAGAGTAGAACAGAGCAAGGCCCTGGACAATGACCTCTGGCAAGGCCCCACCATGACAGGCATCACGCTCCAGGCCTGGACTGAGGGACAGACAGAGGCAGTGGACAGCAAAGGCTCTTCAGACATCCCGTGTTCCTGACACACTGCTCCAAGGCAGTGAGAGCAGACTCTGGACAGTAAGGCCACTTACTGGGCAAGCGGGCCTGGGCCTGCGAGGTAAGCACCAGCCGCTGGGGCGGTGCGCTCTGCCCGGCCACCAGCGAGGGGGCCTGGGGCGGGGGCAGGGGTGGGCCTGGGGTGGAGGCCTGGACAGCGGTCTGAGCCCGCAGTTTCGAAGGATGGGCTGGGCCTGCTGCTGTGCTGGAGGTCGAGGTGGGTTGGTGTCGAGGCGCACCGATGGAAGCCTGAGAGTTCTGAAACGGGGCTGCTGCTGCTGTAATCAATAAGGTTGTTTTGTGCAAAGCTGTTAGAGGTTCTTTATAACATGCAGTATTTTACAACCGAATGTTAAAGAAATTACATAAACATTATTTCACAGTCTCTCAAATGAGAAGCCCACTCTGAGGAAACACACATGGAGGGGCTGTACAATCCTTAGGTTGAGAGAAACGTAAGGCTCTGCCTGTTGCCAATCAGCAGGGCTCCCTGGAAGCTGACAGAACACACAGGGTAAACATCTTGAACTAGAAACGAGCCATCAAATGGTCCCAGCTGTTAGAAAGCACTCTGTAAACACAAAGAAGCACCCACACTCAGCAGTGTTACAGAAACCTTTGCACTGCTGTTTTCAGATGAGGTAACAAGACCACTTCTAGGTCTTTCCCTGCCTCTTCACCATAAGTGAAGCTGAAACAATAGCACCAGATGCAGCAGGAAGGCTCAGAACTTTCCTGAACAACCTTGACATACTTTAAGAAAAACAATTTGCTCAGCTAAGGTGAACTTTCTGCTACAGGGAAAACCCAGACTAGGAAACAAACTCTACATCCAGGCAGTGTTGCATGCCTGGAAATCCCAGCAATCGGGACTGGAAGCAGAAAAAATGTGAGCTCTAGACCATCCTGGGCTACATAGTAAGATTCTGTCTTAGGTAAAAAAAGAAAAGAAAAGAAAAGTATCTTCAACTCATCAAGATTTGCAGGCAGTATTTTTGCAGGCCCTACAGCAATGGCTATAACACTAGGTAGGCCAGAAACAGAGAGTGCCAGCAGCTTTCCCACAGTCTTCCACAAGAGAGAACTGATTGATTATGTAAGATACCTTTTGCATCTGGGTTGGCAGAAAAGGTAGCAATCGGTGGCCGTCCTCGAACCTGGCCCTGTGGGGCAGCAGTGGCTGCATTGGTGGTTGCCATCCGAGGTGGATGTGTGCTGGGGAATGCCACGGTGCGACCCTCGGGCTTCTGGCCGTACTGCACAGGCTGAAATAACCTAGATGCCCATTGGCCCAAGCAGAAGACACACAATATCACCACAGCGCAGACAGCATGGGTTCTAGAGGGCCGTCCCTCAAAGACCAGCTGGAAAGGCAGGTTAAAGAGGCATGGAGCAGGAGCAAGGTAGCTCCAAATAACAGTTGGCAAGAAGCTTGCATCAAGCCTGTGGGAACTGCTGACAAACTCTGTACTCAAAGGGCAGATATCTCAATCAGTAACACAAGGATACTGTTTAATCTCAATTGTTAGGTATATGTCAAAGTATGTTAAGAGAAAAACACCTCTGGCATGTAACATCCACATGATAACTACAGTGTAGATTAAAAGCAAAGAAAAAGCAAATTCTCTACTAGTACATGGGACAAGACAGCTTATGAAATGGACAGAAACAACAGGAGCTGGGAAGGTGCACAAAGGGCCCGGTAAGGCAGCTGATAATAGTTTGATCATGGAGGTATGAGTTCTCTGACCTAAAAAACAGAAGGACAAACAAGGAGCCAGCCATAGAAGCCTTTCAACAAAGCCCAGTAAGTACAAGTAGAAGGCCTTGTCTGTCTTTACATGGCTATAGGTTTCCTGTATGGGTATGTCAGGCTTGAGCTGAGGTGCCAAGGATGGCAAACAGGTCACAGTCCCAAGGAAGTCAAGTCTGAAAAAAGCTTGAATGGGCTTCTGACCTGTACAAACGCCCTCTCTAGTTCTAAAAAAAAAATAACTATTTTCTGTTTTCCTTTTACACCCCAAGCATAGGACTCTGCTTCTTTCTCATCACTGTATTTAGTATGTTCAGAAGCATTTACACTCTGATTTTTACCACCTATCTCTCCTGCCTCATGATCTCCCTCACCCCAAATCATTATTGACATCATTGTCGTGTCACTTGTAAGAGCAATGACTTTACTGCTGTTGAGTGGACCTCATGTCTGCCCTTGCTCTTGCCCACTAATTACTGACAAATCAGACAGCAGACTGTTCTCAGCCCTGACATCTCCCCAAATCCTAAATCTTACTTTTAAAGACCACCAAAAAATGTGACTCTCAGGGTATACTGACTCAATTAGTGAATCTTGTTAATCTAGTGCTCACTGAAGCCAAGGACATTCAGGACACTGTCTAGAACACAGCTTTTCTTATCACCACTGACAGTCTATGGTAAGCTAGAGGAAGGGACTGCTTATGGCCCAGGCACTTGACTTCCAATCAGCAAGAAGTCCTTGGAGTAGTGGACATGTCAGATGCTGCTTCTAACCCATCCTCGTACCTGCTGGCCTTGAGCTTCATGGCTGCTGGCCGGGCTGTTGGAGGTGGTGAAGCAAAGACTTCCTCCATGAGTTTCCGAGTCACTTTTTTCTTACACAGTAATTCAGCCTCATGGCGAGTGATTTTATTTTCTAGCCCAATGAGATCAAATATAGAAAGATCGGTTTCCTAAGAAGAAAAAGAAATGAGAAAATAAAAAAGAAAAGAAACATTCTGTAATAGGTGGCAAAGGAAAACACCAGACCAAGAGTCAAAATCTGCTCCAAGGTAGGAGTCAGCTGAGCTCTGTTTCACATGATATGTCAAGCCCTCTCACGCTTAGGCTAGGTAAGATCATCTCTCCTCAAAGGGCCAGATGTCCTTTTCACAATGGGACACCAGCTGTTTGGCCTTCCCCAGTGTCATGTGCCTATACTGAGAACATGGAGCTACAGAAGAGCATATGCAACCAATCATCACCTGAATAGTGTGCAGACAAGCAGGAGTCATCCCCAGGAAAGAGGAGGGGCAGGTGTGGGCTCCATGCTGATCAGGGCGTGGGAGCAACCCCTATAAGGCTTATTGGAGAGACTACTCAGTGCTACACAGAGTGGAACTGGTCAGATTTATGGTCATAGCTCTAGCAGGAGCAAGTACCCTGCTTTCTACAGCATAACCAATGTATATTTCTTAGAACTTGAAATAACAAGAAACATCATCACATTGAAGAGGATGAAAGACAAAAAGAAAGTCATGGAAACCTCCATGCTGCTAGAGCAAGTCAGGTGGTTCAGCTGCAGTGGCACGGCTGGCACTTCCTTTTTTTTTTTAAATCTTTCAAGGCAGGGTTTCTCTGTGTAGACTAGTCTAGCCTCGAGCTCACAGAGAACCGCCTGCCTCTATTTCCTGAGTGCTGGAATTAAAGGTGTGTGCTGTCACCACCTGGCTCAGCAGGCACTACTTTATAGAGTGGCTATGTGAGCCAGAAGCTTGACTTGAAGTGCACTCAGAAGAACAATGAAAAGCCAGCTATTAGGAATGTTCTCATCAGCAATACTAACAATAGCCAAAGACAGAAACCACCTATGCATCTATCAACTGATGAAAGAACAAACAAAATATGGCCTTTCATAACAGAATGCTACCCAGCCCTTAACAGGAGTAACAATCTGACATACTGCAATAAGGATGAACCTTGAAAATACTCTAAGAATCCAGAGACAATTCTGTAAGCTACGAAATACCAGGTAAGTAGACAGACATAAACTAGACAGAAGGAGCTAGGACAATGGGTCTTAAACCTTTTGAGGGTGTTAAATGATCCTTTCACAGATGTCACCTAAAACCATCAGAAAACACAGATATTTACATTACGATTCATAACAGCAGCAAAATTACAGTTATAAACTAGCAACAAAAATAACTTTATGGCCGGGTGGTGGTGGTGGTGCAAGCCTTTAATTCCAACACTCAGGAGGCAGAGGCAGGAGGATGTCTGTGAACAAGTGAATTCCAGGAAAACCAGTGCTATAACACAGAGAAATCTTGTCTTGGAAAAACAAACAAAATAATAATAATAATTTTTTTTAATGGCTGTGGGTCACCATAACATGAGGAACTGTACTGAAGGGTCACAGCATTAGTAATGTTGAGAACCACTAGAGAGACGAGGAGCTGGAAATTGATCCATATAACTATATGGACTCTATCTAGAAAGTACTACATGGGCCGGGCGGTGGTGGCGCACGCCTTTAATCCCAGCACTTGGGAGGCAGAGGCAGGCAGATCTCTGTGAGTTCGAGGCCGGCCTGGACGGACAGCCTCCAAAACAATACAGAGAAACCCTGTCTCGTGAAACCAAAAAAAAAAAAGAAAGAAAGAAAGTACTACAAGTCCTGTACTACTCTTCTAAATCCTCTTTCTTACCTTCCAGAACTCTCTCTCCAGAACTCTGAGAACTAGAGAGGCTGACCGATACTGCAGAGAGCCTGCTGCATAGGAGGAGCCTGGTACCCGTGGCTCTACCAGTCCAGGATGGTTACAGATCCGCTGTAGTCGTGTCAAGACACTCAAGACACTGACAAAGTGCCCACTCTTCAGAGCTTCCTGAGTCCTGCTCATGGAGAAGAGGCATAAGAGTTCGGTATCAAGGGCAAATGTATGCTTATCATTCAGTTTCATCATCAGTGACTTTCCTAATCTCAAAAAACACAGGAACTGAGTTAGTAAATTAATTATACTTCACATTCAAGTCTGTATTCGCACACAGGTCTCTACTAAGTCACTCCAGAGAGCCAGAGTTGTTTGGGTAAGGATAGTCCAAATCACACAGAAGGACTGTTCGTTTGTAAAGGAGCCATGTTTCAGTAACATCAGAGTAAATGCCCTAACAGAGGACTAGAGGCATCCAAGGTACAGTTAGATGTATGAAAAGAATCATTAAGCCAGAAGGCAAGATCAGAGTACCCCAGAAAGCACATCCCCTGATCCTGCAAGGAGAGTGCACAGTGGTAGATGAGATGCTGAGCAGGTCACAAGCCAGAGCCTGCTGCAGTATCAGGCAAACAGAGACCTACAAGGTGCACCAGGACCAGGGAGCTGCAGTATGGAACAGAGCTCTTGAATAAGGGGGCTCCTAGGGCAGGTAGTGAAGAATGGCATCTGGAGAGCTAGAGAGAGAGATGTAGAACCATGGTGAGATGACTGCACATTTCCAACCCAAGCAACTCATCTAAAAAGTGTCTAGAAAGAACTGGGCTCAGGAAGCAGCCTGAAGTCCTTGAAAGAAATGCCAGACTGTTACTCCAGGAACAAATCGGGTGTACAACAGAGAAAAGTGGGAATCCTGAAAAACACTGCCAGGAGGGGATGCCACAGCAAACCTAGTTTGGACAACAGGAAAGTCAGTCACAGCCAGCTCTGAGTCCTGTAATAAGGGTCTCTGCACAGGGCTAGGCACAAAAATAGAATAAGCAAGACAGAGTATCCATCTAGCTTAGGAAAACAGAAGTGGAACATGATGATTTAAAACAGTTTGCCAAGTTTAACTTTGAGTGGGCTAAGATTGGGATCTACTTCCCTGAGTCCAATAATGATAGATGTTGCCAGGGAAAGGACATGCGCAAGCAGGTAGGAGCAGAAAGGATGCTACTTAGAAAGCCAGACACCACCAGGGAGACAGAATGTGTCTGATATGGTGGTCCAGTGCATCAGGACAGCGCAATACAAAAATGAGGACCTACCTCAGGTTTTTTGTCTGGCAGTTTGAACACCTAATGGTATCCAGAAACCTAGTTCCCAAGTGCAAAAATGGGGCCAAGATGCACAAAAGCTTAACAAACTAACACTTGAGTTGTGGCTCACAGAAAAGGAAATATGAAAAGGTCTGACTGTCATTCTACTCAGAGCAGGTGTCACAGAATCAATCAAAGATCATTAAGACAAGATGTGCTGGATTGCATGCTATAACCTCTTACACCTCTAAGAAAAATGACATCACTCCCAAATACAAGCACCTCACTGCCCTGTGGGCACGGGCACAGTCACATAACAAGTTAAATTCCCTGAACAATGATTCGTTAGCACTCCTAATGGAGAGCAACCTAATTAACTTAAGGGTAACTGAGCCATGTTTCCTCTGTCTGCTGGTACCTGACCTCCACAGAAGCTCCATTCCCTTACACAAAATTACTTCTAACTAGAACTAGTGCATCGTTAAGCTCAACAAAAGATGTCAACATTGGCTGGGCCTTGGTGGCGCATGCCTTTAATCCCAGCACTTGGGAGGCAGAGGCAGGTGGATCTCTGAGAGTTCAAAGCCAGCCTGGTCTACAGAGTGAGTTCCAGGACAGCATCCAAAACAATACAGAGAAACCCTGTCTCAAAAAACCATATATATATATATGACAGAAACCAGTGCTGTAGCAACATGGCTAACTCATTGCTGCTCAAGTAGCTTCCACAGTACTTGGAGGGTTAGTCACAGTGAATACTTTGACGGTGCATTCACTTGTTCCTCTTCCACATTAGATGATAGGCTGAGTATCTCATTACCAGCTTGGCAAGAACTACCTAGGAAACAGCCTGTAAACGAGCAGCCATTCATTCTTATACTCACATGCTGCAGCAATACCAAATTATTTCTTGAAGGCATCAAGGGAGCTACACACTACTGCAAAAACTTCAGACATATACTACTTTTTCTTAGAGAATCACATAAACCCTGTGTTCAGCAAACAAAACGTAGCAGGAGGCTGGCCAGGTTCTACTTGCTTGTCATGAATGGGCCTTGTGCCTAACTGCCTCCCAACTTTGGTACAGGCTACACCATCTCTGCCCATGGCTAAGGCCTCTGCCTACAGCTAAGGTAAGTGCTTACAAGACAGCTTTGGGTATGCCTGGTCCACAGAGTGACCCATAGCACCACATTATGTTCCTACCAAGTGGGAACCTGTAAACCAAATGAATGAGACTGGGGAATATGGATTAGGTCCACATGCCAGAGACTGCTACCATGTGAGTTCTTAATAAGCACACATGTAATTCTTCTCAGTTAAGTTGCCTTTAGAGTAGAGAGAGTAGTGTTTAAGTCCTGAGAACTACCAAGTTTAAAATTAAAATCTATTTGAATTTTATTTCTACAGTTCTTGAATTTGTTTTAAATATAACACACCATAGAAAAGTCATGGAGAGGATTCAGAGGATCCAAGTTGAACCCACTGAATGACATGTGGGGCTACCAGGCAAGAGCTGGGAGATGACCTATTTAGGTCACAGGATGTTATAACATGACATGGATATTAGACCCTACTGATTTCCTTCCAGGAAGACCATACTGACCTGGCGGAGCAGTGGTTACTTTCAAAGAGTAAGCTGGTCAATCAGTTGAGTTCACACTAACCACCCAAGCTAATGCAAGCAACAGCAGCAGGCAGCATACACATACAAATGGCAGGTTTGCAGATAAAGCATATCTAAAGACTTAGTAAGCAGGAAGCAGACTGAGTAAGTTCTGGAGACTGCAGAGTTCCTGGTTGCTTCACTGATACGCACACTCACTCAGACAACAGGGTGCATCTGCTTCTCATTGCCAAGGGGCAGGTGGGGTAAACCAGCACTTACCTAGGTTGTAGGATGACATCCTCATACAAGGCCTTTTGCCGACTAGAAAGGCGGCACTTTAAAACATGCTCATACTTCCTGGTCAGCTGTTTCTCCACATCTCTCTTGGTTCTCCTCAAAATAAATGGCTGTGTGACCTAGAGAAAATAATAGCCATTTTCTTCCCAAATAATGCCATGGTGTATTTAGCAAAAGGCAGATATGCTTTAAATGAGTCAGCTGCAATCACTGAAGCAAACATACCCTGTGTAATCTTATGACCATTTTGTGATAGTAATCCTGGTTTTCCTCGTTGGGAGCCTTCAGGGGGAAGCTCAGGTAAGGCCTGGAGATACCAGGAATGAGAAAGTGTACCATGGTCCAGAGCTCCAGGAAAGTGTTGTGCAGAGGCACGTCGATCAGAAGCAGGCGTTGCTGGCTACAAACAAAATGGGACTATGTTGGAACTCTGAAACACATAAGGAGGCTTCATAACTCTTCTCTATGGCAACGTGTGAGGAAAGTGAAGACAGAACTCTACATATGTCTTCAGGGAATGGACAGGCACAGTGACACACACAGCACTTGGAGAACGGAGTAGGGTCAGAGGCAGACAGACCTCTAAATTCAAGGCCAGCCTGGTTTACATAGAGAGCTCCGGGCTAGCCAAGACTACACAGTGAGACCTTGTCTTAAAGAAAAGGATTGAACAAAGAGACTCTGTGCGTCTCTTAGGTCCATCATGCTGTGACAAAGGAGATGGAAATTCCTTTTCACTACATTGGTACATGTATGCAATTATTTAAATTTAAGAAAAATTCTTAGGTAAGTACAAAGAACACTTGATTGAGATCATACCTCTGCAATTTGAAGATGGCGTCCCAATGCCGCTCAGTCATACCCTTCACTCGCTGCATTTCATCAATGACAAGGCATTTCCAGTGCACCCTTGAGAAGGCAGTGTAGCCCCTGAAGAACTGCTTATAGGATGTGATGCAGATGTGGAAGCTGTTGGGCTCAGTCCACTCCTGCAATACAGAACGAAGGCCTCTGTCTTCCCCGAAACCATCTGTAGGGCATTTCTGGGCAATCACACTCAGTCAAGCTACACACATCACCAACAATCCAACCCATTCTTTACAACAACTACATAAGAAAAAGTCCAAGATATCCTTCTCTGTTCTTCCAGAGCCCAATGGACTTTCATTGACAAATCAGGCTGCTTTAGAGGCACTGGAAATTATCACAGGGAAAACAGATTACCAGACACAACCCCTGGCTTTTATAGTGTATAATCTAAACCAGGAAGGTAAGGAAGGCAGATGCCTACATTGTAAGTAACTACAACAGATTTTTAGTGCAACTTGAGAATGAGCTATGGTTTAATGCATCCCCTCTACAACACAGAGTGAACTGACCTCCACTGTGGCAGCATTAAGACTTGAACCTTCTCAGTACCTAAGAATGAGTCAGTGCTTTATGAAAAGATAGCAAAGATTCATATGAAACCCTTCTGCCCGAAGTAAGCACATAGCAAGAAAAGTATCATCTTAGAAACCGAAACCAGGTTCTTGTCAGAAACCAAACCTATCTGGGACATGGTCTTAGACTTCCAATCTCTAGAACTCCAAGAAGCACATTTCTGCTCTTTATCTTCTTTGGGGTGTTTTTTTTTTGGTGGGGGGGGAGGGTTATTTGGTTTTATATTTTTATAGCAGGAGAAAAAGACCAAGCCAGAGGGTAAAAGAGAAAAATGTACCTCAACCTCAAGACCCACCCTTAGTAAATTTTGACATAGTGTCTTAACACTGAGCCAAAATTTCACATGATGGTTTACACACATTCACTTGGGACCTGGCACTATTAAGCACTGGGGGTCAAAGGAAACTTGTATCTGTCACAAATATTTCTGTGAATAATCCACAGAAATCATTCAGCGGCCACCCCGCCGCCGCCCCCCGCCGCCGCCTCCGCCACCACCACCCAGCAACTCAGGAGACTTTACACATTCCATTAAGCTAATGGAAATCAGCAGTCTTGAGGTAGGATGCACCACTCTCTCTCTCTGGACAAGAACTCGGCTCTGAACTATTTTCCTTGCAGTACTAGGAACTGAACTCAACCCACACAAGCCAAGAAAGCACTCTACTACATATGCAGGCCAGAGGGGAAATGGAGCCTAAAGCCTAAACAGCTTTCTCCCAGGAAACTGGGCATTTGTCCTGTGTCCTCTGTGCTTTAAGGGGCTCAATATCTAGAACCGAGTATGCGTTTGGTAGCTTACAAATAATGTCACTGATACAAAATAATCACACTAAACAGCATGTACAATATTCACATGGCTGGAGCAGGAGGATCGAATGGTTTAAGCCAGCCTGAGCTACATAAGGAGATTCTATGTTAAGAAAATTAAGATGTCTAGCTTTATTTCATGCTTAATTATTGTGGGACATGTGTGAGCTATGTCTGCATAGACATGTGTACACCACAACACACATATCAGGGTCAGAGGACAACTTTATGAAGTTGGTTTTCTCCTCTATACCTTCACATGGCTTCTTAGGGATCAAAACTAAGTTTTCAGGCTTGTGCAACAAGTGCTTTTCTCTGCTGTGCCATCTCTTCTGCTCCTATATATCATATTTAAAAGATGCATGGCTAAGGGTGTTCATTGGCACACCTCTTGTCTAGGATACATGAAACTTGAGTGCATTCCCAGCAGTGCAACCGAAAGTAAAAGAAGTGGGGGGGGGGGGGGGTAGCACTACCTGTCTCTTTGCTTTGAGTTCTCTGTGGCTGCCAACATAAGAAAGAGTTTTGAGGCCAGGACACCAGCGTTTCAACTCAAGCTCCCACTTGAGTATGTTACAACTCCTCATGACAACAAGATGAGGGCCCCAATTACCTATAAAAGAAAAAAAAAATCTGTGAGATCCAGGAACCTAAAGCTGAGTTTGATCAGAAGCTTATTAAGTATGTGGCCCATGGGAAAAACAGACACCAAGGAAACAAAAGCTATTCTCTACCATAAATACACTGCACAGAACAGGAGAAGGTGTGTCCCTGATGCACTAGGACAGGGCCAGGCTCTCCAGAAACACTGCTGAAAAGAACAGACAAAAATAAAACCAAGACCCACTGACAACCATATGAACTTTTTATCATGAGAAAGAACTCTTTGTCTATTGCAGGTATGGTGGTGCATGCCCACTTGGGAGGCAGTGGCAGGCAGAGCTTTATGAGTTCCAGGTCAGCCAAAACTGCACAGTGAAACATTATTTAAAAAAAACAAACTACTGACAACAAAAAAAGAACTTCTGTCTATGGCAAACAATCCCCCAAGACAAGAAAGCTGCTCACCTGGGACCTCACACCCTGAATAACCCTTCCCAGTAGCAAATGCTTGCAGCCCAAACAGGCAGGCACCTCCTTAAACCCACTTCTATGTAGAGAATATTCAATTTGACCCAGTGATCAACCTTAGTCCGAAAACAGTATTTTACAAGTCAGTAGGTGTAACTCAGAAAGCAAATTTCAAATTCTGTGCCATAAATAAAATGAATGGAATTAAGGGTCAAAAACAGAAATGGATGATTGATGGGGGGAAGTCCTGTGTATGTGCTTATCTTATTGATTATTGAACAAAGCACTGTTGGCTAATAGGGAAGCAAGATAGGTGGGACTAGGAGTTCAGACGGATTCTGGGAAAGAGAGGCACAGGCAGTCATGATATAGGCCACCAAAGGAGTAAGAGGTCTGGACCCTTTTCTCCAGTAAGAGAAATACGTAATTAGCAGTTATGGGTTAACAATTAAGTCAGAGCTAGCCAGTAAGAAATCATAGCAAACGGCCAACAGCTTCATAATATAGTGTCCTGTGTGTTATTTGTGGGTTCAGGCAGCTGGGGGAAGACTACGTTACAGCTGATTTTAAGATAAAGCTGCACTTCACATATCTGTTGCCACCGTTGAAGCATGGCTACTGATTCTGAAAACGAACTGCTCAATAGAAAAATTAATCATCATTTCAAGAGATGTTTCAGAGAAAATACTTAAAAGTCAAGAAACTTTTTTCCCCTTTTGGTAGTACTGCTAGGGATCAGGCCAGGTTCTCTCTAGACACCAGGCTGAAGAGATGGCACTTTCAGAAGACCTAAGTGTGATTCCCAGTATGTGTATCTGGCAGCTCACAACTGCCTGTATCTGCAGCTCCAGGAGTATCTAACCCCTCTAGCCTTGATAGGCACTCACACACAAACATACATACCACACTTAAACACACATTTATACATAATTTAAAAAGTAAAAATACAATCTTTAAACTCTAAACATACAATCTTACAAGTAAGGAAACATGACCAAACCCAAAATGGCTTTCTCTCCAGAAAGTAAAATAGGATTAAAAAGCTAAAGTGATGTCTCAGCAGTTAGGAGCACTACTGTTCTTATAGAGGACCCAGCATCCACAAGGCAGCTCACAGCTGATTTTAACTCCAGTTCCAGGGAATTCAATGCTTCTCCTGGCCTCTATGGACACCAGGCATTCATGTGGTAGTATACAGACATTCATATAGGTAAAACACTCATACATATAAAAAAAAAAAATAATGGGTAGAGTTGAGCATGTGGGATACAGCAAAGAACTTGCCTAGCACACACAAGGTCCTGAACTCAACCCCCTGCATAAACAAACGAACAAATGGGGTTGGAAAGGTAGCTCAGTGGCTAAGAGGACATGATGCCCTTGCAGAGAAGCAGAGTTTAGTTCCTAGCACTGATGCCAGGTGACTCACAACCACCTACAACTCCAGCTCCAGGGGATCCAACACTCTCTTCAGACAGAGAAAGACGAACATAAGAATAAGTCTTTAAAAAAAAAAAAAGGTAAATTCAATGTATAATATAAATATATCCTTATATCAAAATGTCCTTATGTAACAGTACCATGAACGAGTACAATGAAAATCTTTTTTTCTTTTTTGTTTTTTTGTTTTTGTTTTTTTTTTACAGTCTTTCTACATCACCCTGGCTGGCCTGAAACTAGCTATATAGATCAGTATGGCCCCAAACTCAGTGATCAGCCTGTCTCTGTCCCAAGTGCTAGGATTAAACACACATGCACCACCACATCCAAAACAATGAAATTTTCTAAAAATATTTTTTTTAAACTCCAAACATGTAACACAAAATTCCATTCCTGGAAAGGGAAATGTGGTTGTGTCCATGTATGTAAAAGCTAGAAAAGACACACCAGGCTATCCCATAGTCACAGCCAGGGGAAGGAAATAGGAAGACTACTGTCTTGTTTTTTAAATTGCAATTATCTCTCTATGTATTTGTTTGGGGTGACACAGGTAGGGGTGTGTGCACCAAATCAAGTATAAGGAGGGGAGAGGACAACTTGCAGGAGTCAGTTCTCTGTCTACTATGTGGGTCTGGGTGACTGAACTCATGTCTTCAGGTTTCAAGGCAGGTCCAGTTCTACTTTTTTCTTTAAAAAAGAAAACAATGTAAGGTTAATAATCAACTCTTGTCTTGTGTACATTTCTCAGCGTTTCCAAACTTCAATTCCAAGTCATAAACACTGGGTGTGATGGTTCACATCTTTAATTCCAGAGCTCAGGAAACAGAGGCACATGGGTCTTCCTTCAGGGCTGGCCTAGTCAACAGAACTAGTTCCAGAATAGCCACGGCTATACAGAGAAACACCATCTCGAAAAACCAAACATCAATCAATAAATAAAAAATAAACACTATTTGTGGAGAACTGGTGGGTTTCTAGGACAAGGAAAAGCCCAACAGACATTAATTTGGGCTGGAAAAATGGGAGACTATAGGACAGCAGGAAAAGCCCAAGCAAGGAGCATCTACTCTTTTTCCCAGGGGCAAGGCAGAGCAAAAAGTAGCAAGTTCAGCAAGCTCCTCCTCCTCCATGTGTCCTTCTGAGTCAAGCCACACCTCTCTCTGCACACCAGACTCCACAAAGTCTATTCCTTCTGAAATCAGCAGCCATCAGCAAAATGGACAAGCCAGTTGTGATAGCGTGTGTCTGCAATTCTAGGGGAGGGAGAAAGAGATACCCAGAACTCACTGGCTAGGCAGTGTAGCCAAAGACAACTTCCAGATTCAATGAGATACTGCCTCAAAATATAAGATAGACATCCATAGAAAAAAATACTCATCCCTCTCACCCCAAACTCCCACTGCTAGGCGACCGATCAACAGACAGACAGACAAGACAGACAAGGCAGACAGGCAGGCAGGCATGCACGCACACATATACACACCTGGGGGAGGGGTTTGAATTATCCTAGAAGCAGAATGGAAGCCATTCCACACCAGGGTAACAGCTACAGTCTTAAACCTGAGAAACAGTCTGTGGGTGCTACATTTTGAATAAGTGTTAAAATTCAACCTCCTGAGTGCTGGCACTACAGGACTACACCACCATACCCAACTGCCTGACAGTATTTTCAGTGTTTTGCCTGGCTCAGGTAAAAGAAGAGGAACATAAGAGGATGAAGAAATTTTCTTCCTCAAAGGCAACACACTCTGCAGGTGAAAACCGAGAGACTCTTACCTTCATTACATGCAAGATGAGCAAAGAAAGCAATGATCTGCACAGTTTTCCCAAGCCCAGCTTCATCAGCTAATATGCCATTGAGATTCTTCCGGTATAGCTTGGCCAACCAGTCAAGGCCTATCTTCTGATAGTCTCGGAGAGCACCATAAAGCAAAGATGGAGCACTAAACTTCACCTATAGTGACAGACAGACAGACCAGCCAAAGAATGATTAAGCCATCAGCACACCTTCTCAGAGCCTAAATCTAGAGGCCATATAACACACCTATAGTACAGTCCCAAATGATTTACACAACAGAAGAAGAGCAACTGCCTTTTCTAGCAATTGTTATGGAGCCTGTTGTGAGGCAGGGAAGATTTCCTCACCGCAGTTGTGACCCGGGCACTGCCCTTAGGGAGAATGGCTTCAGCCACAGCAGTAACTTCTGTGATGTCCTTGGTGTTGGATTTTCCAATGTTCATTCTCTCCGCAGCTTTAAACTGATCCATTATGAAGAGTGAGTCAATGAGAACTGAGTCCCTGCGGCTCTCCCTGTCACTAGGACAGTCATCCACATCTAGAACAACAATGAAAAAGAGGTAGGACAGCTGTAAGTTTTATGAGCCTAAACACAGAAGGGGGTGGACAACAAATGACCAGGAAGAATACAGAATTGATACTTTTTTTTTTTCATTGAAATCCATTTTATAAATCCACAATAACATGAGTGACTCTTAGGGAACATCATAATCAACTATATCTGGGACTCAAAGCATAATCTGCCCCAACAGACTGCTGTTCAGGAAATGGCTGTGTTGATTGGGAGTCAATAATGTGGGCAGAATTACAAGTATCTTAGGTTTAATGGTCTCCCTTTTACTACCATCAAAAAAGGAAAAATTGGAAACATCACCCAAGTTTGGAAACAAGGAAGAAGTCTTTGTCTCTGACCCTACGTCTTGCTACAGAAGGGGACTGTGAGAGGTCCTGAATTCCACAGGAGACCCTCCGACAACTGTCTCATGACCTGATGTTCCTGTCTTCCCTCTCACATGCTCTTGTATCTATCTAATAAGCAAAAGAATTAGCATGAGACACGCTGTATTCTGTGTATCTGTCTGGAATCAACCGCTGAAACCCTGCAAGTTAACAAGCAAGCGCAGAAGAACCTAGAAAAACAAGGCAATGCATAAGTCCATAAACCACAACGCACATCTAGAGAAAACACTTTTATTCCCTCCACAATCACCCAGTACTCTGATAAATGCACCAAGTTGGTAAAGATTATTCAACAGGAAAACTGCATATAAAATACACTTCTTTTTTTTTTTTTCCTGGCTCAAATTCTTATCCTATCCAAAGCCCCAAGTCCCTGCCACAACTAACATGAACTGAAGAACTTCTCCTTGGGTCCAATACTTCCAATTTCTTAAACCTTATTTAATGTCTTTATTTTGTCTTTCATTTTAAACATGGATTCTTTACAACACTAAAAACATACCCTCTTCCCCGCTTGACTCTTCATGATCAAGCTCAGGCTGTGGCCACTGAAAATTTGGCAGAAAGGCACCTTCATACAACTTCATCAAATCAATTAAGGGCAATTCAGCTGGAAAGGATGACAGGAAGAAACAAGATCATTTTATGACAACTGTCACTTAGCTGCAAAAGAAAAAAAGAACACTCAGAAAGGCATAGCAAAAAGCCATCACACACTCCTCTTCCTAAAACAGCTGATGCAGGTCTAAGACTAGACATATTCATAGCTCTGCAAGCATCTGAAAATCCAAAATCAAAAATACTCTGAAATCTGAGACTTCAGAACACCATTTCCTTAATGCTCAAAAAGTTTTGGATTTTTAAGCATTTTGGATTCTGGATTTTTAGATCAGTAATCTACAACTTGCAAATTCTAAAAGTACATTTTTAAAATTTTTGAAAAGATTTATTTATTATGTATATAGTATGCCTACAGGCCAGACAAAAGAGGGTACCAAATCTTATTATACATGGTTGTAAGCCACCATGTGGTTTCTGGAAACTGAACTCAGGATCTCTGGAAGAGCAGCCAGTGACCTCTGAACCATTTCTCCAGCTCAGACACTATAGAAAGCCATTGTTATGATCAAAGTCTAATTCATGTCCCCTGGAGTGGAGAGAAGGCATAGCACCTAAGACCACTTGCTTCTCTTCTATAGAAGCTTGTTCCTAATATCCATGTCAGACAGCTCTCAATCATCTGTAATTCCAGCTTCATTCAAAGGATTCAATGCCTCTGTGGTCATTGGAACTCATGCATATACACTCATGCAGACACACATCTACACAAAATTAAGAATAATAAAAATACCAGGCAGTGGTGGTGTATGCTTTTAATTCCAGCACTGGGGAGGCACAGACAGGTGGATCTCTGTGAGTTTGAGGCCAGCCTGGTCTACAGAGTGAGTTCCAGGACAGCCAGGGCTGTTACACAGAGAAACCCTGTCTTGAAAAATCAAAAGAATAATAAAAACAAAACAAGAATTTATATCCAGAATACATAAGGAACTCAGTAAGTCAGTTAAGGAAAATAAAACCTAACAGTCAAATGAGCTAAACAGACATGAGAAAATGCACCTCACTGTGAGAGAATTACTCAAAGTCACCAGGGGCTCTATCTTCACCACCAGCTCCAAGGCTAATACCAGTACAGCATGCAGCTTGGTACAGCCAACTGTACATGATACATGATTCTGCAGGCCAACCATGTTCCAAACCTAAGTATATGTACAAACACCATAAAACAAGAGAATACCAACAACAGCACTGTTGGAATCAAAGTAACCAACAACATATTTATATGTGAAATGGTGTATAGAGTTGAGGTATTAACAGCAATAACAATCTGGATGAAACTACTAAGCAGAACCACTAGACAGGAAGAACAAGTCACATCTTACAATCCCGTTGTCAAGGAATTCTGCTTCAGTCTCAACAGTGGCTAGGGAGACTCACAGAGGTGGGAGAGGAGAGTTCAGGAAGTGAGCCACAAAAAGTCTAGGTCAGCTGTGATCACAAGGACAAAAGAAACTCAATACCACAGATCTGCTTCCTTGAAGTCGACAGTACTATGCTGTTTCAGTATTTGTTTAATCATGCAAAGATGTGTTGATGCTTTGCCTTGCCTGCCTAAGGCATGATTAGTCTAATAAAAAGCTGAATGGCAAATAGTGAAGAGGAGGAGGTATAGGTGGAACTTCCAGGCAGAGACTGTAAGTAGGAGGAGGAATTTAGGCTCAGGGGAAGAAAGAAAAAAGACAGAGAGATACCAGGGACCAGACAGACAGACATGGAGGAAGCAGGAAAATAGAACACACAGAAAGAGAAAGAAAGAAAGAAAGAAAGAAAGAAAGAAAGAAAGAAAGAAAGAAAGAAAGAAAGAAAGAAAGAGAGAGAGAGAGAGAGAGAGAGAGAGAGAGAGAGAGAGAGAGGGAGGGAGGGAGGGAGGGAGGGAGGGAGGGAGGGAGGGAGGGAGGGAGGGAGGGAAGAAGGAAAGAAGGAAAGAAGGAAAGAAGGAAAGAAAGAGAAAGGTAAAAAGCCCTAAGGCAAAATGTAGATGAATAGAAACAGGTTAAATAAAGTTAAAAGAACTAGTGGGACAAGCCTAAGCTAAGGCCAAGCATTCATAATTAATAATATGTCTCCATGTCTTTATTGGGAACTGGTTAGCAGCCCAAATAAAATGCCAACTACATTATGCCCCATGCACTGCTGTAATTTGTATCTGACATTATTTCCAAACGTTCCTATGTGTCTATTTAACGTTTAATGAAAATATTTTCAGTAAAATAGTGACAGCCTACCTTCTTTGGCCAGATTAGAAAGTTCTGTGTGGTGGTCTACAAGCCCTTCATGTGCTTCCTCCTCTTCGATGGTCTCTTCTTCATCTTCCACTAAAATGGTTATCATCAGGTCAGGGACATGCAAAACTTCACTTGAACTTCTCAACATCGCTAAGTAGTATAAGACTTCTAAACTGTTTTATAGCTATTAAAGAACTTAATTTTTTTCAGGTTGATTCTGGAAACCATGGTTAAACAAGCAACAAATGGGAATCCCTTTCACTTCAGTCTGCCATTCACAGCCTGTTTCTTCACTAGTTCAGAATGCTGTTAAAGTTTCCACCCACTGCAGAGCCCACCACAGAAAAACATGCATACTTCATAGGAACTCATCACTGCCTACTACAATGAAGGGCCACAACCCAAACCAAGTGTGTGTCCTCCCCTTAGCACTCCTGTGCTTCAAAAGTCATTAACTCAGAACAGCTTATACTCTTTCAGTCCTAGCCTCTCAGAGGTAAGAGGGCTGGCCAGAAAAACTGCACCCTCCTCAGCAGCAGTTCTTCAGCTGGCTTCTTCTCAGTCTCACTGTAAGATGACCTAACTCTTCCAAAATACATGTGCACATGTATGCACGTGCACACACACAAACACACACATGCACTCGAGCACAGGAGCATGCACATGCACACTCTGCCCATTATCTCTGGTACGTCCTCAAATTCCTCAGTACTTCATTACAAAACCTCTACCATACACCAAATTCAACAAGACACCAGATACCTGGGCCCTGGACACATCTAGTACTAGACATAAATAGCCTGGTACAACTTTACAAGACAAGCCAGACCTGTCTTGGAATTTCATTCTGCCATTTCTCCTGAACTTGCTTAACAGAGTAGATGGCTTAGGAGAAAGAAAAGTGAAAATGTGCAGTGGCCATGCTGACATCAAACTGGAGAACAGCCTGGGACTATGTAAGGCTGTGACACAAAAACACAGTATTCAAGGTGACAACATTATCAGATACCTATCCAGCAAAGCAGCTCCTACTGCGTCTAATTTCCCTAAACTAACCACTACCTAACAAAGGGATGCCCAAAATCAGTCAGTCACATTTATAGTCTACAAAGAAAATCATCTAAAATCACTACACAAGGCTAGATGCCAACTGGAAAAAAACAAAAAAAACACAAATCTATTGCTAGCTGCACTGATAAACATATCCTAGCCTCCCAACAGCAACAGGTAGCAAAGGAGAAAAAGATAAGAACGTAACCTAAATCCTTCCAAGAGGACATTTGTTTGGCTGGGGGTACCAGAATTGTTTCTGACCTCTAGCACCTTTCTCCAGCTTCAGTGCCATCAGTCAGAGCTCTGTGAGAGTAGCTGAACCACAGGGAGAATAGATAAAAGAAGATACAGACAACCAGGACAAAGGAACAAATGGGAGAAACAAGGGCACTTTGAAGAACACCAAGTTGCTATGTCAGTTCTGGCCAATGGTACCCAAGCTCCTAGCTCCTG
This sequence comes from Mesocricetus auratus, assembly GCF_017639785.1. Classification (NCBI taxonomy): domain Eukaryota; kingdom Metazoa; phylum Chordata; class Mammalia; order Rodentia; family Cricetidae; genus Mesocricetus; species Mesocricetus auratus. Next base: position 2,297,325 of record NW_024429206.1, read on the forward strand.
TGAGCCACTGTCACTCATTTATCTTTTGGAGTGAAACAATCCAGACAGCTACCACACTAATAACCTGGCTAAACTCTCCCAAACAAGAATCAACCCATACTAAAACCTCAAACTTTCAAAAGTCTGGAAGTTTACACACTGCCAGTCAAGCCAGTAAAGTTACAGAGCTGCTGAGACCACTGGGGTCTCACTCATCCAGCATCTGTTACATCACAGATTGTCATGTGTTTCCTTTAATACTCTATCCCTGTTTCCTTTCTAGAACTGAGAGCCAGGACGCATTTGTTTGCAAACAGGTCAGAAGTCATGGACACAGGCTGATCTCAAGCCACTCACACCAAAATTGTATCTGTGTTCTACTCTGAACCAAATGCCAAATTTAAACATGACAGGGGCTCCTCCCAAAGATCCCAGCCTGGTGACTGTGGTGGCATTGAGCATGTCTTCCTTCAATAGGCACATCTACCCTGATTTACTAAGGTCACTCCTTGAGGACGTAAACAGTCCTGGTCCTGAATCATCTGTGTACCCCTAAGGCTTGTGATCTCAAGGCCCCAATAAAGCATCAGCAGAGTAGGAAACGAACCTTCATCGTCAGTCAAAGATGTGCTAGCTTTTCTTTTCCTCCCAGGTAGTCCTAGATCCTGAAACAAAATAAAAGTCAGAAATGTGAGATTTAACAACACAGAATGGGATGTCACAGCAGAAGTGTCTATTTAGCAGTTGCCCACAGGAGAACATCAAGGCATGTGCTAGACAATCACAGTATACACACCAAGGAGAAGAGGAGTGAGGATACAAATCCTTAATTACTGTATACAACTGCATCCTCTCAAATTCCCAGAGTCATACTCCACGTGAAACTACGACTATTAAGTGCCACTGCATTTTCTCTTTTTGTTGTTCTGCTTTTCAAGACATAATTTCACTGTGCAGCCCTGGCTGTCCTGGAACTCATTTTGCACACCAGCCTGGCCTCAAACTCACAGAGATCTGCCTCCCTTTTGCCTTCCAAGTGTTGGGATTAACAATATGCACAACCACCATCCAACACCATTTTGTATTTCCAAAGCAGACTGATTTCACAAGCCCACTCATGTCAGAGAGCAACAACCCCTTACTTACCAGGAAGTGTTCTGGTGATGTATCAAATCCCTTTAGTCTGGATTCTTTCCCTAAAAAGACAAGAAATACAGTATTATCACTAAAACTGTGGCAAGATGATGCTTTTTTACCTCAGCAAGTATTGTCTGCTTATACAAGCTGAGGTCCTATGGCTATCAACACTCAAGGACAGGGAGTGCAAATTCCACCTCCTCCCCTACATAATAAACACAGCCTTATTCCTCTTGGTAACCCAGAACTGTTTCCATCTTGTAGTTTTTTGTTTTTTAATGCTTATTGTTTGTTTTTTGAGTCACAGTCTAGCTGACTGAATTCAGACTAGCTTCAAATTCACAAACACCTGCCTCTAACTACTAAGCATTGGGATTCAAAGTTCTACCACTTTGTCTAGCTCTCAGTTGATAGGGTCTAGCTTTCTTTTTACAATTCTACAACTTTAGCAATGGCCACCTCTCAGCCTCATCAATAATATGAGAGGTATGAGGGCTCCTGGAACATTCTAAGGACTTTAGAAGACAGTGAGTGTCACTTGTGTTGGTGTCTCACATGTACCTAAGTATTCAAAGATTGGGGGAAAACTACTGCAAAAATATCTCAGTTGTGCAAAGGCATTGCACCAGTCCAATCCCTAAAAGATAAATCAACTGCTTTGTTTACTGTCCAGAAACAGGACTTAAATTCTGAAAGCATTTAGGATGGACCAACTTTGGGTTACTGATATATAGTAAAAAGAGCAAAAGAACTGAGATAAAGAACTAAGCTGTTGCTGGACCTGGTGATGCACATCTCTTAATCCCAACACTCAGGTACTGGAGGTCAATCTTTCCTGAGTTTCAGACCAATAAGAGCTACAAAGTGAGATCCTATTCTCCCCTAATGTCCACCCCCTTCATGTCTCTGTGTACACAAAATAAAACAATTAAGCAAAACAAATGCATGCACATGATCTCCCTGACTAATGAGCTCTCTGGCCAAAACCAGGAAGCTGCACAAAATATGAAAAATGAGAAGCCTGTGTGCACATAACCTGTAAGGTAAATGCAAGGTCTCACAAATGTTAGATAAGTACTCTATACTGGATAATCATTAAGACTATCCTTAGTCAGGCGTTGGTAGCACATGGCTTTAATCCCAGCACTCGGGAGGCAGAGGCAGGCGGATCTCTGTGAGTTCCAGGCCGGGCTGGACGGACAGCCTCCAAAACAATATAGAGAAACCCTGTCTCATAAAACCAAAAAAAAATTTTTTTAAATGCTGGGCAGTGGTGGCGCACACCTTTAATACCAGCACTGGGGAGGCAGTGGCAGGTGGATCTCTGAGTTCAACGCCAGTCTGATATACAAAGCAAGTTCAAGACTGTCTTGAAAAACAAAAGTACACATATGTATACACTTTTACACACACACACACACACACACACACACACACACACACACACACACACACACATGTTATACCTATGTAAGGGTCTCTACCTTCTAACCTATCTTTCTGGGCCAAAGAGGTCAGAAGATAAGACCCTTACTGCCGAGCCTGACCACCTGAGTCTGATCCTTAGAACCCATGTGATAGAAGAAGAGAACCATCTCTAGAAAGCTGTCCTCTGACTTCCACACATGACATGGTGCACATGTGTCTTCCCCCATCCCACACTAAATAAATAAATGTAATAAAAAATTTCAATACTATACCTCTTTTGGAAACTTTCTGTAAATTTAAGGCTTTTTTCCTTTTCTCTTCTAATTCTACTTGTAGTTTTATTTCCACAACCTAAAATAGAAAAAATAGGATGACAAGATAAGCAAGTCATTAAGGATGTAAACCATACAATTCTACATATAACACATTAAACTCACACAAACAGCCAACCTCATTCAAAATATTTAAGGAAAAAAACTCAGTTTGGTGCTTTCCTCTTTATTTTGTATCCTAGTCTATCCTACTCAAAGTCTATTAGGTTAGTAAAAATTTCAAAGTTCTTAAAAGAGAAAGAGTGTACAGTTGGGAACAGATATCCTAAAGACTTTGCCTTTCATGGCCACAGCATACCAATTAACAGCCTGACAGGCTTTCACTACATTCTCATTTCAAAGCTGTGGCTTCCACGGGTACAAAAGTAAACAAAGAGGTTGGAATGGCCTCATCCTAAAACTTGCAGAAGACTAACAACAAAAAGGGGCAAGTGAGCACAAGGCATGAATGCTGGAGCGGCTGTGTTCCCTGGCACGCAGCCTCACAGCTTGGACACATTTGATTTTTTTTTAGACCCCACTGAATTACCTGTTCAATATTTGACCAAAAATATTCTATTTCACGGGCAGTGGTAGCAGCAATGCGTCTCAGTCTGCTCTGTTCTTCCTTCTTCCCTCTTTCCTCACGAAGTTTCCTTTCCTCATGATGTCGGGCTACAGTTCTGACAAGCTGGTGAAGAAAAGTTTGAGAATGTGTTGTACTCAGACTGGCAAGATGAGTCAGCCAAGTAAAGGCATTTGGTACAAAGCCTAATGACTTGAGTTTGATTCCCCAAGAGCCACGTGGAATGGAAGGAAAGAGTCAACTCCCACAAGTTGTTTGTGCTTGAGTGAGGAGTGTGGGTCGTGGAAAGGAATAGACAAAAGATAAGATATAAGAGGCACGAGGGCATCCAGTGAATATTGAACCACCCATGTTTATTGTGTACAGTCTTTTTGTACCCCCATCAAAAGAGGAGGAGAAGGCAAAAGACTCTGATTTAGATTTGGGAACTCAATCTAAAGCCTCTGAAAGAGCAACAAATGCTCTTAACCACTAAACCATCTCTCCAGACCAAGATTCTATTTTTAACCTATCAGTCTGTGTTCCCAATGGGAATACTCTATGTTGCCAGTAGCAACTCCAGAAAGTAGGGAGAACAATTGAAGGTAAGAACTCATTCAGAGATGGGCGGTGGTGGTGCACGCCTTTAATCCTAGCACTCGGGAGGCAGAGGCAGGCGGATCTCTGTAAGTTCGAGGCCAGGCTGGACCAACAGCCTCCAAAACAATACAGAGAAACCCTGTCTCATAAAACCAAAAACAAAAAAACAAAAAAAACTCATTCAGTACAGAGCACATACCACAATATACCTTATCTGAGATACAAACACACTTGACTACAATGACACCAGGCACTAATCTCTCGACAACTCTCTCATTAAGAGAGCTTCATTAAAAGCTCTCTTTGGAGATGGTGTCTGTTTCTCCCTGTCCCAGTGAGAAGGAAGTGATGTAGGCTTAATGAGCAGAGCTGGTCCCTCATTATGGCCTATGAATTCTGTGCTGTTCTTCAGCCTACCTACTTTACCCCACCAGCCAGTTCTTGTCTGCCCAACCTGGAATACAAACTCCACCTTGTCCATACCAGTCCATGTGTCCATCCTATTATCACATGTTCCTCCTACTGGCTACATATCCAGCCTATCCAGGTTGGTATTCACATGTCCAGAATCTTTTTCCTTTGTAACAAATATTTAAGAAGCTTTGAACTTTTTTTTTTTTTTAATGTCCATGGATCCACTCTGAAACCCTTTGTCTCAGGTTTTCCCTTCTTAAACCAGATTAGGAAAGAGGGGAGTTCAAAGATGGATATGCACAGGTCAGCAGAAAAAGGATCTACCCAATCCTGAGTTCAAAGAAGGTGAAAAAAATATCCAAGGTCTGGGTGTGAAAACAATGGTCCATGATGTGTGATAGTAAGTGTAGTTGCCTACATAATGAAAGGATAGCTAAGTTCCACCCAGAGTCCAAAGTTTTCCAGAAACCTGTCTTCTTATTTTCATTTTTGTAGAGTAAATAGTACCACTTCCCAAGTTTCTGAAGGACTGTGCCTGCCGTGGGAACAATAAAAGGAACAAAGTCTCCACCAGAACTAGAGACAGCTCAACCACACAGTTAAGCAGTGATATACCAGGGGCAGGCAGAAAAGGCAGAGTGTTGGACACCAACATTATGCTGACCCTAACCCTTGACAATGGGTGGGACATGCATTCAGGCACATACGTAGGCAGCTCCAAGAGCTCTGTGTTGCGTGGCCATGTCATGGCTACATCACCCATTATGGGGACTGCCTAAGAACTCAGTACGCACATACAAGCTTCCCCTTTTAAACGAGCACCTCCATATCTCCCTCTCCTCCCCCCTCTCTCTTCTCTGCTTCTGCTCCCACCCCATCCCCCATCCCCTCACCCCCTTCCTCCAATAAACTCTACATGGGTTTGTTGAGTCTGATGGTTTGTGTTTTCATCTACCCAGTGACTGAAGTATGGTTTCCTGTTCTATCTACTCTACCTGCATGTAACTGAATCAAAAGAATAACATTTTGGTGCACATGACTCGGCAGGTTTTCCTGGCATTTGCACCTGCCTGTGGCAGTCTGAGATATGCCAGGATCCTGTAACCTTCAATTCAGTCACTTTTTCAACTAAGGATCTCTGGATTCTTCCATCCACCACTGCCATGTCTGGTAAGCTCACCCCTCATTCTCTCTCTTCCACTGCCCATGCTTCCATGAGTTAGGACTTTTATCAAGACTGTGGTCTCTCAAAAATCCCAGTACTGGGCGACCACCTGTCTCTCAGGTTCCAGGAGCCCTGGCCCTTGATTTGTGCTCAATGGACTACAAAATCAGTCAGTGCCTTCCATATCCTATCCTCCCTTAGTCTCTGGGACATTTGAGATTATAGGCTTTGGATCTTCTCTACCTCACTCATGGAAACTGATCTCCCCCATATCAAACCATGAACCATGTGCCTGTTTATTGGCAACCTACATTTTACCAGTGATCCATCCATAGTTGGAAGTGTGGCCTCTGTTCTTTTTCACTCATCTGTTTCCCTCTCACTGACCATCACCTCTGGTAGATTTCCAAGGGCAAGATCTAGCACCACCCTCTCTGAGCAGTGAGTTCACGAGTTTTGGCTTCATACCTTCAGCAGTTACGGATTACTGCCTTCTCTCGGACTACGGAGTCCTATCAGCTTTGCCCCCTGGCCCTCGCTCCTGAGCTGACAAGCTGTAAGAGTGACTTGTGCCATTTTCAGCCTCACCCATGGGAAATATAAGTCAAATTGGCTGCTTAACGGCTTTTTAGATCCTGATATTTTATGGAACCTTTCCAATTACTGTCAGTGGACAGTCAAACGCAAGAAGTTACCATATATCCAAGTTTTCTTGTACCTCTCTGCTAAACAATCTCTTTCCTTAAACTTGTCTGTTTCCCCCCCTCTTCCCAGCATGCTAAAACTCTCGTGCCTGCCAACTAATTTAAAAAAGACAAATTTTGTCTGCTGAGATATACTAAACAGACAGCCCTCAAATGCTCAAATGTTTTATTAAAAAGCTTTTTGTAACAGACAGACAGGCCAACTGCTGGCCCCACCCCATTTCCTCCAAGAAGACTGGACACTGAAGAAACTCCACCCACAAAAGTGGCAATGCTAGCCATTGAGCGATCCTGCCTTCCACCTCAATTACAACAAAGGACTCTTCAGACCGTGGACAAGCCAACAGTGGAATCTCCATGTTACTTGGGTCAATGGTAGACAATTCTTCCTAGGGCTCCTAATCCACAGGTCTCACTCTATCAGCAAAAGGTAGGTGTCCCTAAAGCCTCTGACCTCAACAATTGTGGAGGACCTGGGGCTGACTGTCCATGCAGCCAGCTAGTAAAAGTCTCCGTTACTCTCTAATCAATAATTGAGGAAATACTTTTATCCTTCTCAAGAACTCTGATACAGTTTGATGGCTGGTAGGCTTCAGTATAACTTCTTACCATTCCTTTGTCTAAAAAGATTTTTTAAGGTATAAAGGCCTCCAGTTCAGCAGGAAGCAGTCTTGAGTACTCGACACCCTTATTCCCTTAGCCTGCCATGCCTAACTCCTGCTTAAGGATTCAGTGCACATGTGCAAGCTTCCCCCTTTTAAGCATGCACCTCCACGTGTTCTCTCCTCTCTCTGTCTCTGTCTCTGTCTGTCTGTCTGTCTCTCTCTCTCTCTCTCTCCCTTCTCCGTTTCTGCCCCCCACCATTTTATCCCCTCACCCCTTCCCCCAGTAAACTCCACATGGATTTGTTAAGTCTCATGGTTCATGTTTTCATCTACCCGTGACTGAAGCATGGTTTCCTGTTCCATCTACTCTACTCATACCTGAAACAAAAGAACAACACAGAGGATGAGCATACTGCCTATCATCTTATACCTGGCATTCCTAACTCCTAGCCTTTGCAATCACCTGACCAGCTCTGGGTGTCCTGAGAGCATCGTAATCCTAACTGGCAAGCAAACTGGAAGGAAAAGGAACCCAACCTCAGACTCTGAGTTTCTACCTACATAACAGAAGATGCTTTCATTACAAATTAGGATTCAAAAGTCTTTAGCGAATGGGGCAAGAGTCCTATCCATTGCCACTTCCAGAAATTTTTTTTATTTTTTTCAAGACAGGGTTTCTCTGTATAGCTCTGGTTGTCCTGGAACTCACTATGTAGACTAAGACACACAGAACTCACAGAGCTTCTCCTGCCTCCCAAGTGCTGGCATTCAAGCTGTGCACCACCACTATTTAAGGCATGTGCCTGGCTCACTTACAGCAATTTAAAGCCCAACTACTCCAAAAGACACAAAGCATGAATGACCACTCCTGTCTCAAATCTACCTTCTTAGCAGCAGCCAACTTCCACCTCCGCTCCTGGGCAAAGTCTGTGGCCATCCACTGCATCTCTTCCAGCAGATAATCCCAATGAGACTTAGGGCGAGGAGCCTCTTGAAGCTTTGGCAGCCGCCTTAGGGACCACAAGCCTTCCTTCCTTAAATCTGCTATTCGCTGATGGATCTGGTTTTCCTATAAGGAACATGAATGTGAGGGATAAGGGTAAACATGTAATTAAATGTACTCTGCTAAACTTTATTGTGTCAAGGCTCAGGAACTGAAAAAGAGAGACTCAAAGAGGCCCCAGTTTAAGATAAATGTGCACACAGGTCAAGTGGCTCTAGAAGAATACAATAAAGTTAGTCTCTTCCAAATTCTCCTAGACTCAAGGAAGACAAGCAGTAGTGATCCTGCTGTCTCTAAACAGCAAAAGAAAACGGCCCAGATGTAAAACTCAGTGGTAAAGCAACTCTTAGCATCCGAAGGCTCTGTCTGGGTTCAAGCCCTCAGCACCACTAGAAAAAGAAAAAAAGTTAGAATGAAACCAAAAGGACCAATGTTTACATCAAAGAATCAAAGTGTGTACAAGGGAAACAACCATGCCAGGAATTTGCTTTAAAACAACCAGGAAGAAGCTGGGCAGTGGTCCCAGCACTCCGGAGGGAGAGGCAGGTATATTTCTGTAAGTTCGAGGCCAACCTGGTCTACAAAGCTACAAAACACTTGTTTATGTCAATCAAATGTAATGCATGCTTATTTTAAATCCCTGATGAAGTTGAACAAAACAGTCATCCAACAAGAACTAAGTACTAAGCATTGCCTCTTGAGGATGGGGTTCCAGTCTGTCATTACTGCCTGACTCCCACCTACAGCCATGACTTGTCAATTTTACCACAAGGTAAAGATGTCCATGAGTCTGCTTAGAGCAGAAAGGGCTGCATCACTTCGTCCCAGTTCTGGTTTCTAATGATCAGTTTTAAACTATCACAGCCTTAAAATAATATAATGAAGCCGGGCGGTGGTGGCACACACCTTTAATCCCAGCACTCAGGAGGCAGAGGCAGGCGGATCTCTGTGAGTTCGAGACCAGCCTGGACTACCAAGCGAGTTCCAGGACAGCCTCCAAAGCCACAGAGAAACCCTGTCTCGAAAAACCCAAAAATAAACAAACAAACAAACAAATAAATAAATAAATAATAAAATGAAATGTAAATCACAAACCAGAATAGAAGCTGAATTTTGACTGTGTTATATGACAACATACCTCTTTATTTTGTTCAGCTACTCCCTTAGCCAAGTTGGGAGCAAGATCTCCCAAACCCAGGAATGGGAGACTAGTCTAGAAAACAAGAAGACTCGCCCAAACAAAGAAATCAAACAAATATGCTCTGTATTTGCCTAAGCACACTTACCAGTGTTATTTGTTCTGCCAGCTTATCCTGAGAACCATCCTGGGATGAGGCTGCATTCTGAGCAGGACTCTGTGGCTTGGGGGGAGCTGACACTGCTGCCCCTGGAGACCGGGAAGTGATGGGAGACAGAGCCTTGCTGGTAGCAGAAGAGGGTCTGTTCACTGGTGAAGAACGAGCAGGCGAGGGTCCAGGGCCTGAGCCACTCACAGGTACAAGGGATGAGGAAGAAGAGGAAGTGGACAGAGACCGCTGGCAGGGCTGGGTAGAGTCCAGAGGGGGCCTGGTCGATGCTACTGTCTAGTGGGCAGAAGACAAGTGAATCAGGGTCAGGACAAGGCTTCCACAGGTTCAGAGTGCCCAAATGCCAAAGAGTTCAACTGACACAGGCCAGCACAGTCAGTGCCTTCCTCTCCATGGCAACATGCGCACACAAAATTAATCCCATCACAAACCACAACTCAGAACCACAAGCTAGATAATGTCCAAAGATTAAACTGTACTGCAAAGAGCCTAACAAAACCTCTATTATAAACCGCACTTTAGTACCCTGCTATATTATCTCAGACCTCATGGAAGCTTTTCCTCTTCTTCAGTTTTTTTCTCTTACTTTTAAAAAGTAAAACACAACAAAAAACCTTGATTATATAGCTTAAGTAAGCCTTGAACTGTATCTTCCTGCTTCAGTCTTCTGATGGCTAGGGTTATACACACACACCATCATATGCAGCTTTTTTCCTTGCATTTTGGAAGGTGGTGTTGTTTTAATCTCTTGTAATGCTTTCAGATCTGGATTGGCAAGTTTTATTTTTCATTTATGCAGAATTAAAATTTGTTATTTAGAAGCATATAAGGAAGGATAGGCAGTTGCTTTGATCATGAAGTCATAAGAAAAGGAAGCTAGATAAAATCCATAGGACTGAGCACCTGCATTCATCTCTCTCTGATCACTGACTGCATGTACAATGTGACCAGATACCTTCCCCATCAAATTGGGTTGTACCCTTAAACCATGAGCCAGAGTTCCTTCATCCCTTAATTCAAAGTAAAATAAAAACCACACAGGACTGTTTTAGCTGTAGAAAAATGAATAATACAATGCTAAGCTAGATTTTTATTTGTATTATATTTTCATGTAACAACATCACTCAAATGTCAGGTGAGCTTACTATTTTGATGTATACTTTTTAGAGACAAGAACTCAGTAGTGTAGCTCAGGCTGGCCTTGACTTCTCCATCCTCCTGCCTCAGCTTCTTGAGTGCCTGGATTCTATAATTCAGCTCCACCACATCCCAGCTTGGCATCTTGCATCTTTTTAACAGATCCATGTATGTCTCTTGTGGCAAGAAGGCTTGAGAGGTAGAAAACCTTTCTGTACTGTCCAGAAGTCATGCTCACAAAAGGGGCCTCAACCCCAGCAAGGCTGTGTGAAGTTCTCCCATGGGCCCAGAGAGGAAGTCACTTAAAGAGAGGTTGAAGGCCAGGGAGAGACTGGCAGGAAGGCCAGTCAGGACCACTACGGCAAGGAAGACTCAGCAGACATAGTCTCAAGATTTAACAATGACCCACAGCAGGTATCTACCTTCAGGGGCCCAGAAGTCACAGTAGGTACATACATTCAGAAATAAAGTTTTATGGGAGGATAGCAACCTTTATTTGTTCATAAATTATCTGCAGCTATGTTTTCAGGAACAAGGCTGAGGGACCAACAGAAGCAGAATGGCCTGCAAAACCAGAAAATTTCTCCCATGGTCCTTTACACAAACAAGGGCTAATCCCAACCCACCCCATAAGAAATAAGGGTCTCTCCCACCATACTGGGGATTGACCCTAGGGCCTCAGATATGCTAGGTACACAGTCTACTCAGCTTTCTTTTCACTTTTCACAATGGGATCTTCTAAACTGGCCAAGACAGCCTTGAATTTGCAATCGTCCTATTCCAATCTCCCAAGTAGCTGGGATTGCAGACCTGTGCTATGAGGTCCAAGTAGTAATGGGTTTCTATAGATTTATGGTTTTATTTTGTTTTTTTTAGATTTTAAATTACATGTACATGCATGTGTTTCTGTGTGGGTATGTATGTGCACATGGGTATAGGTGCCCCTGGAAGTCACAAGAGGATGTCAGAATCCCTGGTACTGGTCTTACAAGTAGTTGTAAACTACCCAATTCCTCTGCAAGACTATGTGCTCTTAACCACTACAGCATCTCTCAAGCCCTGTACAGTTTCTTAAAAGTCACTTACTATAGCTGATTCTTTTCGTTTTGTTTTTGTTTTGGGAGGTTTTTTTGAGGGGGGATTGGTTTTTTTCAAGACAGGGTTTCTCTGCGTAGCCTCAGCTGACCTGAAACACCCTCTATAGACCATGCTGGCATAGTTGATCCTTTTAACAACAAAAGCATGAAACAAAGATAAGAAAACCACAGTGCTGTTGTTCTAAGTAAGGACTGTGACTCCAAGAGAAAAAAGATCACTCTCTTGAATGCACAGCCATTTGGCACAGGGAACCTGGCATAGTGGTATACACCTTTAATCCCAGCACTCAGGAGAAACAGGTGGATCTCTATGAGTTCAAGGCCAGCCTGGCCTACAAAATGAGTTCCAGGACAGCCAAGTCTGTTATACAGAGAAACTGTCTCAAGGGGGAAAAAAAAGCAAATCATGGGGACAGAGTTTAATGGCCCTGGGGGCAATCACTCTCCTACCCTAACCAAGTGTGTAGGAGTTTTTCATACCTGCCTGCCTCAAAGCTCTAGAATAATCCAAGGTACTTACTACTTAGTTGATGACATGTCAAGATTTTAACCTTGTGACCTGAACTTCTCATAAAATGGGAATAGTAAATCCCACTTCACAAAGTTGAAGTCCCCACCAAAGCACACGGTACTTAATATAGATTGTTTTTCCTTTTCTGTGCCCACGTTTTAAATCTTTGCTATAAATCCTAACTATAACTTAAAGCTCTCTTGAGTAGCTCCCTTATTAATATAAGGGAGGTAAGAGCAGAGGGGCCCAGCACTCACTGCCTCCCGTATGAGCTCTAAAGCTGATGCATCTACAATGCTACACAGTCTCACTGGACCCAAGGAACTGGTGTCAGTGCTCATAAACCCACACAGGTGTAAAGTGAGTGAAGAGGAGCAGCATCCTCAACACGACAACAGTCACAGTGCCATCCACGCTGGTGGACTTCCTCATATTGGAAAAAGGGGAAAGGAGGTGGCAAAGGAGAAAACCTAGCTGATGGGGAAGATCCTGGCCTCACCCTTGAACAAAGCTAGAGTCAACTCTGAATTACCACTTCATCCATGTCATTTTGAGTCAGTCCAACAACTTTCAAGACTGGCAAAATTAGTCACTATCTCAGGGCTCCCAGAATACCAAATGGGGTGACGAATACAACGCGCTCCATACAGCATGTGACTCAACAGGTCGAGGCTCCCTCTACTAAGTGCAACAATAATAATGATTTTCTATTACTTTAATGATTGTTATTACAGAGCCAAATAGAAATAATTTTCAACTGCTACAATAACCAACTGTGCTAAGAGAGCAATTAAGCTGCTCCCAGGAATGTGTGGGTTCAGTGCAGATCATACTACTAAATACCTAAATGGCAAGCCACCTTTGCAGACCGTTTCCTCTTTTCTTCTGCACCTCACTAGTCAAAACAGCCAATGTCCACAGAGTACCTGGGTCTGGGAAGAAAGTTGAGAGGTCTGCATCTGCGCCTTCCCGGGCATCGGAACGTGGAGGGCTGGCTGAGCAGGCTGTGGAGGAGGAGCAGCAAGCTGGCTGGGCAGGGGGGCAGGGATAGGGGCATTCAGCTGTTGAGTCTTCACTGGGATTTGCAGCTGAGTTGGAGCTTCCACCATCTGTGACTGCTGTGAAAACTGTAAGGTGGAAGGGAGGGCTGTGGCTGGGACACTGGCCGGGGGCAGCCTCGCAGGGAGCTGTGGCGGTGGGGTATGCAAGCTGGCAGCATTCTGCACAGGAGGCCCTGTGGAAGGGTCATACTGTTGCTGGCTCTGCTTCTGTCCAGTGAGCTGTGTAGCCTGAGGAGTTGGGGGCATCCCTCCTGCAAAATAAAAAAAGAGCCCAAAGCAATGATCTCAGTGCATGGCAGTTTCCATCAAATGACTCACAAGAACACACACTGGACATGCTGTTGTTCACATGAGAACTGTTACACTCAAAATGGGAGTGTCCTAGAGCAGACCTAAAGTCAGGATGAGCACACAAAGAAGTAAAGAATGCACCCAACTATTGCAAGTTAGTACTAAGCAAAACAAGCATGAAATAACCACAGGGCACCTGACAACAGTAGCAATAAGGAACACAGAAATAAAATCACTGGAAAGCACAACGTGGAAATGTGTGGCTCCCACTGGCTCCCACTAGAATGGCAAGAACCTGTCTCCAGGGGCTTTCTCAATACTGAATTAACGGAGGTACAGAGATATGTCCCCACATGGAAAATTCCATGTCCAGTACACTCCCTTGACTGCATGGCCCCAATCTGAGCCTGGCGCTAAGTTTTGGGCATTCCCTCACAACAAACTAGGAGTGCTGCTCTACTGCTGGGTCTTACCTTGGACTGTCGGCATTAACTGCTGCAGAGGGACTCCTGCATTCACCCCTGGATGCTGGAAAACTACCCCTGGATGACCCACTTCAAGACGAGGTCTCTTAGACTGCTCTAGAATAATTTTCAAGAAAGGTGTTGTTTCATGTAAAAATAAGACCACAGAAGTAGCAGGAAAAAAAACATATGTAAGTGTTTTTATGAACTCTGAAAAGGGAAGCCCTTCTATGCTATAAGGGATAAGACTGATACAGTTTCATTAAAAATTTGAAAATACAAAGAAAAGCATCATACAAAGATCAAAGGAGAAGCAACAACTGAGCAACATTACAACACATGACCGGCAGAGGCCCACTTAAACATTCTCCAAGCACTCACAAATAACATGAGAAGTTTCAATGCCCAGGACACTTGACAGAGAGCATCAACAGCGAGCCAGGAATAGATTCACAAACGGTTGAGCAATAAAAGCTCCTGTGCAACCTTACTCAGAATCAGACATCCACATCAAAACAAGAGGTGCAATTTCACCTTTAGGGCAGACCACCAAAGATTACAAGATTTATCAATAAGGAAAATGGACAAATGTAAGAAAGCCAGAAACTGTTGACAGTGGTGGAATTGGACATGCCTGCTGGCAGGCAGTTTGAGAGAGCAGCACTACATCTCACTTCTCTGGGACCTGTTGGTTCATTCAAGAGGCTGTTCCTTCAAATCAGCTACCAGATATGGCAAATGAACATTTCAGGCTATATGTCAAGTCTCTGCTCATTCTGGCAGAAAAGCAAAGCAAAACAAAACAAAACAAAAAAGTAGTAATAAACAGGGAAGACTAGCAAAGACTGATAAAAATCAATTGTCCACAGCCATGTGTAGTGGCACACACCTGTAAACCCAGCACTGGAGAGCCAGAGGCAGGAGGTTCCCTCCAAGTTCAAAGCCAGTCTGAGCTACATTGAGAATTGCAAGCCAGCCAGGTCTCATGAGACAGTATCTTTAAAAAAAAAAAAATGGAAAAAAAAAAACCAAAAACCAAAACAATGCCAATCCACACAGTGGAACATGGTGCAAACACCAGAAGATTTAGATGCATTGACTGGGAAAGTGACCTATTACGGTCATAATTTTTTAAAAAGCAACTCTGTATCTGTGTGTTTACATCTTTTTTTTTTTTCAGAATAACTCATATGTATAGAAGTTTGGGTATGTACAAAAGAAGATCTATGACAATCACAAAATATTGACAGTGGCCCCTGCTGTCATCAAATCAGAGGCAGCTATGTGTTACCTTCTGAACTACTTGAGCCTCTCACATTAAAAAAAAGAAAAAGAAAAAGAAAAAAGTGGACAGTGGTGGTACCCACTATTAATCCCAGCACTGGGGAGGCAGAGGCAGGAGGATTTCTGTGAGTTCCAGGTCAGCCAGTGATACACAGAGAAACCCTGTCTTGAAAAACAAACAAACAAAAAAAGTGTCATCAAATTATTGGGGGTGGTGGGTGGTATGGCAGTTTAAAAAACAGCTTCCAAAGGTGACTACACAGTGCTAACAGTAAATCATACCCTAGTGGTTGCTCGTGGAAAAGCAGATGAAATGTACAGAATCAGCTTCAATACAGATAAAAACTTATGCAAATATTTGAGTTGATAATAACCAAAAGAAAAATTAACTTAGAAAGCAGAAATTAAGTTCTTTAGTAACATGTGGAAACTAAACCAGCGTTGCACTGTTGGCCATGTTGGGCATACCTGTAGGTGGCATCACCTGCTGCCTCTTAAAGGGGTCGGCTTCTGTGGCACTGCCAGCCCCCACCACTAGACTCCCAGTCAGGGCTTGGTGCTAAAAAAAAATGAAAAGCAATAAGATTCTTATTGTTACAGCAATCAGAAGAATGACACATACTACAACTACCATACCTATTCTAAACATTGACCTCTCTCCTTTTAGTAATGAGGCTGCTACTACCTACCCAATGTCTTCTCTCTCTCTCTCACACACACACACACACACAATGCACATTTATGTATCAGAAATATTGTGAGATTCTAACTTACCTCTTAGGAGAAAAAAAAAAAGGACTAGTAAAGACCTATTATTCTGGTTTTAAATGGAATTTTAAATCATCCCCAATCTACAAGCTTCAAAAACTATCTTAACTACTGAATGACAACAAAAGGGCTGAACTGGAAAACCTTACTTTAGTTCTGAGGCTATAGCCCAATTTCAAACCAAAAACTCAGTAACAAAAGGAAAAATATAGATGCCTTCCTACTGGGGAACAATATGAAAACCCTAATTAACAACAATCTATCTGGAATCTTCAAGATGATATTTTTTTATTACCGCCCCTCCCTTCCTCTCTCCATATGTGTGTGTCTATATATACATATATACACACACATATATGTATGTAGACATATATGTGTCTATATGTAAATGAAATACGTATGTTACTTAAATAAGGTTTAAATAAAGCAGAGGAACTCAATCTGTATGAGCTACATGGTTTCAACTAGCTGCATTTGACAGTCTAGAAAAGGTAGAACTATGAGTACAGAAGATGGTCAGCAATTAAAAGAAGTGGGTGGAAGGGGTGGGGTTGGGGGAATATGATCGTCATGGCAGTCTAAACCTATAATAAGCACAGCAACAAGAGGGAGCCCTGGTATATACTATAAACCCTGTATGACAATCATATCCATGTAGGATCAGTTAAACAAGTGAACCGATGTGGGCAGTGTCAACAGGAGTAAGGCTACACATATACAAAGACAGGGAACGGGGATTTAGATAATCTTGGTACCTTATTTCTGCTCTGCTATACACCAAAAGCTGCACTAAAATTATTTGTGTGGACGCCTTTAATTCCAGCACTCAGGAGTGAGAGGCAGGCAGATCTCTGTGAGTTTGAAGGCAGCCTGGTCTACAGAGCAAGTTCTAGGACAGCTAGGGCTACACAGAGAAAACCTGCCTCAAAAAACAAAAGCAAAAAATAAAAATAAAAATAAATTTTTAGAAGACCTTTAAGTTGGGTGGAGCAACTTTTGCCTATAATCCAAGCACTCAAGAAGCAGAAGCAAAAGGATCTCTGAATTGGAGGCCTGCTAGGGGTACACAGTAAGACCCTCAAAAAAATAAATAAAAATCAAAAACCATAAAAGCATAATTACCTAAAAAGCTACTGACATGTCACTTTACAAAAAGAGCAATTAACTGAATTTTGGTCAGTAAAGACTTCTCCATCTGAGCACTGTCCCTGCCATCTTGGCAGGTCCCTAACAGCAATGCTGCCCAGTAGGTATATGAAATTAATCTCAAGGACTTGACTCTTCCAATCTCCTTGGTCGGGCACTTTAAACACCAAAGTTACTGGCACTAATCAAAAGACTATGTCACATACATGGCTAATGAACTAAGTACCTCGAGGCCTAGAAAGACACAGAGTTTAGCCCCGCAACCCACACCACGAAGTACAGGCTCACCAATAGCAGGTGGCACAGTGAACACAGACGTGTCCTGTTCATATTTAACAAAGACAAGAGGAAGATAGGAGAGAGCAGGAAACAAAGAAGAGTGGGCTGGCTGGTCTTATGTCAGCTTAACACAAGCTAGAGCTATCTGAAAAGAGGGAACCTCAATTAAGAAATGCTTCTGTAGCCAGGCTGTGGCGGCACACACCTTTAATCTCAGCACTTGGGAGGCAGAGGTAGTTGGAGCTCATGAATTCAGGGTCAGCCTGGTCTACAAAGAGCTCCGGGACAGCCAGTGCTGTTATAAAGAAACCTTGTCTCAAGGAAACAAAACAAACACAAAAAGCCTTTGTAAAATCCAGTTGTAACCTAAAAAAAAAAAAAGAAAAAGAAAGAAAAATAATTTTTGAAAAAAGATCCAGCTGTAAGGTTCTTTTCTTAGTGATTGATGGGGAAGGGCCCAGCCCTGGATTGCTTGACCTGCATTCTATAAGAAAACAGGCTGAGCAAGCAAGTCAGGAGGAGCAAGCAGGTAAGCAGCACCCTCCATGACCTCTGCATCAGCCCCTGCCTCCAGGTTCCTGTCCTGTTTGAGTTCCTGTCCTGACTTCCTTCAGTGATGGACTGCAATGTGGAAGTGTAAGCCAAATAAACTCCTTCCTCACCAATTTGCATTTTGGTCATGGTGTTTCATGGCAGCAATAGAAACCCTAAACTAAGACAGAGAGGGAGGAAATAAAGGAATGGTCTGAAAAATCAAAACATGTTAACAGTGGCTTTTCTGTGAATGGGATTATAGATAACTTTTAATTCATGTATGTGTACTTTTCTCAGTTTTCCAAATACTCTGAAATAAATGGGTGTCACTTATATATCCAAGACAGTTATTTTTTTAGTGAAAAGTTAAGTAGCTTGCATCCAGGAGTGACAAAGTACTATGTATTAGATGAAACATACTCCAAATAACCATAAGTTCTAGGTGAAACATCAGAACAAAGAAGAGGTAGCAGGTGATACAGAAGAGAAAGGAGCCTAGCAAGTTTCCCAAAGCTGCCAGGTGGCATGAGGGCAGTCCCCAAACTACAATCTGTGGAAGGAAGACAGAGAAAGCAGAGACTGCTGGAAAGAAGAGGCCCTGTCTCCCCTACCTAGGTCTGACTGGCAGATATTAGGAGTCTGGCTGACCTCAACCACATGCAGAAAGACACTCAGGCAGCATACAGAGGTCAACATAAGAAACTAAAAAGTTAAGTGCTACCTGCCTTAAGGGAGAGAAAAATATGCAGCTGGAACACAGTAGCCAACCATGGTAGGCCACATTCCTAACACTCAGGAAACTAAGGCAGGGGAATGCAAATACAAGTCCAGCCTGGACTGCATAAGAAAATCTTGTCTGTTGTTGTTGTTGTTTTTCTAGACAGGGTTTCTATGTAGCCTTGGCTGTCCTGGAACTAAGTTTGTAGACCAGCTGGAAACCCTGTTACCTAGGGAACAGTAAGACGTCTCAGCAGGTAATGATGTTTGCCACCATGCCTGATAACCTGATAAATACATGGAAGAAGGAGAGAAATTAAGTTCCCTAAGTCGTTCTCTGACCTACACACATATCCATGTACACATACACGCAGGCAGAACACTGCATACATAATAAATAACTCTTTAAAATAAACAAAGTAGCTTACAGAGAATCTAACTCAAAACGACTGCTGTCTATTCAAGAATGCACTCACCTCATTCTGGAGAAAGACTTACATCATCAGGAACCTGCAGCTCTTTAAATAAGTAATAAAATGGCTAAATGGCTAGACCACAGTTTCTAAGACTGGCATTGTAATTAAAGGTAGAATGGGGTCAAGGGAGATGAAAAAAACCTTCCTGTTAGAGGAAGAGACTCACTAACCTTTCATCTTTTTTTTTTTTTTTTTTTGGATTTTACAAGACAGGGTTTCTCTGTATTGTTTCGGAGGCTATCGGTCCAGCCCGGCCTCGAACTCACAGAGATCCGCCTGCCTCTGCCTCCCGAGTGCTGGGATTAAAGGCGTGCATCACCAACGCCCGGCCACCTTTCATCTCTTAATTCAGTCTTTCTGACACCAGGATTTGGTATAGACAACACAAATACAAAACCTACCTGAACCTTCTTTTCAAAAGTATATACAGTGGGACCGGAGGGGTGAATCCATGGTTAAAAGAATTTTCTGCTCTTGTAGACCAGAGTTTTGTTCCCAGCACCCACATGATGGCTAACAAGCTTCTGTAACTCTGGTTCTAGTGATTCCAATGCTCTTTTCTGGTCTCAAAGGCACCAAATGAATGTGGTACACATACATACATGCAAGTGAAACACTCATTTGCATAAAATAAAAATCTTAAGAAAAACAAAAACATAAAAAGCCAGACTTGGTGGAGCACACCTTTAAAAATCCCAGCACAAGTTTGAGGTCAGGGAGGTTTTATATAGTGAGGCCACTCTCCCCTCTTCCCCCCCCCAAAAAGAAAAAGGCAAAATAATACTCTTCCAGAGGACCTGAGTTCAATTCCAAGCACCTACATGGTGGCTCATAACCATCAGTAATGGGATTCTGGCGCCCTCTTCTGGCTTGCAGGAATACATGCAGGCAGAACACTATACATATAGATGATAGATAGATAGATAGATAGATAGATAGATAGATAGATAGATAGATAGAGTTTTGCCCATAGTTAGATGATGGCAGCACACGCATTTAATCCCAGCACTTGGGAAGCAGAGACAGGTTCATTTTTGTGAGTTCAAGGCCATCCTGGTCTACAAAGCAAGTTATAGGACAGGCTTCAAAGCTAAAGAGAAACCCTGTCTCAAAAACAAAAAAACAAAATGGGGGGTTGCAGGAAGACCCTCCTCAGCAGCTCTGGGAAACAGCTGATTCACAGAAAGCTCTGTATTCTGACTAGCACAAACATTAGCTGCAAACAACAAAAATCCACCCTGAAATTCTTTTTAGAATGCTTAGTGATGGGGGATGTCCTTCTTTATGCTGTGACTATATGTTTCTCTTATTGGTTGATGAATAAATGCTGACTGACCAGTAGTCAGGTAGGAAGTATAGGCAGGGCTACCAGATTCTGGGGATGGGAAAGGCGGGGAAGCAGTCAGCAGAGGGAGATATCATGTAGCCGCCAAAGGAGTAACATGCTAGAACATTACAGGTAAGCCACAGCCTCGTGGCAATACACAGTTTAATAGAAATGGTTTAATAATTATGAGAGAGCTAGCCAGTAAATAGCCTGAGCCATCAGCCAAACATTTTATAATTAATAAAAGCCTCTAAGTATTTACTTGGGACTAAAGGGCTTTAGGACCTGGTAGGACAGAAAGTCCACCAACAGCTTAGTGTAGCTGTCAGGACAATATATATGAGAACAGGAAGGCTGGAACATTCAGATATATCCATCAATATTCTTGGCTAAACATGATATAACACATGTCAGGCTCTATAAGCTAACCTCTTCTGACTCACAAATTCTACACCCCTAAGAGTACTTTCCTAGCGGGGACCAAAAGCCCAAACCCGAACACCAGCTGAATAGACTACAGCTCTCAAACTGATAAATATGAGCAGCCGCTATAAGCAGAGTTATAAGCACTAACATAAAGAAGCAAGCCACACTGTAATGCTAGCAGTTTGGAAGCAGAGACAGGAGGACTGCTGCAGTTCAAGGTCAGTTGTTCTTTGATCCCCATATGTACATGTAACTTTAACTAATCATATATTTAAATAGGTATCAAATATTGAATAACCCATTCTAATTCTGTACATCTGAATTCTTTTTCACAATAAACCATTGAAAAGAAAAATAGAGAAAGTCATTGCATTGCATTTAAAATACCATTAATAGTACTCAAGACATGGTTCAATGACTAAAAAAAATAGTGTGCAAGCCTAAATGGCCTGAGCCTGATCCCCACAATCCACAGAAAAAGTTGTATATAGTGATGTCCATCTATAATCCCAGCATTTCTATGGTGAGATGGTAGGTGAACATAAAACAATGACTCCCACCAGACACAGTGGTACACACCTTTAATCCCAGTACTTGGGAAGCAGAAGCAGAACTCCAAGCCAGCCAGTCTATACAACAAGTTTCAGGCTAAACAGGACTATACAGTCTCAAAAAACAAACAAACAAACAAAAAAAGTAGTGACTCTCAAAAGTTGTCCTCTGACCACCCCCCCACACACACACACACTAAACAAATATTTTTAATGGGCTAGGCTGGCATGGTGTTCACACCTTTAATCCCAGCACTCAGGAGGCAAAGGAGTTTGAAACCAACCTGATCTACATAAAAAATTCCAGGCTAGTCAGGACTACATGGCAAAACTCTGTCTAAAAATTAATAATAAAAGACCAATAATCAAGCACTGACCACACATTTATGAAAATTTTGAATACTTCTCCTTCCTTACCAAGGTCCTCACTTTTGAAGACACACTTTTGTCTATCTCCAGAGTTCTGCTTTCTGCTGAGTTTTATATTTGTGGCACAGCCCTCACTTAGCCACAGAGCACTCTGGTTGATACTCTTCTGCATGGATACACATAGCCATTGCCCATGCTGCTATCAAAGCATCGTTGGTTCTTTCCAAGGGCAGTTACCCACAATTCTACTTAAGAACATTACTACTATACCTATGTTATGGTATGCACAAAATTTAAAAAAATTCTCAGGCATACATTGCTGGGTCTGGGATGTGATCATCACCCAACCTTTTCCAGCTGAAACAAAAATGTTTCCATATGCCTAGATCAAGCTCACTTCTCCAAAAGAGGGTGAGAATCACACACACTCTTATGAACGCATGCCATCCAATTTCATCTAGGGTCATCAAGTATGTTTAATTGTGAATCTGAATGGCTTAATCTATACTGAACACATTTTCATATATTTGTAGGTACTCTGTACCTTCCACAGTCCCACTGCTCTTACATAGACAGGCCTCTGTATGACATACAAATGCATTAATACATCGCATTTCTGCAAATACAGACGAGGATTCCACCCATAAATTTTCTTTTTGTTTTGTTGCTGTTGTATGTTTCAAGACAGAGTGTTACTATGTAGCTCCGACTGTTCTGGAACTCAGAGATCTGCCTGCCTGTCTCCAGAGTGCTGTGATTAAAGGCATGTGCCACTACACCTAACTGAATTGTTTGAAACTTTCTAGTTTAAGATTCATCTTCAGTGCCTGGAGAGATGGCTCTGCACTTAAGAACACAATTCCCAGTACCCACACCAGGTAGCTCATAATCACCTGTAACTCCAGTTCCAAAGGATCAGACAGCCTCTGTATCAATGCAATACACATACGTGCGTGTGTGTGTGTGCGCGCGTGCATACACACATAAATAAATAAATAAATAAATAAATGTGATGAAATTAAAACCTTTAAAAACAAGATTTATCTATTTCTGAGCTCATTATAATGTATTCACAAATAGCAGAATCAGGTTACTGCTCCCCACAAAAATGATCATGCTCTCTGAGAAAATGGCTGACCTCAAGGCTGGATCAAGGAACAAAAGAGATGTATTCTATTTATGGTGCAGGTTCTCACTAGGTAGCTCTGCCTGACTTAGAACTCACTGTGTAGACTAAGCTAGTCTCAAATTTGCAACAATTTCCCTGCCTCTTGATTCCTAAGCACTGAAATTACAGAAATGAAATTACAGCACAATAGATGAATTTTAAACATTCTGTAGGGACGTATCAAACGTACACTAGAGTCAACTTAAAGAGGCCTCAGGCAGCCAATTACAAACATCCTGAGAATTGGAAAAAAAAAGTGAGAGCTGTAGAAAGGGGCTGGGTAGTTGCTTGGCAAAAAAAAAAAGAAAGAAAGGAAGGAAGGAAGGAAGGAAGGAAGGAAGAAAGAAAGAAAGAAAGAAAGAAAGAAAGAAAGAAAGAAAGAGAAACTTAGGGTGAAAAAAGTGGACACAGTGACCAACATGTGGGTTATACCAGAGTGTGAGCCTGTTAAACATTTCAGACTGCCAATGATATGCTCCCTGTTATAAATGTTATAAAATATTCTACAATTTAAGGTAAAACACCATATTTAGACTCAAGAGAAATCAAAAATCACATTATTAGACATAGAAGCATCACTTGAAAAAAATTCAGTATCCACTGATGAAGGGAATTTCCTCCAACCTGAAAAAAAGACGTCTATAAACTGATGGCTCCCACCCTCATCCTGCAGAGAAAGGTCCAAAGAACAAGATTTTCAGGGTTTCCATCACTATAAAACACTATCACACTGAAGTCTTGACCTATACAGCATAGCAGAGCAATGGATAGAGAGATGATGAAGCGGCTAAGAGCACTGATTGCTCTTCTAGAGGACTGGGGTTCAATTCCGAGTAGTAGTTCATAACCATCTGAACTCTAGTTCCAGGGGGATCTGATGCCCTCTTCTGATCTCCCTGAGCACTGATTGCACATAGTGCTCAGACATACATGCAGGCAAAACACATAAAATAAAAATAAATCTAAAACAAAATTAGAAAAAGTAGGACTTTCTATTTGTAGAAATGATTCTCTGGGCTTGAGAGATGGCTCAGTGGTTAACAGTATTGACTGCTCTTCCAGAGGTCCTGAGTTCAATTCCCAGCAACCACATGGTGGCTCACAACCATCTATAATGAGATCTGGTGCCCTCTTCTGGTGTGCAAGCATACATGTAGAACATTGTATACGTAATAAATAAATAAAATCTTGAAAAAGAAATGATTCTCTATGCAGAAAACCCCATGACATCTGTAACAAAGCTCCAAAAATGAATTAATGCGTTCAGCAAGGGTGCAGAATATAGCTTAAAAATAGCCAAATGTATTTCTATGTGTCTGCAATCAACAGCTAGGAACTGTTTTTAAATACAATTTATAACAACGACAACAAAAAAATGATACACTTTAACATAAATCTAACAAGTTAGAACACAGCATTAGCATTCTGAAAATTACAAAGCACCAATCAAAGAAACCAAAGACCTAATGCAGGGAGAAGAGTCATATTCAAGAACTGAAGGACAGACAGTACAGCAGGGCTACCAGTTCTCCCCTAACTGGTTTTAACAGATGCAATGCAATCCCTGTCAAACCCAAGCAAAATATCAAGTCTATTCTGAAACAGGATAGAAAACAGAAGAACCAAAACAAAACAACAAAGAAAATAGAACCAAGGTGAGAATGTATGGTACCTGGGCCAGTGAGATGGCTCAGTGGGTAAAGCCTGATGACCAATACTGATCACTTAAACTAAACTTCAGGATCATGGTGGAAGGAAAGAACAGACCCTTGCAAGTAATCCTCTGACATCCATCATGATATGCACATGCCTGAACAGAAATACACACACATACACACACGCCTATACTGAGGGTGGAAGAGGGAGAAAGGGAGAGGGAGAGGGGGGAGAGAGAGACAGACAGACAGACAGACAGACAGACAGACAGACAGACAGACAGACAGAGACAGAGAGAGACAGAGAGAAACAGAGAGAGACAGAGACAGAGACTGCCCTGGCACCAGCACAATCAAACACCAATATGTAATAAACTAGCACCCACAAACATCTGTCACACCATACAGAACTTCACTGGAAATGGATCATAGGCCTAAATATCACATTACTGAACTTCCAGACAGAAACACAGATCTCTGTGACTTGAACAGAATTCTTAGGAATGATATCAGAAGTACAGTACATCATTTTTCAGTCTTTGGCTACGACCAAGTACAAGCACAATCTATTAAAAAAAAACTATACTTCATCAAAATTTTAAATACTTTCTCTGTAAATGATAGTCAAGAAGAAAAAAACTGCAACTAGCACAGTACTCTTGTACCAAAAATTTGGTATCTATATCATGCAAAAAAAAAAAAACTTCTAAATTCAACAACAAACCAACAACTAAATGAAAAAAATGAGTCAGATCAACACTTCACCAAAATGATCTGCCAAAAAACACAGAAAAAATACTCAAGATCATCAGGCTGAAAATTGCCTCATACCTATCACTACCTGGAAAAAGGGCTATGGCTTAGATTGTGATGAAGTGGGGAGTGGGGAACACAAAAGCACAGGAAAAAAAAATATAGTCCTCTCCTATAAAGCTAAGCATACACTCCACATAAGACTCAGTAATTTGACTCTAACTAGTAAGTATTCGTGTAGATGAAATGAGCACCCATGTACATACAAAATGTTATCTGTAAGAATTAGAGCAGTTTTCTTTGTGACTCCCTAAAACAGAAATAGTCAACATCCCACCAAAATAAAAAGGTAAAACTGCTCTCTGAGAACACCATGAGACAACAGTCTACCTTGTAAAAACATGAGGCTACACAGACTTAGTGTCTTAAAGGTTTTGCAGAGAACATGGGTTTTATTCCAAGTACCTGCTCACAACTGTCTAACTCCAGTTCCAAAAGATCTGATGCCCTCTTCTGATTTCCACAGGCATCAGGCACAATTGGAACACATAAAATAAAACTAATAAAAAATTGTAAACATACCAGATTCTCCATACTAAGGATGCCTGCCACGAAGGGAGACAGATAGGAAAAGCAACCTGGGTATGCTGCCTTCCTTCTAAGAAAGAATGGGTTAGACCATCTCAATCTATAAGCTTTGTGGCCTTTGTTTCAATAAAGTATGAAGACTGACACAGTCTTGATGAAGAAAAATTAGGTTCTTTCTCCAGTTTGGCCAAACTGTAAACAAATCTGCTTCCCTTTACCAATTTCTATTTCCTAATTTCTTTTGGAATACAGGGAACCTGTGATGACAAGATATGGTCCCAAGTATTAGGAAGCAGTAACAGTATTCTTCGGCAACTCCAAGAGCACTTGGCCAGAGGACATGAAAGGTCAGAACATACAAGAATGCATAAAGGACTGTTTAGTGGAAACAAAACCTTTTTTTAAACTGTGTTGTGAAGTGTACAACTCTATGGTTGTCAACATTCACACAACTATAGCCCAAAGAAAAGTGAGTATCAGTGAATATTAAATAAACAAAACCAAAGAAGTACTTAAAGTGTCATGTAACTCACTGATTAAAATGGGTATCTATCTACATATGAATGAATGTAACAGTGATTAGCTAATGCAGAAGGAATATAGGAAATAGAAACCTCATTTGGGCCGGGCGGTGGTGGCACACGCCTTTAATCCCAGCACTCTGGAGGAAGACGCAGGTGGATCTCTGGGAATTTGAGGCCAGGCAAGTCTACAGAGAGAGTTCCAGGACAGCCAAGCTACATAGAGAAATACTGTCTCGAAACAAAAAATAAAAAACAAACAAAAACATTAAGAAAAAGAAACCCCACTTCGGAGGTGTTATAGGAAGAAGAGGGAGGACCAGAGGAGTTCAAGGTCTTCTTAGGCTATGTAATGAGTCTGAGACTAAGATCCTGTCTTTATGCCCAGCATTGGTGGCACATGCCTTTAATCCCAGCACTCAGGAGGGAGGCAGAGGCAGGCGGGTCTCTGAGTTCTAGGACAGCCTGGTCTTCAAATAGTTCCAGGACAGTCTCCAAAAACTACAGAAAAAAACCCTGATTCAAAAAACAAACAAACAAAAAAAAAAAAGCAAGTCTTAGTGATTCATAACTATAATCCTACCAGCACTTGGGGAGAAAGGTAGGAGAAATGCTGTAAATTTGAGGTTGGCCTAAGCTACAGAATAAATTCCAAGTTAGTCTGGGGTAGACTAAAAATCTGCCTCAAAAAGATAAGAAGGGAAAGGCATAAACAAATAAATAAATAAATAATAAATCGAGAGGATTAAGGCCAGACATGGTGGTACAAGTCTTTAATCCCAGCACTCAGGAGGCAGAGTCGGAAGAATCTTTGTGAGTTTGAGGCCAACCTGGTCTACAGAGTGAATTCCCAGACAGTCAGGGCTGTCACACAAAAAAACCCTGTCTCGAAAAACCAAAAGATGATTTAAAATAAATAAAAATAAGGGAAAGGAAGAAAATGAAGAGACAGGGAGGTAATCCACTGTGGAGCTTTATAATAGTAACCGATTTAGAGTGATTCATCAATAGATGTTTGAAATAGTGGGTTTGAGGACATTTCCATAACTTACATCCTCATTTATGGAAGGAAAATTAATGTCCACTGAACAGGCCTGGTGGACACCACCTCAGATGCTTCAAATTAACATCACCAGTTGGGACTAGGCAACACCATGACCTGGTGACACAAGACACTGAGATGAACACACTGCTATTTCTGTGACATTCCTCTAAAATCTACCTGATTTGAATATGATACTACGGTATGTCAAACCAACCCATACAACAGAACACTCTACAAAATAACTGGTCTGTATGCTTCAGAAACATCACGAAAGACCAATAAACCAGTCTAGATTAAAGAAAGTCAGAGAGGCATTACAAGTAAGGAATATGGATATCCTGGATGAAGTCCGGGGCTAGGGGAAAAACTGCAAAGGACCTCTGTAGTACCAGAGATGGAATCTGAATTTCAGTTGCCACTCATAAAGCAGCACCAGGTTACTGTGGCATTTCCTGACTTGAAGGACCTGCCCTTTTCTACCAGTTGAAGTTTTTAGGGACAAGGGTCATGATACCATATGGTACTATATAATCGTAGAATGGCATGCAACTGAGCAAAAGATAACAGCAGTGGATCAGAAAAGGTACAGGGTCTTCTTCTATGACTACAGCAACTTTCATGTTTGAAATTATATTAAAATTAAAAACAAAAACAAAAATATCACCAAGGACAAAACTGCTTTCAAAAACCAGCACACTCTCTCCAAAGCTCCTAGAATTTAGCATGTGTGTGAATCCCAGAGTCACGAATGCATTCTGCTCTCCTCTATTAAGAAATGTTAGTCCTGATGACCTACCTATAGGTGACTCACACCAATATTTCTTCCAGCTAAGGAAAATACCTACTATGTCTTTCCACTTGCTCTGTTTTGCACTGTTTTCAAAATACAGATAAAAGACACAAGAACAAACATTAAACACAGCACACAAGGAACCCTAAGCATACAATAACAGGACTTTGAATGTTAAAGGACATGCACACTACAAGCTACCACCACATTGCAAGTCACAGAAAACAATGCAGTAAGGTCCGTGTTGTCATTCATTCATGCAACTGAATTTCAGAACTGTATATGCAGAAAGACTTTTACTGTTTAAAATAAGAAATGGGCTCTGGAAAAAAAAATGCCGAAGAGCAAATAGTAAATTGAAGGTTAAAATATCTGGATGAAAGAAACGTTTGGGATGAGACTACAATTTAGAACCATCAAAAAGTACCTGAAACAGTTGCTGCTGGGATGAAAAAGCAGCAGAAACATTTGGCGGAAGCTGGGTTGCTATAGCAACGGGAGTCCCAGTCTGCCCATCCTTGCCTGTCACAACCTTTACCTGAGAGAAATATTTTGAGAAAAAAAGGTAACATAATTTTTAAGACTGCTCAAAATTATTAGAATTTCATTGCTGACAGCTCACTAATTTAGGTGCTTAAAAACAGAATGTTTTTTGCATCGAAACCTGTAAAGGGACACTGAGCTAACTGACAGGTTCATAGCATAACAATCTCACAGCTGCCAATCTTCAGAACTCCAGTCTAGATCACAGGCAACATTTTAGATTCTGCAACATCCAACTGTAAAATGAGAGTGGCAGACACTCAGGAATCAGTGTTCCACAACTGGTTTCTTGAAAGATCTGCACTGCAATAATGTTCTATTGCCTACCACATGGGTCACACAGCAAAACTGTTTTTAGTAGAAGCTGTGAGAGGATGTATGTTTCTTCAAAAGTACAGATAAGGAGGCTCAGCATACAGACAACATTGGTTACAGACACAAAGAAAACTCAGTTTCACTGTTCCAGGGCACTAGTGGTGGTCTTCAAAGTCATTGAGACCTTCTGAATAACAAAGATGGTACAGCCTAGGTCCAGTGTTGAAGAAGACACAGATGGCCAAGCCACACAGAGACATCCACAGATGCTAGTGGGACTCTGGAGCAAAGGCAAACTTTTGCTCATCAAAAGCAGGTTTCATTGCCAAAAGGCTGACAGCAGTTTAAATTATTTTAGCTCTATCATAGAACAAAATAAGCTCCACCAACATAATAAACACTACACAAGACAAAAGCACAAAAGACAGTGCATCACAGTACAGGCCGCTAAGATCCCAGTATACCTCAGAGAACTGCAGAACTGCTATGCTGTTATGAGTACTTACTGTGCAGCATTCTAGGACCCCAAAAAAAAAAGTCTACAAAAGCTTCTGCCTCAAATATTACCCCATAGGTATTTGCAAAGTGTGAGCTTAAAATACAATTTCACATCTAACACTACATCTAAAACCTAAAAAAAAATTAAATTTCTTATAGTTGTTTGACACTATAATTGTGAACATCCCACACAAAAATACAGCTAGTGATTTAAATCCCTTGTTTAAAAACCTTGTTTTTATGAACAGATCTACACAAACATATCGTGAAATCAGAAGCCGGGGGAAAGAGTTAAGCTTTCCTGGGGGCTGCCAAAGGACAGGCAACAGTGTCATGTTGGCTAAGGACCACATACACAGACAGAAGTGAGAAGCCTAGATAGCACTAGCTGAGCTCTCTGCCCAGGATGGGTTCTGGTTCTCAGTGACAACACCTAGCTCTGAAAAGGGATCAGTCACAATTCCAGTCCTTCATCTTCCTCACCAGACAGCTACACTGAACAGTTCTTCCTCTACATGAAGAAAGAAGGAAATCACACACTTTATTCCTGTTTGGATCCTATGACACCCAAACCCTAAATTACCCCGAGCTCACGCATTTTCCGTCTACTGTTGCACACCATTTACTTTGCTTTACATAGCCTTTCTAGAGTACTGAACTGCTGTTTCTTACCTCATCATTGATAACTTCAGATTTCTCTTCTTCCTCCTCTTCCTCCTCCTCCTCTTCAATATCCAAATCATTCTGCCTAAGATATGCTTGTAAAGGGGCATAGTGCTTCTTTTTAAAAGCCAAGAAATCCATCATGTTCCCCTGAAGATGTTGCAAGAAGAACAGTTCGATCAGGTACTCCTTGAAGACTTCCTTAAGTGCCTCCATCTCCTTGTAGTGGTAGTCCAGGCACTGCTTCCTCATCTGTGCCATCTCCTGGGAAGCTGGAGGGATCTCCTCCAACTTCTTGGGAGCCTTCTTCATTCCTGAGCTTCCCAAAGATGTGAGAGGCACACTAGAAAGGCCTGGAGGCATGGTGGTTCTGGATGGACTGGTAGGTGTTGGTGGGGATGTCATCCCAAATGCTGAAGGCCCCCCAACGCCAGGGAGCAGCACACCTGGTGGCCTCTCAAATCCCAGAGATCTGTTCAGTGGCTGTCCCTGAAGCACCTGCTGCTGTTGCTGTATCAACTGGCCCTGAATAATGCTGCTGATTTGGGGTGGCAGGCTGGCCGTGGTGATGTGGTTTGGGCTGGCCAAAGGTTGCAATCCAGTGCCTCCTGCAGCTGCAGGACTCTGAGGCCCTAGATGGTGGATAGTGCCTCCCGACTGTGCATGAGGTTGGGAGAGTCTCCGTTCTCGGACAGCGATGGGGGCTCCTGAATGCTGGAGTTGAACCTGAGCTCCCTGGGCCATCTGCGTCAGGCCTGGTGCCTCCTGAAATACAAAGTGACCACCACTTGAGGGGCTTAAGCTGATTTGCCTCACAAGCACACTGGCATCCACAAAGCCTCCAGTGGGGCTGCTGCTGCAGATGCCCAGCCCAGGACCTGGGGCACCTGCACGAACATTCTGCAGAGCCTGCCCTGGCCCAGGGCTAGGCTGTGTAGGGCTTTGAGTCTGGACCTGCTGCGACAGGGGAGAAGTAACTTGAATGTACGATGGAGAGCCATGTTCAAAGCGCCTCTGCTGTGCACCAAACTGAAAACCTGGAGAGGTGGGGTTGGGCAGTGGCAGAGGGGCCAGTGTGATCTGCTGGTTTCCTCCCACAACAGGGCCAACATTCTGTAGTGTGATGTTCACATTCTGCCCAGCCACAGGACTTCTGCTCATTAGCTGCTGTATCTGGTACCCAGGGGACTGGGGTGCAGATGGGCTGGCTGATGGAGCAAAAGGCGCTGCAGGCGATGGGGGTAAGTTGGGATGGGTTGGCTGCTCCTCTTCACTTCCAGTGAAGGACCTAGACCTCTGCAGCTGATGCTGGACATTCTGAGGACCACTGCCATGGTGCATTATCACCTCCCTTTTCTATCCAATGTAATATTCCCCTAGAAAATCAAAATTAAAATCAAGACATTGGAAGGCAAATACCATCATTTGATTACCACTTAATATAGTTACCACTTAGTAGCACTGAAATGATACTTCAACATAGGTTCCCACTGGTCTGATTCAAACAAGAGCTCTTTTCATTACTTTACATAAAAGAATAGGTGGCCACTTACATGTTACCTATAACTCCCTTCCCCATCTCTTTTCCTCCACCTAAGATTCCAAAGGAAAGAAGACAAAGGGAAGAAGGGTCTCCCTAGGCCCTGCCATCATATAGAAGTAGAAGTCCATTAAGAAAGAACTAAGAGCCGGGCAGTGGTGGCACACGCCTTTAATCCCAGCACTCAGGAGGCAGAGGCAGGCGGATCTCTGTGAGTTCGAGGCCGGGCTGGACCGATAGCCTCCAAAACAATACAGAGAAACCCTGTCTCGTAAACACCAAAAAAAAAAAAAAAAAAGAAAGAAAGAAAGAAAGAAAGAAAGAAAGAAAGAAAGAAAGAAAGAAAGAACTAAGAACTATGACACTACACAGCAGATTCAGCCCAAAGAGACAGTGGCTACTTTGTAAATGACCCTGTAATTGGCCATAGTGCCAAAACACTCTATAAGTGGCTCTTAGGATTCACTAGTTTAGCCAGGCCTTATATGCCAAACAGCTACATCTGCCTCCCAAGAACAGACCAGAGTAGTTACACTACTGATCCAAAGAAGGAAGCTGGGAGCAAAAAGTATGTTCCCATTAAGAGACCACAAGTCAACAGTGTCATCACTGTGAGGAGAGCTCAACTGGTGATGATTATACATGGATCCCAATGTGTGGCAGTCTTCCTGCCAATCATGTACGGCAACAAAAGGGTCCCCCGATGGCATAACCAAAAGGAAGGCAGCTGGGCGTTGGTGGCGCACGCCTTTAATCCCAGCACTCGGGAGGCAGAGGCAGGGGGGTCTCTGTGAGTTCGAGGCCAGCCTGGTCTACAAAGTGAGTTCCAGGACAGCCTCCAAAGCTACAGAGAAACCCTGTCTCGAAAAACCAAAAAAAAAAAAAGGAAGGCTAAGCTGAGCTGGCTACAGACAGTGATGAAACAGCAGGAGACTTGGGGAGGAATGCAGGCTTTAGAAGGAAAGAGAAGACTAAACAGAGAAGCACAATTCAGGTGTCAGCTCAGCCTCTCAGTCTGCCTATTTTCTACCATGGTGCACTGCAAACACAGAATATCTTCTTACTCAGAAAAACAATGGTGCAAATCCATAGCACCTGACATTCAGCTCAAGATAGGTTATAAGAGGAACCACAGGACAGTGCCCCCAAGTCATGGCAATGAGAGTAAAGGTACACCTGCTACCAAGCCTCAGAATCTGAGTTCAATCCCCAGGTCACATGTGGTGGAAGGAGAGGCCCAAATTGTCCTCTTACCATCTATACACACACATCACAGCACATGAATGTATACACATACAAGTATCTAATTAACTTAAGGGCAT
Organism: Mesocricetus auratus; assembly: GCF_017639785.1. Taxonomy (NCBI): domain Eukaryota; kingdom Metazoa; phylum Chordata; class Mammalia; order Rodentia; family Cricetidae; genus Mesocricetus; species Mesocricetus auratus. The sequence continues at coordinate 2,330,382 of NW_024429206.1, forward strand.
AATTTTGCTACCAAGATAAGCAACAGTCTCATCAAGGCTATCACTGCTAATCTCTATCAGAAAATGAAAAAGAAGCTATGCCATGAACCTGAAAAACTTACAAAATTTATACAACTTTCAAATAAAAAATATATCACCAAGCCAGAGTGGTAGCACACACTCAACCCCAGCCCACCAGAGGCTGAATCAGGAGTGCTGCTGCAAGTTCAAGGCTACGCAGTAACTACATAGCAAGACCCTATCTCAAAAAAGAAATGGGACCAGAAAAAAAGAAAAAAGCCAGGCAGTGGTGGCACATGCCTTTAAATTGCAGCACCTGAGAGGCAAAGGCAGAGGAGGCAAAGGCAGAGGAGGCAGAGGCAGAGGCAGAGGCAGAGGCAGAGGCAGAGGCAGAGGCAGAGGCAGAGGCAGAGGCAGAGGCAGAGGCAGAGGCAGAGGCAGAGGCAGAGGCAGAGGCAGAGGCAGAGGCAGAGGCAGAGGCAGAGGCAGAGGCAGAGGCAGAGGCAGAGGCAGAGGCAGAGGCAGAGGCAGAGGCAGAGGCAGAGGCAGAGGCAGAGGCAGAGGCAGAGGCAGAGGCAGAGGCAGAGGCAGAGGCAGAGGCAGAGGCAGAGGCAGAGGCAGAGGCAGAGGCAGAGGCAGAGGCAGAGGCAGAGGCAGAGGCAGAGGCAGAGGCAGAGGCAGAGGCAGAGGCAGAGGCAGAGGCAGAGGCAGAGGCAGAGGCAGAGGCAGAGGCAGAGGCAGAGGCAGAGGCAGAGGCAGAGGCAGAGGCAGAGGCAGAGGCAGAGGCAGAGGCAGAGGCAGAGGCAGAGGCAGAGGCAGAGGCAGAGGCAGAGGCAGAGGCAGAGGCAGAGGCAGAGGCAGAGGCAGAGGCAGAGGCAGAGGCAGAGGCAGAGGCAGAGGCAGAGGCAGAGGCAGAGGCAGAGGCAGAGGCAGAGGCAGGAGGCAGAGGCAGAGGCAGAGGCAGAGGCAGAGGCAGAGGCAGAGGCAGAGGCAGAGGCAGAGGCAGAGGCAGAGGCAGAGGCAGAGGCAGAGGCAGAGGCAGAGGCAGAGGCAGAGGCAGAGGCAGAGGCAGAGGCAGAGGCAGAGGCAGAGGCAGAGGCAGAGGCAGAGGCAGAGGCAGAGGCAGAGGCAGAGGCAGAGGCAGAGGCAGAGGCAGAGGCAGAGGCAGAGGCAGAGGCAGAGGCAGAGGCAGAGGCAGAGGCAGAGGCAGAGGCAGAGGCAGAGGCAGAGGCAGAGGCAGAGGCAGAGGCAGAGGCAGAGGCAGAGGCAGAGGCAGAGGCAGAGAGGCAGAGGCAGAGGCAGAGGCAGAGGCAGAGGCAGAGGCAGAGGCAGAGGCAGAGGCAGAGGCAGAGGCAGAGGCAGAGGCAGAGGCAGGAGGCAGAGGCAGAGGCAGAGGCAGAGGCAGAGGCAGAGGCAGAGGCAGAGGCAGAGGCAGAGGCAGAGGCAGAGGCAGAGGCAGAGGCAGAGGCAGAGGCAGAGGCAGAGGCAGAGGCAGAGGCAGAGGCAGAGGCAGAGGCAGAGGCAGAGGCAGAGGCAGAGGCAGAGGCAGAGGCAGAGGCAGAGGCAGAGGCAGAGGCAGAGGCAGAGGCAGAGGCAGAGGCAGAGGCAGAGGCAGAGGCAGAGGCAGAGGCAGAGGCAGAGGAGCAGAGGCAGAGGCAGAGGCAGAGGCAGAGGCAGAGGCAGAGGCAGAGGCAGAGGCAGAGGCAGAGGCAGAGGCAGAGGCAGAGGCAGAGGCAGAGGCAGAGGCAGAGGCAGAGGCAGAGGCAGAGGCAGAGGCAGAGGCAGAGGCAGAGGCAGAGGCAGAGGCAGAGGCAGAGGCAGAGGCAGAGGCAGAGGCAGAGGCAGAGGCAGAGGCAGAGGCAGAGGCAGAGGCAGAGGCAGAGGCAGAGGCAGAGGCAGAGGCAGAGGCAGAGGCAGAGGCAGAGGCAGAGGCAGAGGCAGAGGCAGAGGCAGAGGCAGAGGCAGAGGCAGAGGCAGAGGCAGAGGCAGAGGCAGAGGCAGAGGCAGAGGCAGAGGCAGAGGCAGAGGCAGAGGCAGAGGCAGAGGCAGAGGCAGAGGCAGAGGCAGAGGCAGAGGCAGAGGCAGAGGCAGAGGCAGAGGCAGGAGGCAGAGGCAGAGGCAGAGGCAGAGGCAGAGGCAGAGGCAGAGGCAGAGGCAGAGGCAGAGGCAGAGGCAGAGGCAGAGGCAGAGGCAGAGGCAGAGGCAGAGGCAGAGGCAGAGGCAGAGGCAGAGGCAGAGGCAGAGGCAGAGGCAGAGGCAGAGGCAGAGGCAGAGGCAGAGGCAGAGGCAGAGGCAGAGGCAGAGGCAGAGGCAGAGGCAGAGGCAGAGGCAGAGGCAGAGGCAGAGGCAGAGGCAGAGGCAGAGGCAGAGGCAGAGGCAGAGGCAGAGGCAGAGGCAGAGGCAGAGGCAGAGGCAGAGGCAGAGGCAGAGGCAGAGGCAGAGGCAGAGGCAGAGGCAGAGGCAGAGGCAGAGGCAGAGGCAGAGGCAGAGGCAGAGGCAGAGGCAGAGGCAGAGGCAGAGGCAGAGGCAGAGGCAGAGGCAGAGGCAGAGGCAGAGGCAGAGGCAGAGGCAGAGGCAGAGGCAGAGGCAGAGGCAGAGGCAGAGGCAGAGGCAGAGGCAGAGGCAGAGGCAGAGGCAGAGGCAGAGGCAGAGGCAGAGGCAGAGGCAGAGGCAGAGGCAGAGGCAGAGGCAGAGGCAGAGGCAGAGGCAGAGGCAGAGGCAGAGGCAGAGGCAGAGGCAGAGGCAGAGGCAGAGGCAGAGGCAGAGGCAGAGGCAGAGGCAGAGGCAGAGGCAGAGGCAGAGGCAGAGGCAGAGGCAGAGGCAGAGGCAGAGGCAGAGGCAGAGGCAGAGGCAGAGGCAGAGGCAGAGGCAGAGGCAGAGGCAGAGGCAGAGGCAGAGGCAGAGGCAGGAAAATCTCTAAATTCAGGCCCATCTAGTCTGTAGACTAAGTTCCAAGATAGCCAGGGCTACACGGAAAACCCCTGTGTTGAGACATTTTTGTATACAGTGTGAAGGTGTATTGCTGTGATTGGTGCAATAAAAAGCTCAACGACCAATAGCTAGGCAGGCAGTATAGGCAGAATCTTCAGGGAGAGAAAGAGAAAGAGGAATCTAGGCACCCAGGAGTCACCAGCCAAATATGGAAAGGAGACAGGAGGTGCTAGATGGAAGAGAGGTAATGCCATGTGGCAAAAAGTAGATTAAAAACATGGGTTAATTTAAGTTATAAAAGCTAGTTGAAACAATCCTAAACTAAAGGCCAAGCTTTCATAATAACTCTCCATATTGTTATTTGTGGGCTAGTGGTTCCAACAAAAAAGTATATTATATTGCAATCCTGTCTTGAAAAACAAAAAAATGGGGGGAAAAGAGAAGGAAAAGAAATGAAGTGAGAATGAGAATATGAATCACTTATGAATATACAGGGGGAGCTTCGAGCCACAATGTACTTTCAAAACAAGCTATGATAACTGCAACTGTTTGACTATGAAAAGTTCTCCAAAGGTCATGTACTAAGAAGGACTTAGTCCCCAGCTGGTGGCACAGTTAAGAGCTAGTGGAAACCCAAAGATGGGACCTAAATAGAGGAAGTAGGTCACCGAGAGTGTGGTTTGAGGATATGTCTCCCTTTTCCTCCAAGACGAGGTTTCCCTGTATAGCCCTGGCTATTCTAGAACTTTGCCTCTTGAGTGTTGGGACTAAAGATACAAGAGAATGTCTTATCCCAAGTCCCTTCTTGCCTTATTCATCTGTTCCTGATAGCCAAAGAAATGAGCAGTTTGTTTCTGCACACCCTCCCTGCTGCTCTGCTCTGCTTCACCACCACCCAAAAACAATGGACTCATGAACCATGAACTGTACCTGAAACATGAGCCAAAAATCAAACTTTCCACTTTTCAGTTAATTTGTTTCAGAGTAACAGAAAGCTAGTAAGGGTTTATGATTTTTTGGACAAGTATTATGGGGGTACAAAAGCAAATATATATACAAAGTATATAAGGATGATCTTCCTAGAAAAACCCTAGAAAGTCAGCTGGGTGGTGGTAACCCATTCCTTTAACCCCAGCACTTAGAAGGCAGAAGTAGGCAGATATCTGCTGTGGAATAATTCTTCTGCACACTGTGAATATGTATTACTCTCATCAGTTAGTAACTAATTGACTGGTCAGTAGCTGGGCAGGAAGTATAGGCAGGACAACCAAACTAAGAATGCTAGAAGGAAGAAGAGCAGAGTCAGTGGAGTCACCAAGAGACACAGAGGGAGGAAGACATGCGGGAGGACATGTAAAGCCATGAGCCAAACGGCAATACATAGATTAATAGAATTTAACTTGTAAGAGATAGTAATAAGCCTGAGCTATAGACCAAGCACTTACGGTTAATATTAGGTTTCTGAGCTATTATTTGAGAGTGGCTGCCAGCACAGGAAAACTCCAACTACAGATCTCCAATGAATTGGGGACAGCCTGATCTATGGAGCCAGTTCCAGTACAACCAGGGCTACATAAAGAAACACTGTCTTGTAAAACGAACAAACAAACAAACAGGGCTGGACAGATGGCTCAGCGGTTAAGAACACTGACTGCTCTTCCAGACGACCAGGGTTCAATATCCAGCACCCACATGGCAGCTCACAACTGTCTGTAACTCCAGTACCAGGGAAGCCAACAACCACAGCAAACCACCAATGCACATAAAACAAAAATAAAGAAAAGCAAAAAAGATCAAAACAAAAGTGTTGGTGGCGCTTACCTTATAATCCCAGCACTCAGGGGGCAGAGGCAAGTGGATCTCTGTGAGTTCAAGGCCAGCCTGGTCTACAAAGTGATTCCAGGACCTCCAAAGCAATACAGAGAAACCCTGTCTCAAAAAAATAAAAAATAAAAATAAAAGAACAAAACAAAATCCCAGAATGTCAAGGTAACAAAACAGAGGAGCAGAAAGTTCCTCCACTTACAGGAATTCATAATCTGGACATAGTGGCCATGATCCCACCACTATCCAGAGTTCAGGGCAAAGGGGCTATGAATTCAAGGCAGCTACAAAGAGACGGTGCCCTAGCTTCAGAAACAATATCAAATAAAACAAGACACAAAACCAGAGAAAGAGACAGGAATAAAAAGTTATAATGACACAATGAGAAAGGTCAACACAAACTCATCAAAAAGCATGTATCAAATAATTAAGCATTTTTATCAGCTAACACTCAGTTTTACATTAAATGTAAAAGACATAAAACAGAAATCTAAAAAATGTATTAATCCCTGAAGGTAATTCAATTTTGTAATCGTAATCCCCTAAGTAATAAAGTTTTAGCTGGAGCAATAGCAGGATTTGAGAGGATTGCAGGCTAGGGAGATAGTTTAGTTGTTAAAAGTGTTTGCTGCACAAGTAAGAGGACCTGACTGTCAATTCTCAGGACCTATGTAAAACCAGGACACAGTAGAGCATGTCTGTAATCCCTAGGCTCCTACACTGAAACGGGAAACAAGAGACAGGAAAATGCCCAGAAGGCCACTAGCCACCTAACCTGGTATATATAGGTTTGAAGACACCCTATCTCAAACAAAGTGGAAGGCAAAAATGAACACTAGATATTGTCTTCTGACCACCACATAGCATCCACATTCAAACATGCACATATACAAAAGAGAGCACACATCATACACACCACACACTGATGGGGAATGATGTCCTGTATGTCGTGAATATGTTTCTCTTATTGGTTGATGAATAAAGCTGTTTTGACCAATGGACAAGCAGGATGTAGCCAGGCAGGAAGTATAGACAGGGCTACCAGACAAGAAGAATGCTGGGAAGAGTGGCAGAGAGTGAGTTGCCAGTGAGATGCCATGTAGCTGCCAAGGAAGAAAGAGACCTGGACTTCACTGGTAAGCCAAGACCATGTGGAGATACACAGATTAATATAAATGGGTTAATAATTAAGAGAGAGCTAGCCAACAAGAAGCCTGAACCATTGGCTAAATAGTTTATAATTAATATAAGCCTCTGTGTGTTTATTTGGGACTGAATGACTGCAGGACCAGAGGGACAGAAACTTCCATCATCATCATCATCATCATCATCAACAACAACAACAACAACAACAACACACACAACAACAACAACAACAACAACACACACACACACACACACACACACACACACACACACACCCCTATACAATTTTAAAATGTTAAATACCAGGAATAGAGGTACACACCTTTAATCCCAACACTCAACAGGCAAAGGCAGGTGGATCTCTGTAAATTCATGGCCAGCCTGGTCTACAGAGCAAGTTTCAAGCCATCCACACATATATGATGAGACCCTTCTCAAAAATAAATAAGGATAGTTGGTGGTGGTGCATGCCTTTAATCCCAACACTCAGGAGGCAGAGGCAGGCAAATCTCTGTGAGTTTAAGGCTAGCCTGGTCTACAGAGTGAGTTCTAGGATAGTTAAGGCTACACAGAGAGACTCCGTCTCAAAAAAAAAAACAAATAAAAACAACTAAGTAAACAATAAAAACGTTAAAAACTCAAAAGTAGAGGTTAGAAGATAAGTAAGAAAGTGTTAAAAAATCAAAAGTAGGGTCTCAAAGATACAGCTGGGTAACAGCAGCACTTGCCTATCATGCACAAGGCCCTGGAAACAGTGCATCTCAGAAAGGACATCTGAGTATACTACTACAAAGGGCTATGACCAGCACTACAAAATATACTTATGAAAGACAACAGAGCCACTAAAGAGAAAATTGAACATCTGCTTAACAACTTACCACTTACAAAAGCAAGATAAACTAAAACAAGCCTGCAGCAAGCCCTAAACCACGCAAGTGGCAGACAACTACACATAGTGCTGAAAGGGGTCTGTGAAGTAAAGTGGGAGGACAGAAGATCTCAGATGGTCCTTAACCCACAAAACGCCCCCATGGGAGTGAATTTACAGGGCAGTGTCAAAGTGGAAAGGGCTTGGAAGTGAGTCTTATTTCTAGAATTTGTCTTAAGAAAACTGACCTATTAATTTAACATTTCTGCTTAAAAATCTGACCCACAGGCTTCAAGATATGGCTTAATGGTTTTAAGGGCAGTGGCTGTTCCTCCAGAGGACCAAGATTCGATTCCCAGAATCCATATAGTGGCTCACAACCATGTGTAACTCCAGTTCCACGAACTCTGGTGTCCTCTTCTGGCCTCCTCCAGCATGCACATGGCATATAAACATACATGCAGACAAAACATCCATACAAATAAAATAAAAATAAGTCTTTTAAAAAAAATTAGCCCACAAGATTATTTACCAGGTAAGCAAATCTATCAGCTTGACAACCTGAGTTCAACAAACAGGACCCACATAGCAAAAGGAGAGAACTAACTCCCAAAAGTTACTTTGACACATAACATACACACGGACATTAAATTTTTAAATGTAATTTAAAAAATAATAATTATCACATAATACCAAAAAGGTAAAACGCAAACAAAAACAATGTTCAAGTTGTAGATGGAGAACATATTAAAAAATGGGAAATATAAGCCGGGCGGTGGTGGCACACGCCTTTAATCCCAGCACTCGGGAGGCAGAGGCAGGCGGATCTCTGTGAGTTCGAGGCCAGGCTGGACCGACAGCCTCCAAAACAGAGAAACCCTGTCTCGTAAAACCAAAAAAAAAAAAAAAAAAGGGAAATATAACACAAAACTGAGGTCAGATCCCCAGAGTCCACAATTTTTTATTTTTTATTTTAATTTTTTTTTTTTTTTGGTTTTTCGAGACAGGGTTTCTCTGTGGCTTTGGAGGCTGTCCTGGAACTAGCTCTTGTAGACCAGGCTGGCCTCGAACTCACAGAGATCCGCCTGCCTCTGCCTCCCGAGTGCTGGGATTAAAGGCGTGCGCCACCAACGCCCAGCCACAAAACATTTTTAAATGAAAAATAAAGTGCCTCGCAAAATAAAGTATAGATACCCCAACAGACAGCAGGGACCACCAACAGCAAAACTGCCTGTGTTTCTTTTCTTTTTTGGTGTTGTTTTATCTTGTTTTGCTTTTGGAGATAGAGTTTCTGTCCTGGCTGTCCTGTACTCACTCTGTACACCAGGCTGGTCATGAATTCAGAGATCCACCTGCCTGCCTCCCTAGTGCTATAATTGAAGGAGTAAGTCACTATCACCCAGCTTTGTATTTCGAATTTTGACTCAGCGTTTTGTTTTTAGGAGACAGTCTAATTATGTAGCCCAGGCTGACCTATGTATCTCAGAAAGGCCTTGAACTCACAATCCTCCTGTGCACTGTTAGTTTTGTCAATGGCACACGAGCCAGTTAAAGACTGTGCAGAGGGGAAGTCAGGAGGGTGAGTCCTGAGATGTTTACAAAAAAAAAGGTGATTGGTCGCCAAGATCGAACCACATGAGATCACTGGCTGTGTTCACTACGTAAAGCATAGGGCACCTAGGCGCATGATAGGCTGATCTTTAAAACCACTGGCTAGCTGTTGTCCTGCTCTGCAGTTTTTTGCTTTAAAAAAATGCTTGCTGTGGGACAATAAATGAGTTCCTGCTTGACTAGACTCCCAGCTGCATCTGATTGTCTCCTGGATCCTGAGAGGCCAGGGAACCGGCTCTCAGTGCACTTACCCTTCCTTGGACCCAGCTCAGCCTTATGAGCTTGGGCTAAGACCCTGCAAATTTTGTAGGCATGCAGAAATAAGGTAAAAGAGTGTTAAGGGTCAGTTAGGCAGTGGTGGTGCATGCCTTTAATCCTAGCACTTGGGAGGCAGAAGCAGGTAGATCTCTGAGTTCGAAGCCAGCCTTGTCTACAGAGTGAGTTCTGAGATGGCCAGGGCTACACAGAGAAACCCTGTCTTGAAACCAGGGGGTTAAAAAAAAAAAAAAAAAGCTAAAGAGTCACAGAAGTTTAATCCAAGGTTCCAGGGGGGAAGCAGAAAAGAAAAAGCAATGTGTATAACACACGGGATAGGTTTGGGGTTAAGAACTGAAGGTGAAGCCTAAGCTGAAAAAGCAATTCCAGGATGTTGGAGATGCCCAGAATATGGAGCATTTTCCAAGGAAAATAGCAGGCACCAAAAGGAGCTGTCTCAAGAAAGAATCCATAGAATACATAAGGCTGACCAAGGCTGTTGAATCACATGATACCACGAGTCCCAGATGCTGGATACGAAGTTACAGGTTTGGTATTTGCTCTGCTGGGCTTCAGACTTGCTTTAGTCTGGTCTTTCTTTGCTATCTCACATTCTTCCATTTTAGAATAGCAATGTTTACTCAGTGTATATTGGGAAAGTACTTAATCATTTTGTTTTTTTGGGTTTTGGGGTTTTTTTTGTTTTTTTGTTTTTTTTTTTTTTTTTTTTTTTGGTTTTTCCAGACAGGGTTTCTCTGTGGCTTTGGAGGCTGTCCTGGAACTCTCTTGGTAGTCCAGACTGGTCTCGAACTCACAGAGATCCACCTGCCTCTGCCTCCCGAGTGCTGGGATTAAAGGCGTGCGCCACCATCGGCTGGCGTACTTAATCATTTTTTGTTTTGTTTTTAACAAGGGTTCACAGCTATGACCTTGCCTTAAGTCTCAAAATACTCTTTGAACTCTGAACAGTATTGAGATGGTTAAGACCATGGGCTTGTACAGTCAGAGTGAATACATCCTGCACTATGAAATGTCCTAAGTCTTTGGGGAACAATGGCAGAATATTACTGTTTATTAAAATATCCTCCACCCTCATATGTTTGATGAATATTTCATCTCCAACTGGTGGCACTGTTATAGGATCTTCAGGAAGTATGACTTAGCTAGCAGTAGGTTGCTGGAGTCGGGCTTGAAGGTGGTATCTCCACTTCTAATTACAGCCCAAGCTTTGTACCTAATGCACTGAGATGTGAACTATGTATACCATGTGCTCCAACCATCAGAGACCAAGCCCTCACAGTCACCATGACTGTATCTTCTAAACTGTGAATCGAGATAAAATTTTCTTCTCAAGTTACTTCTCTCAGATATTTTCTCACAGCAACCACAAAAGTAACCAGTGTACTGTATGTTGGCTTGTTTCACTTTACATAATGTCTCTAATTCCATAAAATGTGTGGTAAATGATGTGACTTCATTCTCTTTAGAACCCAGTCCTCCACTGTGCACAATGTGTATAATGTGTACATATCACATTCTTCCCCACTTATTCTCAGAATCCTCCATTGTGTATATACATCACATTTTTAAAATTTATTTATTATGTATATAGTGTTTTGTCTGCATGTGTCCCTGTAAGCCAGAAGAGGGCATCAGATCTCATTACAGATGGTTGTGAGCCACCTATGGTTGCTGGGAATTCAACTCAGGACCTCTGAAAGACCAGCTAATGTTTTTTTGCTTGGTTTGGTTTTGGTTTTGGTTTTTTTCGAGACAGGGTCTCTCTGTATTGTTTTGAAGCCTGTCCTGGAACTCGCTCAATAGACCAGGCTTGGTCTCGAACTCACAGAGATCCACCTGCCTCTGCCTCCCGAGTGCTGGGATTAAAGGTGTGCGCCACCAACACCCAGCTATACATCACATTCTTGATTTGGGATATTCTTCTGTATGCTGCAAATATGTGTTTCTTTTATTGGTTGAAAATAAAGCTGGCCTGACCAATAGCCAAGCAGAATATAGCTTCCAGGAGGAAAATCTAAACAGAGAAGAATAAAAGAAGGCAGAATCAGGAAGATGCCACGTAGCCACCAGAGAAGCAAGATGTGAGGTAACAAGCCACAAGCTTAGTGGTAAAATACAAAGTATTAGAAATGGGTTTATTTGCCAGACGGTGGTGGTGCACGCCTTTAATCCCAGCACTCAGGAGGCAGACGCAGGTGGATCTCTGTGAGTTCGAGGCCAGCCTGATTTACAGAGAGTTCCAGGACAGGCTCCAAAGCTACAGAGAAACCCTGTCTCAAACTCCCCCATCACCCCCCAAAAAATAGAAAAAGTAAAAAGAAATGGTTTAATTTGGGCAGGAAAGATGGCTCAGTGGTTAAGAGGACTGGCTGTTCTTCCAAAGGACGTAGGTTCAATACCCAGCACCCACATGGCAGCTCACAAGTGTCTGTAACTCCAGTTCCAGGGTATCTGACACCCTCACACCAATGCACATAAAATAAAGTTAAATCAATTAGTTTTTTAAGAAAGAAATGGATTAGCCGGGCGGTGGTGGCGCACGCCTTTAATCCCAGCACTCGGGAGGCAGAGGCAGGCGGATCTCTGTGAGTTCGAGGCCAGCCTGGTCTACAAAGTGAGTTCCAGGACAGCCTCCAAAGCCACAGAGAAACCCTGTCTCGAAAAACCAAAAAAAAAAAAAAAAAAAAAAAAAGAAATGGATTGATTTAATTGTAAGAGCTAGTCGGAGATATGCCTGAGCCATTGGTCAAGCAATTGTATTTAATATTAGCCTTTGAGTGATTATTTAATAAGTGTCTATGGGAACTAACAGGCAGGACAGAAAACATCCAACTACACTTTCTTTTCTACTCATTCCCAGAACCCCTGTGTGTGTGTGTGTGTGTGTGTGTGTGTGTGTGTGTGTGTGTGTGTGTGTGTATCACATTCTTTCCTACTCATTCCCAGACAGGCACCTGAACTGATTCTCTATCTTGGCTGTTATGAACAGTACTACAAGAAACATGGCTGTGCAGGTGTCTCTTCTGTATGCTGACTGCAAATTCATTTAGATACATACCCAGGTGTGGGACTACTGAGTCATAAATAGTCCCATTTTTTAGTTATTGAGGTTCTCACATTCTGGGTCCATTTTGGCAGTATTAATTTACATTCCCCCCAACTACATACCACAGTTCCCTTTTCCACAACCTCACCAACATGTTATGTCTTTTTGTTAACTGCCACTTTAACTAACTGGGATAAGACTACATCTAACTATGATTTAAATTCACATGTCCCCAATGAGATATTTTAACTCAGTTTAAACTCTAATTTTACTTTTATTTATTTTCTTGAGACATGGTCCTACTAAGTAGCCACTGGTCCATAAAGAGCAGGTTTGAGGAGTTAGCCGTTGGTACTGGTTAACTGGTCTCTATCTTATATGAAGACAACTCAGTGAGAGCCAGGACCCAGATGGGATCAAATCCCAGAAGCAGAGGGTGTTAAAAACAACACTAAATGTTTCAGAAGCATAAGGGGTAGGGATGTAACTCAATGGTTAAGTGCTTCCTTAGCATAAGCAAGACCCTGAATTTGATCCCCAGTACCATATACATTCACAGAGAGATTAAACGTATGAAAAATGATGCTTTCAGCAAAGTATGGTGGCACATGCCTGCAATGGAAGCACTCAGAAGACAGAAGCATGAGTATCACAAGTTCAAGCCCAGACAGATCTACAAAGTATTCAAGGCCAGCCATGGCTAAGTGACCAAATAATAAAAAATTAAAATAAAGAAGACAGTGCTTTCACTGTTTCTTTTTAACAGTCTCAAAAAACTCATCAGCAGGAGGAGCTAGAGAGGGCTCAGCAGTTGAGCACACTGGCTGCTCTTCCAGAAGACCTAGGTTCAATTCCCATCACCCACACAGTGACTAACTATCCTCTGTAACTTCAGTTCCCAGGTATCTGATTCCCTCCTCTGGCCTCTGTTGGAATCAGGCAATCAAGTGGTACAGAGAAAGCAAAACACCTATACACCTAAAATAAAAAAGGGATGCTGCTGCTCTTCCAGAGGACCAGGGTCTGAATTCCAGCACCCACGTTGGGTAGCTCACAACCACCAGTAGATCGGACAACCTCTTGTCTCTGCAGTTACTCACACAAGGAGACAAACACATGAACACACACAAATAAAAGCTGTCGGGCAATGGTGGCGCACGCCTTTAATCCCAGCACTCGGGAGGCAGAGGCAGGCGGATCTCTGTGACTGTGAGTTCCAGGACAGCCTGGTCTACAGAGTGAGTTCCAGGATGGCCTGCAAAAATCACAGAGAAACCCTGTCTCAAAAAACAAATAAACAAAAAGTTTCTTGAACAACCAGAACAAAGACTTCACAAACGGTGGAGCCTAATCAGATGAGAGGGAAGATGATCAAAAGCCCAAGAAAAATTGCTACAGAGAAAAATAAAGGAAGCACACAAAATTTCTCTCCCACCCCGGTATACAAGGTAGCTGAGACGTGACAGGGTCAACTGAAAAGATTACTATTGTAGGTGTGGATAAGGTGGCCAGAAAACAACTGGGGGGGGGGTAGGGAGAGGGAAGAGGGAGGGAGGGATGGAGGGGAGGGAGGGAGGAAGTGGGGGACGGACGGAAGGACACTGAGGTAAGAGGATAACCTGAACCCAGGCCATCCTGGGACACAAAGTAAGGGTTCACCTGAAAAACAAGTAAATGAAACAGCCAGGTGTAATGACTCCTAACCCCAGAACGGTGGCTGAGGCAGCTGTATTACTACGAACTACAGGCCAGCTGGGGGTACTTAGTTCCACACAGACTGACTCGGACTTCGTTTCAGAAAAACCTACATAAGTGAACAGACATTTTAAAGTTAACACGTAGTTTGCCTTTCCTGGCCATTCATACTATACAGATACCACACACACGCAAAATGTACAAGAATCACGGATTCTTGTAAGATCAAGGCCAGCCTGGTCTAAACAGCAAGTTAAAAGACCAGCCCGGGCTCCGGGGTGATACCCTGTCTTTAAAAACAAAACCCGAAACAAAACAAGAACCGTTTTTCTCACACGTCAAAATCCCAAAACACAGAGAATGCAAACATCCTGCCAGGGATGAGCGCAACCCCCAATTCGTCAAAGTCGCGGGGCTCCCAGGTGCTAGACCTGGGGACAGACCTGCGGGGACAGCGGCTCGGAAGCTGACAGTGCACCTCGGGGCGCCGGCCCGGGGAGGTCCCGGGTGCCCGGCGTCCTTGCCGCTCGCTCTACCTCAGCTCCCAGCTCTACGCCGAGAAGGAAGCCGCGCACCCACCGCCGACCAACGGTGCCGGGGGCGTTGAGAGCCCCGCCTTCCCGGCCGCTCCGAACTGGCAGCCGCGCGCCTGCCGAGAACGCGGCTCGCGGGAGTGCAGACGAGGGAAGGGCCTTCCCGAGGCCGGACCACGCGCCAAGCCCGGCCGCCGGTCCCTCTCCGCGCCGCCCGGCCCCTCGGCCCCGCCCGCCCACGACAAAGCGCCGCCGCGGCCTGGGCCTGACGCGACGCGGGCGGCAGCACCGCCGAAGGCGACCCGCCCGGCACGCCACCGCCGCCAGCTGCCTACCAACCCGGCCTCTCACCCCGCTGTCGCCGTTCCAGTCACCCTACACCTCGAACCGCGCTCCGCTCGTCAGGACAGCCGGGAGGCCCGAGCGCGCCGCCGCCGCCGCCGCTCGGCGCATCCGGGTCCACGGGCGCACGAAACAGCAGCGCCGGGGTTACGGCAAGCGGCGAGGGACTAACGGCTACAAGTCCTGCAACGCTGGTCACAGCCGCGCGAGGTCGCCGGCTCCAGATGGCAGAGGCAAGGGGCGGGGAGGCAAGGGGCGGGGCTACATATAGGCGGCGCGTTGGGCGGTCCGGGCGGGATCCAGAGCGCTGAGGGCTACCTCAGAGTCGCCTCTGAAAGGCCTCAGCGAGCGAAGCGAGTTAAGACTGTTTCGGCCGGGCGTTGGTGGAGCACGCCTTTAATCCCGAATCCCAGCACTCGGGAGGCAGAGGCAGGCGGATCTCTGTGAGTTCGAAGCCAGCCTGGTCGACAAGAGCTAGTTCCAGGACAGCCTCCAAAACAATACAGAGAAACCCTGTCTCGAAAAACCAAAAAAAAAAAAAAAAAAAAAAAAGACTGTTTCGGTCCGCGCCCGGCATTGGTGGCGCACGCCTTTAATCCCAGCACTCGAGAGGCAGAGGCAGACGGATCTCTGTGAGTTCGAAGCCAGCCTGGTCTACAGAGTGAGTGCCAGGATGGGCTCCAAAGCTACACAGAGAAACCCTGTCTCGAAAAGCAAAACAAAAGCAAAAAAGACTGTTTCGGTCAATACGGAGGGCGTCAGCGCGGAAGCAGGGAAGAGCCGTTGGCTCAGCAGGTGGCCGCTAGGGGCGACCCCGTCAGTACGAGGAGCCTCAACGCTAGGGGAAGTTCAGGCAAGCTCGGGGCGTGATGTCACCAGTACAAGGCGGAGCCTCAAAGTTTGGGGACGTTCTGGCAAGCTCGGGCGTGGCCTCGTCAGTACGAGGTGGAGCCTGATGTTTCCCTCCGTTACGCATTCTGGAGGGCGGGGACTCACCATTCTGGGAGCCCAAGACTAGTTAGGAAAAGCTCGGCGGACCTGATCGCGTCCTCTGGGTAGTAGCGTTGTCTTCCTGGGGACTAAGGGACTAGCCCCAGTATCGCTGGGTTTCACAGAGAGGAGGCGGTGAGGTGAGCAGAAGTGTGAAAACACATCCAGGGTCATCATTAAGCAGCAGAGAAATGCAAGTGAAAACCGAGACGAAGGCTGAGGTAGGATTCATTGCTGTGCAAGTTTGGGGCCAACCTGGACTGGAGAGTGAGACTTGTTTGTTTGTTTGTTTGTTTGTTTGTTTGTTTGTTTGTTTGGACAGGGTTTCTCTATGTAACAATCCTGCTGTCTTGGAACTCGCTTTGCAGATCAGTCTGGCCTCGAACTCACAGAGATCCTCCTGCCTCTGCCTCCGCTGCTAAGATTAAAAGAGCATAGCCACCCAGCATTGCCAGCTAAAACACATTTTAAAAAAGAAAATTAGCCAAGCATGGTGGCACAAACCGGTGACTCCTTTGGAGTCACATGTAAGATATTTTGTATAGCAAATGTTTAATTTATGATTTCTAACAGCAACAAGTTAGTTACAAAGTAGGGACAAAATAATTTATGGTTGGGGGGGTCACCACAACATGAGGAACTATATAAAAGGGTTGCAGTTAGGAAGGTTGAAAAGCACTGCAGTGTTAATACCAGCACTTAAGAGCCTGAAGGAAGAAGATCTGGGATTCAGGGCTAGCCTCATCCACAAAGCATGTTCAAGGGTGTCCTGGAATACTCGAGACTCTGTCTCACAAAAACAGGAAGGAAATGTGTTAGGAAGAAGGGTCCAGAGGAAGGTGTACAAGATAAAGGAAAGGGAAGGTGAATGTGATCAAAATAAACCTGCATGAAACAGTCAAATAATAAATTATCTTTTTAAAACCCAACAAGGAGTTGGGGCAGCTGGAAAGATGGTTTAGCTCTTAAGAGCATTTAGGGATCTTCAGAAGGTCCTGAATTCAGTTCCCAGAACCCACAATCAGGTGGTCCACAACCATTTGTAACTAGCTCCAGAAAATCTGGCACTTTCTTCTGGCTTCCAAAGGCATTTACACACACAAGTAAATAGTAGAATAATTTAAAAAAACAAAAACAAAACAAGAGGGACTGGGCACTACTGCTCTAACAGAAGACCAGAGTTAGGTTCGTAGCACCCACATCAGGGAGCTTACCTGTACACACACATTTTTTCCAGATAGAGGTTCAACCTTGGCTATTCTGGAATTCACTCTGTAGACCACAATGGCCTCAAACTCACAGAGATCTGCCTTCTGCCTCCTCAGTGCTGGGATTAAAGATTTTATTTTGTTGTTTTTTGTTGGTTTGTTTGTTTTTTGAGACAGGGTTTCTCAGTGTAACAGTCCTGACAGTCCTACTTGCTTTGTAGACCAGGCTGGCCTCACTTCCAGAGATCTACTTGCCTTTCTCTCCTGGGTGCTGGGATTAAAGTTGTGTGCCACCACTGCTGACCTGAGATTTCCATTCTTTTTTTTTTTTTTTTTTTTGAGACAGGGTTTCTCTGTAGCTTTGGAGGCTGTCCTGGAACTCACTTTGTAGACCAGGCTGGCCTCAAACTCACAGAGATCCACCTGCCTCTGCCTCCTGAGTGCTGGGATTAAAGGCGTGCGCCACCAACGCCCTGCGAGATTTCCATTCTTTACTGTCAAGATTTTATTTGTTAATTAGGTGTGTGTATGTGTGTCTTATGTGTGGGTATGTGCACATGAATGCAGTGCCCTCAGAGACCAGAAGAGGGGACTGAACCCTCTGGAGCTAGAGGTATAGTCATATATAAACTGCCCAGTAGGGGTCCTGGGAATTGAACATGGGTCCTCAGCAAGAGTGGCAGGAACTCGTATCTACTGAGTCATCTCACCAACCCTTAAAATAAAATTTAAGCCGGGCGGTGGTGGCACACACCTTCAATCCCAGCACTCGGGAGGCAGAGGCAAGCGGATCTCTGTGAGTTCGAGGCCAGGCTGGACCAACAGCCTCCAAAACAATACAGAGAAACCTGTCTCGTAAAACCAAAAAAAAAAAAAAATTAAAAAAAAAATAAAATTAAAAAAAATTTTTTTGACTTATCTATTTTACATCTTGCGTATAAATGTTTTGCCTTCCTGCCTGCCTGCAGCCTGTTGGATCCGAAGTTGCATATAGTTGTGAACCACCATATAGATGCTGGAAATCAAACCCAGATCCTCTTTAAGCAAAATGCTCTTAGCTGTTAAGACGTCTCCTCTCACCAGGCCCTGGACTATAAGTACTTACTTGCCATTCTAAACAAACTAAAAAACTCAGGTTGTGGGATGAAGACATCTGTGCAGGCCTAAAGGCTGAATGTGCTAGAAATTTGAGTATGCCTCACCCATAAAAGGCAAGGGAGGTTCTGGGAGGATAACACTGGACTGAAGGGGGCGTTCCAGGTCTATTGCTGAGGTAGTTTAGTGACAGTGGGTGTGCATTGAGGGGTAAGCTTCAAACCCAAGCTCTGTGCAGGCAGGTGGAAGTCAGGCTTCCAAATTTGTGTTGGTGTCTCAGGGACAGAATGGACAGGGGGAATGTCCTAAGACCAGAAAATGAAAAAAACCAAAGTTCCATTTCACGGCTCCACTGCTCAGGTGGGAGCCGCCACCTGCCGAAGGGCATGAACAATCATGCAGTTTTAAAAAGGAGACCCAAAAGAGGTAAAGAACACCAGGACATGGGAGCACCCCACTTGAGGTCTCTCCAAAGTAGCATGAAGTCACAGCCAAGAGCTCAGATTACCAAGGTAGCCACCTCAAAGAAAATGGGACTGGACACAAAGAGCAGGCCAGGATGGAAGACAGGGGGTACAGGTAGCTGTTGGGAGCACCCTCAGGCAGCTCCCAGCTGAGCAGTGAGTGAGCAAAGGCACAGGTGGGTGGCATGCAGCAGGACATGCAGAACACACCACTGCACCCACCTACATCTACTGCCTGCCTGCCCGCCTGTCAGTCACACCCTCACGCTGACCCTTTGTGCCCGTCAGCGACCCCTCACACAGCGGCGTCCCCAGCCATCTCACAGCCAGACACGGAAACGGGAAGAATAATTCACTAAGCAAAACATATTTAATAGGAAAAAAATCACTTCTTTTTTTAAAAAAGTGTCCTTTCATGCTAAGGTGTATACACACAATGCATGGGCCGAAAGAGGCAACTGATTCCTGGGATGAGAAATGTAATATCCTGAGGTTGTGAAGCCAGGCTACATCCACAAGCTGGTCCCAAAATTCTTGGCTTCCGTGTCCCGAGAGACAGGCAAGTGCAGAGACTCCAGCCTCAACCCTCACAGCAGTGGCCAGCAGCTGTAGTTTCAGTCAGTGTCTCCGTCCCCTTCGCTGCCCTCCAGGGAACTGGGGACCTGTAGGAAGGGAGACAAGAAAAGGACTGTGAGACCCAACTTGTAGGCACTGCCATGTGTGGGGCATGGGGGAAACAATGGAATCCTGGGCATAGTGCCAAGTGCCTGAGCTAAGCCACCAGAGGGACAGAAACCGACTACAACTGAACAGGTAGGCACAGGCAGCCTACACCTTTAATGGTGACCAGACAGACTACTCAGCAGCTTCAGCCCAATGCCAGCCCATGAGCAAGCCTTGCCTAGAGGTCACAGAGTGGGGCAGGAACAGGAGGTAGTCCAGGGACCACACAACCCATTGCTCCAGGGGCTGTGTGACTGGGGATTCCCTGTGACTCAGCTTACTCTCTACAACTGGGGCTGAAGACAAGTGTTTACCCAGCCCACCCAGCCCCAGTATGTACACACGAGCACCCTGTAGACCAGGCTCCCACCTTGGCACCTGTGCCGGCTGCTCCACGGGCAGTGGCATTGAAGTTGTGGATAGGCAGAGTGCTGAGCCACTGGGCCATGGATCGCTCATCCCGCTCGGTGCTGACGATGGTAGGATAGATGTGTTGCTCCTTGAAAGCAGCCACCTTCCCTTCCTCCTGCGCCCAGTCCAGGGGTTCATGGAGCCCATCGCTACCAAAACGCTGATTGTACTTCTCAAAGTGCACCCTCTCCAGGACTAGGCCAAGCCCCGGAGCCTTGGGCACATCCACCTTCTCCTCGCCCCAGCTGCGTTCCAGCACACTCTCAGGGGCATAACCCTTCACAATGGCTACCACCAGGCCAACCATCTTCCGGATCTGGTGCATCATGAAGCTCTGGCCCTTCACCTTGATCACAGCAAACTCCAGGCCCTCCCGTACAAAGGGCTCTTCACAGTACATTTCCAGAATGTAGCGCCGTGCACTGGGCTCTTTTGGCCCCTTCTGTGAGGTGAAGTTGTGGAAGTTATGGGTGCCCTTGTAGCAGGCCAGAAGCCGGTTGACCTGCTGCAGGGTCTCCGCACTTAAGCGATAACTCTCATCCTGTACATCCCGGTCTTTGTGGGCAAAGGCAAAGGTGGGCAGCATGTAGCAGTAGGTCCTGGCATCACACTTGTTCTTGGAATTGAAGCCACCCGTGACCCTCTTCAATCCTACAGGGCAGCACGTAAGAAACCCAGGTGAGTAGGAACACTTCCAGGGTGGGACATCCTGACAGCATGATTCTGGCACCACTTGCCCAGGACAGGTACCCAGTTCTGACTCTGAACTCAGAATCCACACAGTGCTGAAACCCAGATTGAAATAAACACAGATGACAAAAACTTAAGGTTCTGCTGGGACTGGAGCTGGCAAACATGCCAAGCCCAGGCTATAAACCAGAATTTTTTTGTTTTTTTTTTTTTTGGTTTTTACGAGACAGGGTTTCTCTGTATTGTTTTGGAGGCTGTCGGTTTAGCCTGGCCTCGAACTCACAGAGATCCGCCTGCCTCTGCCTCCCGAGTGCTGGGATTAAAGGCGTGCGCCACCACCGCCGGCTCTGCAGCAGCTTTTGACCAGACCTTGGGTCATGAGCCACCTGAAGGGGGCAGCTAGACCCTAGAAAGCGAAGTCTTTCTACAGTACAGCAGGAGATTTCAATAGCAAGAAAATGCCAACTATTGGGCAAAACTGAGGTTCTCACCCCTAGCTGAGGAGCTTTGGCAAACTTACGGCTGCAAAGAAAGTTGTTTTTCTTCAGTGTACAGCCCCTAAGAGGTTACCTGTGCTCCAGTAGATGGTCCTACACCAATGCACATACAAGCAGTGGTAAGTAGGAGGGAAAGGCACTAGGGAGGAGAGGAGACAAGAATTGGAAGGGAGGGAATGGGGGTAGATTTTGATCAAAACACGTAAGAAATTCTCTAACCATTAAAAAAAAAAATGCCTGGGCTGAACACAATGGCAAATGCCTTCCCCCACACTCAGGAGGTGGAGGCCGGCCTGGTCTATATAGTGAGTTCCAGGATAGCCAAGGCTACATACTGAGACTCTGTTTCAAGAAACAAAGCAAAGCTGGGAGGTAGTGGTACTCTCCTTTAATCTTAGCACTTTGGAGACAGAGGCAGGTGGATCTTTGTGACTTTGAGACCAGCCTGGTCTACAGAGTTCCAGGACAGCTGGGGCTGTTACAAAGAGAAACTCTGTCTCAAAAAAAACAAACAAACAAACAAAAAAAATTAAAGAAGTTAAAGGGGGTTGGGACAGGAGAAATGGCTCAATGGTTAAGAGCACTGGCTGTTTTTCCTGAGAACTTGGGTTCATTTCCTAGCACCCACATGTCAGATTACAGCTCTCTGTATCTCACAGTTCTAGAGGACCTGATACCCTAACACAGACATACACACAGGCAAAACAACAATGCATGTGAAATAAAATAAACAATTTTAAAAAAACTTAAAAGGGGCTAGAAATATGGGTTGGAACAAGCATAAGGCTCCAGATTCTAAAAGTTCATTTGCCGATCCCATTATAAAAGAGCACAGCTGGCCTTGTTTTAACCATCTGCCTACATGGCCACAACCATCATGAGAAAGGAACTGTGCACTCAACTAGCTAACCCTAAGGGAGTAACAATGAACATTCACAGCACCCCACCACCTGCCGAGCACCTGCAAGATTCTCCATTTCATTCCCAAAGGGCTTGGCCAGAAGTGGCAGGGCAAGCACAGCCTCTATCCACATGAGGCGGGCCACTCAGGTGCTTGCACAGGGAGGGAAGCTTACCTAGAATCCGAATGTTGGATGGAAGGTGGCTGTTGATCTTGTCCAGAATGTCATCAATTAGCCACACCTTTAGGGATACTACCTGCCCAGCTGCAGAAACACCCTGCAAAGAAAGCAGAGCAGAGGAGAGGTGGGTTAGGGGGTCTTGTCCTCCAGCACAACCCTTGTACCCTGGTCCTGAGGCAGAAGCAGCCAACACTCCAGCTCAGCCAGCAGCACCCCATTCTGGTCCTGCACAGGCGACAAGCAGTTATAGCAGCATCTTGTTCTCACTGTGCTTGTTCTTGTTGTTTGTTTGGGGGACGCTTTGGGGAATGGGTCTCCCCAAGTAATCCTAGCTGGCCTGTAACTCACTAGGTACACCAAGCTGACCTCAAACTTGTAACAGTCTTCCCGCAATGCCTCCTCCTCTGCTGGGATGACAAATGTGTATAAGTAGACCAAGAGTTCTCTTGTTTGTTTTGAGACAGAGTCCTGCTATAAAGCCTTCAACTCTGTAGCCTAGGCTATCTCTGAACTTGAAATCCTTCTACCAGCCGGGCGTTGGTGGCCCATGCCTTTAATCCCAGCACTCAGGAGACAGAGGCAGGCAGATCTCTCTGAGTTTGAGAACAGTCTGGTCTACAGAGCTAGTTACAGAACAGCCTCCAAAACAATACAGAGAAACCCTGTCTCAAAAAAACAAAAAGAAAAAAAATCCTTCTGCCTTAGCCTCACAACTTCTAGGACCATATATATGTATGTATATGTGTGTGTATGTATATGTATATGTATAGCCTGGTTGTGTTATAGAACACATAAATGCTTTCAAGCCCTACCAACCCAACCTACACACAGCAGGTTCCTCTGGAGGTCAATCCAATCATAAAGACCTAGGCCCAGCCATGTGTTTATATGTCCCAGGCCTGGGAATGTGATGCAGCCTATCAAGGTATGCCCTCAAGTGCCACCATCAACCAGGAATTGATTCCAAGCCAATCAGAGACAGCAGTATTTAACCTTGTGATTTGCAGTACAAAAGCTAGGCCATAGCTACATTCAGCCTCTTCTGTGGGATGAGCCACTGTGGCAATATGCTTATCACATGGGTACACAATGTTGTTCAAGACCTCTCACCTGGGCAGGAGAGATGGCTGAGTAGTGATAGCAATTGCTATGCAAGTCTGACTACCTGATTCCCAGAGTGAGCCCATGCTAGAAATGACTACTCAGAAGTTGTCCAGACTTCCACATGTACACACCCATACTCACACACAATAACAATAATAAAAAGTCCTAGTACCCACATAGGGAGGGGAAGACATGTCCCACTGGTAGATGCTCACAGACTGTATGTTGCAATGAACACATCTTGGCTGTGCAGATGGCATAAATGGTATAAGTTGTTGCACTGCAGGCAACTGTTCATAATTTGTTTCTTTTGAAGACTGAAATCCCATCACCATCCAATCACAAAGACAGCCTATGAGACCTGCCTTGTTTAGAACCAAACCAGCCTGTGTTGGTCTTTGCCCTGGAGTTATGGGAGGTATAAGCCACCAGATGTAGGAACCAAATTCTAGTCCTCTAGAAGAACAGTAAATGCTCTTAAATGCTAAATCTTCTCTCTAACCCAATAATCATCTCTTTTGTTGTTTCAGATTTAAAAAAAAAAATCAAAACCAAAATTAAGGGGGGAAAAAAATCCACCCATCTGCCGGGCGGTGGTAGTGCACACCTTTAATCCCAGCACTAGCACTCGGGAGGCAGAGGCAGGCGGATCTCTGTGAGTTCGAGACCAGCCTGGTCTACCGAGCGAGTTCCAGGACATGGTCCAAAAAACAATACAGAGAATCCCTGTCTCGAAAAAGCAAAAAAAAAAAAAAAAAAAAAAAAAAAATCCACCCACCTAAACAATGCAGTCACCCTAATAATCATATCCACTTTGGGGGGGGGCTATTGTACATGGCTGTAAGACAAAGATGTACCACCATTTGCTGCCTTTGGCCTGAGATAGAGCTGTCCAAAATAGCAAAGGCCAGTAAAGACAGAGTCTTATGCAGCCCATCTGGGACCCAGCACCAGCTTAGCAGTCCACGCTCCTGGCCCTCCCTACAACAAAACAAAGTGTTCTTTCCCCCAAATAAATACTAGCATGATAGACAAGCACCACCAACTCAGTCAACCTATGTTATTTTGTATTTTCTAAGTAAAACAGATCACAAACCATGTCACTATTATCAAAATTGCTATCATGCCTCATCAGGCATAGCCTCTGGCTAGGATCCCTTCTGACAGGCGGACCCTGAGGGGACAGGACAAGTGAAAGCTGCAGGCAAATGGGGCACATACCTTGTCTGTGCGAGCACATCGCTGAAAGGACATCTTCCTCATGTCTGTGCCATGGTTTTCAGGGATACAACCTGCCTGGACTAGGGCAGATACCAAATCATCTTCAATGGTCCTGAACTGAGAGGACCCCAGATTCCTCTAAAGAAAAAAATGGACATCCTGTTTTCATGAGCTCTTGGGAATATATGCATGCCAGGAAGCTGAGCGTCATTTCTGGAATCAGCTCCAATGCTACACCTCTCAGCCTGCGCTAACCGTGGTCCAGGGTGTGTGGGACCATACAAGCTCAGACACATCAGATACATCCTACCAGTTCCCAAAAAAAGAATGGATCCATGCTTCGCAGAGAAAACCTTCCCAAGGGAAACAGGCCTATGAGCACCTCAGCCAAGTGTGTAAGAACATCTTTCCAAGGTCTGCCTTCATTGCCACTGAAGTTCACCCCAAAAGGCACCATAAAGTCAGGGACGCTTCCCAAATCACATAAAAAGGTTGTAAGCCAGGCTTTGGTGGCACATGCCTTTAATCCCAGCACTCGGGAGCCAGAGGCAGGCGGGTATCTGTGAGTTAGAGACCAGCCTGGTCTACAGAGCAAATTCCAGGACAGCCTCCAAAACAATACAGAGAAACCCTGTCTCAAAAAAACCAAAAAAAAAAAAAAAAAGTGACCACAACCCTCACTCAGTGCTGTGAGCCAGGCAACTTTGTCATTTCCCTAATGGGTAAACTGAGGCAAACAGGATCTTACTGGGAAGGCACAAAATTCTTCAGACAGCCTACAGTAAAAACTTTCCAGACTGGAGATACGGCTCAGAGGTTAAGAACACTGGCTGCTCTTCCAGAGGTCCTGAGTTCAATTCCCAGTAACCACATGGTAGTTCACAATCATATGTAGTGAAATCCAGTGCCCTCTCCTGGCCTGCAGAGACACATACAGATAGAACACTATATACATAATAAATAAATCTTAAAAAACAAAAACTTTGCCGGGCGTTGGTGGCGCACGCCTTTAATCCCAGCACTCGGGAGGCAGAGGCAGGCGGATCTCTGTGACTTCGAGGCCAGCCTGGTCTACAAAGTGAGTTCCAGGACAGCCTCCAAAGCTACAGAGAAACCCTGTCTCAAAAAACCAAAAAAAACCAAAAACTTCCCATAATCAGAACTGCCCTCCAAAAAGCAGAGGAGCCACCCCAGGAGTAGTGAACACTCTGTGTTCTCACCAATGTCACAGTCTGTACAGATCAAAAGCAGCAAAGTAGCCTTAAGTCACCACTACTATCCACTCACAAAATGAGTTTCACTGTGAAGCCTATATATAATATATATATATTTTTTTTTCTTTCTTTCTTAAACTGGAGAGGGGAAGGTCTGACTCTGAAGCCCAGACTATTTTGAATTTGCAAGCCTCCTGCATCAACTTCATGAATGCCTGGATGGCAGGCCATGTGTCACCATACCAGTCAGTCTATGATTTTTTTTTTTTTTTTTGGTTTTTCAAGACAGGGTTTCTCTGTGGCTTTGGAGGCTGTCCTGGAACTAGCTCTTGTAGACCAGGCTGGCCTCGAACTCACAGAGATCCGCCTGCCTCTGCCTCCTGAGTGCTGGGATTAAAGACGTACCACCAACGCCCGGCTTTGTCTATGTTTTTTAAAGTAAAACAGAACATGACTGTGGCACTGCTTGTCATCCATTCTTAAAATTATTATCATGACTGAAAGCCACTGTTTTGGTTGAACACATCACAGCAATGAATTCCATCCTGTGGATCAAGACTGAGGTATTTTGTTGTTAGTGGGTTTTATTTTGTTTTTGTTTTTCAAGACAGTTTCTCTATGAACAGCCTTGGCTGTCCTGGAATTCACTTTGTAGACCAGGCTGGACTTGAGTCACAGACATCCTCCTGCCTCTGCCCTCCCCAGTGCTGGGATTAAAGGAATTCGCAGCCACCACCCGTCCTCTTTTTCTTTTCTTTTCTTTTTTTTGAGACAGGGTCTTTCTGCATAGCCCTGGCTGGGATTAATGTTGTACACCACCACCGTCTGGCGATGACTCAGTTGACTCAGTGGTTAAGAGCTCTGGAGGACTGGGTTGGATTCTCAGCTCCCAGATGACAGCTCACAATTGCCTGTCACTCCAATCCCAGGGGATCTTACACCCTCTTCTAATCTCTATAGGTAATGCATGCACATGGCACACAGACATACAAGCAGGCAAAACACCCAGAGACACAAAATAAAAATAAAAGTTAAAATTTGTTTCAACCCCTGGTGTGTGGTGGCACATTTATTCCCAGTGCTCTGGATACAGAAGCAGGCGGATCCCTTTGAGTTTTAGGCCAGCCTGGTCTACAGAGCAAGTTTCAGGACAGCCAGAGGGCTACACAGAGAAACCCCGTCTCGAAAAACAAAACAAAAAAATTGTTTTAAGAAAAATTACACCGGGGCCGGGTGTTGGTGGCCCAATGCCTTTAATTCCAGCACTCGGGAGGCAGAGGCAGGTGGATCTCTGTGAGTTCGAGGCCGGGCTGGACTGACAGCCTCCAAAACAAAAAAAGAAAAAGAAAAATCTCGTAAAACAAAAGAAGAAAAAGAAAAATTACGCCCAAACCCTTTAATCCCAGCACTCGGGAGGCAGATCTCTCTGTGTGTTGTGAGTTCAAAACCAGCCTGGTCTACAGAGTGGAGTTCCAGGACAGCCTCCAAAACAATACAGAGAAGCCCTGTCTCGAAAAAAACAAAAAAAATAAAAATAAAATAAAAAGAAGAAAAAGAAAAATTAGAAATGGGAACACTGTTAACAGCAGAAGTGACAACAAGGAACAAGATTCTTCCACACTGGTCAGCGCCCCTTTCAGAAGGTTAACTTGGCGGGTTAGAGACAGAGAGCCTAGGTGCCAGCTTGCCCCAGGGCCCCTAGTGCTCTTCAGCAGGGTGCATCTGCTCCTCAGGATGCTAGACAGGTAGCGCCTGCCAGCTCTCTGGTCTCCACTCTTGGCATCAGTAAACCTGCCCCATGTCACGAAGTTCTGTGCAGATGCCATCCTAATGATTAGGACTCACAGCTCCCAAGGTCACGTATATGGGCCACAGAGCGGGCCTATCCACAGTGGAAGACAACCACCCAAGTCTGGAGGACTCTCAGTGTTTACTATTTCCTGGGACAACCTTGCTCTACGTAACATCAGGGAACCCGGAGCTGGCCCAGGTAGGTGCCGACCGGGCGCAGCCCTCCTCACCTGCATGCCGTGGTAGCCTTTGCCGGAGTAGGCCATGAGCAGCACAATTTTGCGCTTTGGCAGTTTGCGTGGAGCCTCTTCATCCTCGCCGCCCTTGATCCTCTTGGGAGGATGCTGCGTCTCCTCCCAGACCCAGCCACCTCGGACCTTCCGGTCTGGTTGGTGTGAGGCCAGCGCTGGTGGCACCTTGTTTGCAGCCATAGGGGGCAGGCTGAAAAAAAACAGGCATGAGTGACCAAGGTGGTAAAGGATACCAAGAATAGAGGCTTATGGGAGGCCCCAGCTCTTCCAGCCTCAATGGTCTCTGAAGAATGACAGATCAGCTCGGCTCATCAATGACAAGAGCAGAGCTGGGGTGGGGAAACAGTGGCAACTCGGGGGTGGAGTTAGAGGCTCAGTTGGACACAAGCAGGCCAGAGGCAGACAACTCAGGGCAATACGAGGCAGAGGTAAGACACGGGTAAGCATGCAGAGGCAGGCAGGCAAGCAGTGGGAACTCAGGGCAGAGGCGCCGGTCGCGGGGTCTTTACCCGGGCACGCGCGGACCAGGGCACGCCGTCCACCGTCCCCAGGCTCTCAGCAATGCAGCCCACAGGCGGGGGAAGCCCATGCGCGGCAGGGTGGCGAGCAGCGACCCTCGACCTCACGGATCCCTGACGAACTCTGCACCCCTGGACACCCTTGCCCTGTCTTCCTGAATTCTTAGCTCCGGCCCTGTGGCGCTCCTGATCCTAGGTTGACCTGTCACCCCCAGATCCCCTGCCCTCCGCCCGCCAGCCCGCCGCCTCCCCAGAGACGGCGCAGCCGGCGCGTGTGCGGAGCGAGGAATGTCCCGCCAGCCCCACTCACGGCGCCGCGGACCCCCGGAGCCGACCACGTGGACGAAGGCGGAAGCGGGCCAGCGTTGGAAGGCGGCCGAAGGCGGACAAAAAGTCTTTCTGGGACGCGCCTAGTGGGGTGGACCCAGTGGGTGGGGCTTCCCAATCAGGATCAAAGCTAGCCTAGATGCGGCTCTCCCTAGAATCTAAAGGCTGGCCGCTGCTGTGTCTTGAAAAGTGAAACCGCTTCATTAAAATGTGCAGGTTAGGAATGCACCAGGGAGCCAATCACCAGGCAATAACTGTTAAAGCCCAGATAACCCCAGCACTATCTCAGTGGTTCGGAGTGGGCCCTTGCGTGAACGCCCAACGTATCAACCCTGGCGTTGATTGAGAGATCACACCTGCTCTTGCAGTTTTCACCACTGGTTTTGCGGTATGCCGACCATCAAGCATGCCAGCATTTGTCGTTTCCAGAAAATGCTCCAGTTGCCAGACACTGATGTGTTTAATGGCATGAATCCACGGGTATCATGTTGTCTCCATGTTACTGATGAAGCTGGGCACAGGTTCTGGTCCTGGGTCACATAAATAGTATCTAGCCAGGTGTCTACATTCAGTTCCATTTCCTTTTCCTTTGAGAGTCTTATCAGCCTGGAACTCACACAGATAGATGGGGGGGCGCATGCCTTTAATCCCAACACTTGGGAGTCAGAGGCAGGCAGATCTCTGTGAGTTCAAGGTCAGTCTGATATTATGTATCCCTGACCAGCCTGCAACTCACATAGATAGGTAGGTGGATGGGTAGATGGATGGATAGATAGATAGATAGATAGATAGATAGATAGATAGATAGATAGGTAGGTAGATAGGTAGATGGGAAGGAAGGACAGCCAGACAACTATATAAGCCAGGCAATGGTGGCGCACACCTTTAATCTCAGTACTCGGGGAGGCAGAGGCAGGCGGATCTCTGTGAGTTCGAGGCCATCCTGGTCTATAGAGTGAGTTCCAGGACTAGGTCTACACAGAGAAACCCTGTCTTGGGAACAGTATGTATGTATGTATGTACGTATGTATGCAAGGACTAAGGTAAGCACACCCATGCCCACCCAGGTCCTGTCCCCGAACTTGGCAACCCTCCTACATCAGCCTCCCAAGGCTGGGATTACAAGCACGAATTTCCACGTCTAGCTTCACATGCACATCACTCTCATTTTTTTCTAATTTTGCCAAGGACTGACACACAGCTAACATGATACTGAACAAGCAGCCCCTGGTGCATAGGCCCCGGTTCCTTCTCTTTGACTTGGTCCCCCATTTTCTGGCCATCACATTCGTCCTGAGCATTCCCATCCTCAACTTGCATCCTTTGTCACTCTTTCACCCGCCTGGCTGACCCAGGATACATCCTTACTCACACTCTTGGTTTCATCAGATATATAAAGCCACACAGGGCCTGGTGAGGTAGCTCAGTGGTTAAGAACATCAGCTGCTCTTCCAGAGGTCCTGAATTCAGTTCCCAGCAACCACATGGTGGCTCACAACCATCTGTGATGAGATCTGGTGCCCTCTTCTGGCCTGCAAGGATACATGCAAACAGAACACTGTAATAAATAAATAAACCTTAAAAAAAAAAAAAGCACACACAGTGATATGGGGAACTGGACTGGACACCGCCAAGGACCATGACTCAAGTGACCACCGCTTGAAATGGGACAGTCAGGGAGCCATGTGTATGCAGGGGTAAAACATATTCCAGGTGACTAGGGACCAGTCCAAAGGCCCTGGGACAGCAGTGTGCCACAATGTAGCACACTGTCCTCAGCGCCTGTGCCTTCCTACAGATAGAGTGGGAGGGGCCAGCAGGGTCACTTCCAGAATCTGCGTTTAGAGATACCACAAGGATGACTTGTAGTAGTAGGAAACGGTAAAAACAAAGCCAAAGGAGTAAGCGGCCTTATTGACTGTACCGCTAAAGTGGTAGTCCACTGGGCTGTTGGGACAAGGCGGATCTGGGGAAGAATGGCTAACAGCAAGAGGCAGCGTCTTATGCTGAAGACTTCCAGATAGTTCACCTTGCCCTGCTTCCATGTATTGAGGAAGGGACCCCAAGAAAGTCCTTCTCAGGACTTGGCCACCCCAGTGTCTCCTCACCAATCTTTTTGTTTTGTTTTGTTTTTGTTTTTCGAGACAGGATTTCTCTGTGGCTTTGGAGGCTGTCCTGGAACTATCTTTTGTAGACCAGGCTGGTCTCGAACTCACAGAGATCCATTTGCCTCTGCCTCCTGAGTGCTGGGATTAAAGGTTTGTGCCACCACGCCCGGCCTCACCTGTCTTGCTACAGAAAGCCTTGCTGTCTCTGCTGTTTAGGTGTGGCTTCACCCTTTGATATGAGCATGCCATGGAAGCAACTATAGAGGTCCCTAGGTATAGGATGCATGGAGGTCTTTGTGCTTACAGATAAGCACTAGAGAAACCCAGAATGTTAAACACACCAGGTTGTTCCTTCACGGGAAGGAATGCAAAACCTGTTTTCAGCCCAGAAGGCTCAGTGACCTTTGTGCTATATGTGTGGCTAGAGACTTCTCTGGCCCTGGACCTTCCTCCAGACCCGTGTCATAAACTTGTTTTTCTCTGTCAATCATAAACTTGTTTTTCTCAAACTATGGAATCTATCTTTATGGACTTTCCAAAGAATTTTGTTGTAGTCACGTCTGATCTGCATTTAGTTTGCTTTGCTCCTCAAAGAGACTTATGTATGCTTGGTTGTGCACATGTGATTGAAGTATCTCTAGAATAATTTTCACCAAATTGTGCCGTGCTTAAATATACCTAAAATAGCCGGGCGTTGGTGGCGCACGCCTTTAATCCCAGCACTCGGGAGGCAGAGGCAGGCGGATCTCTGTGAGTTCGAGACCAGACTGGACTACCAAGCGAGTTCCAGGACAGCCTCCAAAGCCACAGAGAAACCCTGTCTCGAAAAACCAAAAAAAAAATAAATAAATAAATAAACCTAAAATAGCCAGGCGTTGGTGGTGTATGCCTTTAATCCCAGCACTCGAGAGGCAGAGGCAGGCGGATCTCTGTGAGTTCGAGACCAGACTGGACTACCAAGCGAGTTCCAGGACAGCCTCCAAAGCCACAGAGAAACCCTGTCTCGAAAAACCAAAAAATAAATAAATAAATAAATAAACCTAAAATAGCCAGGCGTTGGTGGTGTATGCCTTTAATCCCAGCACTCGAGAGGCAGAGGCAGGAGGATCTCTGTGAGTTCTAGGCCAATCTGGTCTACAGAGGGGGTTCCAGGACAGCCTCCAAAACAATACAGAGAAACCCTGTCTCAGGAAAAAAAAGCCTAAAATAAATTATCCAGAGCAGGCTTTTGAACCAACACCAGCTACTGAGTCGTGTTGAACCCAACTGTCTTCTTGCCTCCCATGGACAGTCACTCTGCTGGATGTGGAGATCACAGCGACCATCATATCTGGACAGATGGTCTCAGTCCTTCAGCTAGAGCTATGCTAGTCTCCGACTCAGCACAGGCATCTACAAGCCCAGCCACATGAATCTCAAAATTCAGTGCTCTGTAATGGAGTCTCAGGTAGAAGAGGGCTTTGGTAGGACGACCAGAGCTCCTGCTTTGTTATGACACCAAGCTGTTTTTACTAAAATCCAATCATTCTATTTACCAACAAAGACTTGGGATTCAGATGCTAGGGTGAAAGCCTGCTAGCTCAGAGAGGCAGAAAAAGCACCCAGCCAACCTTCCTCCTCTGTTGAGATCCCAGAAAACACCTTTCTCCTACACTGTCTCAAACAAGACTCCTCCAACTCAATGTCCCTTCTACTTCCTGTGTGTCTCTCTCTCCATCCTCCTGACTCTTTCTAGTTCTATGCTTTTTTTTTCTTGTCAACTGACTGCTTGCTTTGCCTCTTGATAGACCGAGGTTGACTTTATTTAATCCTGTTTACATTAAACACAGAGCTCTTGTATTAAAGGTGTGTGCTAGGGCTGAGCCACACCACAACTAGAAACAGGTTTTTTTTCAGTAAATATTGCAATCTTGGGGTTCAGAGTATGATCAAGTACCCTACATTCCCCTCTTTTGTCTAAATAGTCAATGAAAACCAAAAGATTATGAGATTAATGGCAATAGAATTGTCCCTTTTTTCTGTTTTCCTCTGTCCCATACCCTATGGCTCTTCTGATATGAGAAAGAGATTTTGGGTTTTCCTTTAACATGCATGCGTGGGTTTAGAGAAGGAGAGAGTTACGATCCAACGCCAAAGCCAGCTTTAATTTTTAATTAAATTGGAACTGCATAAAGACCACTTGCCACTTATGTCTATAGAGGGCAGCAGAGACAAACATTTGAGAATTCATCATTGGCCAGCCAGACACAAGACAGGAAGAAAGAAGGGAGTTATCTTGCCCCCTGACCCACATCAGGTGGCTCTCCTGCAAGAAGGGGTAGGTAGCTTCTAAGGACGATGGTGACATGGATGCTGACGCTATTCTGGGGCTCCCAGCCAGGATTTCAGGCTGGTCAGTTGGAGGTGTGCAATACCACTTGGCCAATTTATTGTTTTCCTTGGGACATTTTCTCTTGATGTTTTGTCCTTTCTCTTCAGATGTTTCACTTGTCCAGTCTCTGGGTTTTCTTTTCTTTTTTTTTTTTTTTAACTTTATTTATTTTTTTTTGTTTTTTTGTTTTGTTTTGTTTTGTTTTTCGAGACAGGGTTTCTCTGTGGCTTTGGAGGCTGTCCTGGAACTAGCTCTTGTAGACCAGGCTGGTCTCAAACTCACAAAGATTCGCCTGCCTCTGCCTCCCGAATGCTGGGATTAAAGGCGTGCACCACCAATGCCTAGCTGTTTTTCTTTATTTTTGTTTTATGTGCATTAGTGTTTTGTTATGGCTGTTAGGTTCCCTGGTACTGGAGTTACAGACAGTTGTGAGTGGCCATGTGGGTGCTGGAAATTGAGTTCAGGTCCTCTAGAAGAGCAGCCAGTGCTCTTAACTGCTGAGCCATCTCTCCAGCCTGCAAGGGGCGCTCTTATGACGATAGGATAGTTTGCAATGACTGAATATAAGATTCTCCATGCCTCATAAAATGTCCATATTTGTTTCTCAAAGAGAGAGTATTTATTCTCTGTATATGGAAACTTTTTGCTATAGAAGCCAACAGGTAAATGTTGGTGGACTCCTTTTTGCTTTATGAAGAGTCCCCCAGTTGCCAATTCACCAGTAAATATGATGTCTGTAATTACGGTATCATCTCGTTCATTACTGGTCGGGGTTGCATGCATGGAGAAGAGCTTAATGGCACTCGCAAAAGCTGCCCATTGTGCCTGTCCCCATTGGAGATTACTTGTCTTTCTAGTAACCCTGTAGAGGTTTTTTTTTTTTTATAATAATCTGCAAATATGGTATTTGATTTCTCTGCTGTGCACACACACCAATTAGGAGCTATATCTGAGTGTTGTCCCTGGGTGGTGAGACTAAAGGCTTGTACCACCTCCACTTAGTTTGCTGTAACTCTAGAATTTAGAAAACAGCTAATTTATAGAGATTTGCCTGTCTCTGCTGGGTTTAAAGGCATTGGCCCTGCTCAAATATTTTATCTTAACTCCAAACCACCCCAACTCTTAGAGATTTAGAAAACAAATTTGAACTGTAGTAATTTCTCTTAGCTGTGTTTTTAATACCAGGCAAAAAAATATCCTTTCTATTTAAGAAGAAAACTCAAAAGCTAATGTTCAAGATGGCGTGGGCCACAGGGCAATTTACAATCTAGCATTCTAACATGGAATTAAGACACATGGTTTTAGAAAACTCATTTTTCATTTCATGCCAGTAAGGCAAGCATGCCTTTGGTAAATAAATTATCACTCAAAAATATTACTATTATTTTATTTTTTTCATGCCCAGTCAAATGGACAGCATTTGTTAGTCTTTGTAAGTTGGCTTCGGTTAAATGACCAAGTTATCTGATGAACCGTCACCTCTTCTAATCAAGAGGTCTTTCCTGCTCAAATATAATCTTTATCAGTCTTGATAGTATCCACAGCTTTTCTTCTCCTGTGAAAACAAAGGCAAAACGTCTTCCTCAACATAACACACATCCCAGTTTCTTTTCTGAGGTCAACACATCTTTAAACTATACAGGCTGATTTAATTCAGCAGTTATTTTTCCTACTATCCAAGGTCTCTCCACAGCTGTTGTTCCTTACTCGTTAGCATTTAATGGCAGTGGTCATGTCAGAGGAGCAGCGGGTGGCAGTTGAAGTTGGAGATGTCCCCTTACATGTTTGCCACTGCCATCTTTCTCTGGTATCTGACATGGTGTGGATGGGTGTGGGGAGACCCCTTCTGCCTATAATATAGTGTGTTTATCTCATGGAACATCCTATTCTACTGGGCATTTTTACCTGTAGATTATTATGACGGTGATTTCTTCCTAAGCTATACTGTCTAATTAATAATAATGTTAGTTTAAATAAAGGGTTTTTTGTTATTGTTTTTGTTTCTCTGTGTAGCTTTGAAGCCTGTCCTGGAACTAGCTTTTGTAGACCAGGCTGGCCTTGAACTCACAGAGATCCACATGCCTCTGCCTCCCGAGTGCTGGAATGAAAGACATGTGCCACCACTGTCCAGCTTTAAGTAGAGTTTTGGTGATAAAAAATAAAACAAGGAAGTATCACACAGCTAGAACACTAGAGTTTCTAGGAGCCTTATAGACCGTGGGTTAGGTTAATGATTAAGAAAAACAATTGCCGGGCGTTGGTGGCACACGCCTTTAATCCCAGCACTCAGGAGGCAGAGGCAGGCGGATCTCTGTGACTTCGAAGCCAGCCTGGTCTACAAAGCGAGTACCAGGACAGCCTCCAAAACAATACAGAGAAACCCTGTCTTGAAAAAAACCAAAAAAGAAAGAAAGAAAGAAAGAAAGAAAGAAAGAAAGAAAGAAAGAAAGAAAGAAAGAAAGAAAGAAAAACAATTATGGACGGCGGTAGTGGCACAAGCCTTTAATCCCAGCACTCTGTGAGTTCGAGTCCACCCTGGTCTACAGAGCAAGTTCCAGAACAGCCTCCAAAGCTACAGAGAAACCCTGTCTCAAAAAAACCAAAAAGAAAAACAATTAGGTCCCAGTAGCCCAACTAGTTTAAATTCTTTTAATCTTAATGTTGGGAGATGTATTCACATGGTTTCGGAGTGCATCATAGCTGAAACAATGTTTTGAAAATAACTTAGACTAAGATGTTTTTGTTAAATAGTTTTGAGGTGAAAAACCAAGAAGACAGTCTGAAGTTTTAGAAATGAACATAGTTGAATGAGGAACTCGTTAAGGTTGGGAACAAGAACAAAGCAGTCCGATTATCATTAACTGACACGCCTTTCTTGCTAGGATTGGTTTGATGACCAAAGGTGATGATTAATTCCTTATACCCATGTTGCCCTCTATCTCTTGATATAAAAAGCCATTAATGCCCAGCACTCGGGAGGCAGAGGCAGGTGGATCTCTGTGAGTTCGAGGCCAGCCTGGTCTACAGAGCGAGTTCCAGGACAGCCTCCAAAGCCACAGAGAAACCCTGTCTCGAAAAACCAAAAAAAAAAAAAGCAAACAACAAAAACAAAAGGAAAGAATACCTTGCTTGTTGCATTCTGTTTACATAACTAGTTGTTTGGGTATGAATATACATGAGTTTTTGAAATAATTTGTTTTTCACTGGTAATAAGTAAAATGCTTAATCATGTAAGGGATATGGAAAACGTGGGGTTTTTTACTTGTATTGATTGTAATCACTTGAAAGATAGAGTGTAACCACATTGTAATTTTTGTATTGCCTGAAAGATTTTGCTGGGGTATATAAGCTGTAAGAGAAAAAATAAAGGTAGAGTTAAAATGAGTTAGAAAGAAAACATCAGGAATAAAGATAGCAGGAGAAGGAAAACATCAAGGATGAGAGAGTTAGGCGCTGGAAAGATGGCTCAGAGGTTGAGAGCACTGGTTGTACTGTGGGAATTTTATCCAATAGCCAATTGTATGGGGAGCTTGGCCCAATGGTTGTGCTCTTCTCTGGAGATATGTGACCTGATATGACTTTGGGGTGAGGACTTGCATACTCTCTCTTGGACTGTGGGGCTTGCTGAAGCCACAGCTTGGTGACCTTCTCTGGACCTTCCTCATCTCCTTTGGGAAAGAAGAGACAGTGACAACTGCATCAGAAGCAGTGTCACTGATTCTCTTCTGTACCATCGTGAGTGGATTGAATAAGCCTGACTTCATCCCAGACCTCCTTTCCCAAATTAGGCTGCTCTTCTTGAGGACCTGAGTTCAATTCCCAGCACCCACGTGGCAGCTCACAACTGTCTGTAACTCAAATTCCAGGTTATCTAGCACCCTTGCACATACATGCAGGCGGGCAAAACACTAATGCACATAAAAATATGTCTTTAAAACCAAAGAATGAGCCGGGCGGTGGTGGCACACACCTTTAATCCCAGCACTCGGGAGGCAGAGGCAGGCGGATCTCTGTGAATTTGAGGCCAGCCTGGTCTACAAAGTGAGTTCCAGGACAGCCTCCAAAGCCACAGAGAAACCCTGTCTTGAAAAACAAAAAACAAAACAAAAAAAAAAACCTAAAGAATGAGCCGGGCGGTGGTGGCAGGTGTAAAGGTGTATTTTTCTCTATCCTGTTCTTGTAAAGTAAAAAATCCCTTAGGTAATAGAAAAGGCAAGGGTTTTCCAGGCTCCTATACCAGGTGTTCTAGTGCTTCTAGTTTTTCTGATGTCAAATGTCATTTTATACACACATGACATTTGTCAGTTAAGATTCTCCATGCCTTATGAAATGTCCACATTTATTTCTCAGAGAGATAATGTCTCAAAAGGGCATAAAAATTGTCAATTGGCTCCTGCAGGACTCTATGAGCATGTGATGTCATGCCTTTGGTTATTCCTGTGGGCAGCAGCACCACCCCACCCCCACTCCTAGGCAGACCTCCTTTCCTCTTGAGTCCCTCCTGCTCAAACCAGCAAGGTCTCCACATTCCACTTCCTCTGGAACTCTGCCTTCTTAATGAAATTTCATTTTCAGTATTGTGGTTAACCTTTTTAGTAACCCAATAAAGTGCAGGCCTTCCTTACAAGCAGCAAAAAGGCCAGAGTAGGTAGTAGGAACCCCAGACAGATCCCAGTGCAGAACAAAGGGAACCCCAGTAGATCC
This sequence comes from Mesocricetus auratus, assembly GCF_017639785.1. Classification (NCBI taxonomy): domain Eukaryota; kingdom Metazoa; phylum Chordata; class Mammalia; order Rodentia; family Cricetidae; genus Mesocricetus; species Mesocricetus auratus. The sequence goes on from NW_024429206.1 coordinate 2,367,423, forward strand.
CAAAGCTGGAGAGCAGGTAAAGGGAACCACAGACAGACCCCAATGCCACGGCAGGTAAAGGGAACCCCAGGTAGATCTGCATAGGAGCAAACCTAGTTTTCTGAGAAGAAAAAAAAAATTGAAGTTTGACATGGGCTAAGGAAACTAGGTATAGTGATATACTTAAGATGGTTGGTAATTCAGTTATCTTTGGATGTATACCATGTCTGAGGCCAGCCTGGGTTATGTGAGACCCTGCTTTAAAATAAGAGTATGGGGGGTAGAGGGAGCACAAAGGATTTGAACATTCCTCCAAATAAGGCATACAAAGTGGCCACAGTCCCAGTTATTCCTAAATCTGAGACCGTGGAAGACCATTTGAACCTGGGAATTTAATACCCTGTCTCTCAAAGGAAACATGAGACTCACCTAATGTAAACTCTTCAACTTGGTGCATCTCCAAAGGAACCAAAAGCTGGTGATCTCAAATGGCCTGGAGAATTGACCTACCTTCTCTGAACCCTCTCCTGGCCTAGTGTGAACTGCTTTTTAACTAGGATATACAATGAATCTACCCAATAATCCCTGGATCAAGCTGGGGTTTGTTCCTAGGGCTGAGTAGGCCAACATCAGCACTGCGAAGCCCTACATGACAAAGGCAGCCTGCAAAGATGGCCCCAAAGGCAGGGCCAGGACAAACAATGACACCATATCAATAATTGCAAATTTTATTTCCTTAAACTGATATAACACAGTGAAACGCAAAAGGGGTTGACTCACACAAAACTCATCTTAAAATTGACAGGGGCTGAGCCCTGCTTTGCACAGCAGGTTTGGCTCACGCCATACACAGCCAGCCACACACATACACAGCCACCCAGGAGCCATTTGGAACCAGGTGGTAGGTAGGAACCCCTGCACCAGCCTCCCTGGTGGCTCTGGATTCCAGTTGGCCACAAAGCAATAAATACAACATGTAACATGCAAGGGAGATACTAGGTTGACTAGGGAAGAGGCTAGTCTTAGAGATCTGCTTTTCTTGTTTGTCCAAGCACAGTGGCAATATTTCAAGTATTGCAAAAATAAACAAACACAAAACTAAAAAAAGTGTTGTGTGTGTGTGGTCTATAACTGTGAATGTTGTTGGGGGATAGCAACCCCACATCTGCCTCGTGGACACTCAGATACTTTCAAGTACACATGGACAGAGCAGTGACAAAGGACTAGCAGACCTGGGAGGTTAGGAAGGTATTAGCTTGTGTCCACCCTGGAGCCTGGAAGACAAGCTTCAGCACAGACCCTGAAGGCCATCAAGCACTGGAGGTCAGACTGACAGGAGCGCTCCACGGGGGACATTTTTGCATATGTTACTTTCCACCCACACCTGCCCACTGCACAGGGAGGATGGCGTCTGGGCACTGCCCTTTCTGCCATCTAACAAGGAAAGTTGGTAGAGATTGCCAGCCACACTCTCACACATGCACACTACATTACAGCAGGCAGCTTCACCTCACCCTCAGCCACACAACACAACTGGAGCCATTTCCTCCATGGGAAACATCCAGAACAGTAACAATGCTCTCTACCTTCCCCATCCTCACCCTTACAATTCTTAAACATCTGCACTTTCCTTTTTTAAAGAAAAACTGAGTTTGGGGGTTGAGGTGACACATTTTAGGAGTAAAGTGTGGAAGTTCTGAGTTTAAAAAGCATGGTGCTTCACAATGACTGTCCCTAATGAACAGGACTGTTTCTCCCCCAGGAGGCAAGCCTGTGTTTTCCTCCAAAGACCAGACACAGGTGGAGGTGCACACTGGGCTATTTATACATGTAGACATGGTCTGCATCTGTACAGCATCTTGGAGAGCAAGAGCCAGGAAGGGGAGATGGGTTCCCAGCAGTCTGAACTGCTGGCTGAGGTTCTCCAGTCTCTGTCTGCATAAAGTGCTCCGGTGACTTACAAAGCTGGGTGGGTTGCCTCAGAGGGAGAGGTTCCTAGAGAGAGATCAGGAGGCCAAAAGGCCACACCCTTTTTTCCTGGACGAGCAATGGGGCAAGTGAGCTGTGAGAGAAAGCTCGCTTTGGCTTGAAGTCAGCAACAGTCTCAGGGCTTGCCTGCCTGTCCATGGGGCTGCTGGGGCTCTGCAGGTGGCAGGTGCCCACACTCACCAGACTACCACCTCTCAGTGCCACACATGCCTGCCAAGGGAACCAGCTGGGAAGGATATGCTCAGAAACTCCTTCCCCAGTGGGCAAGGAAGCTGCCCTGGCACTTTGACCTCCACCTACTAGCAGAGACTGGCAGCCTAGGAAGCAAGAGTTGCACCAGTCTGCACAGGTCCACCATGAAGCATCCTTGCTGGAACTGGCTGGCAGCAGTCTCAGCACCATCACATCAGTGACAAGACAGACAGTCTGCCAGGTCTCAGACCCTACCCTGCAGGGCAGCAGAGGGGACTGGCTCCAAGGGCACAGCAGGCTGGTAGCAGGCAGTCAGGCACAGATGCCACTCAGCAGGGCCGAGAGTCTCCGCTCAATGCACAGTTTGCCTGTGGAAGAGGGAACATGAGGTGGGGAGGCTACACCTACCACCCCACCCCACTCGGGCTGCCAGGGAAAGGCACTCACACTTGGCAATGTTCTCAATGTCCGTCTGGTCCGTGAGGGTGTGCTGTAGCCCCTCCAGCAGTAACAGGGCTTTGTGATAGCGTGGGACACAGCCCTCTCGGTGCTGGAACATCTCATCCAGGGCAGCGGACTGCACCTATAGACAAAGGCAGAGCTGTGCAGGGCCAGGGCCAGGCAGGAATGGCCTGATATTCAGCACACTGCACACTTTGGATTGGCCCAAGTTCATTTGTAGTGAGCATTAAAAGAATGGCTAATTATTAGCCCCAGGCGATGGTGGTGCACACCTTTAATTCCAGCACTCAAGAGGCTAAGCAGGTGGATCTCTCAGTTTATGGCCAGCTTGGTTTACAGAGCAAGTTCAAGGACAACCAGGGCTTCAAAGAAACCTTGTCTTTAAAAAAACAATGCTAATAATCTAATAATGTATTAGGGATGACTAAGGAATTAAGGGGCCGGGCATTGGTGGTGCACGCCTTTAATCCCAGCACTTGGGAGGCAGAGGCAGGCAGATCTCTGTGAGTTCCAGGACAGCCTGGTCTACAGAGCTAGTTCCAGGATGGCCTGCAAAAATCACAGAGAAACCCTGTCTCAAAAAACCAAAAAGGAATTAAGGGAATTAGTTAGAGATGCTCATAGAGCCAGCTGATCTGCCTGCATGGTGGCAACTATCCTATTTACTTGGGCTGGAGAAAATCCCCACCCCAGGACAATCAGAGTGGCACTGTGGGCAATGTGTCTTTCTGTGAGGTCACTGCCACCTTAGAAAGAAGTACAGATAAGGGAGGCCAACTTATTCTTAGTTCCTTCCTTTGGCAGATGTGTTCCTCATATGTGAATAGTCTCAGAGCAGAGGCCCTGCTTCAGGGTGTGGTCTTCCCATGTAGCCTTTCATGTTAGCCCAGGAAACTGAATCTCAGGATGTCTGGGATGCTACCTGAACTGATAAGGTCACTATTCCAGGTTATGGGAAGCCCCTGCTGCTTGCTGAGTAGAGCATTGCCTTATGTCAATGACCTACAGCACCCTAGGAACTATATCCCAAGCCCCACCAGACAAAGCACACAGACCAGACTTCCCCATACCATCTGCACGGCGTGGCTGAGAATAAGCCGCTCAGCAGTGACACCATGGATCCCATCCAGCAGTCGTTGTTTGTCCAAAAAGAAGCGCTGAAGCCTCAAACTGAGGCCCTGACAGGATACCACGCTGGCCTTATACAGATCATTTAGTCTGCGCACCACTAGGGTAGAAGTGTCAGTCATTTCAGGTCCATAGGAGCAGAGCACCCCCAAGAGGGCTAGACTGGAGCACAGCCCCCAGCTTTCCCCAGACCTATGTAGCAAGGTCAACATCAGTCCCAAGCAGCTCTGCCCTGGGTAAACCCACGTACCTCCTCTGCGTTCTGAGCAAGAAGCCAGGCCCACCCAGGTGTCCCCCCTCAGGCTGGCTTGCTCACTCTCACCCCAGCCCCACCCTGAACCCACATGCTCACCCTGTTTCACAGTAGACGAAAGACAGAGCTTGCCAGCTCGGATCTGGTCAATGGCCGTCTGTAGGCCTGCGGACAGAAGCTCAGCCACCTTCAAGTACAGTACCAGCTGTTCTGCAAAGCTAGAGGTCAACAAACAGGTCAGAGGCAAGTCAGGGCCAGCAATGCCCAGGAGCTGCCTTCTCAAGCCCTAGGCAACACCTACCCCCACTCGCGGCTCAACTGACTAATCTGGTCGGCCACCACACTTTCCTGGAGCTGGTACTCAGGTCCCCCGGTCGCCTCACTGGCACTACCCTTCAGGGCTGCAATCTCCAGAACTTGCTGGGCAAACGCAAGTGTGAAGCGCAGACTGTGTAGGGTCTCCGTGTGCTCTTGCTGAGGAAGCAATAAAGGTCAGAGCCTGGGACACACAAGTGTGTGTAGCAGGGCTGAAAGGCTGACCTGCCAGAAGGGTACCTCTCCCCCAAGTGTTTAAGCAGGCAAGTCAGAAGGGAGCACCCACCTTTGCCACTTCCCCACAAGCCTCACCTCCATGAGGGTCTCTTCTGGGAGGTCAGGAGCCTCGAAGGTCACAGCCCCCTCCAAGTTGGCAGCAAGGGGGTCAGCAAAGCTACAGCAGTGGCCTGGAGCAGAAAGCTCAGGGGCCTCACCACAGGCCCCAGGTACTAAGTGGCGGGCAGAAGAGGAGCCGGCAGAGCCCAGGGAGCTGGAAGAGCCCACTGTAGGCAGATGGCTGGTAAGGGATAGGCAGCAGGCCTGCTTTCCAGCCTGCAATCTCTGGCCCTCTGAACTCCGTATCTAGAGTTCAGATGTGCCTCACTTCACATTCCTCATCCTGATGCTTTAATAGGGAACACAACAAGTCAAAGGTGCCAGTACCCCTAGGGCTCCAGTACTCTAGGTCCCAATACTTCAACCCACATGTGTTCAGAGAAGACAGTGAAGCCACGTGCAACACTGGGCGGGATAGGTAAGACAAGGCAACCACTGCCATCACTTAAGTGACAAGACCCTCACGGACCTGCTCTTTAGCCAGGACTCCCAGCCAGCACAGGTTGGTCTTTCAGGGCAGTACCATCCCTGCCCCATGTACAAGCTGTTATGCTACAGACCTTACATAAATAGACCTTCAGGACTATGCTACACAGAACAAGGGTTTGCATTCTAGAATCCCAATCCCCATTCCAGGTGTTGCTCTTACTTGGCATAGTCCTCACCTGAGAACATTCTGGTGCGGGTGCCCTGGGGTGGTGTGGTACCACTAGGTGGGGAGCCCACAGTGAACACCACAGGTGCTGGGCTGCTAGCCCCTCCAGCACGGGCTCCTGGATGCAGAGTCCCTCCAAAACCAGCAGAGGGAGCTAGTGAACAAGACAGGCTCAGGGACCAGGCTGGGGTCAGACTCCCACAACACCCCCAGAGACCCCTCACATACCAATCTCCATAGGTTTCTCCTGTAAGCTATCAGTGCTGCCTGAGTCGGAGGCCTGCGTCCCAAATGCAGCCTTAAGCAGCAGATCCGTTAGACGGCTGGTGCTGAAGGACCTGAGGGGGCAGGAATGGGGAGGCAGTATGTGCTGGGAGGGCCTATGGCTCAGAAACTGGGGTCCTATTCCTGTACACAACCACCCCTCGGTCAGGCCTAAGGAGCCGAGTTCTTTAACTCACTTTATCTTTCACACAAGGAAAACAAGGGCCCACTACAAATTCCTAACACCTGCCACATTGGGCAGCCAGGGCACAAGACAATTTTGGTCAGACATGGTAGGGAGGACAGTTCCTGAGCACAGCGCCCCCACCCCACTTACCGGCCAAAGGGGCCCCTGGTGTCTTCAGCAGGCCGCAGGCCAGGGCCCAGCTGCTGGCCCTGAAAAGGACCCGCCTCTGAGAGGTCAGGCAATGTTCGGTTCCGAGGGGGTGCCATTACTACACCCTGCCGAGCCAACAGGGTCAGCAAATTCTGAGAGCTGGGGACTTTAGGGAGGTCAAATGAGGGCCCAGCCTAGGAGGGAAGGACAGCACTGAGAAGGTCCAACAGACTGGTTGATCTCAGAACCCACAGCCCAAGATGGGGCCCACTGAGGAAACCCATCCCTCCAAATCAAGAACCAAGCCACCAAGCCTAGTCTGAGATGTATTTCTTATACTCGAACCAGACCTACTCATCTCAGGAAGCACCTTGTGGTGCCACACTACCACAGGGAAGGAGTCAGCTTAGTAAAGAGAGATGGGGTAGGCTTTTTTCCCAAGGATGAAGTACACGGCCTATCAGGAAAGTCAGCAGCCCCATTCTGTGAGGTCTTACAAAACAAAGGTGAAAACCCATCCCTTCAAGAACCACCTCCTCTAATTTCCCTTCCCTAACCCCATGTAAGCCTAACAGGCAGCCAAGAGACCAGGTCCTTCTCCACCCCATCTCCTCTACCAGAGCTCAGTTCTTAGAAGTTAGCCCAGTCATTACCTTGGTGGGAGAGCCTAGGATGGGGGGAAGGGGACTCCGCTGTAGGAAGTCAGGCAGCTTAGGTGAACCACGCAGTGGCCGGAAAGACTGTAGTCCTGGGCATGGCTGGGGTGCGCTGGCCTGCGGTGGGCTGAAGGTAGCTCCCAGTGGGTCTGTTGGGGGCTTGGGCAGCTTGGGGCGCACAACATGGAAGTCGGACAGGTTGGGGGCGCTGTGCAGGCGGCAACCCAGCCCAGTGGTCCGTGGAGACTGCTCAGGCACAGAGGAGCCTGGGGGCAGGGACAGGGATAGTCTGCTATACTATACCCTCAGGTCCCTCAACCAAGCACACTGGCTAAGTACCAAACAAGGAACGTCCCTGATCTAGGTCTCCATAACAAACATTCTGTACACCTCACTCCATAAACACAAGAACCCTTACAGCTACCTTACTCAGGAAGTCTCCATGGGAGCAGAAGAAGGGCTTAGTCTGTTAAAAGCCACCAAGTAATTGAGTGGCAGGAAGCATCCTCTGTGGCCCAAAGGTTGATGCTAGACTATTTCACAGTACTTCCTTCTTTCTCCCTAACAGCAGGGGCCTCAACAACAGGAAGGAGACCCCAAGCAAGCCGGTTGTACAGATGCTCAGGCCGTTGGCTGTGCCCTCACCTACCTGGTCGTGGTGACCTGCCAGCTCGCATGTCAGCTCCTTGTGGGGAGGGCACTCTGCTCCAGCCAGGCCGCTCAGGGATGGTTCCCACTGGTAGGAAAAGGGTGGCTAGATCAGACCACAGCAAATAAACAAGGCAGTCATCATGCACACCCCAACCACTCACAGATGAGAAAGGAATGCCCACCAGTTAGTTCTCATCCCCATATAGACTTACCTTGGGGAGAGGGCGTGTAGGGACGGCCACCTCCTAATGACAGCTTCCTGGCCAGCATGGCTCCATCAGTGTGGGAGGGGGGTGAAGGGCTGGCCCGAGCAAAGCCCAGGGGGCTAGTGCTACCTGACCTTCGGATGGCAGAGGACCTGCACAGAGCAAGGGTACATGAGGTCTAATTGACATCAATGAGGGTCCCTTAACCTGACTCAGATGTTTCGTGGCTATTCTGGCTTACAGGCATTGTAACTGCTAACCCATGTTGCCTTCTTGGGTTACATGAAATACTCATACAACCCCTAACATTTACTTTAGTCAACCAAATATAGCTTGCCAACAAGATGGGTTTTATGAGCTCAGGAGCCCCCAGTAGTTACAACAACTCTACAAACTCCATGACTGTCCACAGGGCTGTCACTAAAGTCAGAGACACTAACCGGGCTGTCTGGTGCTGAGTGGGTGATTGCAAATTCTGCTCGATGCGCTGGTAGTTGTGCACCTGAGTGGGGACAGGAATGGGGACCGAGGCACCATACCTGTTGCTGGAGAAGGAGCCAGGCCGGCTGTGGAGAGAAGGTAACCACTGTAGACAGCACTGGGAAGAGACTCAGGCTCAGATTCAGGGAAGAGGGTCTCAGCCTTGCCCAGGCCTAAAGGCTGGCTTTCACACTGTACCCATCCACTGTGCGACACCTCCCACACGTGTGTTGCTTTATTTAACCTTATCTAGAAGGTACTCTAGGTAGTATCCTCAGTCGGTCCCCTTATTGGTCCAGACACACATCAACAACAGCCCTTCAGTGGGATACCCACACTGCCATGTCGGGGCCGGATCTGCTCGAACACAGGACTTTTAGACACAACAGGTCTGCCAAGAAGGGTGGCAGTGAAGCTGAGCGACACTCAGTCCCATGTGTGCTTACCCAGAGGGGCTGGGAGAACTGCTGCAGGTGGGAGAGGGAGATGGGGTGCGTCCATGGCTCTCTAGGCCAGCAGAGGCCACCAGCGAGCTTCTGGTAGAAGGGACAGGCAGAAACCTGTCAGATTGATGCATCCAGACCCCCTAAACTCCCTTACCAGGCTTCCCTATGGGGGCCCAGTAGCCTTCGTCCTTCCCAAATAGCCTATTCCAGGCCAAGACTGGACCAGGCAGGATAGCAATGGCTACACCAAAGGCCCAATTTATCCCTGAACAAAGGTCAAGAGAGACTGACTCACCCACTACACAGCAGGCTGTCAGGAGGGGGTTTGGGACTGGCTGCCTCAGCTACTAGGTCACCTGTGGAAGAAGAAAGCATCCTTGGTTCACTTGACCCTCTCTGTGCTCTGTCCAATGTCCATTTTCTCCCCCAGAGAGTGCAGTCTGGGCAGTGCAGTTATTTGCTAATACATTGGCATTGTGGGGTCCCATGCAAGGACAGTCTACTCTTAAGACAAAAGTGGATACTGGGGTGGCAGCCCTTCTGAACCACCTTTGTGTTGTATATATGCCCCATGAACCACCCATGCCCCCCCTTTTTTATACTCTGGAACGGGCACAGGTCTCCAGACACACCTGTGATGATGACATCCTCCCCAGCAAGCTCAGGCTCTAGAAACCCATCCAATTCCAATTGCCCCTATGGAGTCAGATCTGAACCCCTTGCCCACATGTATGTACCCAGTTGCCTGACACACGCCTATACTCCCAACAAATACTGTGAGGTTGCCTGTCGGTATAGTGGGACCTGACCTGGAAACTGGGCTGGAACCATGACAAAGTCGTCTGTGTCACAGGAGTCTTTGCTGCTGCCACCAGAGTCCCGGGAGCCCTGCAGAAAGCCAGCAGCATCGGCTGGGGAAGTAAGGGTCTTCTGCAGCTGTGGCATCTCCCCCAGGGACTGAAGGACAGATCAGGGATTAACAGTGCCCACAGGCAATCAACCTCCCCAAGAATGGTGCTGGCCACAGTGAAGCTCAGGCCCATGGTGCTAAGCTAAAGGTGCTGGGCTTATCACATGTACAGTGTTCTGCCTGTATGTATGCCTGCAGGCCAGAAGAGGGCACCAGATCTCACTATGGATGCTTTGTGAGCCACTATGTGGTTGCTGGGAATTGAACTCAGGGCCTCTGGAAGAGCAGCCAGTGCTCTTAACCTCTGAGCCATCTCTCCAGCACTCTCTTTCAAATATTAAAGGCAAGCCCCTACTTAGGGTTAGTGTCAGGAGTGTATACACACATTGCTTGAGAATCTGCAGCTCCTAGCCATTCATGAAGAATCTACCTTTAGGACAGTGTTTACCATCCATTCCTCTTCACCCCTCCTCTTCATTTCTATACAGTAACAAACCAGGGGACATAGAGGCAGTGTCCCTTGGCACAGCTTAGGCATACTTTTCATGAAATGAGCACTCCCAGAGGGGAGTACCCACCACCAGACACATACCACAGAATCTGCTCCCCGTTATGGCAGAGCCTAAAGGGTGGGGCCAAATCCAGACACTAGCTCATTACTGTTTGACCGAACACTTGTGAACATTCAGATGGGGCTCAAGCCCCTAGGGCATGACCAACAACAGACCTAGCACCGTCACTGTGTCCCTAGTCATGCAGGACACAGGCTACAGAGGCAGCTAGATCTACTTTTGCACACCCATCACTCTGCATTGCATGGCCTTACAGAAACTCACGAAGTCAACTCACCGGCGGGGAGGCCAGGTGTGACGCAGAGCTGCTGCTAGAGCTGCTGCCAGACCCTGAGCTTGGATACGAGGGCACAGGCACAGGTGGGGCTGCAAGAGGAATGCGGTCAGTTTGCACACACACCGCTGGAGCCCACTACAGCTCTGAGGACACGCTGCCTTTGACTGGCCAGGTACTCCAGTTCTCACCAGTGACAAGCAGCCAGCATCAGGCTACACCACTCGGCACTGGTCCCTCTGGGGCCCCCAAGCCTTTGACATTTGACACCAAAGCCATCCAGGTATGCATGCCCTGAAGCCAGGACAGAACTGGGTATCCCACCTTCCCAAGGTGTTCCCCAAATTAGCAATTGAAGAACATGTCACAAGCCCTGTCTGTGCCCAGGACCCTCAGAGACTCACACTTCTTGATGGTGGTGCTGGCATCTAAAAAAGGGTGGTGGAAAAATTCATCTGTGGATAAAAGGAGTGAATTAATCTTCATGCCCCTGACCCAGCAGCCTGACTACAGAGCCCTGGGTGTCAAAGCCAGGCCCCAGCAACCTAGGCAGTGTCAGTACCCCCAGATGGTGCTTCCTGAGGACATCCGACCCTTGTTTCAGGGGGATTCAATCTGCTGGCCTACCTGAGGTTAAGGAGGAGCCCAGTGCATTGTGGCCTGGAGGCTGACAGCAGATGGCAGGCCATGGGTGCCTGGGTGCTCACTACAGCTAACATAAGGGTAGCCAGAGATAACACCCTAGACCAAGCAGGGTGGCTAAGGGGGCAGGTGCCAAGTGGCTGTGCTCACCAAAGTCCATGCGGTCCTTGTGGTTGCGCTGCAACAGAGCCAGGAGCAGCTGCCTCAGGGGAGCTGATGTCTCCCGAGGGATACTGGAAGAGAGGATGGGTTTGAGCAAAAATTGTGGGGTGCCAGGGTGGACCTGCTCTGGGGAATATGGAGAGTTGCTTACGCAGGAACTAGTGTCTTGTTTTTCTCATAAAACAGCCGCAGGTCCTGAGGGCTGCTGGCCTGTTGGGATAACGATGAAAAAGTTCAGTGCTGTGGAGTACTTACTACTTCTGAGCCCTGCCACCTACCACTGCCTAGCCTTGGTCCCCAGCCACCCCATGGTGAGGACCACTGGGCAGCTCATGTGCACACAAGGACAAGGGGAAGGCAGGTGGGAAAGAGGGGGTTACCAGGCCCTCCAGATGAGAAAGGGGTGGCAGGGATGGGTACATATTCCAGGCTGATCAAGGTATACTGAGCACCTGTCGGGGACACAGCTGGCAGCCTCATGGGTCAGCTCCTAACCTAAATAGTCAATGTTGGCAAGTAGGAACTATGCCAGGCTTATCAGCTTGGGGTCACTGCAGGCATCAATACCATGTCTTGTCAAGGCAGACACAACCTTGGGTTCTCAAATTCCCCTTGATGAATATTTTACTTCCAGGTTTGGACTACCTACACTTGGCTGCTTTAGAAGCAAGGGTGGGTGGAAGGTCCATATTGAGACATGATCTAACCTCTGATGGGGTCATAGCAGAGAGGTATGACCTAAGCCCTAGATAAGAGGACTGCTCTGTGTGGCAGAGATCAGAGGTGACTAGGTAGGGCCTAAGGCTACTTGACTCAAGAAAATACTTCAGTGACCCCTGGGACAGTGTATGGAAAGAGCTTTCACCTAGAGGATAGCCACCAAGCTCCAGACCTGTAACCTCAAACTGATTCCCTATCTGGTGACCTTGTACTCTTCCACGCTGGGGACACCACTCTGAATACTGCCCAAATGGACACCTACCCTCTAGGGCTTTGGGGAGTCACTAAGACCTTAATGTCATGGAGCTCACTTACCTGAAAGGGGGCCTTCCCTGTCAGACACTGGTAGACAATGGTGCCTATACTCCAAAGGTCAGCCTTCCCATCGTAGTGCTGGGACATGATGACCTCAGGTGCCTACAGGGTGACAATGCAGATCAGCACTACTATACAGTAGTATGCAATAACCAATAACAGGTGTCAGGCATCAGTCAATTGGAACAGATATCTGCCTGGTACCAAGCAACCAACACCACCCACCAAAGCAACAACCAACCAGTTTTCATATGGCAAAATGGTATTGCTACTGTCTACAATCCAAGATGAGGCCATAGCTAATCCTTAGGGATTCTGACATTCTTGCAAAGAGTCTCAGTTGGAGGCTGACACCAGCCCAGCCCAGCCCAGCAGTCCTGGATCATGAATGGGCACGTACCATGTACATAGGAGAACCACAGAGTGTGGCTGCCATCATGTTGCTCTGGAGGTATCGGGCAAATCCAAAGTCAGCTGCAGGAAAAAAAGCACCCAGATGGCCTGAGCTGATATTGCTCTGGGCAGGGTTCCCTGCTGCAGTCTCTTGGGGAGCCACCACCCCAACAAGTCTCACCAATCTTGACTCGGATGTTACTAGGGTTGGCCCGGCGACCCCCGGGATTGGACAGCAGAATGTTCTGGGGCTTCAAATCGCGGTGGATGATGCCCTTGCTGTGTAACAGCTGCATGGCGCCAGCAATCTGCTGTAGGAACAGCCTGACGGTGTCTTCACTCAATGTGCGCATGGCTGTGTGGAAAGACAAGCTCAGCCTAGCAACAATACCACTCCACTCCCCAGACCCTCCAGCACACAGGACCAACCCATTCTGCATGCAAGCCACTGGGCACCATGGCCAACTTGTCTTGCAACCTTTCTTATTTAAACCCTAATTAATGCCCACCTACCCCTCTTAGCACACATCCTTGCAGGAGCCCCTCCACATCAACGCCTAACCGCTAGCTCTTGGTGCTTCTGAAGGCACTCTGCTCTTCTTGGTTTCTACTTCTCCACTGACACCTCCCTGTGGCAGGCAAGCAACTACTATGCTAGGTTTTTGTCCCTAGTTCTGGGATAGATCTTTTGCCTCCTAGTCCACAGTAGCCTCCAAAAAGTAAATGCTGGGACATGGACTGGAGAGATGGCTCAGCAGTTAAGAGCGCTTGCTGTTCTTGCAGAGAACCTGGGTTTGGTCCCCATTACCCACATTGTTGCTCACAACCACCTGTAACTCCAGTCCCACCCAGGGGGCTCTGGAAACCTGTGAGGTATGTATGTGGTTCACATACATACATACGAAACAACATTCACACACATAAAAATAAATTCAAAGTTTTGTTTGTTGTTTTGGTTCTCAAGAAAGGGTTTCTCTGTGTAGCACTGGCTGTCTGTAGAGAGGCTGACTTTGAACTCACAGAGATAAGTATGCCTCTGCCTTCCAAGAGCGCTGGGATTATAGGTGTGCACCATCACCATTTGGCTATTTTTTTTTGTTTTGTTTTGTTTTTCTTTTTCATGTCAATTGACTCCTACCCTACTCCCTTCAGGCTTTATCCATTGTACTTATAAGTGCTCTGTGCTCTCCAGCCCTGAAACCTTGACTCTGCTGTTCTTTTATTTGTGCATTGGTGCTTTGCCTGTATGTCTTAGAGTGTCAGATCTTGGAGTTACAGACTGTTACTGCCATGTGGGTGCTGGGAATTGAACCTGGGTCCCATGGAAGAGCAGTCAGTGCTTTTAGCCACTGAGCCATCTCAGTAGGAACCATAGCAGGCAGGACATCGCTGGTAACCAGGTCTGAAAAGGGAGAGTGCAAGGACCACCCATCTAGAGCCCGGCAGGCAGACACCGAAACATGTACACCTTAGACATACACACTTGGCACATACCAACAGAACATTCACTTCAGATCCAGCCTGGACCATACAACCTCTTTTGTTGGGACAGCAGTTCACCACAGCCCAGTCACATGACAGGTGGCTAGTTAGGGAGCCTACACAAGTTCAAACACACACATGCATAGGGGTCTATGAGCACCCGAGGCACTCAAAGTTACAAGTCAGCCCTGTGCTGGCCGGCTCACCCTTTCCTCCTCCACAGACAGGTGACATCTGAGGCTGATTTGGGGCCAACCTAACACCTGTGGAGCCTGGAAACTTGCCAGGAACCACTCAACTCCTGAAGGTCACGGGTACAGCAGGCTGCCCCAGGAGACAAGAGCAAATATTGGGCAGGCAAAGCCAAGCACGGCTCAGCCACGTGAACTTGAGCATGCAGTGAGCTGACAGGCCACTGCGTCTAAGGCCAGGAGCACCCCCACACCTACTCCACAGCTGACTCATCCCAGCAGACCTCCCAGAGCCCTCCTAGACCCAGGGTCTGTTCTGATGGCTCAACAAGAAGCTGGCATCCCAGTTTAGGGTCTTTCTTGTCCAGAGGCTCCAGCAGAAGGAGGACCTTTGCAAAGGACAGAAGTCTGTTCTAAATGCCTCTATCCCTCTGGGGAATGCTCAGGAGGTGCTCAGGTCCTGGAGACCCCACTCTGAAAGGAAGACCAAGTGAGTGCTGTCACTTCTTTTACGGTCTGAGGCAGAAGGCATATATATCTGAGACAGGCTGCTTTGAGCCATCAATCCCTGTTTCCTGCTTTGTGTTTGCCAAAGTGAAACATGCTGAACTACAATCATGGGTAGCCACTGCATCCTTCCAGGCCTTGGGCCAATGCCCCTGCATTGTCACCACTTGAGTCTCTCAGGCCCCCAGCACCCTCCATGGGAGAGATACAATGTCCCTTCACTCTGTTCATCAAAACCCACCCACCTGCTCTCTTTCAGTGAGTCCTGAGCTCTCTTGCTGCCTGAAGCTTCCTTGCTCTGCTGGAAGCACCTCTCATTAGTCTGCACCCAGAGATCCACACATACACTAAGATGCCCCACTGCCCTACCATGAAAAAGGTACACCCTTCCCTGTGCTTGCTCCAACCCACCTACCCTGCTTGTGTCCTCATCCCCCAAAATAGCAGCACCTTTCTATTCTGCTTAAGCCACCCACCCAGCATGTGGGAGACACTCCATAAATAGCTGAGGGTGGTGAGGCCTAAGGACCTCAAAGAGCTGGGCTCCCTTCTACACAGCCCCAAAGAGAATATGAGAAGGATCAATGCCACAATCAAGCAGGGGGCAAAGCAAGCTGGCAGCATCTTATGCTAGCAGCAGTCAGTGCCCAGTTAGGGTGTGCCTACTCACTGTGCAGATAGTCAGCCAGGTCTCCACCATTACAATACTGCAAAAGACCAGGAACACACCATCAGACATGGCCAAAGACACTCCAGCTCCTTAACTGCATACCTGTTCCTTGGACCTGTCCAATACAGGTATCCCCAAATCTCAGCTAGGAATGTCAATAGTGCATGGTTATATTCACCCACCCCTGTCCCTCTGCCCATCCCTCTGGGCCTTGTGCTTGTCCTCGTCCCATGGTAACTCACCTCCATGACCAGGTAGACAGAATTGGCCATTTCCTGTAAGACAGAACAAGCCATCTGAGATGGGAGGGTACCTTGCATATTCTTTCATTGGACATTACCTGGAAGAGGCCTGGACACTTGGGACCACAACAGGCACCCTCAACATGTCATCTACCTACAAGGCTTGAAGTAAAATGAACATGGCCAGGCCTAGACATCTTCTGTGGCCAAGACTCAGTCTAGGGGTCAGGACATCTGTGGAAAGTGGCTTGGGAGATGAGATGGGTACTTGTTTCATGGCCTCAGTGTCTTAGACCCCAGGTCTGAGGATCTCCCTAAGGTTCCGGTAGGAAAAGGTTGATGTGCACGTGGACCATTACCTATAAAGGTGACTCCTGTCCAGTGACTCTTAGGCCCAAGAATGCCCAGCTCTGGAATCCACAATGCCAGCAGATTACAGACTGGTACTTTCAGGCTGAGTCAGCAACAAGGAGGCCTCCAGCTGTTCTGATGAGGCCAGCAGACTCTTTCAGCAGGAGGCATCCTAGTCTCCTCCCTCCACTGACCTCTCTCAAGCTCAAACAGACCCTCACCTGGGTACCAGTATGTTCCCTTGTGTAATCAAGTCCCCAAGGATAACTCAGCCTGGGGTGAACAGGGACCACATATCTGACAGTGCAGAGTCCCAAACTGTGGTGCCTCCCATGGCAAATCACTCCTCAAAGCTGTAACAACCACCATTCCCAACTGTTTCAATAACAAGAAACATAGGACCTAGGGATATCAGGCCAGTCAGGCTGGGTCCAAGCATCCTGCAATTTTCTGCAGGCAGCATGATTCCTGTAGTGCAGCTGCCAGCTGGGTGGAGCAGGCCTTAGGAAGCACAGGGAAAAGGCCCTCCCTCCGATAGCTCACAGCAAAAAGCAAAGGCCCCGCCCCATTCCCATAGCACTCCCTGATCCTCAGGGACTCAGCTGCTGATGGAGAGATTTAGGAGGTTCCTCAAATCTCTTCCAGGGCCTGGACAGAGAAGAGACTGCCCTTCTGCTAGCCTGTAAGAGCTGGATGGACAAACACTCTAAACCCCAGATGACCCCACCACAGGAGCCAACCTACCCCAAACATGCACTCAGACTCCAAGGACTCTCCATTCCTACTCAGCCTCCCAGTCCCCATGACTAATGCTTACACATGAACACCCCACGAGTGACAGACACCAAACATCTGAACACCTACCTGGGATTTGAATGTGTGAAGAGCCCACCCATGTGCCCCAGAACTGCATCAGAAAAGTTGGGCTGCTAAGAAGTGTGTTCAGGCAACCTGGCTGTCTCACTCCAGTGCTTCCAAGATTGACAAAGTGGGTGTGGCTCAGGTGGGAGGCTGTTCACCAAGGCCTGTATGCCCAAGACCCCAAGTCCCTGCCTGAACTCACTTGCCTTGTCCTAGATGAGGAGCCTTGGCTGATCCCCATTTGGCTCCATTCCCACCCCTCTGCCTTCCAGGCCAGCTGCAGGAGAGAGATACTCTGGGGCAGGTGATGATGCTCTGGAAGTACAATCCTCAGTCTGAGCCACAAAAGGAGGCTCGGAGAACAACTAGGAAGGAAGTTAGGGGCCCAGGATGGAGAGACAGGGACCAGGAAATAGGGCTAACGTCTAGGTAAGATGGAAACCAAAATGAAGGAATAGCCTGCGACCCCTTCAGCTTGACTGAAGTAAGAGCTAGAGGGGGCTCAGGGCACAGCAAAGGTGGCAGAGCTACAGACCCAAAAGAAAGAACACACACAGCCTGCAGCCCAAGCAAGGGAGGCTGTTGGGGCCACTTTCTGTGGTTCACACACCAGAGGGTGGCAAGCAGAGACTCAGGCCTGCCCTTATCATTACTCTGCTCCCTGGGGCATGATCTGTCCAGACCCCCAAACTCATTCACCCACTCAGGACAAGCAGGGACAGTGACAAGGACAGACAGAAGATCTGGAAAGACAAACGTGGGATACCTCCCTCAGAGCTACTAACCCAGAATTCCCAACCAAGGTTACTGATTGCTGTCAGCACCTCTAAGCCTATCCTCTCTGACAAACAGCACCATGCCTCCTGTCTCTCTAGAGGCAGAGCTGCCAGTGAACCACAGTCCCTGGCTAGACCCTGTTCAGCCCTTCCCAGAAGGGGTTCCAAAAGTGACCCAGAAGTAGAGAGGGGTTAACTTCCACTTGTAACAGCCAGCTTGTTGCCCCACTCTGATCTGCTACTGTCAAGATAACAAGCAAGCTTCCATCTGAGAGTGAGAGTGCCCCCACCAGGCCTGCGCTGTGGCCTCAGCCCCCACTGGTAAGCCCTCAAACCTGCTCCTTGTACTCTCCCCTGCCTCTGTGCTCAACTTCCCTGACCCCACAGGATACCAGGCACAGGATGTTCCCAAGCCAGTTTCACAAATGTGCAAGCCAAGACCCTAGAAACCAGGAGACATGCCCAGCTCTGTGGAGCAGCAGGGCTCGCCCAGGCAGGCTGACTTTCATACCATCTTCCATCTCCCCGTCTAAACCAATACCCAAACCAGTCCCAATCAAGTGGAAACTCTACTGCCTGCCTACCGAGCTGAGCCATGCTGTCTCTAGCCTGGAGGGAGCTGAGGTAAACCACAAAGCAAGAAGGGCCTCCAGGCAAGAGCTTTTAAAGGGAAACAGCCCACCCAAACTTGTCCCCCTCCATTAAGATGAGGCTACCCTCCCTAGGAATAGAGGCCAAAGCACAGCTGTAGCAGTCAGAGCTGCCCAACCCACCTTGACCTCACCCAGAACCACCTCTCTAGCTTCTGCTCTGCTCAATTCTTTTCTACAAACTCTAGGAGCCTCTCAAGACCCTCAGGAACCTCAAGGGCCAAGACTTTTCCTAGTACACCCTCCAGGATATGAACAGACAGAAGCCCTTCTTAGGAATGGCTTTCCCATCACAGTCTCCCACACAGGGTGGCAGACAGTCTTCACCATGATGGGGAATGCCCTAGGCTCCCAATATTGCCACTCTGTCAGTCAGGTTCCATAACCCAGTGAAGAGAGGAAGGTTGCAGACAGTGGCCAGTGGACAAGTCACAGCTGACAACAGGGCAAAGCAAGTCATGGAGACAGACACCCTTTGCTGAGCTGCCTTCCCTGTGCACAAAAACTCGGGAGAAAGGCAAGAGAAAACTTAAGAGGGAGAACAGAATCAGCACTCCTGCAGGAGCTGGGTTCTGCTACTCTCGGGCTTGACTGCTGGCCCAGGAATCCAGCATCCTTGGAAGAAAGCTGCACGGGCATCTGGGCACGTAGGAAGCTGCCCCGCCCCAGACACTGAGATATTTTGCTTAATAGGATCCCAGCTCTCCACCCTCTCTGCCTGCTCTACTCTGGTCTGGTGATCTCAAGCTGGGTCTGGCAGGCGGGTGACATGCACTGACCCAATTAACTCCCAAGGAGCCAGGCTTCTGGACTGTAGAAGGCAGCAGGGCTATAGCCACAGCAAATGCTGGGCTCTTCCAAACAGCTGACAGAAGAAGGCCAGCTCGTTGTACCAGGGTATAAGGAAGGTCCACTCTACCCCACTGGGCTGCAGCAGTCACCCTTTGTTCCAGGCTCCAAACCTAGAACGGCCTCTTGGAGGAGGCATCCATGTGTCCATGTGGGTTTCCATGACTACTGCCATACCAACTTCTGCTGTGGACAGTCAGACCCCTCTCTGAGAAGCCATACTCCTGTAATCTATGCACAGTAATTTTGACCACCACAGATAGTACATAGAAAAGTGATGCTAACTCCCCTGCAAAAGACAGAAAGTCAATCTACTTACTTGTAGGAAGTCCATAGGCCAGCCAGTCAGACAGGAGGCTAGAGCCACACAGAGCAAGGAGAGGAAGGCAGGCAGCCTCTAGAACACGCCATTTATCTTACACAGCCATGGGCTTTATGGTCACCATGCCTGACAACCAATCATTCTAATGGACACCAACTTCTGCCAAATTATCCTCTAACTTCCACATGGTGAACATGTCTGCCCAATATACAAAATAAATAAAAATGCAAGATTCCAGTCTTGCCTTCTTCAATTCTTGGTTCAACATTAACCCCCTATTCAGGACTTAAAAAGATAAAGTAGGGAGGGGGTTAGGGACCTAGAGAGATGGCTCATCTGTTAAGATCACTGGTTGCTCTTGCAGAGGACCAGGGTTTGATTCCAACACTGGAGTACTTGATGACTCAAACCACCTCTAACTCCAGCTCCAGGAATCTAACCCTCTTATGGCACTGCATGCACATAACATACACATACGTGCAGGGAAAACACACAAAAGAAAAACAAATCTTTATTTCCTCTTCCTTTTGGCTTTCAAGACAGGGATTTTATGTGTAGCCTTGGTTGTCTTAGAACTCTCTAAGTAGAGCAGGCTGGTCTTAAACTCAGAGATCCACCCACCTCTGCCTCCTGGGTACTGGGATTAAAGGTGTGTGCCACTACACCTGGCTAAAAACAAATCTTTAAAAGAAAATTTAAAAAGTCTGTGGTGGTGCACGCCTTTAATCCTAGCACCTGGGAGGCAGAGGCAGCCAGATATCTGTGAGTTCCAGGATAGCCTGGTGTAGAGCTGGTTCCAGGACAGCACACAGAGAAACCCTGGGTGGGGATAAAAATTAAAAAATAAAGCAGGAGCTCAGCAAGATGGCCCTGTGAGTAAAGCTTCCTACACCAGGCCTGAAGATCTGAAGTTCAGAGTACCCAGAACCATAGCAGAAGGAACGAATCACCTCCACAAAGTTGTCCTCTGACCTCTTCATAGGCACTGTGACATGTGCATGTCCCATCCCATTAACAAACACAATAGGCCAGGAGGTGGTGGTGCACACCTTTAATCCCAGCACTTGGGAGACAGAGGCAGGTGGATCTTTGGAGACCAGCCTGGTCTACAGAACAAGTTTCAGGACAGCCTCCAAAGCCACAGAGAAACCCTGTCTCGAAAAACAAAAAAAGTGTTAAATAAAGAGATGAGACTGGAGAGATGGGCTTAGTGTTTAATATGAGCACTGGCTGCTCTTCCAGAGGACCAGGGTTTGATTTCCAACACCCACATCACAACCACCTGTAATTCCAGTTCCAGGGGCTCTAATCCCCTCTTCTGGCCATCATGGTCACCAGACATGCAAGTAGTACACAGATATACACACAGGCAAACATCCATAGAAATGAAAATAAAATAATTTAAAATAGAAAAAACAAGCTAGGCAATAATGTGCACACTTGTAATCCCAGCACCTAGTAGGATGAGGTAGGAGGACAAGTTCAATGCCAGCTAAAGCTATATATCAAAACCCAGTCTGAAAGCCTTTAAAAGTCTTTACAACCTGAAAAGACTGGGCCTTTAATCTTGCAGAGGATGGAGATAAAAATGCAAGGAGTTTAAAGCTAGCCTTGGGCTATAAGAGACCCTCATTCAAAACACAAAGAGTTGGGTGTGGTGGCTGGTGGGTGTGGTAGTACTTGTCTTTGACCCCTGCACTGGGATTCTGTGAATTCCGGGCTAGCCTAGTTTTACAGTGAGCTCCAGGCCAGTCAAGGATATCTGTCTCAAAAGGAAAAGGGGGGGGAGAGAGAGAGAGAGATCATTCTATTTTGTAGGTATACAGGATACAGACTTATCTGATTCCTGGCCTATCTCTGACTGGGTCCACATGACAAACACTATCTCGCCACTCTGGGTGGGAAGGTCATGACCAAACCCACATCACAGGCCAATGATGAATACAGACACTCCCCTAACCCAGACAGAAGAACCCAGCGAGCTGGTATGTCTACAAGGTCCAGGTGAGTCACCTCTGGGCAACATGGCAAGGCGTAGGGCTTCAGAGAACCTGCCAGACAGCGTACTAGCCTCCAGGGAGTCATCAATAGTAAAGCTGGCAAGCGGGCAAGGACTGGGCCTACCTCTATGGTCTGACATTATGATTCTGGCAGTGCCCACTCTGCCACAGCAAGAACAAGTCCAGACATCGAATGCTGGATGAGGAGCCCATTCCACCCTTGGTGAGGACCATGTGTTCCATCCAGCCACCCCCTCAAACTTCTGGTGGACTCAGAAGTGCAGGGAGTGTGAGGACCCTAGGTTCAACTACCAAGAATAAAGAAGCCAGTGTTAAGGCGTTTTGTTTTGTTTTATATTTGAGACATTGACTCACTATGTAGCTCTGACTGTCCTGAAATACACTATGTAGACCAGGCTGGTCTGGAACTCATGAGATCTGCCCGTCTCTGCCTCCCAAGTGCTGAGATTAGATGAGTGTTCCCTATATCTGGCCAGGTGTTATAGTTTCACATGTTTGTACACTTGGTCCCCAACTGGTGGTATTGTAGAACCCCCCCCAAAAGCATGGCTGGAGGAGGTTATAGCCAGGACACTGTAGTCTCTGAGCTCAATCATCTTCCCACCGCCATGAATTTCACCCTGCCTTCCTTGCTATGATGAACCTGTAGCCAAAATAAACTTCCCCCTTAACCTGATTCTGCCAAGTGTTTGAGGTCAGACTGAATGCACAATGAGTACCAGGCTATCCCAATGCTAGAATGGGTCCTCTGCTCAAAGGAACAAAAGAAAATAAACAAGGGGAAAGGACACACCTATGTGTAACCTATCACAGAACTCCTTTCTTTTAAAAAAAGTCCATATACATAAAAAGCATTTGCATAAACAGGGTGATGGTGGTATACCTTTAGTCCCAGTCAGCACTCAAGAGGCAGAGGCAGGTAAATCTCTGTGAGGCTAGCCAAGTCTTCAGAGCTAATTTTTAAGACAGCCAAGGCTGCCGGTGGTGGCGCACGCCTTTAATCCCAGCACTCGGGAGGCAGAGGCAGGCGGATCTCTGAGTTTGAGGCCAGGCTGGACTGACAGCCTCCAAAACAATACAGAGAAACCCTGTCTCGTAAAACCAAAAAAAAAAAAAAAAAGGGAGGGGCATATTTTGCTCTTGCAGAAGACACAGCACCCTCCTCAGGCAACTCACAATTGCCTGTAACTCCAGCTACAAGAGCTGTGATGTCCTCTTTTGCCCTCTGAAGGCACCAGCACACATGTGACATACACTCACACATATATACAGAAATCTTAAAAAAAACAAAACAAAAAAACACTAGTAAGAATTATTGAGAAGATGAGGTCTGAACCAATACAACCTTAGATGGCCACTGACTGGCATTGTCTCTCTGGGGGCAATTTGACAACAGTCACTCAAACTACAGTATGTACACTGTTGCCCAGGCTCCAACTTCTAGGAATCCATCTACATATCTATCCGAGCCAAAGAGCTCAAGGACAGTCATGACCACATTTTTGACTTGCCAGAATCCCAGAATAGCTCTGTCCCTCAGGAGGGTTAGGCTAGTAAAATGAGCGACAGGCAGCTAAGGCCTGGGCACTACATGGCCTTACATAACCACCAAACAGAGGCAGCAGCAAATCCCACGTGTTCTCCCAGTGCTTCAACCTATGCCCTGACAGAGCTACCACCCAGGTAACTGCCTCCTTGCAGGCCAGCTCTGAGCACTGAGCTGGCTGCAAGCTGTCATTCCAATAAGGAGCCACGTGTGATTCTTCAGGGAAGGTGAGACAGTGTGTGACAAGAAACTAAGGCTTCTGGCCTTCACCGAGAGACCACAGAGGACAGTGTGGGTGGTCATAGAGTAAGAAAGGTACACATCTCCAGGGAACAGCCCAAACCTGCGGGGATGCCTAGGAGGAGAAAGGGCATCAGGCCTCCATTTGCTCAGGGACTGAAGAAAGACTGTTGTATTTTGTTCAGTTCCTTCTACAGTATTGGAGAGCTTTCTTGGCCAAATCATCTTCTTCTCTGGCCCAAGTGTGTATCTTAAACAAATATCAAGGATACATAGCAACAACCCCCAGGCCATGGGGTGAAAGGCCCTGGAACCTGGGGACAGGGCAGGGACTGACATTTCTCAGCACTTGCTTTGGGCAGAGAAAGAGCCACAGCCTTGCCAACACTGGAGGGATAAGTAGCAGAGGTCCTCAACCAGGTGGCTTGACCAGATGAAGCAGAACCAGAGTGGGACAGGCTTCAAGTCTGCAGTGGACCTAACGAGCTATCTGTTCAGTTCTAGAGAGACAGCCATGAAATGACCAGGCATGAAACCGTGGGAACCTGGATGGGATTACAAGGTGGAATGAGGGCCAGAGTGTGTCCCTATGAAGGTCATGTCATCTACACAGTCCTGAAGCCTCCAACAAGCACATCAACTGTACTGATGTGGCCCTGCCTAGAGCACCAGGGACGGGGGAGAAGCCTGGGGAAGGGATGTAAGGCAGACACACAAGGACAACCTTCTGGACCCAGAACACAATGTCTCCAGCTGTTGCCAGGTACTCCCTGTCACACTGGACCTAGGCCCTGCCCACAGGTCACCTCATGACATGTCACAGTCCCCAAGGTAAAGCTGGAAGAGGAGCAGGGGAGGGAAGGAAGGGAGGGTAGGAGGCCACCAAAACACAGCTGCCTGCTGGGAACTTCCCTCGGCAAGGGCTGGTCCCGTGGCCCTAGTAAACAGGTTTCAAAATCATTAGTCAGCATTTTGCTCAGGGACCAGCACCTAGGGTTCCTGGTGCCCACACGCGGCATCCAGGGCCTCCAGCCCCTGCCACCACTGGGCTGAGGACCTGGAGGGCAGCACTGACTGGTCAGATGGTTTGTTTGCTGAGGCTACCAGTCCTGAGACAACGGCATCTTGCTGCTGAATCCTGTGGGCCCAGCCCCAACTGCCGGCAAGAAGGAATCTCCAGCAGCCCCTCCCCCTCCTGGTCTCTGACGCAGGAGTGGGCTGGCCAATGCCAGGCCGCTGAAGCAATGTCAACAAACAAACCCGCCAGCCCAGACAGGTGGGCATGCCAGGGACACCAGATGCAGTAAGGGCCACTGGGTCAGCACCAAGGCACACAAAACCCAAACCACACACGATCAGGGCAATACAATCGCCAGAGATCCAAAACTAGTGTTTATGGCCGCCTTCTTTCCCCACTCAGGCAGCCGGCAAGCTGGCGGATGGTCTGCAAGAAGTAGTAAAAGCCAGGACAAAGTTGAAGCCGAGGTGGGGTCTCCAGGACCCTGTAGGGCTTGAGCTGGGCAAGGCAGAGACACCAAACACAGAACCCCAGCTCCTTTCACCTACACAATACTAGTCTAGAGCCATCAACTGTCCACTGGAGGCTCCAGCCCCGGGCAACCCAGAGCCCGAGGCGGTGAATGGGTCACCAGCAAGAATGACACCGCCCCTCCCCCAAACCCCACAGCAGCAAACTCCGGGCCTTACCTGGAAGTCATACAGCGCCACAATGTTTTCGTGCTTTAGTTCCTAGGACATAAATCCAAGTTTCTCATGAGCGAGACAAGAGCTGGCCCACCCTCTCCCCCTCCCCCGAGGCGCTGGCTCACCTTCAGGATTTTTATTTCCTTTCCCAGCAGTGTCTGGGACTTGGCGAGGTTCTTCTTGTTAATGCATTTGACGGCCACCTCCAAGTCGTGCTTCTGAAAAAGCCAAACGTAGAACTTCAGGGCTGAGAACATCCCTTCCCTCTGCCCCCCAAGTTGGGAACACACTGATGGCCTAGGTTGGCTGTTCCAAGGGTCGTGGGATGGATGGGATGCCAGAGGCAGGCAGGTAGGCTCTCTCAGCTGGGCCTGGAAGCTAAGAGGATGGAGTCCCAGGCTAGGTTCCCAGGACTGGTCTGACTCTTCAGAGCTAGAGAATCCTGGGCTGGAGTCTCCTGGTTTCTGTAGCTGGAGTAGCAGGTGGGTTTCCGGGGCTGGGGTCCTGAACTGGGTCCCTTTACGGATTTCCGGAGGTAAGGTGTTGGACTAGGGTCCCGGACTGCGTAGGGGCCCCCGGGAGCCTCACCCACCTCGCGGTGGCGACCCTTGAAGACCACCGCGAAGGCGCCGTGTCCAATCAGGTCCTTGCGCGAGAACTCGAACTTGCCCACGGTCTCGACGCCGCCGCGGCCCGGCTCCATGGCGCGCACGGACCGGGGGCGCGGGCCCGGGGGTGGTGCTCCGGGGTGCGCTGTCCTCAGGCGGAGGCGTGGGAGGCAGGAGGGCCGTGTACGCGAGGCTGGAGGCGCGGGTTCATTGCCGGGGCCGCGCGCCCCATCGGGCAGGCCTGGGCCGGGTCCCAGTCCCACAGGCCGGCGGACGGAGCGGCGAGCGCCTTCAGCGTCCCCCGCGGCACCCTCCCGGCGCTGACAGCCGTGACACACTCCGACTCGGGCCTCGCCTCAGTCACACTACGGCTCCGACTCCGCACTGACAGACGACGCGGTTCGGAGCCCCGCGGGGGAAACAAAAGATCCGCGGCACCGGGGCCTGGGAGCCTGAGACGCCCGCGCAGCCGCACTGAGCGGAGGCGGGACAAGGGGTGGGGCCTGCGGAGGCGGGACCTCCTAGGTGGTGGAGCTGGCAAGGGGCGGGTCCTGGAATGGAAGACACCTCGTGGGTGGTGGGGCGGGGCCTAGTGAAGGCGGGGCCTGGACGGGAGCACGCCCAATAGTGGGCGAGACTTTCTGGGAATAGGAGCAGAGGAATGGGCGGAGCCGGAGCGGATAGGGAGTGCGAAGGTCTTGGTTATCCACTTCTTCTGCCCTAGGCTGTTCTTGTTTATTTGTTGGTTGGGGGGCTTTTTTCCTATTGTTTTGCTTCATTTATTTTTTATTTATTTATTTTTTTGGGACAGGGTTTCCCTGTGGCTTTGGAGGCTGTCCTGGAACTCGCTCGGTAGACCAGGCTGGTCTCGAACTCACAGTGATCCGCCTGCCTCTGCCTCCCGAGTGCTGGGATTAAAGGCGTGCGCCACCAACGCCCGGCTCATTTATTTTTTTATTCACGTGTATATGTGTGTGCCTACATAAGTTTATGTGTACAGCGCGCGCGCATGTTTGTGTGTGTGTGTGTAGGAGAGCAGAGGAAGTTGGATCCTGGAATTGGAATCACAGGCAGTTATGAACTGGTGTGTGGGAACTGGGAACCAAACTTGGTCCCCTTCGAGACAGTAGAAAAACGCACTTTAGTCGCCGAGCCATCTCTCCAGCACCCACCCCATACCCTCCCTAGTTCCCGTTTTTTAAACAGGGTCTTCTCTAATGTTAACATTCATCTATTTTGTATGTGGAAAGAGAGACTTGGGAACGTGTTTGTGTGGAGGTCAGAGGGATGACTTGCAAGCAGTTGGTTCTGTCTACCTTGTGGTTCTCAGTATTGAACTCAGGCTGTCAAGTTTGGCGGCAAATGTCCTTTGCCCGTGGAGCCCATCATCCCATGCCCAGTTTGCTTTCATTGTTTTTAATTTTACTTAATTTTTGCTGTTAGGGAGACTTTTGAGGCAGGGGCTCATGTAATCCAGGTTATCCTGGAGCTCATCATGTAACTAACGATACTTATAAAGTTCTGATTCTCCTATCTCCATTTCACAGGTCCTGGGATTATAGGTGTGACCATTCAGTTCACCTCAGGTGTTCTTGCCTGTCTGACCCTCCAAAGTTTCCCTGAGCCTAGAGTGGTATCCTATCTTTACTCCCAGTACTTTGTTGGTGGAGAATCAGAATTCCAAGGTCATATTCAGTTACATAAGTAAATTGACATCAGCCCAGGCCTCAGGGGACCTTGTCTTTACAAAGACATAGTGGTACACACCCCTTTAATCCCATCAACAAGGGATCTCTGTGAGTTAAAGGCAAGCATGGTCCATGTAGTGAATTCCAGGCCAACCATGGCCACACAGTAGTAAGAGTGTGTCCCCAACCCCACCCAGCAAAAATAGTTAGTTCCTGGGTTTTGAGGCCCTGGGTTCTGTTTCCAGTACCAAAAGAAAGACTAAAGATTACGGTCCACACAGGGTGGTGGTGGTTCATGCCTTTAATCCCAGCACTCTGGAGGCCTAGGCAGGCAGAAGATCTCTGTGAGTTTCAGGCCAACCTGGTATACAAAGCAAGTTTCAGGACTGGCTCCATAACTACTGACAAACCCTGTCGAAAAACCAAAATAAATAAAAAATAAAAAAAAATAAAGATTCGGGTCCATGGTGCCAAATCATAAGCCAAAATAGTTAATCTAAAACCTCAGAAAGAGCCGGGCGTTGGTGGTGCACGCCTTTAATCCCAGCACTCGGGAGGCAGAGGCAGGCGGATCTCTGTGAGTTCGAGGCCAGCCTGGTCTACAGAGCGAGTTCCAGGACAGCCTCCAAAGCCACAGAGAAACCCTGTCTCGAAAATAAATAAATAAATAAAACCTCAGAAAGACCAGAAATTTTACCAGACATCGTTGAATAGGTTGTCTCGTGGAGGAATAAAGACACAGCTAATAAAGTAAAATATTCACATGTTCAAATGTAAAAAACACTCTCCACTTTAAATGCAATCGAGATGCAGGCTATCCCATTGTTAGTATCCTTGATGTTGTGGCCAGTGGAAGAGCCTGTGCTCTCCTAACACCCACTGGAACCTACCTGCATGAGCCCATCCCTTCCCATTAGTCGAGCAGTGTTCTTTCCAGTTAGAATGTATTCCTGACTTTAACTATATACTTTATACTATGTACATTGTTATTGTAATATATATTACTATAAGCCGGGCGTTGGTGGTGCGTGCCTTTAATCCCAGCACTCGGGAGGCAGAGGCAGGAGGATCTCTGTGAGTTCGAGGCCAGCCTGGTCTACCAAGCGAGTTCCAGGACAGCCCCCAAAACAATACAGAGAAACCCTGTCTCGAAAAAAAAACAAAACAAACTATATATACATATATGTATGTATATATATATATATATATATTACTATAACAAAATATCTGACAAACACAATGTTAGGATAAAGCTCGAGGCGGACCTTGAGTGGGGGACCATGGTGGATTCCATGGCAGGAGAGTATGGGGGGAAGGGGAGGAGGGGGGGACACAAACACACCAGGCAGACAGAGCTTAAGTGAGAAGTTTTATTAAAAAGGGGAGGAAGGGGGAGGTAAAGAAACAAGAGGTAAAGGGAGAGGACAGGAGAGAGAGGCAGATGTCTGCCCCAAGAGAACCGGGAAGGGGGGGGCAGGGGGCGGGGAGAAGAGCCGGAAAGAGAGTAGGGGACTTTGTTTTAAAGGGTCCTTTGCACCTTACGTGCTGTGCAGACTAGTATTCATCCTGGGCTGACCAGAGTACTGCCTGAGTGCATTCTGCCAGGTGACAGGGGCATGCCCGCATAATGCCTGAATCCTTACACATAATGTTAAGGAAAGAACAGTTTCTTTTGACGAACAACTGAAGGCTGTCCATCGTGAAGGGGAAAGCATGGCAACATAAGCTTACGGCAGCTGGTCGCGTTGCATCTACCCTCAGCAGAGAGAGGTGCATGCTGGTGCTCGGTTCACCTTTTTTTTGGTTTTCGAGACAGGGTTTCTCTGTGTAGCCCTGGTCGTCCTGGAACTCACTCTAGACCAGGCTGGCCTTGAACTCACAGAGATCCACCTACCTCTGCCTCCCGAGGGCTGGGACTAAAAGCATGTGCTACCACTTCCGGGCTCACTTTTTCTTTCTGATTCGGTCCAGAAGGAACTGGAGCTCATGGAATGGTGCTTTCTACATTTGACTTCCTGAGCTAATCCAGTGTAGGAAAAAAACCCTCTCGGGTATGACCAGAGAAATGTCTCCTGCTTGATTCCAGATCCCCTCAAGTTGGCATCATTAACCACTGCATTGGGAAACTTGCTATAATATCCCCATTTTACAGATGAGAATAATTGAGGCCCAGAGAAGGTAAGTAATAGTCCCTAAGGTCACACAGCCAGCAGGAGAAAGAGCTTACTTAGGAATGAAATAAAATAGTTCCTTTCACCAGTGGGTGACTATGTATCAGGACAGCCTTCAGTGACATGACCATGGGTTCCAGGGCCAGGGCTTCCCTTGAGACAACCCAGTTGGCCTGATGCTCGGAGCAGAGGGAACCTTGTGGGTCACTCCCAGAAGTGATCTCGTCCAGTCCATTTCCTGGGTCTCAGGATACAGGCCTTCGAATCTGGGTGGAGGACAGAGGACAGAGTGGGAGGGACAGACGTCTACTGGACTGGCCCTTGTGTTTTGTTAATGGAAAGTGCAGGGCAGATGGCCACAGTTGTTCATGCTCACTCATTCCCTGACTTGTTTTTGATGTTTAATTACTATTGCATTTGTGTGACAGTGTGCACATGTGTATAATCAGAGGACAACTTCCAGAACTATGTTCTCTCTCCTTTCATTGTTGTTCTGGGGATTGGATTCAGGTTATCAGGCTTATACAACAAACATTTTTGTTGGTTTTTTGTTTTTGGAGACAGGGTTTCTCTGTGTCCTGGGACTCTCTCTGTAGACCAAGCTGGCCTGGGATTCATTGCCTACCTCTGCTTCCCAAGTACTGGGATTAAAGGCACATGCCATCACTGACTGGCTTGTAGCTGGGCTTTCTTGTCAGACTTTCTTTGTACAACCAGCCCCCAAATAATAACACAAAGACTTCCTAATTGTGAAAGTTTGACCTTAGCTTAGGCTTGTTTCAAACTAGCTCTTATAACTTAAATTAATTTGTTTCTATTAATCTAAGTTTTGCCACCTGAATCATTACCTCTCCTCCATAATGCATGTCTGACTTCCTCCTTGTCTTGCTGGTGAATCCACATCCCTAGATTTCATCCTAAATTCCTCTTTCTCCCCAGAAGCCCTGCCTGTTCTCTCCTGCCTAGCTATTGGCCATCCAGCTCTTTATTAAACCAATCACAACAATACATCTTCACACAGTGTACAAAAAGACTGTTCTACAAAACTGGTCATATACTCCTATATATGAAAGAAAAAGGAAATACATTTATGTGACCATATACACCTACATATGACAGAGACAGGGGAATACATGTGTGTGAACTTACATTTATACCTACATATGACAGAATACATACATGTATAAAAACATGAGCATATTTGCTATATATGAGAAAAACTAAGAAGCGCATTGTGAACATGCACACATACATTCACACATATGCCTTTACTAACTTTTTTTTTCTGAGACAGGGTTAATCTGGGTAGCTTTGAAGCCTGTCCTGGAACTCACTCTGTAGACTAATCTGGCCTCGAATTCACAGAAATCACCTGCCTCTGCCTCCCAAGTGCTGGGACTAAAGGCATGAGCCACCAACACCTGGTTGCCTTTCCTAACTTTTTTGTTATGTGTTTATATGCATATTCACACACTTGTATTTCCTAATTCTGTCATACATGGATGAACATGTTCTTGTCCACACACATATTTTTCATAGACCAGGCATATGTAGGTATACAAGCATGTAGATGTGTATGTCCATGTTGACACACAAATTTTCCAACTCTGTCATGGGTGGGTTTATATGTGTTGGCTCATTTCCTAAATCCATAATATATTAGTGTATAATATATGCATGTTCACATACTTGTATTTTTCAGCTTGGTTATATGTAGGTATATATGTATAAGATCATAAGCATGTATTTCCTATCTCTGTCATACGTAGTGTTAAGGTTAGAGTTAAATGCTCAGGGTTAGGGTTACTAGGATTAGAGTTAGGGTTATGGTGTTAGGATTTGTATTACCAGGTTAGACAAAGGGTTGGAAGTAGGGTTAGTGTTGTATAATTGTAGACAGTTACAGTTAGAAGGTTAGTGTTAGCAGTAGAGATTTAGAGTTAGGAGTTTAGGTTTTGGAATTAGCATTAGATCAAGAAATATGTTTAAATCTAGGTTTAGGTTTAGGACTAGGGTTAGGATTAGTGGTTGAGTTTGGGATAGAGTTAGGGGTTAGCATTTGAGTTAGGCTAAGTGTTAGCATTTGGTTTTTAGTCAACGGTTAGGATTATGGTTATAGTGGGTCTAGAGTTTGTAATATAAAACTGGGAGCAATTTTAGGTTTAGGCCATGATTAGGATGAGCTTTGTGATATTTAGGCATATAACTAGGATTAGCTGTATGAGCAGACTTGTTTTAGGGTTAGGACTATGGTTAGGGTGAATGTTAATGCTTAGGCTAGGGTTTGTATTATTAGGCATAGTTAAGATTCTGTGTACTTTTAGATTCAAGGTTACAGTTATGTTTAAGTGTGGGGTTAGAGTTATGGTTTGGGTTAGGTTTCAGGCTATGATTAGGGCCTAAATTTGTTTTAGGGTAAGCTTAGTGCTAAGGCTATGGCTTATGTTACAATATAGATTGCAGTTGGGGTTCTGTCAAATGTTAGTGTTATAGTTAATAGCTTTGTTTACAGTTGGATTTATATATAGGGCTGTGTATAGGGTTAGGTTAAAGACTGGGGCTAGGGTTAATGTTAGGGATTGGGAGTCGGGCATTGGTGATGCACGCCTTTAATCCCAGCACTCGGAGGCAGAGGCAGGTGGATCTCTGTGAGTTTGAGGCCAGCCTGGTCTACAGTGCGCATTCCAGGACAGCTTCCAAAGCAATACAGAGAAACCCTGTCTCGAAAAACAAAAACAAAAACAAAAAAATGTTAGGGATTGGGTTAGGGTTAACCCTATTGTGGGGATTATGGGTAATATTTAGGATAGGATTAGGGAAATGTTTCTGGCCAGATCTTTGGTTATATTTAGCATTAGTGCTGGGGCACTAATTAGAGTAAGGAAAACATTTAGGGTTTTGTTAGAGGTTTAGGATTAGGACTAAGTCAGTGTTTAGGGTTAAGACTATGGGTAGGAGCCGGGCGTTGGTGGCACACGCCTTTAATCCCAGCACTCGGGAGGCAGAGGCAGGCGGATCTCTGTGAGTTCGAGACCAGCCTGGACTACCAAGTGAGTTCCAGGACAGCCTCCAAAGCCACAGAGAAACCCTGTCTCGAAAAACCAAAAAAAAAAAAAAAAGACTATGGGTAGGGTTAGATTAAGGGGTAGGATTTAGTTTAGGCTGTGGCTTATGCTTATGTTCCTGTTGGAGCTTTGGCTGGTGTTTGGGTTACATCTAAGGTTAGGGTTTGGGTTATGGGTAATTCTAAGGTTAAGTGTTATGGTTGGGAATAGTTTTACCTTTTGGCCTATGGTTAGGATTAGGGGTTTTTCTAGGGTTAGGTATAGGCTGGGGTGAGACAGTCAGTGTTAGGAATATTGTTAGGTTTGACCGGGACTTCATTGAGGTCTGGGTTAGGACTTGGGCTACAGTTAGAATTAGGGATATGTTAAGGATTAGGCCAGTGCCAAAGATCAGTGTTATGGCTATCGGTAGGGTGAGAGTAAAGATTAGGGATGTGGTTTGGGTTAGAGGTAGGTTTAGTGTTAGTGTTATGATTACAGCTGGTTTTCGGTTTAGACCTATTTCTAGGCTTATGGCTGGGACTTGTATTATGGTTAGACTTAATATTGGTTAGGGTTAGAGCTGGTCCTAAGGTTAATGTTATGGCTTCTGTTAGGGTTAGGACTATCATTAGGCTTATGGTTATTTTTGGTTTATGATTGCTAGTACTATAGTTATGGTTGGTACTTGAGTTATGGTTAGGATTACTTATGCATTGAAGAATATTTGTTTACACTGTGTGAACTAATACATGGTGGTTATTAGTTCAATAAAGAGCTGAGTGACCAATTGCTCGGCAGGAGAGAATAGGTTGGACTTCCAGGCAGAGAGGAACCCAGGAGATAAATCTATGCTTGCATGAGAAACTGGCGAGACTCAGAACAAGTTGGACACATAGAGTGGAAGAGAGGTGAAACAGCCACGTGGCAGAACATAGAACTTATAAGAGCTAGTTGAGAATGAGCCTAACTTCATAATTAATAAGAAGTCTCCATGTCATTATTTGGGGGCTGGTGATCCAAAGATATTCTGACAAGAAAGTTTGCTACAATTATGTTCAGACATGCTTATGATCAGGACCGAAATTAAGGTTAGGTATATAACTTGGTATAGGCTTAGGATCATTGCTGGGGATAAAATTACTGTCCAAGTTATGGTTATTATTATTTGAAGATGTTGACTAGGTTTGTCATTACGAGTAGGCCTAGTGTTAGTGTTAGTTTGATGACTAAGTGTGATGGCAGTGCCTCATCTTAGGGTTATGATTATGCTTAGGTTCTATCCTGGATTTAAGGTGTTGTTCAGGGAAACAGAGGTGGTGTTAGATTGTTGCAACAGAAATCACAGGGCCCTTCTAACTGGTTAGAGGTGAGAAGAAAGGTTTTTTTTTTTGTTGTTGTTGTTTGTTTTGGTTTTTCCAAGACAGGGTTTCTCTGTAGCTTTGGAGGCTGTCCTGGAACTAGCTTTTGTAGACCAGGCCGGTTTCAAACTCACAGAGATCCGCCTGCCTCTGCCTCCTGAGTGCTGGGATTAAAGGCATGCGCCACCAACTGCCTGGCTTCAGCCTCCGGTGTTTTTTAAAAAACTTTCTTCTTGCCAGGCGTTGGTGGAGCACACCTTTAATCCCAGCACTTGGGAGGCAGAGGCTGGCAGATCTCTGTGAGTTCCAGGACAGCCTGGTCTACAGATGGAGTTCCAGGACAACCTCCAAAGCAATACAGAGAAACCCTGTCTTGAAAAAACAAAATAAAAAAAGAAAGAGAAAAAGAAAGAAAAAAAAGATTGTATTGGGAGCATAGCATGAAGAGCCTTGCATCTATAAATCTCCAGAGAAACCAGGAATGTTAAGCACACAGGATTGTCTTTCCACTGGGAAAGGTGAAAAACCTGTTCTTCCCTCTAGAAAGCTGAGAGTTGGTAGTGATTAACAGCCTGGTGATCTGCATTATCTGTTGGATCAGGTCATATTGAGCTCTTACAACCAGGACCAGAGGTGGCTAACAGCCCAAATGACCTCTATGCTATCTGTGTGACCTAGACCAGACCAGATTCTTAGGCCCTTAAGTATGTACAGGTAGCCTATCTCTAGAACCCATCTTCTATGTAGAAATGAGTTGTACCTGAGTTGAGTTTCATTGTGATTATGCTTCTTTGTGCACCAAGAATTGTATTACACCAGGAAACTTTTCCCCAAGCTATAGTGTTCTTTTTTTTTTTTTCCGAGACAGGGTTTCTCTGTGGCTTTGGAGGCTGTCCTGGAACTTGCTTGGTAGTCCAGGCTGGTCTTGAACTCACAGAGATCCACCTGCCTCTGCCTCCTGAGTGCTGGGATTAAAGGTGTGTGCCACCACCGTCCGGCTAGCTATACTGTTCTTAAATACATTGGGAATAAACTATCTGTTATTAGATTCCTCCAAGTCTGATCCAGGTTGATGAAGCCAATCTGCACCAAGTTTTCACTCTTATCTCTTCATGTGGTTTCCTTCCCTGTATGACACCTGCAGGGACCACCCCCACACATAATTATGCATAGATTCAGGTTTAATATTAATGTTAAAATTTGTTCTAAGGCAGCTGGAGAGATGGATCAGAGGTTAAGAGCACTGAGTTCAATTCCCAGCAACCACATGGTGGCTCACAACCATCCATAATGAGATCTGGTGCCCTCTTCTGGCCTGAAGGTATACATGGAGGCAGAACACTGTATACATAAAAAATAAATCAATCTTAAGTTCATGGCTGGGTATAAGGTTAAGGTTTGTGCTAATGTTTGGTTTATGGTGAGGGTAGGGATGTTAGCGCTAGGACTAGGCTAGTGTTTGGATTAGGACGAGATTTAGTTATTGGGTTATATATATATTTTTTGTTTTGTTTTTTTTTTTTCGAGACAGGGTTTCCCTGTGGCTTTGGAGGCTGTTCTGGAACTATCTTTTGTAGGCCAGGCTGGTCTCGAACTCACAGAGATCCACCTGCCTCTGCCTCCCGAGTGCTGGGATTAAAGGCGTGCGCCACCAACGCCCGGCTATTGGGTTATATTTATGGTTTTTTTTTTTTTGTTTTTTTTGTTTTTTACGAGACAGGGTTTCTCTGTATTGTTTTCGAGGCTGTCAGTCCGGCCTGGCCTCGAACTCACAGAGATCCTCCTGCCTCTGCCTCCCGAGTGCTGGAATTAAAGGTGTGTGCCACCACCGCCCGGCTATGGTTATGTTTTTATTTAGGGCATTGGTTCTCAACTTTTCTGATGGTGTGACCCATTAACACAGTTCATATTGTGGTGACCCCCAGCCATAAATTTTTTTTCTGAGATAGGGTTTCTCTGTGTAACTTTGGAGCCTATACTGGCACTTGCTCTGTAGGCCAGGCTGGCCCTGAACTCACAGAGATCATCCTACCTCTGTCTCCCGAGTGCTGGGATTAAAGGTGTGCACCACCACCACCTGGCCATAAAATGCTGTTTGTTGCTACTTCATTTCTGTAATTTTGCTGTTATGAACTGCAATGTAAATATCTGATATGCAGGATATCTGATATGTGACCCCTGTGAAAGGGTCATTTGACCCCCTTTAGAGGTCATGACCCACAGATTGAGAAACATTGATTTAGGTACAGGGCAGATTTAGGTTAGAATGGGATTAGGTTTAGGTTTTATTATGGCTAAGACTACATTTGTTGATAGGATTAAGGTTTGGGTTTGGCTCAATTTAGGTTTAAGAGTTATAGGTTAGCTAGGATTATATGGAGTCTAAGGTTATTTAGGGTTAGAGTTAGTCTTAAAGCTCTAGATTAGGTTAGAGTTGAATTTAAATCAGGGTTAGCGTTCTAGCTGGGGTTAGGTTTAAGGCTGCTTTTAGACCTGGGTTTTCTGTTAGATCTTTGGTTAATTTTATGGTTGTAGTCGGGCAGACAGAATGCTGTATACATAATAAATAAATCTTTAAAAAAATCAAGGAAACTTTCTGAATAAGGCTTCTTAGGAAGCCAGTAGTGACGATGCTTCCTTATATGACTTCCTGAGAGGTAAGCATCATCTCTAAAGGCGTGCAAGGGTTTCCTCCCCATCACTATGAGTTGCTCACTTCAGGTCTATCTGGCTACCTCATTAAGCAGCAGTCCCATAAGCCCTTGACTGAATTTGTTAGTTATTACTTAAGATAAAATGTGTAGCCAGGCGTTGGTGGTGCATGCCTTTAATCCCAGCACTCAGGAGGCAGAGGCAGGCGGATCTCTGTGAGTTCGAGGCCATCCTCCAAAACAGTATGTCTCGAAAAAAACAAAACAAAAAAGCCAAAAGAAAAAAAAAGGTAAATAGTATAATCCTAGACTCGGGAAGCAGAGGCAGGTGAATTTCTGAGTTCGAGGCCAGCCTGATGTACAGAGTGAATTCCAGGACAGCCAGGTCCACAAAGAGAAACTCTGTCTTGAGAAAAGAAAGGTTATTATTTAACAGTGATGTATTTGTGCCATTTTGACAAGGGGTCAATTGTGCCAGTTTTTTTTTTTTTTTGTCAGCAACACAAGCTGGGAAGAGGACACTTCAACCTACGTGTATATCTGTGTGAAGGTGTCAGATCACCTGGAACTGGAGTTATAGGCAGTTATGAGCTGCCATGTGGGTGCCGGGAATTGAACCCTGGGTCCTCCGGAAGAGCAGTCAGTGCTTTTAACCTCTGAGCCATCTCTCCTGCCCCCACATTCTCTTGATTAATGATTGATATGGGGAGGCCCAACCCACTGTGGACAGTGAGACCCACAGGCAAGAGGGCTGGGGTTGTATAAGTAGGCTGTGAAAGCTATAAAAATCAAGCCAGTAATCAGAGCTCCTCCATGGTCTTTGCCTCAGCCCCTGCCTCAGGGTTCCTGCTGACTTTCCTCAGTGACCGGCTGTGATGTGGAAGGGTGAGATGAAATAAACCAAGTTGCTTTTTCTTGTGATGTCTACTACAGCAACAGAAAGAAGACTAGGACACTCGCTGATCTTAGAAGCTAGGTTTCAGAAATGCCTTTTTAGTTTGTGCCCCAAATCAGGAACAAGCAGCCAGCCTTTCCAGTTAACGGACTAGGTAGAGTGAGGATTTCTTTCAGCATTGTCAGTGTTTATCTGATTTCTTCGTGGTCAGAACAGTTTGGTGTGGATCCTTGTTCTGAAGAAGGAATGAGAATCATCTTCTCAAGTATTTCAACCCCCTTTCATCTACATGTTGCAGAAGCACTCAACTTAATCAGTGCATTTGCTTGCATGCTAATTATTTACTTGAAGGGCTCCTGATGTGTTCCGGCAAGTAACTGATTTTTTTCCCCCCAAGACAGTGTTTCTTCTCTGTGTAGCTTTGGAGCCTGTCCCGGAACTCACTCTGCAGACCAGGCTAGCCTTGAACTCACAGAGATCTGTTTGCCTTCCAGGTGCTGGGATTAAAGGTGTGTGCCACCAATGCCCAGCAATGGGTTATTTTTGTAAACTGTGGGGCAGGTAGAGTCAGTACTGATGCACGCAAAGTTCTTCAAGCCACACAGCTGCTAAGATGATCAGTAAATCCTGCTGAGTAAACTGTATCAGGAACTTCAAAACTCCCATTTTTAGACAGTGTCAAGCTGCTGCATTACAGTCGACTTGTTTCTGGAGAATTGGTCTAGACGTGACTTATTAAGTGTTCATATGGCACATGTATGAGTATGCAAGTGTGTGACTGTACATGCACATGGGGAGGCCAGAGTGCAGTATCAGGTGTCTGTTGGCTCCTGCGTCATTGATGCCTTAACTAAATGATAATTACTGTCTGGGCACCATTAAGCTGGGTACCATTAGATCCCAGTATAAACAGTTACCCATCTCAGAGTCAAGGACTTGACTTGGGATACAATGAAGGGGGGTATTTGAGAGCCAAACTTACATGTTAAGTTTTAATTACTGTGTCTAAGAGACCCATGCAACAAAAATGCTTCTGATCTGCAAGCCACTTGCCCAAGAACAGACAGTTCCTGAAATGCTGGAGGCTATTGCTCTCTGGGAGATAGCAAACCACATGTTTTTATTCCCCTGAATAAGTTTTTTGATCCATCTGCACCGGATGTGCTTGATCACATGTGTGTTTACCAGATTGGAAACCATGCAAACCATGACTCACGGCCATTTTCTGGAAACCCAGAGATGAGCCCAACTGGGTTGGCTGATGTTTTACACACACACACACACACACACACACACACACACACACACACACTCTGTGCATACATACAAAATGTATATATATATATGTACAGTCTAAATGCATGTCAGAGAATACTAGGGCAGAGGCTCAATCTATGTTGTTACAGGCAGAATCCATCATCTCTGTTGGGTAAGGCTTTCCAGTTGGGGGAACAGTATCCACAACCCTATGGGACCCTGATAAATGGCTTGGTTCTGCAGAGTGAAGTTGTGGCTGTCAAGCAGGATCTAGAAAGTCCACTGCTAACCTTTGCCTACTGTTTTATAAATACCATCTCTGTAACAGTCTGAACTCCTCCCTGGCCACCTGGCTGCTTGTGCTATGATGGCAGGGCTTGGCAGTTACGACAGAACCTCTACAGTCTGTTAAGCCAAACCAAAGTTCACCCTGGGGAACCAATGAATGTACTAGAGTTACTTACAGATCATGGGTGACCCTGAAGCAGTGCACAGGAAGGCCAGCACTTAGCATGGATGATGACTCCTTCACGGTTATGTAGATGGACCCCTCTTCCCTCCCTTTAGCTCTCCCCACCGCTACACTCTTAGTGTCTCCCTAGATGTGGAAGTCACATGTTATGGCAGAATTACATGCAATTGGCTGGGAGGAACTGCTGGATACTAGGGAATGCCAACAGCTAATAAGCTGAATTGTGGTGATCTTTTCCAAGCAGGAACAATTGAACTTTTTTTTTTTGGTTTTTCGAGACAGGGTTTCTCTGTAGCTTTGGAGGCTGTCCTGATACTCACTCAGTAGACCAGGTTGGCCTGGAACTCACAGAGATCTGCCTGCCTCTGCTTCCCAAGTTCTGGGATGAAAGGTGTGTGCCACCGTCGCCGCCACCGTCGCCGCCACCACCACCACCACCACCACCACCACCACCACCACCACCACCACCACCACCACCACCACCACCACCACCACCACGGCCCTGCAACAGTTGAGCTCTTGAAGATGGCGTCTCTCTGAGTCACAGGGTAGAGTATAGACTGTACAGATCTATCAGAGGTCTCCTCTTCACCCTGATTCACTGGCTAAGGTTGGGTGCACACTGGATCACATACCTGATGAATAACCGAGCACCCATGTTGACAGGTACTATGCCCTCTGCCAGCCATTAGTATCTGAGCCATAAACAGAACTGAAATGATATAAATGGATAAAGCGTGTCCATTCTCTTTGCTTCTTTCCCCTTACTTTCTGTGGTGATGGGGATCAAATCCAGAGCTTTCCATATGTTAGGCAAGTGCTCTTCCCTGAGCTATGCCATAGCCCTTGTATCTATTTCCAATTAGCAGAAGCCAGAAAAGAAATACATAGAAAGTTTATTTTTCAAACCTTAAATTAGCAACTAGAGGGGATTCTTGCTTAACTTGATCTTTTCTTCTATGTTTGAAAAGTATTTCATCTTTGTTAGAATTTCCTTGGCTTTTTCAAAATCACCTGAAATAAACAAGAGACAATCACATCAGGCAACAATAAAACAAACTCTGGCATCCCAGGTAGGCAGATCAAAGGGCCCAAAGGTTGATGGCTTCACCTGAGGGTGAGCGTACCCTATAGCAACATTTGCCAAAGTCTGGAGATATTTTTGTCTGCCATAACCAGGGAAGTAGCAGTGAAAGACCTACTAGGTAAAAGCCAGGGGCCCTGAGAATGATCTTAGCCTCCCCCAGGAAAAATATTTCACTTAGAATGTCAGGAAGGTTGAGAAACCCCAACTTTAGACAAATACAACACAGTATATTGTGAACCAAAGTGAAGGTCTTTGTTTTTTTTTTTTTTTGGATTTTCGAGACAGGGTTTCTGTGTATTGTTTTGGAGGCTGTCCTGGAACTCTCTCTGTAGACCAGGCTGGCCTTGAACTCACAGAGATCCACCTGCCTCTGCCTCCCAAGTGCAGGGATTAAAGGTGTGAGTCACCAATGCCCAGTTGTCTCTCTCTCTTCTCCCTTTTTGTGAAGGTCTTTTGTAACCAACCCTGGGAATAGTAAATATTAAAAACAATAAACAAGACGGGCGTTGGTGGCGCACGCCTTTAATCCCAGCACTCGGGAGGCA
Source organism: Mesocricetus auratus (assembly GCF_017639785.1). Classification (NCBI taxonomy): domain Eukaryota; kingdom Metazoa; phylum Chordata; class Mammalia; order Rodentia; family Cricetidae; genus Mesocricetus; species Mesocricetus auratus. Next base: position 2,407,951 of record NW_024429206.1, read on the forward strand.
GAGGCAGGCGGATCTCTGTGAGTTCGAGGCCAGCCTGGTCTACAGAGTTCCAGGACAGCTTCCAAAGCCACAGAGAAACCCTGTCTTGAAAAACCAAAAAAAACAAAAACAAAAACAAAAAACAAACAAACAAACAAAAACAATAAACAAATAAGGGGCTGGGAACATGTCTTAGTGTAAGGTGTCCATCCCTCCAGCATGAGGGTATTTGCTACCCAGTGAAGCAAGCTGACAGCCTTGAAGGAAAGAATTAATAGAAAGCGATAAACTAGTGTATAGGAAATATGGAGGACTGTTATGGGTTTCTCTGTATTGCTTTGGAACCTGTCCTGGAACTCTTTCTGTAAACCAGACTGGCTTCGAACCCATAAGACCTGCCTGCCTCTGCCTCCTGGTTGCTGGAGTTAAAGGTGTGCACCACCATTCTTTCTTTCTTTCTTTCTTTCTTTCTTTCTTTCTTTCTTTCTTTCTTTCTTTCTTTATTTTTTTGGTTTTTCGAGACAGGGTTTCTCTGTGGCTTTGGAGGCTGTCCTGGAACTCGCTTGGTAGTCCAGGCTGGTCTCGAACTCACAGAGATCCGCCTGCTTCTGCCTCCCGAGTGCTGGGATTAAAGGCGTGCGCCACCAACGCCCGGCGCACCACCATTCTTTTGTGTTGTATTTGTTTAACTCTGTTACTTTACCTGTCTAAAACACCTGATTGGTCTAATAAAGAGCCGAACAGCCAATAGCAAGGCTGGCAGGCAGACAGAATAAATAACAGGAGAAATCTGGGAAGAGGAGATGGAAGAGCACAAAAGAGAAGGAGAGAAGGATTCCAGGGGCCAGCCACTCAGCTACACAGGAAGCCACAGAGTAAGAAGTAAAGAAAGATATACAGAAAGGTAAAAGTCCAGGGGCAAAAGATAGATGGGATAATTTAAGAAAAGCTGGCTAGAAATAAGCCAGCTAAGGCTGGGCATTCATAACTAAGAATAAGTCTCTGTGTGTGATTATTTGGAAGCTGGGTGGCAGGAGCAAAAGAGTTTAAAAGAACAAAACAGCCACAAAAAACAAAACAACAGAAGATCTACCAATAAGTTGCTTAGACTAGTGGGTCTCAACCTGTGAGCTGTGTCCCCTTTGGGAATCAAATGATCCTTTCACAGGGGTTCACCTAAGATCATTGGAAATATCAGATATTTACATTATGATTCATAACAGTAGCAAGTTCTAGCTATGAAGTAGCAAGGAAAATAATTTCCTGGTCAGGTGGTGTTAGTGTATGTCTTTAATCCCAGCTGGTGGATTTCTGAGAGTTTGACGTCATACTGCTGGTCTACAGAGCAAGTTCCAAGACACCTGCCTAGAAAAATCAAAAGGACAACGACACGGGAAACTGTACTAAAGTGTTGCAGCATAGGAAGGTTGAGAACCACTGGCTTAGAGGATATTAAGTGACACTGAGCCGTGTGTTGGTGGCGCATGCCTTTAATCCCAGCACTTGGGAGGCAGAGGCAGGCGGATCTCTGCGAGTTTGAGGCCAGCCTGGTCTACAAAGTGAGTTCCAGGACAGCCTCCAAAGCCACAGAGAAACCCTGTCTCGAAAAACCAAAAAAAAAAAAAAAAAAAGTTACACTGAAGTGAACTTTTTTTAAAAAAGATTTTATTTATTTATTATGTATACAACTCTCTGCCTCCATGTATGCCTGCAGGCCAGAAGAGGGCACCAGATCTCATTACAGATGGTTGTGAGCCACTATGTGGTTGCTGGGAATGGAACTCAGGACCTCCGGAAGAGCAGCCAGTGTTCTTAACCTCTGAGCCATCTCTCCAGCCCTGAAGTGAACTTTTGATGGTCTCTCAAACCAGACTATTGTCAGGGCCTATCCAGCCAAGTGTGGTGGCGCACACCTTTAGTCCCAGCACTGACTGCTGTTCCAGAGTATTGGAGTTTAATTCCCAGTATCCACATGGCAGCTCACAACTGTCTGTAACTCTAAGATCTGTCAACCTCACACAGACATACACGCAGGCAAAACACCAATGCACATAAAATAAAACAAACAATAACAAAAACATTCCCAACCCCAGCCAGGCGTTGGTGGCGCACGCCTTTAGTCCCAGCACTTGGGAGGCAGAGGCAGGTGGATCTCTGTGAGTTTGAGGTCAGCCTGGTCTACAAAGCAAGTTTCAGGACAGCCTCCAAAACAATACAGAGAAACCCTGTCTCAAAAAAAAAAAAGAAAAAGAAAAAAAAAAAGGTTTATTTATTTTATATATATATATATAGTATTCTGTCTGCATGTACACCTGCAGGCCAGAAGAGGGCATTAAATCTCATTACAGATGGCTATGAGCTACCATGTAGTTACTGAGAATTGAACTCAGAACATCTGGAATAAGTTTAAGCGCCTAACTTCTGAGCCATTTCTCTAGCCCACTAAAATTTTTTTTAGTGAAGAAAAAAATTAAAATTAATAAGTAAAAAAATTTTTTTTTGATTTTTTGAGACAGGGTTTCTCTGTGGCTTTGGAGGCTGTCCTGGAACTCGCTTGGTAGTCCAGGCTGGTCTTGAACTCACAGAGATCCGCCTGCCTCTGCCTCCCGAGTGCTGGGATTAAAGGCATGCGCCACCAATGCCTGGCGAATAAATAAAAATTAAAGAGCCCAGTGAAATGGCCCTGGTGGGTACAGGCCTTTATTTGCTGCTGAACCTGACAGCTGGAGTTTGATTCCAGGAGACCAGACGGTAGAAGAGAAAGGACTCTTGAAAGTTGACCCCTCACACATACACAAATACACACACTACATAAATGTAATAAGAACTTTTTAAAAGGAATGAAATACCTTGTTCAAAAGCTCTGTTTACACTGTCAGTAAATTCTTTCTGTTTAGCTGAAAGAGAAAAATAATTATTTTAATTTTTTATTTGTCTCACAATGACTTATTTATTTATTTAGGTTAGAAACAATCTTGTTTCACATGTCAATCCCAGCTCCTTCTTCCTCTCCTCTTCCCCCTCCCTCCCCACCAGGTCCCCCAGTTCTCCACCCAATCTCCAGTCCCATCCCCAAGAGGGTGAGGCATTCCATGGTGGATCTAGTAACTGTCATCTCAAGAGTCCCGGCTGAGAGAGCCTCCCATATTGTGGCATGGGCACTCAAAGTCTATTTGTATGCCAGGGATAAATACTACCCAAGGCCCCATAGATTACCTAGGCCTCCTCACTGACACCCCCCATTCAGGGGGTCTGGGTCAGTCCCATGCTTTCCACACAGCCATCAATCTGGAGTCCAAGAGCTCCCCCTTGTTCAGGTCAGCTGTTTAATTATTTTAATTTTTACATTTAAATAAACTTACAATAAACCCGATGGTGGTGGGGCATGCCCATAAAACCAGCACTCGGGAGGCAGAGCCAGACAGATTCAGTGAGTTAGAGGTCAGTCTGGTCTACAAAACAAGTTCCAAGATAGCCAGAGATATAACACAGGGAAACCCTGTCTTGAAATGCTCCCCAACCTCCCAAAGAAGAAAAGAAAAAAAAAGTAGACTTACAATGTGAAGACAACACTGCTCTACAGGACTTGGGTTCAGGTTTTTGTTTTTGTTTTTGTGTTTTGTTTTTTCAGAGACAGGGTTTCTCTGTACTGCCTTGGAGGCTGTCCTGGAACTCAGAGATCGCCTGCCTCTGCCTCTCCAGTGCTGGGATTAAAGGCATGCGCCACCAATGTCAGGCTGCTTGCATTCTTTTGACACAGTGCTGGCCAGGCTAGCCCTGAACTCACTATTCTCCTGCCTCTCTCTTGACTGCTGAGATTATAGGTATGTGCCATCACATCTGCCTAGCATCTCTTGTTAAATGCAGTACCGACAGGCTCTATGTAAATTCTACTCTTCAACCAAGGAAGGTCTGGAGGCAATTGCCAAGGCTTGTAAAGTGGCTACGGAATAACATAAAAAAAAAAAAAAAAAAAAAAAAAGAAGAGACAGATCACCATGGTTTGGATGTCCCTCCCCCCCAAAGTCTGGATGTTAAAAAGCTTGGTTGGTGACCGATTTGGCTAATAGAAAGGGGTGGATACTTCAGGAGGCAGGGCTTCAGGTTAGGACTTAGAGGCATGTCCTGGAAAGGAATCCTGGGACCCAGGCTCTGTTGTTTCTCTGTTTTGGCTAGCTGCCTTAATACTCGTTGCCTCCTCTACTCTGCATTCCTGCCACAGCTCCAGGAGAAACTGGGCCAATACACCATGGACTGAACCTCTAAAACTGTGAGTCAAAAGAAATCTTTTCATTCCAGGGTATCATGATAACTAACACAGGAAACAGGGATGTGCTGTGACCATCTCTATCTCAGTCTTCCATACTTTGACACCCTACAATCGTGGTATACACTTGTTACCAAGTAGTTTTAGGCAACCACTTGCAAATGATACAGCCATCCAGGAAAATGAAACCATTTCTATCACACTGTAGCTTCGAAGGGAAAAAAACGCCAAATACAAAGCAGGTACAACTACCTTATTTTCCTATTGTGGTTCATTAGAAAATGAATGATTTTGCTGGGTGGCGGTGGCACACTCTGCTAATCACACCCTGGTCAAGGCCAGCCTGGTCTACAGAGTGAGTTCCAGGACAGCCAGTGCTACACAGGGAAACCCTGTCTGGAAAAACCAACCAAGCAAGCAAGCAAATGAGGGGTTTACAAGTATGCCTTCCAGGTTTAACTATATTTACTTATAATCTCCGAAAACATTTCAAATAAATTGTATCTCCAAGGTAGGCAATGACAGGTATGGAATTCTCCCTTAGGCACACGGCTGGTGAGTGCGGGAGTGAGGAACTGAATCCCAGGGGAAGAAATTTAGGAACTGATCTAAACCCAGCATCTACTATGCTGCTAGAAGTGTTTCACTTAACTTAATCCTTAAGATAATGAATTAATGCTGTCCATTTTATAGACGAAGACACTGAGGCCCAGACACAGAAATCAACAGCGGTGTTGGGACGGGTCCTCGCTCTGGAGCTTTATGTGAGTCAACTCTAGCCCAGATGATGCATGAAGCTTCTGGAGGAGTGTAGCCACTTCTGCTTGCAAGCTCCTGTCTGTCTGCTCTGGACCACCCAGCCCTGACGCTGTGGTTATCTTCATCTGACAGGTTGCTCAGCACTGGTATTTCACTGAGTCCCTGTCATGCTTCAGGTGCTCTTCTGCGCGGGAGCAAAAGAGCAGACACAGTCACACTTCTGCAGAGAACCCAGTATGGGTGTCCATGCTGCTGACCTTCCCGACAGCAGTGAAGTGTCTGCTGTGGCCAAAGGCAGAGACAGAGAGGACAAAGGAGGCTTCGTGAAGAATAATGACTGCTCCCAGGTCGGGGAGAGGAGTTAACATGAACGGAATGAAAAGACCAGAGTTCCACGCCGCATCAACAATGCTCACAAAGGCCTGGCGTGGAAGTGGAAACCGCCAACGTGGCTACAGTGAGACTGTAAAACAAGCAGAGGACAGAACATGCAGGGCCTCAGCAGTTATGTTGAAATGTTTGTTCTTAAACCTAAGAGCACTGACTGTTCTTCCAGAGGGCCTGAGTTCAATTCCTGGCAACCACATGGTGGCTCACAACCACCTTGAATGAGATCTGGTGCCCTCTGCTGGCATGCAGGCAGAAGACTGTATACACAATAAATAAATAAAATATTTAAAAAAATGTGTTTAGACAAGGCTTGGAACAGTGATTTAGGCTTTAAGACCACCCCATAGTGACAGGGCAGCTATATTTTATATGGACTTCTAGGTATAAGCAGAGTCTGAAGGTACTGTGGTTGGATAAAAGTGAGAGGAATCTATTGCACATAGTGAAAAGAGATTGGTAGATGAAGTTGAGACATATTTAGGTCTTTTTTTTTAATTACATTGACGTGTATTTGTGTGTGTGTGTCAGGAGGGGTATGTGCATGCCATGGTATGAATGTGGACATCAGAAGACCATGGACTTCTTTGGGATCAAACTCAGGACCTCTGGAAGAGCAGCCAGTGCTCTTACCCTCAGCCATCTTTCTAGCCCACCCTACATCTGTTTTTTTTTAATGTGCTGACTGTGAGTGCATAGCTGAGTAAGTTTTCACTGTTTTTTCTTTTCTTTTTTTTTCGAGACAGGGTCTCTCTGTATTTTTTTGGAGCCTGTCCTGGAACTCGCTCAGTAGACCAGGCTGGTCACAAACTCCACCTGCCTCTGCTTCCCAAGTGCTGGGATTAAAGGCGTGCGCCACCACTGCCTGGCGGTGCTTAGTCTTACAGCAGATTGATATGTCATACTTTGCTGATGCTCAAGGGAGGCCTGCCCCTTTTTGAGCAAATACAGGAAGGGTGGATTGGGGTGAGCGGTGGAGAGAAGGAGTGGGAGAAGATGAGGGAGGGGAGGCTACAGTGGGGACATAAATAAAGGAAAAAGAAAGAAAGAGAAAGCAAGCTGAGCAAGTCAGGGGAGCAAGTCAGTAAGCAGCATTTCTATATGGCTTCTGCTTCAGTTCCTGCCTCCAGGTTCCTGCCCTGACCTCCCTCAGCGATGGACCGTCACTCTGACATATAAGTCTATTTCAATAAACCATAAGCCCTTCCCTCTCCACATTGCTTTTGGCCATGGTGCTTTATTTAGCACAGCAGTAGAAACCCTGACTATGATATCCCTCAACACTTGGAGAGGGTCTCATTCAATAAGTAAGGTCATTATGTGCAAACACAGGGATTCAGAGAAAGGACTTCTGCCTGAACACTGTAACACAGACCAGCAGGGTGACACACCCATAACTGCAGCACTGAAAGGTAGAGGCAAGAGAATTAAAGTCATCCTAAGCTTGGTAGTGAGTTTGAGGCTGACCTAGGAGGCATAAGACTATCCAGAAGATAAATGAACGAAAAACAAAGCAAACCCTCTAACACAGAGGGTGGGTATGCTCAGTGGTCCAGCATTTACTTAGCAGGTGTAAGTCCCTGGTTTAGATCCCAAGCACCCACAAGAAACGTATTCAAGACTGACATAAAAATCCAGCCTGACTTTTCAGCCTGCTGTCCTGCCGTATAGATTTGTGTGAGTGTATGCAATGTATATTTGCAGGTGCATATGCACCAGTGTGTATGTATATGCATGCTTGTGCGTGTATGTGTGTGTGCAAGTGTGTCAAGGTCGGATGTCATTTGTGCTGTTATTCAGGCAGGCACCGTTCACCTTTTTCACTTATTCTTTTTGGTTTTTTGAGATGTGGCTTTAGAGACTGTCCTGGAACTCACTTGGTAGTCCAGGCTGGTCTTGAACTCACAGAGATCGCCTGCCTCTGCCTCCCGAGTGCTGGGATCAAAGGTGTGCATCACCACTGCCTGGCCACCTTTTTTTATTTTTAAAAGTACGTTTACTTAGTGAGATAGAGAGACAAGGAGAGCCGGGCGTTGGTGGCGCACGCCTTTAATCCCAGCACTTGGGAGGCAGAGGCAGGCGGATCTCTGTGAGTTCGAGGCCAGCCTGGTCTACAGAGCGAGTTCCAGGACAGCCTCCAAAGCCACAGAGAAACCCTGTCTCGAAAAACCAAAAAAAAAAAAAAAAAAAAAAAAAAAAAAGAGAGACAAGGAGAGTGCGAGCGTGTACGTATGCCACAGCACCTGTGTGGGAGCCAGACACTACGTGTGGGAGTTGTGGAGCTGAACTGAGTCCTCATGGTTGTGCAGCAAGCACACATGTACACAAACACCTTACCGCCCCAGGTCTTTCCTGCAATTTCTGTGTCAGCCTCCACACACATATCTGGGCAAATCTGTGAAAAAAATAGACCTATACTCTACTGGTTTTCTTAAGAACCTATTACCTCTGACAGTGGATTCTATCTCTTCCAACGCAGCCTCACTCTGGGCATCTGCAAGTTTCTCATTGATTTCCATTATTTCCACAAGGAACTGACCGTCTGTTCCATAATCGGTCCCTTCAGGAATTTCTATTCCTTGGAGCTTTAGCTATGGGGGAGGAGAGCAAGGAAAATGAGACAGACCAGGGTTAGTAAGTTCTGCTCTCACTGATGCTAATGGAGGAAGACAAGAATATTGGCTGGAGAGGGAGCCTAGAGCCAGCTGCATGCTGAATAAACACTCTACCACCCGAGTCACATGACCAGCCTGGAATAATCGGGCTTGCCTAGGAATAAGGAAAGCAGGGACTGAGCCAAGAATGCTGGTACAGGACCTCGGTCACCTGCAGCCGGATTTTGGATAGTCATACTTCTACACAGATGTTATGTTTACACACATTCTATTCAATTCTAAAATTGCCTAGATGTTCTTGCAAAAAACTCCCCAAGTACTCTTATCATCGTCAAATTTATAGATAATAGTTAAGCAATGCGCCGGGCGTTGGTGGTGCATGTCTTTAATCCCAGCACTTGGGAGGCAGAGGCAGGCGGATCTCTGTGAGTTCGAGACCAGCCTGGACTACCAAGCGAGTTCCAGGACAGCCTCCAAAGCCACAGAGAAACCCTGTCTCGAAAAACCAAAAAAAAAAAAAAAAAAAAAAAAAAAAGTTAAATAATGCAACCAGGAGAAGCTAAGATATCTAAAAGGATTCAGGCCTGGTGGTGCAGCTGCATCCCCAGTTACTTAGGAGGCTGAGGCAGGGAGGTCACAAGTGAAGTCCAGTCTGGGCAGCTGAGTGAGACCCTGTTTTAAGTAAAAAGGCAGCCCAGTGGTGGTGGTGGTGGCAGTGACACACGCCTTCAATCCCAGCACTTGGGAGGCAGAGGTAGATGGATCTTTGTGAATTCAAGGCCAGCCTGGTCTACCAAGTGAGTTCCAGGATGGCCATGGCTGTTACACAGAGAAAACAACAACAACAACAAAAAGTAAAAAGGCAGTTCGGGATATGCTTCAGTGGATTCAAAACCTAGCACACTACACCCTGTCCCCACCCCCCACAAAAAACTCAAAACAAAACACACACACACACACAAACAAACCCCCAGTAATTATCAGTCTCAGTGGCAGAGAACTTAGTTATTATGAGGCACTAGATTCGATGCCCAGTTCTGAAGAAAAAAAAAATTACAAAGGAGCTGGATGTGGGTGAGTTGAAGCAAGAAAATTAGTAACCTGAAGCCAACCTGAGCTGTACAGTGAAATCCTGTCTCGAAAGAAACAAAAACAAGCAAAAATAGACTTACAAAGAATAATACAAAAATTATACTTGTATAGAATCTTTTTCTTTCTGTTCTCTTCTATAACATTTTTTTGAGACTAACTATCATAAGCTTCCTGGACTAGGCCAGGTCTCATACAGAGAAAGTCACATACAGATGGGTTGGGAAATCACCTTACAAGGTATAGTCCCCTGCTCAGGGGAGCCTGAAGAGTCTTATAGGCATCATTCACCAGGGTCGAATGCTTCTCTGAGAAGTATTTTTCAGTCTGTTCATAGAGATAAAAACAGTTTTATTACCAGAAGAGACAGTCCTCTCTGATTCACAAACTTTTATAGTACAGTGATGGGCAGGGATTTAAGAGGCATGGGCAAAATTACAACTGCTGTTGGATGAGTAGTTTGTATTTTCAACGGATGGGTTTTCACTTTTATCTGGGAAGTCAGATAAAAACTGTGAGGAAATGACATCTCTGGGGCCTTGCAGGCTGCCACAGGGTGGAGCTCGTAGCCCAACTCTTTCCCAGATCAACATTGCCATCCACCCAGTTCCACACATATGGGGAATATTAGAGGTAGTCAGTGAATACCTGAGACTTCTGGCTGAAGAAATCTGGGTGGACGAGACGCTGTAGTTGCTGGTACCTGTGCTGAAGCTTCATGACGTCGACCCTGAAGGATCGGTGGCTGGAAGGAAACTAGATGTTACTCATGCAACAGTACTGAGTGTGATTCACTGCTGTCTGATTCTGCTCTTGGGAAGATAGTAATGAACACATAAACAAAGGTCATTTTTTTAAGACGTGGTAGTTGTAACGAAGGAAAATAGAACAGGATCAGAATAAGTAATGTAGGAATGACATTTGAGAGACTTGAATTACGCTACTACTTAACGACCAAAGATCAGAAAGGGACATGAGGGGACAGACGTGTAAGTGCAGAGACCCTGAAGTGACTGGAAGATTAATAGCTTGACAGATTAAGGGATAAGGTTAATGTAGTCCATTGTAAGCACTGTGACTGATGAAAATGGGTACCAGAATTTAGAGCACTTGCTTAACCTGTATGTCCCTTGATTTCTATTTTTTTCCTTTTTTGTGCTGAAGACTGGATCTAGGGTCTCCTACATGCTGGGCAAGGGCTTCAGCACCCAGCCACTCCCTTCCTTTCCCCTTTCTACTTTTTATTTTGAGACAGAGTTTTGTAACTAAGGTACCCAAGTTGACTTGCAATTAGCCTATTTTAGTGCCCCTGATCACTGGGGATTACAGGTCACCAGGCCTAGAGCCTTGGCCATTAAAAGAAAAAAGTGTGTGTATGAGATAAGATCTTGTGTACCCCAGGTTGGCCTCAAATTTGGCATATGCCAAGAATGACCTACAAATCTGGATCTTTCCACCTCTTCCCTCCAGTGCTAGGATTAAGACATATGACAATAAACCCAGTTTATCTGCTTAATTAAAAAAGTAAAAAGGTTGAGTTGAGTGTTGCTAAATTGCTCAGGGCTGAATTTTTTTTTTTTTAATTTATGGTATTCAAGACAGGGTTTCTCTGTGTAACAGTCCTGGTTGTCCTGGAACTTACTTTGTAGACCAGGCTGGTCTTGAACTCAAGAGATCCGATGCCTCTGACTCCTGAGTGCTGGGATTAAAGGTGTGTGTCACCACTACCAGGGATGAAATTTTTGGTCCTTCTTTAGCTTCCTAACTTTCATTATAGGTAGAGACTACCACACTGAGCCATTAATGCCTAGTTACCAGCTTAGCTTTAAAAAAAAAGGTTGAGTGTTGCTAAATTGCTCAGGGTTGAAAATTTTTGATACTTGTTTAGCTCCCTGAGTAGTTGGTCTTATAGAGACTACCATACTGAGCCATTAATGTTAAGCCTTTTATTAAGTATAGTACTGGGATTTGAACCCAGGTCCTTGCTAATTCAAAGGAAGTGTTGTATCACTGAGCCAAAGTGAGGATTAAGCACTTACTTTACTTCTTCCTTTTTTGGGGGGAGTGTTGTTGTAGGGGCGAGTCAGATGGTGACTGTGTAGCCCAGACTGTAGGAGCCTCTTGCTTTGGGCTGGGATCACAGGTGTGTGCAACCACACCTGACCCTTCCATGTTTACTTTAGTGTAATCTTTATTAGTTTAGCTCTGCTCACACTTCCGTACCAATCTCCAGAAGAAACGGAAAGGGGAAACAAACCATGCCAAACATTTCTTGGCCTCTCTCCCTCAAATCTTGAGCATGAATTAAAATTTTGGTTTCCTGAGACAGGGATCTCATTGCTTAGCCTATTTTGGGCTCCAACTTGTGATTCTTCTTATTAATCCCTGAATACTGGGATTCCAGATATATATGTGACCACACTTGTTTTATTCTTTTTCAAGACAGGGTTTCTCTGTGTTGCCTTGGCTGTCTTGGAACTCTCATCTGTAGACCAGGTTGGCCTGGAACTCACCGAGATCCACCTGCCTCTGCTTCGAGTGCTGGGGTTAGAGGCTTGTGCCCTGGCGGTTTGTTTATTTTTAATTGCTTTTGATTTTTGACACCTAGCCTCACGTAGCCCAGACTCTCATCAAACTCACTGTATAGCTCAGGTTGCCCTCAAATCTGTAATACTGCTTCTTCCTCTGAGCTTACAGGCATACACCAACCCAGCTGGCTTGTTTTATTTTTATTTTCTCCTTTAAAATATTTATTTGAGATGAGAACCTTCCCTATTTTTGTGGTTGGGCTCCTACTGGTGATCCTCCCATCTTGGTCCAGATGCTTTTTAATCCTCGCACCGGGGAGGCAGAGGCATAACTACAAGGTGAAAAACAAACTCTGCTCCTTTCTCTTCCCTAGAGTTTAGCCTCTGAACTTCCCCTTTCCAGGAGTCCCGCCCCTCAAACCTCCCTATTCTGTAAATTTGCGCCTGTTTCCTTTTGTTGTTGCTGTTTAAAAACAAAGCCTTTGTAGCAGAGGTTAGTCCTGAATTCCTAAACCTCCCGCCGCCGCTCCACAATTGCTTAGACTGCAGGCGTCTTCAAGTTCACTCTTCTATCCCCCCACCCCCCCCACCCCGCCTCCACGCTTCTTTGCAGTCTGTAACTTTATTTCCTCTTCCTCTCAGGCAAATTCTTGAAATCTGAGCAGGTACTATATTATACAAATGACCTATATGCCAACTCATGTTCTTACTTTGCTTGTTTTCAATCAGTCTCGGTAAGTTGCCTAAACTGGCCTTGAACCGTGGTCATCCTGCCTCCGTCTCCCAGCTGACTGAAAATTACAGTCCCGCCGGCGAGGACCCAAGTCTTAGGCGCCAGGGTAACTCCTGCCTAATTTAACTAACTCAGCCATTGGAGCTCCCCAAGATCGACTCGCCCTCCCATCACTCCGCGCCGCGCGTACCAATTCATGAGGCTGAAGTAGTCCCGAGTCGGGTCTGGAGGCTGCAAGGCGCGGCAGTGTTCGCAGAAAAACCCATCCCCGCTCTCCACACCCCCTGCGCGGCCGCAGTTCCAGCATTGGCCCGCATTGCTTTTCCCCGAGGCAGCGTTGCTGCTCAGCAGTCTCCTTCCTAGGAACCCAGCCAGTCGCACCTCCCCCACACAAAGCAAACCCCGTGCTAGGCAGCCCCACATCCGGACGGCCGACTGTCTGGCCTGGGTCTAGGGAGCCGAGGGAAAGGAAGCAAGAATGACTCCTTGCTGATTGGCTTTAGCGAGTCGAGGAGGCGGGATCAGCCGCGGGAAACCAGGATGCCGAGTCCCGTTCCGCATCCCAAACTACAACTCCCAGCAAGCCTTGAGGCTATCGCGTTGCACCACATTCGGGTCTTCTTATTGGTCGTGCCGATCAGGAAGGCGTTTTGATTGGCTGAGGGTGGAGTTTGTATGGGTAGGTTTAGCGCCACACCACTGGCTGCGGCGGTATCGGGTGTGTGTGGCTCCAGGTGTTCTTTTGCGGTGAGTTTTAGCGGGAAATTTTTCTGGCTGTCTGAGAATTCGAATCGCAATCTCAGGGTCTTCTGCAAGGGAGCGCTCCGCAGCTTCCGCGTGGTCTGTGTGTGCGAGGGGGCGCTGTGCGCAGGCGACTCTCCCCCCCCCCCTTTTTTTTGTTTTTTGCTCCTCTTCAAGGGGACAGTCCCTTGTTATTTACAAGCTGAGACAGGTCTGGACACACGGGAAGGCGCAGAGTTGGGCTCTTCAGTGCCAGAGAGCGAAGTAGTTTCATAGCGAGTATTATAAATGGTAGTGATCATGCCAGGCCTTTGATTCATTCTTCCCCAGTATTTACTGAGGACCACAATCTTCGCTGCTAGGCTCTGCAGGAACTGGAGTGCGCGCGTAAGAAAGTGTGTGTGGGGGTTAGGGTGGCAAGGAGCGGATAGGAGGCAACCAGCCATTCTCAGCTTCTGTCCACGAAGGAAAGGTGGTATTGCGCTGTGAAAGTGGCCGATAAGTTCTATTCGTGATCCTGGAATTTTGCTGTGGTCACTTTTTTTTTTTAAAAAAAACTCATCAATGGTTCTGCCCTTCCGAGGTGGTCATAATATGCCTGTTCCTTTAAAATTTATTTTTAAAAATCGAGTGTGTAAATCTGTGCAGTGCGTAAGGAGGCCAGCAGAGGGCAGTGTATTCCCCAAGAACTGAAACTGTGTTTGTGTGCTCCTGGCTGTGGGTGCTAGGAACTGAACTCAAAAAAAGCAACTGTGCGCTTCTTAACCGCTGCGATGTCTCTGCAGATCCTAAATATACCCATTCTCCGCTTCTCATGTTTGGTGGTACTCGGCACGGAATCCAGGACTTTGCGTCACCTTCTTCACTTATCTTTGGGTGCAGATTTATTTTATTTTTAATTACGTTATGTGTGCCGGAGTGTGCACACGTGAGCGCAAGTGATTGCAGAGGCCAAGGGAGGGCTTCATACCCACTGGAGTTGGAGACACAGGCAGTCTTGAGCTGCCAGACTTGGGTGCTGGGAACTTGCTGAACTTTTGGGTTCTGTGAGAATGGTTCTGCAAGCATAGTTCTGTTCTTTGCTGCTGCGTCATCTCGCCAGCTTCCATTCTTCGTTCTTGAATTTTAGGCCTTGCTCCTCGACTCTCCCCTCATTGTTGGACTCTGTTTTTGAGGTCGGATATGAAGAGACAGCAGTCCCACGGCAGCGGCGCCTGTCCGCAGTCCCAGAGTGGCTTCACCCAGTCACAAGGCACCTGCTCTCAGTTGCACGAGCTCTCCTCACAGTCTCAAGGCACCTCCAGTTCCTCCGCCGGCACAGTGCCGTCCTCCAGCCAGTCCTCTCATTCCAGCTCTGGGACGCTGAGCTCTTTAGAGACAGTGTCCACTCAGGAACTCTGCTCTATTCCCGAGGACCCAGAACCCGAGGAGCCTGGTCCTGTCCCGTGGGCTAGGTTATGGTCTCTTCAGGATGGATTCTCCAATCTGGGTAAGGCAGTTTGTTCTATAGTATAATGTATTGTTTAGGGAAATGGGGTGGTGGTTAGATTGTTGCAACAGAAATCACAGGGCCCTTATAACTGGTTAGAGGTGAGAAGAAAGTTTTAAAATAAAATGGAGGCTGAAGCTGGGTCTTTAATCCCAGCACTTGGAGGCAGACGCAGGAGGATCTCTGTGAGTTCCAGGCCAGCCTCCAAAGCCACAGAGAAACCCTGTCTCGAAAAACCAAAAAAAAAAAAAAAAAAAAAGCATGAATGTCTCAGCTGGTGTTCAGTGTACACCGTATCCTGTTGAAATAGGCTTTAATGCTGGTGAAGGAATGGCCTTGCCAGTAAGATTGAGAGCAAGCAGAAAAGAGAACTAGCCTCCTTTCATGTCCTTTATATGGGCTATCAGCTGAAGGCGTGGTCCTGTCTAAAGGTGGCTCTTCCCACATTAAAAGATCTGCATTAGCCAGGTAGTGGTGGTGCCAGGAAGCAGAGGCAGGCAGAACTCTTGAGTTCAAGGCCAGCCTGGTCTACAAAGTGAGTTAGTTCCAGCATATCCAGGGTTACACAGAAAAACTCTGCCTTGAAAAACCAAACCGAAACAACCCCCCACCTCCTGACCAAAAAAAAAATTATTACAAGGGGATTTATTAAATTGGCTTCCACAGTGTGTTCTGGATAGTTCATTGGTAGTTCTCTTCATGATGCAGAGACTGAGAGCCTAGTAGCTGCTCAGTCTGCAAGGTTGGATGTCTTAGCAGTCACCGTTTGGTACTGACTGGAGCATCACGAGAGAGCTATTGATCTTCATTCTGTGTTGGAGGTCAAAGAAGCAGCAAAAGGTGGTAGCAGAAATAATGGGATAGAATGCACTTACCAGCAAGAAGTGACAGCACTTTCCATTGGACCTTTTTTTTTTATTACTTACGTTTATAGTGTTCTTCCTGCATGTCTGCCTGCAGGCCAGAAGAGGGCACCAGATTTCATTCTAGATGGCTGTGAGCCACCATGTAGGTGCTGAAATTGAACTCAGGACCTCTGGAAGAGTTGCCAGTGCTCTTAACCTCTGAGCCATCTCTCCAGCTCTATTTTCTTCATTTGTGAGACAGGGTTTCTCTGTATAGCACTGGCTGTCCTGTTATTAGCTATGCAGTCTAGGCTGGCATTTGCCTCCCGAGTGCTGGTATTAAAGGTGTGAGCCACCACTGCCCCGCCTACACACATCTCTTTTGACAATGTCTTTCTGTGTAGGTAAGAGTGGCCTTGAGCTTGTCCCCTCTTGGGAGCCTCCCAAATGCTGGGGTCACATGAGCATTACTTCACCGAATTGTTTCCTTGCTATAATTAGCACTACTGAAGAATGTTTGATGCATGAAATTCTAGTCCTCTGCTTTGTGCTTTTGTATTAACAGACTGTATTAACGACAACTACTGGTTTGGGAGGGATAAAAGCTGTGAGTATTGCTTTGATGGACCACTGTTGAGAAGGACTGAGAAGTATCGGACCTATAGCAAGAAGCACTTTCGAATTTTCAGGGTATGTGACAGTTAACCTCTTTCCTTGGAGATCTGGTGATCTAGCCATTGCTCTTGGGTGTCTTGTACCATTAATCCCTGCTGTTAAAACATGGAAATTAAATGTTCTCCATTTTAGGAAATGGGCCCTAAAAATTCTTACATCGTGTACATAGAAGATCACAGCGGTAATGGAACCTTTGTAAATACTGAGCTTATAGGGAAAGGAAAACGCCTACCTTTGAGTAACAACTCTGAAATTGCACTTTCACTATGTAGAAATAAAGGTAATGTTATTATCATATTGTTAATGGGCTTTTCTTAACTTCCTCTGTAAAGGAAAATTTTTGTGTCTTTATAGGTTATATTTTAAATCTGTCAAATTAAGTAAGTTAGCATTAAATAGCTTTCAGGAGTTAACACCATTGTCCAAGGTGTGTTTTTTTTCTTTGTTTTTGAGACAAGGTCTCCTATATGGCTTCCTTGGAACTCACTCTATAGGCCAACTGGTCTTGAACTCAGAGATCTACCTCCTGAGTGCTGAATTTTTTCTTTGTGTGGAGAGAGTGTGTGTGTGTGTGTGTGTGTGCGCGAGTGTGTGTATGTGTGTGTGTGTGTGTGAGAGAGAGAGAGAGAGAGAGAGAGAGAGAGAGAGAGAGAGAGATTTCTTGTGTATGTGCAGGCTTACAGTTACAATCTGAATGTGGTGGTCAGAGGACAACTGTTGGGAGTTGATTCTCTCTACTGTGGGCTCTGTGGATCAAACTCGAGTCATTAGGCATGCATAACAAGTTTATTTTACCTACTGAGCTATTTTGCTGGTTCCTGGATTAAAAAAATTCACTTTGTATTACATGATAAATGTAATTCTATATCTCATATTCTGTATAGCTAAGTTTTAGAACCAGTTTTCTAGTCATGAATTAACAAGCCCATTTCTGTCCTTTTCCCCTTAGTTTTTGTATTTTTTGACTTGACTGTAGATGATCAGTCAGTTTATCCTAAGGAATTAAGAGATGAATACATCATGTCAAAAACTCTCGGAAGGTAAACCTTTTTTTTCTTTATATAGTAAACTAAACCTCATTTCTGCCTACGTATTTTCATTGATTGGGTTTTCATACCTGATTTTACAGCGTTATTATTTATAACACAGCTGCTTGTCGAACTTTGTGGTAGATGTATTACTGATTTATTTAATAATGATCAGTTGAAATAAACTCTTTTTCCTTATAAATTTTAATGCTCAGATTAGCTTGTGCCACCAGGCTCAACTTCACTGGTAACTCGTGTGTGTGTGTGTGTGTGTGTGTGTGTGTGTGTGTGTGTGTGTGTGTGTTGTCTATGTCTGTGTGTATCTGTGTGAGGATGCTTGCATATGGAGTCCAGAGGTCAATATCTTCTTCAATGACTCTCCACTCCTCCCGGTTCTCACTGACTCAGCTTACCTTGCTGGCTAGCAAGCCTCTAGGATGCGCTTGTCCTTAGCTTACCAACACTGAGATTAGAGACAAGTTTTTTATGTATGTTCTGGGGATCCAAACTCAGGTCCTTATGTTTTCGTAGCAAACATTTTATTGACTGAACTGCCTTCCCAGTTTTTATTTTAATTGGTTAAGTAATTTTTTGAGATAGGGTTTCACTTTGTTGCTGTGACTGACCTAGAACTCACAGAGATTCTCTTCTTCTGCCTCCTAAGTGGTTAGATAAAGGGTGGGCACCACCATTCCTGGCTGCTTTATTTTTTTCATGTAGCTTCAAAATCACTTTGCAATCAAGGGCTGTCTTGAACTTGTGATCCTCTGTCTTGCCTCTACCTCCCCAGACAGGAGTCTAAGCCTGCCTCACCATCCCTGGCTATTGATGACTTTTGAGACTCAGCTGTTAGTGACCTGTGATTCGTGGAACATATGACTCACATGTATCTGCATGTGTGTGGGGGCACTCATGCCACACTGAGCATGTAGAGACAGAGACAACTTGCAGGGCTCAGTTTTTTCCTACCACATGGACTGAATTCTGGTCATCATGCTTGGTGGTAGATGCATTACCTGCTGAGTCATCTTGGTGGCTTTGCTAGAGTTCAAACCCAAGATTGTCTGAATGTTTGGTAAAATGCTAGACTTACCTTCAAACCATTTTTAATTAACTAATTATGGTTCTGGCTTTTTTTTTTGGTTTTTTTTTTTGTTTTTCGAGACGGGGTTTCTCTGTATTGTTTTGGAGGCTCTCCTGGAACTCACTTTGTAGACCAGGATGGCCTCGAACTCACAGAGATCCACCTGCCTCTGCCTCCCGAGTGCTGGGATTAAAGGCGTGCGCCACCAACTCCCAGCCTGGCTTTTTTTTTAATACAGCGACTTGCTCCATAGTTTAGACTGGTGTGAACCCACAGTGTAGCCCAGGTGTACCTCAAACCCATGGGCAGTTCTCCTGTCCTGAGGGTTACAGGCCTGAGTTGTGTATCCGGTGTATTTATTGTCAATTTAAAGTTACTTAATTTCTTCCGTGTTTGTGTGTGTGTGTTATAATGTATGTCTGAGTATGAATATGATGTGTGATGAGTATGAGGTATGTATGATTGTGTTGTATGTGTGAGCATGGGTAGGTGTGAATTGAGTGTATAGTGCATGTGAGTGTGATGTTGTTATGAGTGAGGTGTGTGTATAATGTATGTGTGATGTGATGTGTGTGTGAAGAGTGTGTTTACGTGTGAGGTACATGTGATGTGTGTGCCATGGTGTGGATGTGGAGCTGAGAGGATCAGGAGTTCTCCTACCATAGATCCCAGAGATTGATTCAAGTCATTAAGCTTGCTCGGGTCCTAATTTGCTTTCTGTTGCTGTGCAAAGCATCATAATCAAAAGCAGCTTGGGAGAGGACAGGGTTTATTTGACTTACATATCGTGACCACAGTCCATCATTGAGGGAAACCAAGGCAGGAACTTAAGCAGGGCAGGAACCTAGAGACAGGAACTGAAGCAGAGACCATGGAGAAACACTGCTCACTGGGCCTGCTACTGACCGTTCTTCCAGAGACCCCGGGTTCAATTCCCAGCATCTACATGGCAGCTAACAACTATAACTCCAAGATCGACACCCTCACACAGACATACAAGCAGGCAGAACGCCAATGCACATACAATAAAAATAAATGAATCTAGTCTCTGGTGTACTGTACACAAGGGTTGCACAGATGTATATGTTGGAAAAACACCCATAGACATAAAATGAAAAAAAATACTCAGCCATTTAAAATTCAAGTTTCATTAAAAATATCCAAAGTTTTTTATATAATTTAACTTTATTTTATGTGTATTGATGTGAAGGTCTGAGATCCTTTAGAACTGGGGTTGAACTCAGGTCCTCTGGAAGACCAGCCAGAGCGCTTAATTGCTGAGCCATCTCTCCAGCCCAAAAATATCCAATGTCTCTTAGCCGTGGGCTCCTGTAAAACAACAACTATAAGAAAAATAAGTTATTCTTCTAAAAATGAACCAGGTCACAATCAGGTCAAAGGAGAATCAAATTCCAACCATGTAAGTGGCTCAGTGTCCAAGGTCTGACTCACTCATGCTCTTTTGGATTGCAGAAGTCTTGAGGCTTCTCCCACTGTGCCCTCCATAGCACATATAACTTGTAGTCTTAGGCTGGCTCCACACCTGCTGCTGTCCTCAGTGGTCATCCCACAGTCTGGGCATCTCCCTTATGCTGCGGTCTCCAGCTGCCACTGAGCCTGCATCTCTGTCACTGGCCTCCTGGACTCTCTCTAGGGATGCTTCAACCTTGCTACACAGTGCCAAGCCTTGGCTGCTTTCCATGACCCCTTCATACCTTCAAGGCCAGTCTTGTGGGAGACTCTTACACATTATGGAGTTTGATTTGCAGCTTGAGGTGCAGCTTTGTACTTTCTTGGGATCATAGCTTCCGTGTGCTGACCCAGAAGATTGCACCTCAGTGATGCTGGTATCTTATTAATCACAGCTGATTTTTAAGCCCCAGCTAACTAGCGTTGATTATCTCAGTAAACTGCAAAAGGTTTCATCTCACATATTAAATACTCCCTCACCTCCCACCCCTCTCCCCTACCCAGACAAGGTTTCTCTGTTTAGCCCTGGCTGTCCTGGAACTTCCCTGTAGACCATGCTGGTCTCAAACTCAGAGATCCACCTGCCTCTGCCTCCCGAGTGCTGGGATTAAAGGTGTGTGCCACCATGCCCAGCCTCACTTTCACAGAATCTTAATTAAAACTATCACACAAGCCTGGCAATGGTGGTGCACGCCTTTAGTCCCAGCACTCTTGGGGAGGCAAAGGCAAGCCGATCTCTGAGTTCGAGACCAGCCTGGTCCACAAGAGCTATTTCTAGGACAAGCTCCAAAGCAACACAGAGAAACCCTGTCTTGGGAAAAAATAAATTAAAAATTTAAAAAGCCAAAAAAACAAAAATAAAACTATCACACAAATGTGATCAAGTTTTTAAGGGACTCTGAATTTTTCTCTCTGAAACCATGAGCCAGGCCCCGTTATTTGTATTTGTCTTAGCATTGCCTCCCAGCTCTCTATAGAAGAGCCCACTAATCTCTGAGCACTCAACAGCTATTCCAGCTCTAAGCTACAAAATCCTATAATTCTTCCCCCAAACAACATAGTTGCATCCACCACAGCACTTCCCCACTCCTGGTACCAATTTCTCTCTTCTTTTGCTTCCTGTTGTTGTAATAAACACTGACCAAAAGCAGCTTGGAGGGGGAAGGAGTTATTTGGTTTACATGTTCTGATCACAGTCTAATCCTGAAGGAGGCCAAGGCATAAACTGAAGCAGGGCAGGAACTGAAGCAGAAACCATGGAGGAACATTGCCTACTGACCTAATTTCCATGACTTGATCATTCTGCTTTCTTAAACATCGTATGTCCACCTGTCCAGAAATAGTACTGCACACAGTAGACTGGGCCCTCCCATATTAGTCAAGAAATGTCCCACAGACTTGTCTACAGGACAATCTAATGGAGGCATTTTTTTAAAAAATTGAGATTCCCTCTTAGCAGATGATCCTCAATAAAATCAGGTTGACAAAAAAAACTAATGGGCTTATGGGGCAGTCACTTCTGTTTGTTGAGCCATCTGGTTAGCCCCTACCCTTCTAAGATAATTGTGCAATTTAGTGTAAAATGTTTAATTCAATCCCTAACAGAAAAAGACAGCTGGGACATACTTGGCATTCAACAACTTAAAAAAAAATTAGCAAGAGGATTGGAAGTTCAAAGTTATCCTTGGCATAATAGTCATTTGAGGACAGCTGAGCTTCCTAGGACTTTTGTCTCAAAGGGGGATAAGAGGGAAATAAATAGGTAGGTGCTGTAATGGAATTTTCCAGTTTGTAGAGAGGTTAAGACCAAACAAACATAGTAAGATAATAGTCTTAGATAAATAGTAAAGATATACCAATAGCTGCTATAACATGGATGAGCTTTGAGAGTATTAAGTTAAATCAAAGAAATACGAATTCATTGATATGAAATATCAGATAAATTTTTGGAAGCCAATTAGTGGTTGCTAGGGGCAAGGTATAATTGTGTTTACTTAATTGGAACTAGATGGTAGGTAGCAGTTGCAGGACATTGTGAATGTACTTAATGTGGCTGAATTCTACACTTGAAAATGATCATAATGGTACATTTTATGTTGTGTGTACTCAACACAGTAAAAAGATATGAAACCTTTACAATATTCTATCAAGCCGGGCGTTGGTGGCGCACGCCTTTAATCCCAGCACTCGGGAGGCAGAGGCAGGCGGATCTCTGTGAGTTCGAGGCCAGCCTGGTCTACCCAGTGGGTTCCAGGACAGCCTCCAAAGCTACAGAGAACCCTGTCTCGAAAAAACCAACCAAACAAACAAACAAAAAAACAATATTCTATCAAAACCTGGTTGTTACCATAGCCCACTATAGACAGGTAGTGTATGGCCTGTATAGTAGTAGTAATGTAGGATGGATCTGAACTTTGCAAAACAGATTTACTGGGGGTAATAGTGGACTGCGTTCTGTGGGGCGTTTGTCTGCCCTTGGTGGTACCCAGTGAGTCTCATCTTTTGAGAGATGCTGCTACATGGAGAATAATTGTGCAGTGCTTTTGGATGTAGTGTAAGATGCAATTCATGCTCCTGTGTATGCAAATTGTTTGTCGGTAATTATTCTGTATTTTCTCTTTTTTTTTCTGTTCAAGCCTGGATGGGCTGCATGGCTTAGAACTCTCTATGAACCCAAGTTGGTCTTGGTTGGCTGCTGTGCTTTTGTCTGTCTTCTCAACTCTTGAATTACAATTTTGTGATACTCCTGGCATGGGTACCCGTTTTTCATCAGGAAGACTCTTCTATTGATATTTCTCTGACCTCTAGAGAAAGTAAATTCTCTTTTTTATTTTTCTCAGTGTTTTTCCGTGAGCTTCACAATCAAGGGCTGTGATTGGATTGAAGGCACTCCAAACTCAGTGTTGGTGGGTGTGCCACCTCCACCCGTGCTTTTGACGGTTTACTCTGGTGAACTTTCAGTGTGTCCTTTGAACACAGGGACAATGAAAAAATGTTGCATGGGCAATATTTAGTTTCTTGTGTGTGTGTGTGTGTGTGTGTGTGCACATGCACTCGTGTATGTGCATGCATGTGTGCATGTGCAAGCAAAAGTGTGGGAATACATGTGCCGCAGAATTTGGGTGGGGCTCAGAAGACAACCTTGGGTGTGGGCCCTCGGCTTTCTGTCTTGAGACTGGGTCTCTGCTGCTGTGCATGCCAGGCAGGCTGACCCGCAAGCTTCTGGGGGAGTCCTTGTTTCTGCCTCTGATCTTGCTGTGTGAAGCTGTGGTTTCAGATGTGTGTTGTGATGGATGCCTGGTGTGTGTGGCTTCTAGATATTTGAACTCAGATTCTCACACTTGCATGACAAGCACATTACCTGCCTGAGCAACCTCCTCTGTCCCGTGTCTAACTTCTTACAGTCAAGGCAGACTTGGACACGGCGGGTTTCATGATGAACTCATCCTGAACTGTCCCTGTCTTCTGTGTTTTTCCCATTAGTGGTGCTTGTGGGGAGGTAAAAATGGCTTTTGAGAGGAGAACGTGTAAGAAAGTGGCCATAAAGATCATCAGTAAGAGGAAGTTTGCTCTCGGCTCATCGAGAGAAGCAACAGTAAGTATCTGTGTTCTAGGCGCATGGGTCTCCACATTTCTTCAGAACTTCCTGGAGTAACCCTGGGGTAATCTCAGTCAGATCAGATGACTTAGATGTAGTACTTTTTTGTTGTTGTTGTTGTTGTTTTGTTTGTTTGTTTTTTGAGACAAGGTTTCTCTGTATTGTTTTGGAGGCTGTCCTAGAACTTGCTCTGTAGGCCATGCTGGCTTCGAACTCACAAAGATCTGCCTGCCTCTGCCTCCTGAGTGCTGTGCGTCACCAACCCCGGCATGTTTTGTTTTGTTTTTACAGGGTCTCTCTATGTAGTCCTGGCTGTCCTGGAACTCACTCTGTAGATCAGGCTGGCCTCGAACTCACAGAGATCTGCATGCCTCTGCTTCCCAAGTGCTGGGATCACCTCCTGGTTATGCTGTATTCTGAACACTGATTTTGAAAGTATTTGTTAAAGTGTCAGATCCTTATTACCTACCTACAATATATGGTTTTGACTCATTCTACAAGTTATGTGATGATTAATTTTTACTCCAAAAACCACTTTTTTTTCTTTGAGATAGGGCTCTCACACAGCCCCAGCTGACCTTGTACTCATATAGTGAGACTGGCCTTGAAAGTGTCACCAGTGCCTCCTCTGGAGTGCTTGGATTATAGACATATATTCCCATTCCTGATTGAGGTAGCTTATTAACCCACTGGTTAATTAGCTTTTAGATAATTTTGACGTCTGCAAAGGAGAGCAACTGTCTGTTTTCCCGCATCCTGCTGCTCCCATCTGTAAGACCTCCAGTGTTTCCAAAGAGTGTTAGCATTTGTCTGATGTGATTCAGTTCTGAGGCGTGAGCTGAACACTATACAAAAATTCTGGATTATATCAGACAGCTTTAAACAGATTCTCAAAGACATCACTGAGAAGCAATGGTCCCAACTTCCTCATAATTTATACAGATAACAATTCTCAGCTTGGTTGATGAATTAACTCCAGATTCTTTGCTCTTTTGGGTGTTGTGGCAATGACTATGGGTTAGTTATAGAAACACATTTTTTGGGGGGGGGTGGTATTTTGAGACAGGGTTTCTCTGTGGCTTTGGAGGCTGTCCTGGAACTCATTTTGTAGACCAGGCTGGCCTTGAACTCAGAGATCCGCCTGCCTCTACACATTTAAAAATTTTTTTTGTACTTTTTTTTTTCAAGATAGGGTTTCTCTGTTTAACAGTCCTGTCTGCCCTGGGACTTGCTTTGTAGACCAAGTTAACCTCAAACTCAGATCTGCCTGTGTCTGCCTCTCGAGTGCTGGGATCAAAGGTGTGCACCACCACTGCCTGGCTTAGAAACATTTTTATCAAACTCAGGGATTTATGAATGCCAGAGTACTGTACCACTGAGAGAACATTTCCAATTTTCAGTTGCAGATTTTTTAAATGTAAGTTATTTCTATGTAGAAGCAACTTACCACTTTTTATACCCACATTTACTGAATGAGTAAAGTAGCTAGGTGTGTTGTTTTTTTCTTCCCACACACATAACCCAACAAAGTAATGTAAAAAGCCGGGCCCAGTCACTTCTTCCTTTCCAGCCAGCTGTTTCTGGCTTTAACATTCTTTAGATTGTTTTTCCCTAGATAATTCTATTCTTACGTGGCAGGAGGAATTTCCGGTCTGTGTTCACTTTGTTATAGACAGTTGGCCCCATGATTCTGGATTTGCTTCCCATTTAGGGTAGAAAAGCATATCTACTACATTGATAAAAATTTAGGGCCAATCTTCACTTCTTAACTATTCTCTTCCATTCATTGGACTATATGTGACCTCCAGTTAACAGAAGCCCCCATCCCAACTCTGCAGGGTAGTAGTGAGAGTGTGAGCTGAGAGGAAAAGGCTGGGTTTAAAAATTTTAAATCTGGGGGGAGGGGCTGGAGAGATGGCTTAGTGGTGAAGAGCACTGGCTGCTCTTCCAAAGGACCTGCATTCATTCAGTCCTCAGCACCCACACGGCAGCTCACAGCTATCTGTAATCCCAGTTCCAGGGGAACCAACACTCTCACACAGACATACAGACATACAGGTAAAGCACAAGTGTGCATAAAATAAAAATAAAAAAGAAAATACATTTTTAAAAAACTTCAAAATCTGGGCTTCTTAGCCAAAGTCCATTTTGTATAAATATGTACTTTTGTGTCCTCTATGTGAACAGAGGCTGGTTTGTAACTCAGGCAATTTTTAATATTGTTAAAATACTAACCATTATGATTATTATTATTATTAATGAATTCTAATATTATCCTATTCAAGGACACGGCTCCCAGTGTTGAAACTGAAATAGAAATTTTGAAAAAACTGAATCATGTAAGTATTATTATCACTCGTAGAAACTTGTCTCAAAATATAAGATGTGTACAAAGCATTTCTGTGGGAGGTTAGTGTTAACCTGGGTTCCTTTGTATGTGTATACAATCCTATGTAAAGGCTTCATGACTTCCTGATTTATACTCAGTATTTTTGCTGAGATCATGACCAAAATCTTAGAGATTAGTGGTCATATTTGCATAGAAAATGAAAATGTTAGTGAGGTTAATTATACTTGACATTTTGGCACTTTTTTTTTTTTTTTTTTTTTTGGTTTACGAGACAGGGTTTCTCTGTATTGTTTTGGAGGCTATCGGTCCAGCCCGGCCTCGAACTCACAGCGATTCGCCTGCCTCTGCCTCCCGAGTGCTGGGATTAAAGGCGTGTGCCACCACTGCCTGGCGACATTTTGGCACTCTTAAGTACATTTTATTTGGAGTAATCCAGTTAAATCTATGATATGTGACAGGTAAATGGAGTCCCATCGTTCTATCTGATTCACTGGTTTGGGGCCTCTTTCTGGGTGTAAATGGTTCTTATCTCTTTTGTAAGGATGAGTTTGTGTCTGTGGAAGTCACAAGATGAGAAGGCTGTAGCGTACCGGTCTGATCCTGTCTTTCCTTTCGCCAGTTCTTTCAGTGACTTCATTAGTTTATGAGCACCTGTGAACACAAGCTCAGTAGATGCTGGAGTTAAACTTGACCCAAATCTTGCCTGTCCAACTGGTGATTTATCTTGTTCTCACTTTTAACTTCCAAACAGAAGAAATTCTTCTTTCTTTCACCTCCTCATATCCCTCCAGGAACCCAAAGCTCTGTTTATTCTAGATTACTGCCTTTGACACAGCGTCTCCACAGCCCCTTCACAGCTCAGTGGCCGGCCTTCCGGCTGGCTGTCCTCTGCTTCATTCTGCAATGTCTTCCTCTCCTCTGTTCCTCCCTGCTCTCTTTGCCTTTTCCTTCCTTCTGCCTCCCCCTCCTCCCCATTATCTCTGTCTTCCCCCCATTTTTGTTGTTGTTTGGAGGCAGCCTTGCCCTGTTGCCCTGGCTGGTCTGGGAAGACTGAGCTCACGTGATCCTTCCATCGCCACATCTTGAGTGGAGTTTGTTTTTGTTCCTTGCGACAGAAACTGGCTGAATTGGCCAAGCCGGGCTCTGATTCCTGGCTCAAGCAATCTTCCTGCTGCAGCCTGCTTTGCCAGTTTTGTTTTGTTTTTTAAAACACATTCAGTGCTGGCAGGGTGACTCAGAGGTCTAAGGCACTTGCTGCCAGCTCTGACCATCTGAGCTGGATCCTTAGAAACCACACGGAGGAAGGAGAAAATTAGCTCCCACAGGTCTCCCCTGACCTCCACACATGCTCCATGGCATGCATAGATACAGACAGACGGACAAATGAACTTAAACCACTACATACATTCTTATCTCCCTAACTAACTTACTGGTTATTTTGAGCCTTATTAAAATTGAAGTCTTGCCTTAGCACTCAACAGTGTTTACAATACAAGGTTTTACATGTTGGGAGACAGTGGGGTCTCCACTGACTTTCTTATAGCAGTTCACTGCAGGAAGGCCCCCTGATACAGAGCAGCAGTTATGATGAGACTTGCTTTGAAGGAAGAATGCTGTGGTGAGTTTCACCACCCTTTAAATCTTAAACCTGAGGATATTAAAGGCTGTCTGATTCTCACATGATCACAGTCCTCTATGCCAGTTGATACGCACCCAGTCTGTTTCTTTCGCCACCATTGAACTTGGCTGTCGATTGTAAACATAATAGGTGTGCTTTCTTCCCTGCCCATGGTGGTCTGTCCCCAGCACTGATGCTAGATCATACATAGTCCACCATGCTCGAAAGGTCTTCTGCAGTGGGGAGGATCTTATCGTAAGGATTCCTTCCATTCTCTATGCTTCCAGTCCTGGAGCTGGAAGAATCTGGTATCTGGTAGTATAATTGGGCTTTCTCCCTAACCTTCTTTATTGTTGACACAGTCTCATTGCCCAGGCTGGCCTTGAGCTTGTTTTATGATGAGGTTGGCTGTGAGTTCCTTCCTTGCCCTCCCAAGTGCCGGGATTGCAAGATAGTTTCATGATCTCTGGTCTTGTGTCCTATTTCTCCTTCACTCTTGTGCTGGGATTGATTTCGGGTCTCAGGCCTGCTGTGAAAGTTCCCCACTACTGCCCTGAACTACCTGGCTGCTGCTGCCTTATTCTTGGCACTTCTAGGTTCCTTGTCCTGTTTTGGCCGGGAAGACTGCTGCCACTCTTAGGTAGGCTCATACACATATGAACCACCCCTTGCTGACACTGAGTGGTCTCAATGAGGAGTCGGCTACTTCCTTCTGCCTCCTCTTAAAAGCATCCCCAGACGAAGGCCCAGTGTCTGCTCTTTGTCCTCCTGCGGCCTCAATTTCTGTGTCTTGAGGTTTCCTTTTTGGAGTTTCTCATTTCTCCCCTTTTCTCTGTTTTAGCCGTGCATCATCCAAATTAAAGATGTCTTTGCTGCGGAAGATTATTACATTGTTCTGGAGTTGTAAGTAGCAACATTCCCCTTCCAGCGCCTCCTCCCCCCCAGCTTTTGGATTTTAAGACAGAGTTTCTCTGTAGCTTTGAATGGAACCTATCTTGGAACTCACTTTTGTAGATCAGGCTGGCTTAGACTTCACAGAGATCTGCCTGCCTCTGCCTCCCAAGTGCTGGATCAGACTTTTTTTTTTAAAAAGTCACCAGTGCCTGCTCTATCCCACCTTTTCCTCTTTTCCATCTAGGGCATCTGTGCATGAGGTTTATTGTAGTAGGGCATTGTTACAAGAATTTGTTTATTTTTAGGTGTGTGTGTGTGTGTGTGTGTGTGTGTAGGCCATTCTCTGCTTTGTATGCTAATAGGCACCAGTTAGTCGTTTGTCCTGAGTTTCCTTTGGACTGGGTAAACAGTACATACTATTAACAACTGAGCCATTTCTGTAGCCCTCAAGATTATTATTTTTATTTATTTAGAGGCAGGGTGTCATGTATCCATGGCCAGCCTGGGGCTTGCTATGCAGAACAAACTAGGCTGGCCTTGGACTCTCTGAAAGCCCCACTATGCCCAGCCAACCTCATTAATTTTAAGTTATGTGGCGTGGATAAAAATGACCCCTGGGTTTTAGTGCTAGAGTTCCCGGTCAGGGCCTCTTAGATGTGAGGCAAGCGCTCATCCGCTCACAGCCCCTCTCCCCCATTTTGCTAGCTAGCTGAGTATTTCTTTTGTGCTGTGCCTCCGCAGTGAAGGGCCCACTCTGTGTTTCAGGATGGAAGGAGGAGAACTTTTCGACCGGGTGGTGGGGAACAAACGCCTGAAGGAAGCGACCTGCAAGCTCTATTTCTACCAGATGCTTTTAGCTGTCCAGGTGAGAGAAGCCCTCTTGTGTTAGTCAAGGACCAAGGGCTGAGGATTAAAATTCAAGAGGTCCTGTGTGTTTGTTGTTCTGTTCTAGGAAAAACAAAACAAAACAAAACAAAGCCCTGCCTCCATGACTCAGAAGATCAAGCTCTTGCTGTGAGTGTTAAGAGAGACTAAGAAAGGGAACTAATGGAGTGAATATATCACCAGATGTGGTGACGCAGTCTGGAGTTCCATCTACTTGGGGAGGTTAAGGCAGGAGTCTCCAGTTTAAAGCTAGCTGAGGCAGTTTACTTTTTTTTTTTTAATGTACAGTGTTCTGCCTGTGTGTATGCCTGCAATGCAGGCCAGAAGAGGGCACCATAACACATTATTGACGGTTGTGAGCCACCTTGTGGTTGCTGAGAATTGAACTCATGACCTCTGGAAGAGCAGTTAGTGCTCTTAACCTCTGCAGCTCAGGCAATTTAGAGAGAACTTGTTTTGAAATAAAAATGGAAGATACTTCAGAGGTAGAGTGCTTTCTTAGCGTGCACAAAGCCCCAGGTTCACCCCCTAGTATTTCAGAAAAACAAAGTCAACCCCATCTGTGTCTTTGACCTGGAGGGCTTTCTGGAGCAGCTTTGGTATTTGCACCTACCTGATCCTTGTGGCAATGTCTTGGTTTGCAGAGTATAAAGGTGGGATTGAAAGCAAGGCTGACCACTTGGGGTGATTGATAGATAATTTGTTCTTTATGAACTGCACCTCATGGAATAGAGCACACTGATTGATGATGGGCAGGTGTGGGGGCATGTGCTCACACTTTGTCCCAAATTTTGCTGTGGTGGTTACCTCCCAAGGCATGGTAGGTTGGTCAGGGTCCTCTGCGTCCTTTCTCCCCAGTCTCTCTCCTCTGACTTTCTTCTTTATCCTTTCTCTCCTCTGCTGACAACATCTTTCTATGTGGCCCTAGCTGTCCTAGAATCTACTGTGTAGAGCAGGCTGGCCTTGAACTCAGAGATCTGCCTGTCTCTGCATCCCGAGTTCAGGAGTTAAAAGTGTGTGCCACCATACCCAATGAAGTTTCTTCTTTTAAAAGCCCATCCATGAAGGAAATAGCATGGCACTGGGCGATAGTAGTGCATGCCTTTAATCCCAGCACTTGGGAGGCAGAGGCAGGTGGATTTCTGTGAGTTCTAGGACAGCCAGGGCTGTTATACAAAGAAACCCTCGAGGAAAGTGGGGTAGTCTGGATTGGAAGTTTTTGTGAGTGAGAACTGGGGGATTTTTCTGGATTTTTGTTTATCTGAATTTAACTTTCTTTATGTTTTCACCAGATCCATGCCCAGTCAAAGTTTTGGGTTAGATTAATTTTTTTTTGGAGGGGTAGCCCAAGAGCAGGTACTGGTTTTGCGCAGGATTGGAGCATGTATGGTTCACAACTCCTGTAACTCTAGCTCTAGGGGATCTGACACCTGGTCTAAATGGGCTGCATTCACATAAACTCCCTCATACATAATTAAAAATAAAAGAATGTTTAAAAGTGTATTTATTTTTCCTTGATCCTAGATTCCCATCACAACCCCTCCCCACCTTTATTTTTCTTTTCTTTTCTCAGTGCTGGGGATGGAACTCAGGGCCTTGTATATAGGTCTATAAACACACTCACACACACACACACACATACTCACACATGACTTGTATACCTAGCCCAAAAGACCTATCTAAGGATTTTCTTTTTTTTTTTTTAAAGATTATTTATTATATAATCAGTGTTCTGTCTGGATGTGTGCCTGAAGGACAGAAGAAGATACCAGATCTCATTAGAGACAGTTGTGAGCCACCGTGTGGTTGCTGGGAATTGAACTCAGGACCTCTGGAAGAGCAGCCAGTGCTCTTAACCACTGAGCCATTTCTCCAGCCCCTCTAAGGATTAAAAAAAAATTATTTATTAGGTGTGCAGTGTTTTGTCTGCATATATGCCTGCACACCAAAAGAGGGCACCAGATCTCATTACAGATGGTTGTGAGCTACCATGGGGTTGCTGGGAATTGAACTCAGGACCTCTGGAAGAGGTGCCAGTGCTCTTCACCTCTGAGCTATCTCCAGCATCCCTGTCCCACTTTGAGATAGGGTCTCATGTAGCATAGGCTGATCCTCTGTAGCTAAGCCTAGCTTTGAATTCCTAATCTTTTTGCTGTCACCTCCCAAGTGCTTAGATACAGGCATGCACCACCCTGCTTGGCCTCACCATTCAGTCTTCATGATGGATGTCATCTGCAGGACTTGATACCTCATTAGTTTATTCATTTTCCTAGTATACTGGCCAACAACAAGATGAATTGTGCAGATCACTTGATGCCAGTAGGACTTTTTTTATTCTTAAAACAAGTATGGCTGGGCGGTGGTGGCGCACTCCTTTAATCCCAGCACTCGGGAGGCAGAGGCAGGCGGATCTCTGTGAGTTCAAGGCCAGGCTGGACCGACAGCCTCCAAAACAATACAGAGAAACCCTGTCTCATAAAACCAAAAAAAAAAAAAAGTATGACATGAATTGATATTTTGTCTATTTTCATTTTTATACTCTATTTCTAACAAGATAATAATAATAATAATAAACTATAGTCAGTTTTTGCACCTAGAAATAGATAGGTTAGTCACTTGTTACTTTTAGCCTTTACAGTGTTAGGGGGTTGAGCCTGATGAGTACTGTATCACTGAGCCTGATGAGTACTGTATCACTGAGCAGCTCCATCTCCAGCTTTCATGGTGTTCCTGCTTTTATTTTTTTTGGGGGGCGCTATAGGGATCTCAAAACCAGTACCTGCCTTGTGCTTGTGCTGTGCAAGTGCCTTGCCCCTGAGCTATATGCTTCACGCTTCACATTTTCAAAAAAAAAAAAAACAAACAAAAAATGGAGTGTGAGTGTGAAAGTGTGTATGTAGGTTACAGGCAGCTTGCAGAAGTTTGCTTTCATTTCATCATGTGGGTTCTGGGGATTGAGGTTATCTGGAGCAGGATAAATAAAAGACCCAGAGACTGATATTGGGGTTCAAGCTTCAAGTTGAAGATCAGAGAAGCAAAGCAGCCAGACACTAGCTATTACTCTACTCAGATCAAATGGGCGATCCTCAAACTGCTCCCAATTTAACAGCTCCTCAGATTCACTCAGAGATCCATCTGCTTTTCTCCTGAGTCTTGGGATTAAAGTTGTGTATCAGTGTTGCCTGATCTCTATAGTTTGAGGCTGGCTTTGCTTTCTGAATTCTCAGGCAAGCTTTAGTAAATCATAAATATATAGTTGTCAGCTTGGTGGTAAGTGCCTTTACCTGCTGAGCATAACAAAATATATTATTTTGATGGAATTCCTAGGAAATGTTATCATTTATTTAAATATTTATTGAGATAAACACCTTGTATGTCAGTCATTGTGAAGGGATTTTTGTTTTCTGGCATTGTGAAATGCAAGGTTATGCTTTTTAAAGATTTTCTAGTGCCAGGTGTAGTGGTGCATACCTTTAATCCCAGCACCTGGGAGGTGGATCTCTGACTTCGAGACCAGCCTGGTCTACAGAGTTTGTACCAGGACAGCCACGGCTACAGAGAAACCCTGCCTAAGCGCTGATCTAGCCCTGACTTTAAGGAGTGAGCTGACATTTTTTTTTTAAGATTTATTTACTTATAAAGTGTTCTGTCTGCATGTATCCCAGCAGGGGCCAGAAGATCTCTTTGTAGATGATTGTGAGCCACCATGGTGGTTACTGGGAATTGAACTCAGGGCCTCTGGAAGAGCAGCCAGTGTTCTTAACCACTGAGTCAAGTGAGCTGACATTTAATATAGCCTAGGTTCACTCCGGCTAGGAGTGAGGTGTTGGTAACTGTCCTTACATGTATGTGGTATAAACCAATGATCCTGCCTCTCTTTTTGTACAGTACCTTCACGAAAATGGGATTATACACCGGGATTTAAAGCCAGAGAATGTTCTCTTGTCATCTCAAGAAGAGGACTGCCTTATCAAGGTGAAAACTTTTCATCCTCTCTGTTGCCACCACTATATATTTCTGTTCAAAATTGTCTTTTAATCTCTTACATAAAAAATGCAACTATCAGAAGGTTGAGAATCTGAACTATCCATACTTAACAGTTACTGCTGAGATCACACAGTATTCTACCCATCTGTTGAGCACTTACTGAGTGCTGGGGTATATAAGCCACTTTTGTGTTCAGAGGGAGGATAGAATCTCAGTGAACCATTGAGCCATAGTTCCCACCTTTCCTTCTCAGCCTAGCCTTGCTTTAGAGTCTCCCATTAAAACTAGGAGACAAAAACCAACAAGAAGACCCCAAAACATAAAACATGAGAGTGACAACAGGTGCACCCCCCTCCTTAAGCTTTCCTGATGTTCCATGGTATAGTCAAATTTAAGAGTCTTGGGTCTAAGAAGTATGCATAAGTAATAGAGTCGTAATGTTTGTGGCAGGGGTTATGCAGTTTTTGTAAGGTTATAATGATGATAGGTAAATTGTAAAAAACTTTGGTTCTCGGGTTCCTAGGCCCAGGGATTTTCTTTTAAGCAAAAAGACATAAAATATACACTTTGGGTTAATGGAGAGTGTCTGTAATCCAGTTTCCATGGCTCTTGGGAATGATTGGCTATGATTATGTTTGGATTTCATTTGTTGCATTTATAATTTTAGATCACTGATTTTGGACAGTCCAAGATTTTGGGGGAGAGCTCCCTGATGAGAACTTTATGCGGTACACCCACATACCTGGCTCCTGAGGTCCTTGTCTCCAATGGGACTGCTGGGTACAGCCGTGCTGTGGACTGCTGGAGCTTGGGAGTCATTCTTTTCATCTGGTAGGAAACATTTTCTTTGTTTCACAGTCAGGTTGGATGAGGTCAGATGAAACTGTACCTGTGTCAGGGGAAGAGAGCTTCTGTTTGACTTAGGTCACTTTTAAATTGTTGATTCAAGGAAAAGCTGATTTTTCTTGATGCCGAAGAAGAAGGCTGTGTATCCAAATGCCACTGAGATTGCCACTTGATCTTTTCCCCTTTCTTTCTCCACCAATATTAAGCCTAAGTGGGTATCCACCTTTCTCTGAGCATAAGACTCAAGTGTCACTGAAGGATCAGATCACCAGTGGAAAATACAACTTTATTCCTGAAGTCTGGACAGATGTTTCAGAGAAGGGTATGGATACAAAAGGGTTACAGATGTGTGATTTACTGAAATGTGGGTGTTCTGTGGGAGTTTCTTCTAAGCTCTGTGTTGTTTTCTGCTGTTTCATTCCATTGCTTTGCACCATTTGAAAGGAAGAGGATATTATTAAGAGCCTGGGCTTTGCCGGGCGTTGGTGGCGCACGCCTTTAATCCCAGCACTCGGGAGGCAGAGGCAGGCGGATCTCTGTGAGTTCGAGGCCAGCCTGGTCTACAAAGTGAGTTCCAGGACAGCCTCCAAAGCCACAGAGAAACCCTGTCTCGAAAAACCAAAAAAAAAAAAAAAAAAAAAAAAAAAGAGCCTGGGCTTTGGAGCCTGAACTTATGTTCTAGCTCTAGTATTTGTTAGTCTTGTGGCCTTAGGCAAGTTATTTAACTTTTTTGAGTATTTTCTTTATTTGTAAGCGATCAATAACCCTGACATTAAAGTTTTTTTATTTTTTAATGATTTGTTTATTCTTATATTTTATGGGCATTGATGTTTTGCCTGCATGTGTGTCTGTGAGGGTGTCAGATCCCCTGGATTTGCATTTAAAGTTGTGAGCTGCCATGCAGGTGCTGGGAATTGAACCTCTGGAAGAGCAGCCAGTGTTCTTAATTGCTGAGCCTGACATCAAATGTTTTGTGTGAGGTTTACTATAACATTCACAAGGGCCTGCTACCCGTTCAAGTGTGCAAAATAGCTTTACTAGCAAACATTCTCTTTGAGTAAGAAGAATGTGAAAGTTTGATGTCATCGGATACTTGTATTTTATAATCTAAAAGTACAACCTTGCAACTCCCCGGAGAAAAAGTAGATGAAAAGCAAGTGTCCAATAATATAACATAGGTGTTTGTGTTAAATATCAGGGATTCAAGGAAGAATATTGCTATGGCATGCAAGCCAGCCTTTTGTTGTTGTTGACCTGTGGGGTTGGGCTTTATTCTGGCATGCCTAAAGGCAACCCCTTTCTGATCTCTCACCATCAAGAAATGGGATGCAGAGTTTGAGGTACATTCTGAGCATCTCAGAACTGGGTAGAAGTACAGCAGCAAGAAAGGTCAAAAGGTTGTAATGTCCCAGCAGGGAGAGATCTTCTGCATTCACAGAGAGGGAGGGGCTTGGAGGGCTCTCTCCACCAAATTATCAGGCTTCATGCTGCTCTCCCCTCTGGCTGGTGGTTTGTAGTTCTGGCATAGTTTAATAATGCAGGTAGAATGTATTCATTTTTCTAATCATTTTTCCCCCAATTCTCTTGCTACTTTAGCTCTGGACCTTGTCAAGAAACTGTTGGTTGTGGACCCAAAGGCTAGGTTTACTACCGAGGAAGCCTTGAGGCATCCATGGCTACAGGTGGGTGTGTGAGGCAATGCATATTTGCCTAAAGTTCAGGGGAGCTCTGAACTGAGTAAGTGAGGTGAAGCTGAGGGTCACACACAGTCTCTGTACTGTACTGTTGAGTTTATTTATGTGTTTTCAATCAGGTCGTCGGTATAGTGTATGTTTAATTGTTCTCATTCATGTGGAGGAGGGAAAGAGGGAGGAAGAGTTGGGGAGGATGGAAGGGAGGGAGGGAGGGTGAATGAATATGTATTTGTGGTGCCAGTTCTTTCCATGTAACTCGTAGCTGCCGGATGAGCAAGCTTGCTTCATGTTAGGTTCTGGTTCCCTTTGGCTGCCCCGACATTTCAGTGTGGCTGTAATCCTCTGAGAGCTTGGTCTTCCTCAATGCCCAGCTGTCTCCTTTTTTATTCTCCTCTGCCATGTGGAGTGGGCTGGGCTGTGGTCCAGCCATTTTTCACCTTCAATCAAGAAAACTGGGGCAGGTCCAGGAAGGCAGTCTCCCTGGGGGGGAACCCAGTCACTTCCTGAGCCAGGTGGTTATGTTTTCAAGGGTCCCACTCTTGTTCCTGGTGAGCCGGCATGCCCTCAGTGCAAACTGTCACCTGCACCCTTTT
Source organism: Mesocricetus auratus (assembly GCF_017639785.1). Lineage (NCBI taxonomy): Eukaryota > Metazoa > Chordata > Mammalia > Rodentia > Cricetidae > Mesocricetus > Mesocricetus auratus. Next base: position 2,444,105 of record NW_024429206.1, read on the forward strand.
AGTCTGTGTGATGTCTGTATTCGAACGTCCTTGTTGCTGTGAGATTTTTGTGCCAAACTCATTCAAAGCCACTGCCAGAGTGAGAGCGTCTGTGTCTCTGGGAGATTAATTGCTGGCTTGTAATTAATTAACCAGAGTATCCAGCATCTTTTCTGGTAGATATGTGATTCTGCTGCTCAGCTTGGCCACATTTTCCTGTGAACTTCCTAATGGCCTGTTTCCTGTGAGGCTGGGTAACATCACCAGGTAGCTGGAGCTTTTGCAACTGTGGTTCTGTGTTCTGGGAACACCTTGAAAAAAAAATCAGGCTTCCCTGATATTCTTTTGGGACTCTGGCAACCCTCCACACATAAGTTTTGGTTAGACCAGCTCAGGTTGAGAACAACGAATCCTTAAGAGGAGGAGGATGGCTGGGCCTGAGGAATGGCTCACCAGGTCCAGCATCAAGCCTGAGGGTCTGAGGTTGATCCTCAGTGCCCAGTGGTGGAAGAGAGAACTGAGTCCTGAAAGTTGTCCCCAGACTGCACACACATGCACATACAGTACATAAACAAAAAACACAATTAAATATTTTTTTAAAAGGAGAAGGGTGGGAAGGGGGCATGGAGGACAGATAGATGTGTTTTGGATGTTTCCCTGGAAACATTTTCCTCCCAGAAGAAATCTGTCAGATATTTAGTGTTGCTAGACCACACAGATCTGAAAGCAGCAAGGGCCTTGGAGACAAGGAGTTTGGAAACAAAGGTGTCTTTGCATGTGGGGATTTACTTTGATGAAAAAAGAGAAACCCATGCCTTGGCTCCTTTCACATGCCTTAATAGGGCAGCTTCTGGAATCCAAATGGGGACAGAAGCACTGTGTTGGCTTTCTGTGTTAGTTTTGGGGAAAAAAAGCCTAGGGCTGGCCAGTAAGGCCTAGCAACGGGAGTTTGTATTTGCCTGAGATGTATGAGTCAGCATAGCCCTTTTTGTTTGTACTTCTTGTCTCAAGAGAAAATTGTTCACAAGCAAGAAAAGGTGCAGCTCAGCTCTGCCCAATCCCATGTGAAGACATTTTTTTCTCAACATTTTGCTCGGAATAGCATCATGGTCACTGGGTGAGGAGAGTGAGGGTGCAAATGGGCTATCCAAACATCTGCTCATGATGGTGAGCTTGAACTGGGGGGGGGGGGGGAGTCTCATGGTTTTGGGGACTATGAATCCTTTTCTCTGTTTTGTCACTAGCTGTATCCAGTTGGGGGGATATTCTTCACACCTTCTTTCTGTTTTGCTTTTAATAAAATGGAAGAAATCTTCCTGCTTGACTTTGAGGGATATTGTAACTTAATGTTTTTGGATGCAGACTTCTGACAGATTTATAGGTAAATCTCGCCATTTGTACCAACGTTGAGATCTTTTTCATCTCACTGTTGACTGATAGCTTGTGAATACTGTGCATATAGCCTCAGGTCATTCTGGCCACACCAAACAACGTCTAGGAGAAGGACATTTGTCTTAATTAGCTTTCTGTTTCTGTACCACACTGAGTGAGAGAAATCAACTTATAAACAGGGAAGGTTTATTTTGGCTAAGTTTTGGGAGGTTTAGTGCATGACTGAAGTGAGAAAAGAGAGGAAGAAGCTCTGGGGAGATGGCTCAGTGGGTGAGGTGTTTACCCTACACATACGAGGATGTGAGAGGTTGTAGATACAGACTCCCCTGATGCTCAAGTCCAGTTAGCTCGACTGTACACAGTGGTGAACCACAACATACTCTTTTCTTTTTTTTCTTTTTGGTTTTTCGAGACAGGGTTTCTCTGTATTGTTTTGGAGGCTGTCCTGAACTCACTCTGTAGACCAGGCTGGCCTCGAACTCACAGAGATCTGCTTGCCTCTGCCTCCCGCGTGCTGGGATTAAAGGCGTGCACCACCAATGCCTGGCGAGACTCTTTTCTTAAACAAGGTGGATGAAAAGTGAGGACTAATATCCAAGGTTGTCTTCTCTCCTCCACATATATGCTATAGCATGCCTGGATAAGATCTGGTAAGATTTGCTTTGATATGTGTCTATGTGTGTGTGGGTATGTGCACATGTGAGTGCCAGTGCCCACGCTGTGCACACACACAAAGATTTTTAGAAAAAGGAAGGGGAGGAGGTCCAAAGTTTGCTTCTAGAGTGTCTTCCAATAATATAACTTCTTTCCAGTGGCCTGTAAGCATGAGTTTTCCACCATCCTTGAGCCCCAAATAAACACACAGATGCTAATTGTGAAACTGTTGGCCAATGACTAGGGCTTCTTATTGGCTAGCTCTGTCTTATTACTAACCCATTTCTATTAATCTAAGTATTTCCACATGGTCTTATCTTACTGGAAAACACCTGGCACATCCTGCCTTTCTGATCTCACATGGCCTCTGCTGTCTGCCTACACTTCCCAGAATTCTACTTGTCTCCTAGTCCTGCCTATACTTCCTGCCTCATTAGCCAGTGTTTTATTCATCAACCAATAAGAGAAATATATATACAGAAGACATCCTTATCAGTGGCCTCTGCCTGTCAGTGCTCCATATCCTTCAGCAGCGCCCTTGTTGTGGGCCAAGCATTTAATATTTGGAATCTGGGAGCACTTATCTAAGTAACAGGGTATTCCAGTGCTCATGCATTGATTGCTTCAGGGCACAGGTAATGAGTTCAGACACTGTTAGGCGCCATGATCTATGGAGCATTGCCACACATAGGGTTTTAGGGGCAGGTGCACTTCAGGGGTGATTCTGCATTAGATCCTAAGGCCATGGAGAACATGTTTATGAGGCTGGTGCTGTCTTGACAGGCACTCTGAGAGCCACTCAGAGTAACCAGTAAGATAGGGATCATCAGGTGCTGCTTCCCTTCCCGAGGGACTCATTATTAGTCCTTTGGTACTGGCAATTTCCCTTCTCCACAAAATTGCTCGTGTTGGAATCCTTTTCTCCTGGATGCCATGGTAGAGGTAGAAAGATGTGGTGAGAAAGTACACAAGGCTTTGAAATGTGGGTCTGTATTCTGTGCGTGCCATTTCTGTCCTAGTTTTGTTTCTCTGTTCCTGTGATAAACACTGACTAAACCAACTTAGAGAGGAAAGGGTTTGTTTCATTTTACACTTCCACACCACAGTCCGTCACTGAGGGAAGTCAGGGCAGGAGCTCCAGGCAAGATCCTGAAGGTGGGAACTCAAGTAGAGACTGTAGAGGAGTGCTGTTTACTGGCGTGCTCTCTGTGACTGACTAACTTCCTTCCTGCCTGCCTGCCTGCCTTCCTTCCTTCCTTCCTTCCTGCCTGCCTGCCTGCCTGCCTGCCTGCCTGCCTGCCTGCCTGCCTGCCTCCCTGCCTGCCTGCCTGCCTGCCTGCCTGCCTTCCTTCCTTCCTTCCTTCCTTCCTTCCTTCCTTCCTTCCTTCCTTCCTTCCTTCCTTCCTTCCTTCCTTCTGGGGGGGGTGGTGGTTTGAGACAGGGTTTCTCTATAGCTCTGGGTGTTCTGGAACTCACTCTGTAGACCAGGCTGGTTTTGAACTCACAGAGATCTGCCTGCCTCTGCCTCCCAAGAGAGAGCCCCAGGGAGTCCCTCCTCTTCCTTATAAAGGGTCCCATCCCCACAACTGAAGCCATACCCTAAGGCCATTATCTTAAGTCTATTGGGTGGAACAAGACGTTGCCACTTACATTCTGGGGTGATGCGACTCAAGGTACACACTGTCAACTCTGGAGTTAGGGTTAGTTCTGAACCATTGCTGGGGGGTCTGGCACTCTGGTCTACTGAGAAGCCTTGACCCTTGTGTTTGATTGAGCTGATGCTGGCTGAGCACTAACTGTTCTGAGAAGGCAGTCACATTGGGAGACTTGAGCAAATGCATGAGGTTTGCTGTCAGGGTGACAGCCTTGGGCATTTACCTGTCACTCTAGTAGCTTGCTTCTCCTCCTGTGCAGCCTGTCTGTGCTTTTTGATCTCTTCACAGGACGAGTACATGAAGAAAAAATTTCAGGATCTGCTGGCTCAGGAAAAGAATTTGATGGCCCTCCCCCTGATTCCCGCCCAGGTATTTTGATGGCTGTAGAATTAAATTGCTGATGAGCAAGTTTGATGAATGAGGATTCTTTGCATTGACAGGTGCTCAGTGACAGGCGTGGTGACACACACATATAATCTCAGCACTTAGGAGGCTGAGACAGGGCATTGAATCCCAACAGAGCAGGAGGATTGGGAGTCATGTGCCAGCTTGGTCTACATAGTTGGACTGTACCCTACAAGTGTGGTGCAGTAGATTCTTACTTTCTACTTGCTGGCCGTACTTGGAATGGAATCTGGGACCTTATGCTGTTTAATCAGGCTCTCCAGCCCCAGCCAGTGTTTCTTTTTTCTTTTCTTTTCTTTTCTTTTCTTTTCTTTTTTTTTTTTTTTTTTTTTTTTTTTTTGGTTTTTCGATACAGAGTTTCTCTGTATTGTTTTGGAGGCTGTCCTGGAACTCACTCTGTAGACCAGGCTGGCCTCGAACTTACAGAGATCCGCCTGCCTCTGCTTCCTGTGTGCTGGGATTAAAGGGGTGCACCACCAACGCCCGGCAGCCAGTGATTCTATGCTTTGTTTTGATATGTTTCTGCAATCCTGGAAGATTTAGTAATGCAGGGGTGTTGGACAAATTGGAGCAGTAGATATAGAGCTTGTCAATCCAAAGTTCTTTTGCATGGCAAGATGGAATACTCTTGGAGGCACAATTTCAAATTTTTGGAAAATGTAAAACATGGGCAAGTAGTCTATAATGTTTTTTTCTTTTAAAATACTTTTTTTGTCCATGTTCATATGTTTTTCAGCCTACAGTGTGATCATGGCCTGAGGGACTCATCTTAATTTGGAGGAGTTTTAAATAAAAAAGTTCCTTCACTAATTCCAACCTCTGTGGCACAATAGAGTGTGTGAGCTCCCTGGTACGCTTAAGCCTGTGCTTGTCTGGGAGCTCTGACTGCCTTAAATCATGCCTCATCCAGAATTTTGCTAGACAGGGAGAGATCCAAATTTGAACTTGCTTTTGCATCACTGTAAGGTAAAAACAAAACAAAATGCAAACAACAACAGACAAAAAACTACATCATTAGTGATTAGAAATCACCAGGCAGAGTAGATAAGCATCTTGATTCCAGAGGTGTGTTTAGGAGGATTCCATTGTCATGACAACTAGTGATTCTTGGTCCTTCCCATTTCCTGTGAAATATCCCCAGTTTACTGCTGTGGGGAGTTTTTGATAGAAGCCATGCCTTTCTCTTGACTACTTCTCTCTTTGCTTTATTTCCAGCCTTCAGGTCGAAAGCGGCCCCTGGAACAGGAAGTGGAGGGAGCCGAGAGCACAAAGCTTCTGGCTGTGTGTGATGCTCGGGTTTGAACATGAAAGAAATGCACTTTCAGCCGGTGGTGGGTGGTGGGTGATGGGGACGCACGACTTTAATCCCCCAGCACTTGAGAAGCTGAGGCAGGTGGATCTCTGTGAGTTCAAGGCCAGCTTGGTCTACAGAGTGACTTCCAGGACAGCCAGGGCTGTTACACAGAGAAACCCTGTCTCAAAAAATGAAAAAACAAAACAAAACAAACAAAAAAAAAAAAAAGAAAAAAGAAAGAAATGTGAGTTCTTTCACACTGATATTGTCTTTTCTTCCTTGAAGTCTTTTTTTTTAAAGGCTGTATATATATATATTTTTAAATGTAGTCTATATTTTAATGATGGGAACGATTGCTTTTCCATTACTGATGCATAATTAAAAATCTTGTGGAAATTGGCCTCTGGACTTATACTTTATGAATAGCAATTTAGGTGAATACCTTTCTTTTTTTAAAAAAAATGTTAGGGGGAGCTGTGTAGAGAGATGGTATAGTGGTTAAGAGCACTCTAGCTGGGTAGTAGTAACACACACCTTTAATCTCAGTACTCAGGAGGCAGAGGCAGGCTGATCTGTGAGTTCCAGACCAGCCTGGTCTACAGAGCAAGTTCCAGGATATCTAGGGCTGTTACACAGAGAAACCCTGTCTTGAAAAACAAACAAAACAAAACAACAACAACAAAAAGGGCCCTCCTGTAGAGGACTGAAGTTCAGTTCTCAGCACCCATGTAACTACAGTTCCAGGGGATCTGATGCCCTTTTTTGGTCTCTGTGGGTACTCATACACCTTCATGCACACAGACACACATAAACACTAAAAAAAATTCTAAACAATGTTCACCAGTCTGGCTTCTCAGGATGTCACTCTGGTTTTAGTTTGTGCAAGTTAAATACAAATTCTAAAGGTCCTTTAGAATGTGTTAATCCCATGGGGTAGTGGTGGTGCACACTTCTGAGTTCGAGGCCATCCTGGTCTACAGAGCAAGTTTTAGGATAATCAGGGTTATACAGAGAAAACTTGTCATACACACACACACACACACACACACACACCCTAAGTCTCTTAGAAAGAAAAGGACAGGGCCTGCCCTGGATGAAATGACAGACTATGGACACCCCCATGGAGGGCCTTACCCTCCCTGGGGAAGTGAGGGGATATTGGGGGGGTTGGTGGGGGAGCGTGGGAGGAGGGGAGGGAAAGGGAGAGGGACCTGGGATTGACATGTGAAGCAACCTTGTTTCTAATTTAAATTTAAAAAAATTTAGCTGGGTGTTGGTGGCTCACACCTTTAATCCCAGCACTCGGGAGGCAGAGGCAGGTGGATCTCTGTGAGTTTGAGGCCAGGCTGGTCTACAGAGCGAGTTCTAGGACAGCCTCCAAAACAATATAGAGAAACCCTGTATCGAAAAACCAAAAAAAAAAAAAAAAAAAAAAAAAAGAAAAAAAAGAAAAGAAAAAGGACATGGTGATGTTGGGTGATTTTTAGTGGCTGGCTGCCAAGGAACCCATGTGGTGGCATGCATGTTGCTCCTTGTGTTATGGTCTGGTCTATAACTCATATCCTTTAGTCTGATGGCTTTTGTAATCAATCCCAGACAACCTGAGCTATATAGTGAGACTTGTCTCAAAAACAAATGAAACAGAGAAGTTATCGTTAGACCTATATGGTTTATATCTCTGAACTCCTGGAGCTTTGTTGAGATACTTTCTCCCCAATTTTAAGGTGATCGAGTGCTTCTTTAAACTAGGTCCTCAGCCATCCTTGTGTTAGAGGGGAAGGTGAAGAAGGTAGAAGCTAGAGACATCTCTAGTGTTTAAGAGCTTTGGCTGCTCTTCCAGAGGACTTGGGTTCAGTTCTCAGCACTCACATGGAGGTGTTAATTCTGTTGGTGAGAGTAAGACCACTACTGTAATTTGAGCCAAATTTGAAGCAAGCTTGGTTTCTATTGGGGTGCACCCAAGTGCCAGGCTGAGTCTGGCACTTGTATGTGAAAAAGGAGGTAGTTCTGAGGCACCTGGGTCTACAAAGTAGGGGAAAAATTCCAAGAGATTTCTTTACGGTAGAGGAAATGTTCTCTGCTATTGTTTTCCTGCTACTTTAATGATATTTTTTTCTTTTCTTTTTGAGAAGTCTGTGGCAGAGAGAGCTGTGGGAAGAATAGTTGGGTGAACCCATTCCTGCTAATTACACCATAGGGTTTGAAAAACTGAGCTCTTTTCATTAATTTTGTTTGTTTTTTGGGGACTTTGGAAGACACAACAGGAATTACACCTGCAGGCCTGGAGAGCCTAGTATGTGCCAGGCATTGTGTGTGCATGTACATTATTATTATTATCATTATTATTATTTTATGTGCATTGGTGTTTTGCCTGAATGTACTTGTGAGGGTGTCGTGTCTCCTGGAACTGGAATTACAAACAGTTGTGAGCTACCATGTGGGTGCTAGGAATTGAACATGGGTCCTCTGTAAGAGCAGCCAGAGCCCCACAATAGGTTTTTTTTTTTTTTTTTTTTTTTTTTTTTGCTGTTGTTTTTGACAGCTGTAGTCCTGGCTGTCCTGGAACTCATTCTGTAGATCAGGCTGGCTTTGATCTCACAGAGATCCGCTTGCCTCTGCCTCCCGACTGCTGGGATTAAAGGGGTGCTCCACCACTGCCTATAAATTCACATTTATTTATTTGGTTTTCGAGGCAGGGTTTCTCTGTGGCTTTGGAAGTTTACCTGGAAGTAGCTTTTGTAGACCAGGCTGGTCTTGAACTCACAGAGATCCGCTTGCCTCTGCCTCCCGAGTGCTGGGATTAATGGCATGCACCCACCACATTTGGCTTACACTGTTATCTTTTTTTTCCCCCCGAGACAGAGTTTCTCTGTATTGTTTTGGAGGCTGTCCTGGATCTCGCTCTGTAGACCAGGCTGGCCTCGAACTCACAGAGATCCGCCTGCCTCTGCCTCCTGAGTGCTGGGATTAAAGGCGTGCACCACCAAAGCCTGGGATGGACAGGGATGGATTCTGGCACTCGAGAGTCAAACAATACTCAGTGTTACAGCTCGGATGGAAAGGTATTCTGGCAATCGGGAGCCAAGGAATGCCACAGGTCACAGTAAGCATAACAGCTTTCAGCCCTGCTTCAGGGAGAGGCTTCCCCAGTATATTAGCTCTGCTCCAGAAGGAGAGAGTTCCCCAGTGAAGTTGATACATTCACCTCCAGTCCCCAGGAAAGTGGAGTGTAACAACGTTGCTTCACCAGGGAAGGAAAATTTCCTCAGTTAAACAAGATCTTCACCCAAACCTCATTCAGGAGATTTATTGGGAGGGAAGGATCCAGGAGAGTGACTGCCAGAGTGGCAGCCGGAACAGCCACAAGGTGAACAGACACAGGATTTATATAGGGATTCTTAGGGGGTGGAGTTTTTCCAGGGTGAGGATTGGCCAGATTTCAATCCCTGACCTTAGGATGGCTAGATCTGCTCAGGGATTGGCTAGTTTTCTGCACAGGTTTAGGGTCATATTTAGTTCTGGTTTCAAGGCCAAAGTGTGTTTCTATCCTGGTCCTTTTTAGCCTTTTGGCTCTAATTTTAGGGCCGGGATGTATTTCTTTCACTGGCACTGATTCCAGGGACAAAGTGTGTTTCTTCGGCACTGGTTTCAGGGCCAGGGTGCATTTCTTTGGTTCTGGTTGCAGGGTCAAAGAGTTTCTTTGGCTGGCCCTTTTTCTCTATACTCATAACACTAGGTCTCGCCTCTAGAGAACCAGCTAGTGAGGACCAGGATGCAGGAGGTGGGCTTCTGCAGATTCCATCCTAACCAGACAAGGGAGAGCGCTCACGCGGGCCTTGCACGCCAGCATTCACCGTGTCACCTAGGCTGGTGCGCTTTCCCTCGCTGGGCCTCGCGTGGTGCCCTCCGGGTGGTCCGCAGTGCGGCGGGGGAATGCTCAGAGCCGGGAACAGCGACCCCCGCGTCGGGAGGGCTCGAGCTGGGCACGCACTTGCGCGGTGCGAACTGGCTCGGCCGGCGGGCGGGCGCGTGCGCGTTGAGGGGGCGCTCGGCGGCGCGCGGCACGGCGGGAACATGGCGCGCGGGAGCGGGGCGCGCGCCTAGCTGGCGGGACCGTTAGCTCTAGGCGGACGCCGAAGGGGCCCCGCGGGGATGGAACAGACGCTGACGCTGGCGCCCGAGCCGGCCTCGGCGCGGAGCCGCAGGCGGCGGGAGCCTGAGTCTCCGCCGGCGCCGGTGAGTGTGAGCGGGGCGCGGGCCGGGAGACTTTCTTTGTGAAACTCCGTCGGTGAGAGCCGGGCCGGGCCTCGGCGCCTGACGACTGACTTGGAGGCCGAGGGGCCCCCGCGTGACTCTTCGGGGTTCGAGCCCCGCCGCGAACCATTAGGCAGACCCGTCCCGCCATCTGCCTGCCTGCCTCAGTTTCCACGGGTGCGGGCGCCCGCGCGAGGGGCTTGGAATGCCACGGGCACCTCCTGTTCGCACCACCTCTTCCTCGACCCCGCCCCCTCGCAGCGGGCCGGGACCGGACGGGATGGGCGTGGGGGGCGGGGTACCCGAGCCCACCGTGGCTGCAGGCAGCCGCAGGGATGCTCAGGTGTTGCCATTGCATCCCAGGTGTCGGTAGGGAGTGGGCTTTCCGTTTCCAGAAGGCGACAGGGTGGTTAGTGCCTCATCGCCGACAGAGACTGGAAAGCTTGAGGTCCACCAGTTGTTTGGGTGTGTCTGTCAGACTGAAGGATGCTGAGCAAAATTTACTTTGCCTGGCTGGGGCAACCTTTCTCCCTGGACTTTTACCACCAGCCCCCCAGCCACTAACTAGCCAGGGCATAGAAATAATCTGGAATACTTTATTAAATTAAAATATAGGCCACACACTGCGCCAAGAGTTGCATGCACGAACTGGTTTCTCAATGCAGAGGAGAGTTTTTGAATTTTCATCAAGCTCTCGAAGTTGTGACTGGAGGAGTTTGCTCTGTTTTTACTTCTGCACGGTGCCTAGCATGTAGCAGATGTTTAGTAAATATCTGTAGAACTGAATGACCCTGGAGTTGCAACCTAGGAACTCTTGAGATAACTTGAGGTGCCTTTTGAGATAAATATCTGTCAGCTTTCTTTCTTTCTTTCTTTCTTTCTTTCTTTCTTTCTTTCTTTCTTTCCTTCTTCTTCTTCTTCTTCTTCTTCTCCTTCTCCTTCTCCTTCTCCTTCTCCTTCTCCTTCTCCTTCTCCTTCTCCTTCTCCTTCTCCTTCTCCTTCTCCTTCTCCTTCTCCTTCTCCTTCTCCTTCTCCTTCTCCTTCTCCTTCTTCTTTTTTTTTTTTTCCGAGACAGGGTTTCTCTGTATTGTTTTGGAGGCTGCCCTGGAAGTTGCTCTGAGACCAGACTGGCCTCGAACTCACAGAGATCCTCTTGCCTCTGCCTTCCGAGCTGTCAGCTTTATTTCATTCATGATTTTTCTCAGCTTACAGGTTAACTTTTGTGACTGTTTATAAGATGATGTTCCCAGTGTTAGTGAAAAAAAAGGTACATATTGATTATAAAGGATCATTTCTGTATATTCTGGCTAGATTAAATTTAATTCTTAGCGTCAGGGATATGTCTCAATGGGTAAAGTTATCTGCCATCATGCCCAGGCATCTGAGTTGGATCCCTGGGACCCACACAGTAGGAGACAAAGGACTGTGGCAAGTTGTTTTTTGACCTCCTCACAGGTATGCCCTCCCCACAAGGAATAAAATAAGTTTAAAACATTCAGAATTTTTAAAATGCACTATTTCATTTGAAGACAGTCCTCTAGGATTTTTTTTCTTTTGAGACAGGTAACCTAAAAAAAATATTTGAATGTTTTGTTTGCACATATATGCGGGCAGCAGAAGCCAGAAATGGGCTTTGGATCCCACTTGAGTTACACATGGTTATGAGCCATGAACTGGGGGCCGAAAATGGAACTCCATTAACACTTCAAGAGTAGTCAGTGCCTTTAATCACGGAGTCATCTCTTCATCACCAGTATTTACACTTTCATCCAAGGAAATCTGAATTATTTATTCAGGAAAGTTGGCAGTTGCTGTTTCGAAGGTTTTTTGTGTTTTTGTTTCTGTTTTTTTTTCCTTGTTGCCAGTACTACAGTTGCTTGATGCTATGATTTCTTTTTCCTCCGTGTAGTTGTATTTCATTTAGTTGATTTCTCTTCAGTAGGGTTTTTCAAGAAATAGAGAATTCAAGTATAAGAAAGGACTATTGGGGCTGAGATTGTATCTGGAGAAGAGAGACTGAAAAATAAAATTGTGTAATCTCTAAATGTGTTGTTTTGTTATTTGAATGGATATGTTTAAAAAGAGCAAACTGTCTAGGGGTTAGGGAGATGGCTTGTTGGGTAAAGTGTCCACCCCTCAACTCCCCGATAAAATTGGACCAGGTGGTATGGGCCTGTAACCCCAGAACTGGGCGTTAGGAGGTGGTGGAGACAGGTGGACCCTTGGTTATCACTAGGCAGCCAGCCCATCTGAACAGTGGACTTTAGGTTCAGTGAGAAGTCTCTTAAAAAATAAGGGGGAGAAAACCTGGCCTCCCCTTTATTCAAGAGGTTCTGGGTACATAAAGTGTCTGGAAATTGGTTGACAGTCTTGGATTCCCTATAGATATGACCCAATGTATTCTTTTTATCACTTGTTCTAGTGTTTTTCTGCTTATACAGACCAAATACAAATGTAGTAGTTTTCTTATCTATTTTGTTACTGGAGACACTATGGTTGATTAGCCAATACTAAAGATCCCTATGTGTCAAGCCATTATACACATTGCCTGTGCTACCCATTGTGTATTGGGCCATCATATTGTTGCTTTGCCTGTACTGCTTATTATGGTAAAGGTGCTCACAATGTCATAGGCAATTCAGTGCTGCTACCCTGGGGCCCAGTTAAACCCTTTACATGTAATTCATCCAGTTGGGCAGTAGCTTCTTTGACTCTAAGATCTGGTACCAGTGACAAAGCCCTTCAAACGAGTTGGTGCCCCTCGCCATTTTATGTCATACATTAGTTAAGAGCATGTCTCCTGGACCCCACCATTGTGGGGCATTGGACTTTACAGTGGATCTGCTTCAACATTTCAGTTTCCATCAGCCTTGAAGTCCCTTCATCAACACTGGGTCAAGGGATATCAGGAGTCCCTAGTTCTTTCTTTTGACAGATACTTCAGCCAACAAACCAAAGTAACTTTTGGCACTTTTTTTTTTTTTTTTTGGTTTCTCTGTATTGTTTTGTAGCCTGTCCTGAAACTGGCTCTGTGGACCAGGCTGGCCTTGAACTCACAGAGATCCACCTGCCTCTGCCTCCTGAGTGCTGGAATTAAAGGCATGTATCACCAATGCCTGCTTTTTTTTTTTTGAACTGTGAAAGCTCCATGTTGTACCTTGAAGTGTTAATCTAATTAATCTTATCAATAAAATAATTGGAAGTCAATTATTGTGGTGAAAGATCAGAGAACCGGGAGCAACCACCAGTTGCTTCCTATCTCTCTCCTTCCTCTGTCCAAAAAGGCGGAGATCCTTTCTCTGCCCCGCCTTATCACTTCCTGTCTCCTCTCTGTACAGTCCTCCGGACTTCTCTGGTTAACTAGTGGCTACACTACCCCCTGTAATGTATAGTTTTCTCTACAGCTGCTTGGGCCCTGCTGAGCTGTCTGAACCCCCAAATAACACACTATATTAATTATAAGCTGTTGGCCATTTGTTATTGTTTCTCATTGGCTAGCTCTGACTTAATTATTGACCCATAATCACCAATATATATTTTTATAAGGACTTATCTTCCTGAGAACACAGATTTGTGTCCCCTCTTCCCGGGAATCACATGGCGACAGCTCCCCCTCTTTTTTTTTTTCGAGACAGGGTTTTTCTTTGTATTGTTTTAGAGGCTGTCCTGGAACTTGATCTGTAGACCAGGCTGGCCTCGAACACACAGAGATCCACCTGTCTCTGCCTCCCGAGTGCTGGGATTAAAGGCGTGCGCTACCACAGCTCGGGCCCCCCTTTTTTAAAATTCTCCCCCCACTCCAAGCAAACTTTATTTGTCAGAACACAAAGAAAATATCACACCACAGAACCCGGAATCTCCACTTGTGGGCTCATTGATAAACTCAGGCTGATCAGTTTAATGTTCCATCCACCATTATACCCTTAAAATTTAGTCCCATACTTTTTTTTTTAAGATTTTTTATATATTTTTTTGCCTTTATGCCAGAAGAGGGCACCAGATCTCATTATAGATGGTTGTGAGCCACCATGTGGTTGCTGGGAATTGAACTCAGGACCTCTGGAAGAGCAGCCAGTGCTCTTAATCACTGAGCCATCTCTCCAGCCCCAAGTCCCAGCTTTCTTTCTTTCTTTTTTTGGTTTTACGAGACAGGGTTTCTCTGTATTGTTTTGGAGGCTGCTGGCCCAGCCCGGCCTCAAACTCACAGAGATCCGCCTGCCTCTGCCTCCCGAGTGCTGGGATTAAAGGCGTGCGCCATCACGGCCCAGCTGTCCCAGCTTTCTTGAATAAATTAGTGAATATTATTAAGTTCTTTAGTGATAGATCACTTTTTATGTCACCTCTAAGAACCTGTTTAACCTTAAGTCTGGTTGTAGGTCTAAAGGCAACAATTAATGACACCAAGGATATCAGTATTGTTTGATATGTCTTTCAGGGAAGGTCATTGTTGGTTATACAATATAGGGTTAATAATTCCCTTAGGCAAGGGTAGAGAGGGCAATGCTGGGGCTGGAGGTGGGGTTGTATCCTGTGCTACAGGTGGAGAGACAACTTCCTCAGGTGAGAAAAACCCTTCAGAATTGGAGTGTTCAAACTCCTCAGCCTGTTAAGGTCTTTCCATACCTGGTTAGAAGATCCCAATATTGGTTCCCTGACTCATTGATTTTGCCTCTACTAAGGAAAGTAGTGAGCTGAAACCAGTATGGATCCATGGATAGATTACAGAAATTAGTGCCATCATCAAGGACTTGAAGTGGTTCTTATCACATCTTCCTTTAACTCTTTTTGGCCTGTGCAGATGACAGCTGCATCGTGACAGTTGACTGTTGAAAACAGTCATCAGTGACTCCAGGTTGCAGCTGCTATAGTGAATGTGGGGTTCTTACTTGAGCACATTAATATATCCACTGGTACATGGAATGCAGTTACTGATCTAACAAATGCCTTTTTGTTAATACCTATCCATAAGGACCACAAAAACAATTTGCTTTCAGCTGGTGAGGCCAGCAGTGCACATTTATTGTTTTACATCAAGGAATATTAATTCTCCAGTCCTGTTTCATAACTTAGTTTGAAGGGATCTTGATCATTTGTCTTTTCCACAAGATGTCATGGTGTCCTTCTGTATTGATGACATTATGTTGATTGGATCAAGTGAACAGGAAGTAGTGATACAGAAGAAACTCAAAACAATAGAATTAATGTTATAAAGGATTTGTTAATAGATGGGCTTAGGAGACATTGAATCACAGAAAGTACAATTTAGTTGGGTGGGGTGCTGTCCCACAAATACACCAAAGATAAATAGTATGCTAACCAGGCCTGTTAAATTTGCAATACTAGGATGCAAATGTTTGTTCACTAAGATTGACTAGCTGTTAGACTCATCTCAAAGAATGTGCCACTCATCTCAAAGAATGTGCCACTGACATGCTCAAGGGGGCAGTACAGGGCATAACTAGTATTTGTTCCTGGCCTGCCATAAAGCCCTCAGTTCTCTTCTTGAGAAAAGCTCAATTCTGCCAGATGGAAATATGACCAGGTGTATATAAGTCAGTAAAAATTTCTATCTAAGACCAAATTATTTGGGCATTAGCTCCAGTTGTCTTTGTGATTTAGTGAAGAACTTTTCCTTCATGTTCAAGTGACTGGAGTGATTACTCACTGGGGAGGCATATTATTTCAATTGAAGTTGCAGCCATTTGGACTTCTTGGTAGTGCATATGCACATCGGAAGAGTGGTGGTTTGGATAAGAATGGCCTCCCTAGGCTCATAGACTTAAATGCTTGTTTACCAGACAGTGGCACCATTAGAAGGGATGGCCTTGTTAGAGTAGGGGTGGCCTTGTTGGTGGGAATGTGTTACTGGGGTGGGTATTGAGGTTTCAAATGCTCAAGCCAGGCTCGATGTCTCTCCCTGCTGCCTGGTGATATGGATGTAGACTCTTGGCTCATTCTCTATTACCATGTCTTGCCTGCATGCTGCCATGCTTTCTGCCATGATGATAGTAGACTAAACTTCTGAACCCATAAGCCAGTCCCAATTAAATGTTTTTTTTGTATAAGAATTTCTGTAGTATCTTCACAGCAATAGAAAATGGACTAAGACAAAAGTTAGTATTGGGGACTGTGGTATTGCTATGACAGGCCTGATCATATCTCTTGGTGAAATGTGGTCTTTGGGACTTTGGGTTAGAAAAGCAGTTGAAAAATTTAAGTGGGGCTTAATGGACCATACTAATAGCAGCAAAGACAGTGGTGCTGGGAGTGATGTAGATTTTAATGGCCAGATCAATTGGTTTCAGAGGAGAAGAATATTAGTAGATGGCCTAGAGATGTTCTTGTGCTATTTTGGTGAAGAATGTGGCTGTTTCCTGCCCTCATCCAAAAAAATCTGCGTGGAGTAAATTGAAGAGTTTTGGATTAACAGCATTGACTGTGTCATGTGGTTTTATTAGTGGCCAGGCTTATGCAGATCTATAATGAAAAGGAACAAGCTGAACAAGGAAAAATAAAAAATGTAGAGTTTGAGGAGAAAAGGGAGCACAAGGAAGTGTAATTGAACTGAGTGCTGTGCTAAAGGAGATAAACAGAACAAAGAAAAGCAAGTTGCTAAATGGAATAAAGGGAGTGGTGACTTCAGGGCAAGACCCCACCCAGCTAAGCTTCCAACTTGTGAAAAGGAATTAAAGAAAAGCTTAAGTAGTGAAGAAAACCATTGAAAACAGAAAGCTGATAGGGATGTAATTGATGAGGGGGTCCTGTTTGACAGGAACAATCCATTATCAACCAATCACAGTATCATGTGCTAGCAGGTCCTGAGGGCACAAACAAGTCACATGAAGAGGCCCAAAGGCCTAAGGTGTCTATTCCAGTTGTGATGCTGTCTACTTCTAAGTATGCAACCATGGCCTCATGTAGTATGCTGTATGACCAGTTGACTGAGGAAGATAAGACTACTAGGGTTTCCTTTACTGTTGGTTCTGTACTGTCTTAATCATTTTTTTGATTCCTATGATAAAGCACAATAACTAAGGCAATTTATAAAAGAAGACAATTTGGAACTCATGGTTGCAGAGGGTAGTAGAGTCCATGACCATCATGGTGGGAAGCATGGCAGCAGGTAGGCGGGCATGACACTGGAGTAGCAGCTGAGAGCTAACATCTGATCCATAAGCATGAGGTAGAGAGTTTAGTGGGAGTGGCATGGGCTTTTGAAACTTCCAAGCCCACCCACAGTGATAAACCTCCAAGAAAGACACACCTCCTAATCCTTCCTAAACAGTTCCACCAACCGAGGACCAAGCATTCAAATATATGAGCCTATGGAACCATTCTCCTTCAAACCACCATATGGACACTGCAAGCATCATCTAGAAGTGGACAAGTGCAGCATTATAGCCTATTTCCAGGACAATCATGAAAGAATGCAGAGGGAAATCTTTATAGTGGGCAGAACTTCAGACAGTGCACATAATTGTACATTCTGCTTGGAAGGAGAAATGGCCAGATATGTGACTATTTCATGATTCATGGGCTGTAGCTAATGGTTTGGCTCTGGTCAGGAACTTGGAAACATCATGATTGGGATTTGGTGAGAAAGACTTGAGGAAGAAGTTTGTGGCTAGATCTCTCTAAATAGGCAAAGGATATGAAGATACTTGTGTCCCTTGTAAATGTTCATTGCAGTATAACTTCAGCAGGGGAACAGTTCAGTAATTAAGTAGATAGGACAACATGTTCTCCAAACAATCAACCTCTTCCATGGTTCTCCCTCTCTGTGGATTGCTGTGTGGATGGATTCCTCCTCTTTTGTTCTCTCTTTGCTCTTCTCTTCCTTGTTTCTCCTTCTATTTATACTCTCTGCCTGCCAGCCCCTCCTATCCTTGTTCCTGCCTTGCTATTGGCAGTTCAGTTCTTTATTAGGATCATCAGGTGTTTTAGACAGGCAAAGAATCACAGCTTCACAGAGTTAAACAAAAGCAGCATAAACAAAAGTCACATACATTAAAATAGTATCCTACCACAGCACTGTTTCAAAAGTAAAGTCTTTGTTTTCTTTCTTTTTTTAAAACTCTCTATTTTGGGGAGAGGTCTCAAGGGTTGGGTGGACCTGGGAGGACTGGGGAGTGTGATCAGGATGTATGATATGAAATTCCCAAATAATCAATACAAATACTGATTGGAGAAAATTTAAAAGTAAAATCTCTTCTGAGTCTCAGTGCAGTCTCTTAATTGTAACCTCCTATAAAATGAGAAAAGTACATACTTCTAAAATATGATAGCCTGCTGGATGAGATGGCATACACCTTTAATCCTAGCTTTCAGGAGGTAGAAATGGGCAGATCTCTGTGAGTTCAAGGCCAGATAAGACTAGAGAGATCCTAAAAACCAATTTTACTTATCTATTTAGGCAGTTTGCTCTGGGGATCCTGTCCCTGCCTCCTGAATATGAAGATTACTGGTGGCCACCACACCTGCCAAGGTTTTTTTACGTGGGTTTTAGAGATCCAAACTCCAGTCTTCATGCTTTCTTGGATAGTGTGTTAGCCTCCTGTATGTGTCCATTTAAGGTACCGTTAACTGTTTCAAGGAAAGCTTAGTGTCAACTTTGAGAAGTAGAATTGGTTAACTCCAGATTCAGAAAGACAATTTACTGCAGTGAGTAATGCAGAGAGAGAGAGAGATCAAGAAAGATACCTGACTTGAACTTCAGGCCTCAGCGATCTGTGTGGACTGTTTGAACTTATGACAATTTCTTTATAGATTCCTCTCTTTGGTGCGAAGACTATTGCCCAGAGAAGTCCTGATGAACCAGCACTGAGCAAAGCTGAATTTGTTGAGAAAGTCCGTCAGAGCAACCAGGCCTGTCATGATGGAGACTTCCACACAGCTATTGTTTTGTATAATGAAGCCCTGGCAGTTGACCCTCAGAACTGCATTTTATATAGCAATAGATCTGCAGCCTACATGAAAACCCAGCAGTACCACAAGGCATTGGATGATGCAATCAAAGCCCGACTCCTCAATCCCAAATGGCCAAAGGTAGCAGTTCTATTTACTTTCACAGAAGCGTCTGTTTTGATATCTTATTTTAGGATAGCATGGCATTGATTCAGTTGAGATATTCATTCATAGAATCAGTACTTCAGCAATCAATGGCTAAAAACCAGCAACCACCTTCCTTTCTAGTGATTTTGTAAGTGTGCTTTCGGCCCACATTTAATTCTTACCCTGCTTGTTTTAGATTTGTCTTGGCTTATCTCACTACGCAGGGCCCTCTCAGTTCTCACCCCACTCTACCCTACACTTCTCCAGATCAAGTGTTTTCTTCCCCCAGCTTCTCCTTCATATATAACTTTGCCATTCTTGCTGTGTGCACTCTTGGCCCCCTCTCTCTTGGTCCTCTCTTCTGCTCTAGATTCTTTCAGGTGCTTCTGGCTGTGTTTCCCCTCATATCTACAGTAAAAATCTTCTCCTCAACCATACCTCGGAGTGGTCATGTCCTCACTTGATGTAGTATGTATGGAGACACATGACTACTTTTGAGAATCAGTTCTCCCTTCCACCTGGTTTCGCAGGCTCTCACTGGTTCTGTGGTGTTGGTGTTGGGTACTCTAGGCTGACTGGTCCATGGGCTTCTGGTGACTCTTTTGTCTCTACCTCCCAGTGTGTTGTAGGATTGTCGGAATCACAGCCTTTCTCAGCAGGGATGAGGGCTTCTCTGTAGCTGGATGGATGGTGCCTGACCCTAGTTTTATCTGGTTCATGTGTGCATGCAAACACACACACACACACACACACACACACACACACACACACACACACACACAGAGTAGCAGATGGTGACAGGACAAAAAAAACTGTGAAGAGGGTACCTACAGTGGGCCCTGCCAAGGTAAGTTTCCGAGAGAACACATCACATGCAACAGAGCTAGTGTAAGGGGTTTATTGGGGGAGGGAGAAGTGAAAGCCAGAGGCTGACTTGGAGTGGGGACATGAGAGAGGCAGACAGACAGACAAGAAAGCAAGAGGAGCAAGAGCAATAGAGGGACTGACGATCTGGTACTTTGAAGGGGTATGCATCCCATAGCTGAAGCTAGAAATGCAGCTGGCAGTGGGTGATGATGGTCACTGCCTCGGTGGTTGCCGACCCTGCCCTTGTGGGGACTAACTGACAGTACGAATGACTCCTGTGTACTTTTCATCTGGATTCCCTATTTTTAACAGTTTACCACATTTGGCTGATACTTCTCTTTCTGACTATTTTTACTTTTTTTGGAACCATTTGAGACTAAATTGAAGACAATTTTTTTTTTTTTTTGGTTTTACGAGACAGGGTTTCTCTGTATTGTTTTGGAGGCTGTCCGACCAGCCAGACCTCGAACTCACAGAGATCTGCCTGCCTCTGCCTCCCAAGTGCTGGGATTAAAGGCGTGCGCCACCACCGCCCAGCTTGTCTTGCCACTTCTAAATTCTTCAGTATATATTGAGAACATTCTGCCATATAACCACAATGCAACCCTTAAAACTGGAACATTAACGTTAATATAATAATGCTGTCCAATCCAAAGACCCCATCTACATTTCCATGATTGCTCAAGGAATGTCCTTTATGAATATAATTTTATTTCTGGCCCCATATCTACTATTTGGAAAGTGTATCAGACTCTATATTATCAAACCTATATCATCTACCCACATTTTAAGTAACTTACTTGATGTACTAGATTTTCATCATTCTTTGACTCTTAATTGTCATTTCCTTGTTGGTGCCTTAACCTTTGATTACCGTAGTAAAAAACCAGAAACATGTATTCCTTGCCTTTTGTTTTTAACTCTGCGTTTGCCTATTCTACATGTAATGCATTGGTGCTAGTTTGGAAAGCTTGGAAATCTCTTGATTCTGCGGGCCAGCTCATCTCTTTGTTGCTTAGCCTGAAAATAAAGGAATTAGAAAATTTTTTTGTGTGTGTCTGTGCTTGCTTCCAGGTCATACTAGGTACCCCTTCTCTACAGGGGTTAACCATGATATGTCAGAATAGGAATTGCCTTTTAAAATAATTTTATATGTTCAGCCAGCATAAGGGCTATAAGATACGTACTGAAAAGAGTGATAGACTAAGCTCTGTTCAGAATCTTAGATTAGGTGAATGTACTCTTGAGTTATTTTGGATTATGCCTGTGTCTACAGTCTCTGTAATCTTAGTATAATGTCTCATTACAAATGAATAAGCTAAAAAAGTAATGGCCAATATTTGGGACCAGTTGGCAACTCTGAGAAGCAGAGTTCAATACTATTTTGATTATTGATCCCCAAAAGTAAACATGTTAAGATTTGATTAGCCAGGTGTTGGTGGCGCACGCCTTTAATCCCAGCACTCGGGAGGCAGAGGCAGGCAGATCTCTGTGAGTTCGAGGCCAGCCTGGTCTACAGAGCGAGTTCCAGGACAGCCTCCAAAGCCACAGAGAAACCCTGTTTCGAAAAACCAAAAAAAAAAAAAATTGGTTGATGCAGCCGGGCATTGGTGCCACACGCCTTTAATCCCAGCACTCGGGAGGCAGAGGCAGGCAGATCTCTGTGAGTTCGAGACCATCCTGGTCTACAGAGCGAGTTCTAGGACAGCTTCCAAAACAACACAGAGAAACCCTGTCTTGAAAAACCAAAAAAAAAAATTTGGTTGATGTCTGTCTTAGTTACTGTTCTATTGCTGTGAAGAGACATCCTGACCAAGGCAACTTGGAAGGCATTTAATTGAAATCAGGGGCTTGTTTACAGTTTTAGACTGTATGGCCATCTGTTAATCCAACTGGGCAATAATAAGACTACTTCCACAATTTTTGGGGTCAATTTTGAAGCAAACTTTACTAAATACT
Source organism: Mesocricetus auratus (assembly GCF_017639785.1). Taxonomy (NCBI): domain Eukaryota; kingdom Metazoa; phylum Chordata; class Mammalia; order Rodentia; family Cricetidae; genus Mesocricetus; species Mesocricetus auratus. Next base: position 2,465,615 of record NW_024429206.1, read on the forward strand.
GGCCAAGAACATGGACACTGGCCACATCCATACCTGGGATTCCCAGAGAATGGCTGCAAATTATATTAATCAGGCAAAACCCACAAGGCTATGTACATCCTGCCTTTGTTTAATTGGGAGAAAGCATACACTCCAGTGTATTTCCTGGCCACATGCCTCTGCTTATGTGTGTACAACCTGTGCAACTGGGGCAGCCAACCTTGGTTCTGAAACTTCAAAGCCCATTCCCAGCGACACACCAACTTTTAACAAGGTCACATCTCCTAATCCTTTTCAGGACAGTTCCAACAGCTAGGAACTAAGTATAGGAGCCTTTGGGGTCCATCGTCATTTAGACCACAGTTTCTACAAAGGTCTCAGAAGTTAGACTAAAAGGTGCTGTAAATGCTTGATTATAGTCACATGTATGTTTACACTCATCTTTCTTTCCTTTTCTTTCTTTCTTTCTTTTTTTTTTTTTTAAGTCAGGGTTTCTCTGTATTGTTTTCGAGGCTGTCCTGGAACTCTCTCTGTAGACCAGGCTGACCTCAAACTCACAGAGATCCACCTACCTCTGCTTCCTGAGTACTGGTGTGTGTCACCAACACCCAGTTACATTCATCTTTCTAAATCAGCCAAAGTCTCTTGATTGGGTTTAAGCTACTTATTTCTTACTCCAAGAGGCAAGAAGAAGGACACAAGTTATAGGAAAACCAAAGTCCAGCCTTGTAAAAAGCTCAGCATCAGACTTTAGGGATTCATTCATGATTTTAAAGGGCGTGGGAAGCTCCACCCCTAAAGCCCTGCTATTCACAGCATGCTGAGCTCCACTCACAGGCTCAGACTGGCTCTACTAGCAGCTGCTGCTGTCTTTGGTGACCTTCCCATGGCATTGGCATCTCCAAAATGCTGCAGTCTTTACTGCAACTGGGTCGGACCTTCACCAGTAGCTCTGCTGGCTCTCTTCAGGGACTCTGACTCTGACACATGGTTCCAAGCCTTGATTTCTCTCCATGCACCATCACCAGTGCCTCTCCTGGGTCCAAACCTCTGCTGCTCTCTCACGCTTCTCATGACTTCAAAACCCTGACTCACTTTGGAGATTCTTACACATTATGGAAGTTCAGTGTGAAGTACAGCCTTGTGCCTCTCTGGACCGAGGCTTCTGTGTGCTGTCCCTGTGGAAGCACTTCTCAAGATTGTGCCTCAGTGATGCGAGCTCTTGTTAGACACAGCTGATAGTCCAGCTCCAGCTGACCAGTCTGTTCCAGCAAAGGCTTCACTTTAGTTAGTGGTACTTGTCTCTTGTTAATCACAGATGATTCTTTAGCCGTAACTGACAAACTGACTCTCAGATTCATCTTTGAAACTTTATAAACTGGGCTCCATGTCTACACTGGTCTCCAAAGTTCCAGTGTCCTTCTAAAATCCTCCCCAAAGCATGGTTAGGTCTGTCACACCCATATCCCATGAACCTGGTGCACAATTGATTTCACTCAGCGTTTTCTGGAGGAACAGAACGAAGGGGTAGAAAACATTTTCAGAATTTATCTCAGAATTTATTAAGTCATCTTTAAAATAGTAGCAACAGCTAAGTCATACCTGAGAAGCTGAGAATTCAGTAGTTACTCTGTCTTGAGTCTGGGTCCCTCAGTAACTGAAGTATATTCTATTCTGCCACTCAGTCAAGCCAGTTGCTTCAGGATGGTGGGGGCAGTGGTCACATCAGTGGATTACGTGGACATGAGCTCACTGCCACATTTCCATAGCTGTGAAGTGGCTTCCACAGTCTATTTCAGTAAGGACAAAGAAGTGGCCCATTGTAATCAACTTGGCATCAGGTTACTGGATGGTTACCCTGGGGAATAGTGTTATGTTGGGTATTCAATATTGACCTCTGCTGCTGGTAGATCTGGCACTCAGCAGCAGCTGTAGCCTGATCAGCCTCAATGAGTGGGAGTCTATATTGTTGAGCCCAAGTATAATTTCCATCTCTGCCACCATTGCCACTTTGTTTGTGGACCCATTGAGCAATGACAGGCATGACTAGGGAAAGAGGCTGGCTGTCAACAGAAGGGGTCATCCTGTCTACTTGGTTATTAAACTCTTCCTCTTCTGAAGTTACTCTGGTGAGCATTTACAATGGCACACAAGCATCTTCACATCCTTTGCCCATTTGGAGAGATCTAGCCACGTGCTTCTTCCCCAGATGTCCTTCTCACCAGTTCTCCAATCAGGCTCCTTCCAATCTCTGGCTATCCAGCCAATCCACTAGCTACGAATTAGTGAACAACTGCTCATCTGGCCACTTCTCCTTCCAGATGAATCCAGGACTGTGTGCATGGCCTGAAGGTTTACCTACTGTGACCATTTTCCTCCTCTGTAGTCTTTCAGGATTTTCCCAGAAAAGAACGGTAATGCCGCAGCCACCCACTTCTGGTGCTGCACTGTGTGAAGAACCATCAGTGAGCTGTGTCCATTCTCTTCCTCAGCCACCCGACCTCTAGGGCATACCCCATGAACCAGCAGGTGAATCACAGCAGAGGCCCATAGGGTTTCAGAACAAGGCCATCGACAGATAGATGTTCTTTGGAGACACACACAGCTTGTGGCCTATTAGTGGGGCCTTAGTGAAAACTGAACGTTTGGCCAGGGACCACCAGGTTACCCTGCAACCTTAGCTGCCCTTTATGAACAGGGTATTCTCTCAGCTACCAAACCATAAAATCAGGTGTGCACAGCAACTGTCCAACAAATTGAAGTGGTATATCTGTGATCTGGCTGGAGCAGGTCCTCAGGAAACAAGTATGTCACATGAAGTCACCCAAATATTATGGTTCCTATTCCCACCACAATGGTTTCTATCTCCAAGCATGTGTCTGTGTATGAGTAGCACCACACCCTCCCCTTCCCCAGTGGACTTGGCCCTCCCCTATCAGTCATTTATCCAGAAACGACCTCCAGACTTGCTTCCAGACAGTCTGATAAAGGCATTATCTCAATTGAGGTTCTCTTCTCAGATAACTCTAGCTTGTGTCAGATTGACAACACAAAACAAAACAAAAATGACCCTCACAGGCTCATGCATTTGAGTCCTTGGTCCCTAGTTTCTGGTGCTGTTTGGAGAAGTTTAACTGTTGTAGTCTTCTCAGAGAAAGCATGCCACCAGAGGTAGGCTTTGAGTTTTTCCAGTTTTTCTCTTTGTTTTGTGCTTGCAGTTCAAGAGTTCTCAGCTTCTGTTTCCACTGTTTGCTTGCGGCTATGATGGACTCCTAGCCTTCTGGGAGAGTAAGCCCAAATAAACGCCTCCTTGGTCATGCTGTTTATCACTGCAACAGAAAAGTAACTAATACAGCATTCTTATAGCCAACTAAAGTCTCAATATCCAGTGTTTTTTGTTTGATGTGAATCATTGGTTCTCTTGGTTTTGATCTGTGGAATCCAGTTTCAGAGAGGGAGGGGTGACTAACAAAGGGGTCAAGACTATACTGGGAAAACCCACAGAAACACCTGACCTGAGCAAGTGGGAACTCATGGACCCCAGTCTGACAGCTGGGGAACCAACATAGGACCAAAATAGGCCCTCTGAACATGGGTGTAAGTTAGGAGCACTGGGCAGTCTATGGGACCTCTGGCAGTGGAACCAGGATGCATCCCTAGTGCACTAACAGACTTCGGGAGCCCATTTCCCATGGAGGGATACTCTCTTAGCCTAAATACACAGGCCCTGCCCCAAATGACTTGACAGATTTTAATGATCCCTCATGGAAGGCCTCACCCTCCCTGGGGAGTGGATGGGGGATGGGATGGGGGGTCCCTGGGGGAGGATGGGAGGGAGAGGGAACTGGGATTGATATGTAAAATAACATTGCTTCTAATTTAAATAGAATTTAAATAGAATTTAAATTAGAGTTTTATATGGCTTTTCTGTGCTATGTTTAAGTTTAATACAATTTTCTCTTTAAAGGATTTAGATACAGATCTTTCATTTAAATCCTATATGGTTTTCATTGTTGTTTTGTGTTGTGTTTCTTCTTTTTTTTTTTTATTAAGTATTCAGTGTTCTGTCTGCATGTATGCCTGCAGACCAGAAGAGGGCACCAGATCTCATTGTAGATAGTTGTGAGCCACCATGTGGTTGCTTGGAATTGAACTCAGGACCTCAGGAAGAGCAGTCAGTGCACTTAACCTCTGAGCCATCTCTCCAGTCCTGATGTGTTGTGTTTTTTGAGACACACTCTAAGTATACTGTCTAGGCTGGCTTTGAACCAATGGGTTTAAGTAGTCCTCTTGCTTTAACCTCCTGAAAACCCTGAAAACGTAGGCATGTGCCACAGTGCCTTGCTCCTGTGTAGTTTTGTAGCTTCATAGTGTCACAGAGACACTGTTTTGCCCTGCTATTAATTTGTAAGACTCTCACATGTGATTGTAATTGCAATTTTTATTGAATAAGTCCTTTGTATTAACAGGTGAAGCAGTGATTTGTTTGTTATTGTTTGAGGTGCTTGGGATTGAACCTAATGCCTCACACACGGTGGGCCAACACTCTACTGCTGAGCTGCATCTACACCCAAAGTTTGCCTTTTTATGTGCAAGTGGATAGAGGAACTTGTGCTGTCTCTCCATGTTTCATATACACTGTAAATGTTATGACAGTATTTAATAAATAGTTGAGTATGTAGTACCGTGTCAGCACTTGATTATAAGCAGTTGTACATTTTTGTCTGGGTGTGGTAGCACATGCCTATGACTTTTAGCACTTAGAGAGCTGAGACAGGAGACGAGTATGAAGTCAGCATAGTAAGTACCTGTATTTAAAAAAATGCAGTTGAACCACAATTGTAGTACGTTTGAAATTCTCTTCAGACAATGTATCTGTAGTATTGTTGACAATGTCCAAATTCTGTTTTCATTATCTCATATTTTTTCTTTTTTTCAACCTTATGAGACCACTATAACTCGTGTTTTTTTCCATGTTGCATAGATAAAGAAAATTGAGATCAGGAGGGACTGTGGTTTAACAAAATGAGTTGGTATATGTGGAAAAATCTCTGTAAAAACATGAATACTGCATTTCTGTACATTAGGCTATTGTTAAGCTTAGTCTTATTTTAAGTACAGTATTCTTGGTCCCTGTGTTATATATTTTTCCATAAAGGTAGATTATATTAGTTGTCATATTGTTAGTAAGAACTCTGTAATTTTGATGGTATTCACTGCAAATTGGAAATAGTGCAGGGTGTTTTACAATATATTTCTTGGTTAGGTCCATCTTTCTACCTAAATATTGAAGATAAGTCTTAGCCCCTTCCAGTGATGAAATTGTATTTAAACATCAAAGTAAAATACAAACTCAAATTTTTGTGTATATAGTTTTTTTTGTAGATATTTGGGTATTTTTATGACAAAATTGTATAAGCTAAATAAGCAGGGAATGCCATAGAAAGAATGATGGTTACCAGGGTGTGAGAGAGTGAGGAGAAGTAGCATGTTGTTTAATAGGTACAGGGTTCATTTCATACGATGGAAAGTTCTGGGCTTGTATAACAACATATGTGTAAAACTATAGAACCCAATACTCAAAGAAACTGGCAAAGATGGAGAGTCTTGTTTTGCCACGTTTTTTTAAATAACAAAACCATTTTCAAAAGGTATAAAATACATGCAGTTTAACAAATGCTATCTAGAATGAGAAATGCTAGTTTTTCCTTCGCAGTGGTTATTTGTGAAATTAAGTGTAAATGCATCTTAGCATTATTCTTGATATAAAAATCTGGAGGGGTCTGGAGCACAGATAATCCTCTTAGGTGAAATATGATCCTGACATTAAGTTTTGGATTATTGCTCTATTTTGTTCAGTTAATATGGTGAGCAGTATTCTCATACAATGCTGTTTCATTCTGGTTTCCCTAGTAAGAGAAAAATATTTATTATGTTTAGCAATTCTTCCATGTTTCACCCAGGAGCTTCCCTTCCCAATGTCTGTCTGGCACTCATTGTAAGCTCCTTGGAGATATCTCAGCCTCTTCAGAGTTAATAAATGATTAAGTGATGAGCCTAAAATCTAGTGTAGTCGCCTGTAACTCCCAGGTATTATGCAGGAGTGCTTCACTATCTTCATCTGCTTTTAAGATGTAAGTGAATGCTGTTGCTTTATCCTTTAGTCTGAGGATAGAATTAAAAGTAACTTTTCACTGTAAAGTAATTTATTAAAAAGGAAAAGCTCCCCAGGTAATAGCCTAGTAGTTTCTAAGTATTAATTTTGCTTTTAGTGCTGCAAATTAGGCATTCAAAGCAATTTAAATCAGCAGAAGTGTACTATGTAGCTTAATTGTTTAGAGTTTTTATTTGCACATATTAATTTTACACAGTAATAGATGTCATCATGACATTTCTATTCATATATATAGAGATGTAGTTTGATTAGTCACTCCATTACCCTTTCTTGGCCCCCTTCACCTCCCACCAATCCTTTCCACTTTCCAGTTAGTCCCTGTTTACTTTCATGTCATTGTGTGTGAACCAATGCATGAAATTAGGATTACCTGCTGGAGTATGAGTGAAGTAATTTAGCAGTAACTATGTGACAACATGTTGAAGGGTCTAATCTTGTGCATGTCTTGTGCTGCGTGAGCTCAGAAGTGTAATGGCCATGTCAGCCCAGAAGACAGCAGCACCATGAAACACTTGCATCTTTCTCAGGATCTTACATTCTTTCCACTCTACGATGTGTCTTCTCACTTAGAGTGAAATTCTCATCATAACCTAAGAAAACCCTGATTTGGCATTTTTGATTTTGTCTTTTTTGGTCACATTTGCCTACCATACTTCAATTACAGTTTTCTCTCTATTTTTCTCTGGGCCATGAATATTCTCATTTCTTTGTTATTTTAATCGTATTGAACTTGCTCCCTGTAACTGTCTTTCCCTCATATAATTGCAGCAGCTTCTTTATATTTAGATGTAAGCTTGAATGCCTCTGCCTGATCCAATGTAACTGTTTAGCCATGTTTAGTCATGTTGTTGCTTGTTGTATTTAAATGATTTTCTCTACAGCTCTTTTCTTAAAAAAACAATAAAGATCTTGTGTGTGTGTGTGTGTGTGTGTGTGTGTGTGTGTCTAAAGAGGCCATAAGAGGGCACTCAGATATCTTGGAACTGGAGTTACAGGTGACTGTGAGCTTCCAGATATGGGAACTGAGAACTGAAATTGGGTTCTCTGGTAGAGTAGCAAGTGCTCTTAACCACTGTGCTATCTCTTCAGCACGGACTTATGCAGAAAAAAAGGAAAACATAGAATGTTGTATAAGCCCTGATGTTCTTTTTTTTTTGTTTTTTGTTTTTACAAGACAGGGTTTCTCTGTATTGTTTTGGAGGCTTTCGGTCCAGCCTGGCCTCGAACTCACAGAGATCCGCCTGCCTCTGCCTCCCAAGTGCTGGGCTTAAAGGCGTGCGCCACCACTGCCCGGCGAGCCCTGATATTCTTTTTTTTTTTGGTTTTTCGAGACAGGGTTTCTCTGTGGCTTTGGAGGCTGTCCTGGAACTCGCTTGGTAGTCCAGGCTGGTCTCGAACTCACAGAGATCTGCCTGCCTCTGCCTCCCGAGTGCTGGGATTAAAGGCGTGCGCCACCACTGCCCGGCGAGCCCTGATATTCTTTTTTTTTTTGGTTTTTCGAGACAGGGTTTCTCTGTGGCTTTGGAGGCTGTCCTGGAACTCGCTTGGTAGTCCAGGCTGGTCTCGAACTCACAGAGATCTGCCTGCCTCTGCCTCCCGAGTGCTGGGATTAAAGGCGTGCGCCACCAACGCCCGGCTGAGCCCTGATATTCTTAATTGTACAAATGGCTGTTATTTTATAAATCGTATTTTGTACTTAGGTTTTGATCATCCAAATAGAAATAATGCTGCTTTTTAAAATTAATTGATTAATTAATTTTGAGACAGGGTTTCTCTGTGTAGCTCTGGCTGTCCTGGAACTTGCTTTTTGACCAGGCTGTCCTCAACTCACAGAGATCCGACCGCCTCTACCTCCCAAGTGCTGGGATTAAAGGCGTGCACCACCACCACCACCACCACCACCACCACCACCACCACCACCACCACCACCACCATCACCACCACCACCACCACCTAGTGAAACAATGCTTTTTAAAGAGAGTATTTTTCTCTATATATATGTTTTTATTTAAATTAGAAATTGGATGTTTCACATGTCAGTCCCAGCTCCCTCTCCCACCCCTCCTCCCTTGTCCCTCCACCAACCCCGAGCCCCCCACCCAATCCCCACATCATTCCCCAGGGAGAGTGAGGCCCTCCTTGGGGGGAATCTCTAAAGTCTGTCATTTCATCCTGGGCCCTTCCCCATGTGTCCAGGCTGAGAAAGCATTCCTCTATTTGGAATGGGCTCCCAAAGCTCATTCATAAACCATGGTGAACACTGATCTACTACCCAAGGCCCCAGTGATTTCTGTGGCCTCCTCCCTGGCACTACATTCATGGAGTCTGGATCAGTTCCCTGTTGACTTCTCAGCCATCAGTCTGGGATTCAAGAGCTCCCCCTTATCTGGTCAGCTGTCTTTGTGGGTTTCATCATCATGGTCTTGACCCCTTTGCTCATCACTCCTCCATCTCTGTCACTAGGTTCCAGGAGTTCAGTTCAATGTTTAGCTGTGTGTATCTGTCTCTGCTTTCATCAATCCCTGGATGAAGGTTCTAGGATGGCATATAGGATAGTCATCAACCCTATCATCAAGGAGGGGCTATTAGTGTAGTCTCTCCCCTATTTTTAGTTTGTCAGTTGGTGTTATCCTTGTAGATCTCTGGAGATCTCACTAGTGTCAGCTTTCTCCTCAAGCCTATAATGACTCGATCTATTATGGTATCTCTCATCCTGCTCTCCTCTATTATTACCTTGACTCAACCTTCCTGGTCCCCCATGCCTTCTCCCCTCCTCTTATCCCCCTCTCTTTTTAAAGAGAGTATTTTGAACCAAACTTGAGTTTGGTTCCCAGCAGTTGAGGTAAGCAGCTCACAACCACCTATAACAGCAGCTCCAGGAAGATTTGATACTCACTTTTTGCTTCCCCTGACATGAATGTGAAAATAAATCTTTTTAGAAGTTAGGATGATGGCTTAGTCAGTAAATTGATTGTCTTGTAAGCAGGCAGACTTGAATTTGATCTCTAAAACACATGTAAGAAAAGAGCCTAGGTATGCTGCATGCTTGAAATCCTAGTGCTAGGAGTTACTGGCCAGCCAGTTTAGCCTACTAGGTGAGTTCCAGGCTAGTGAAAAGTGCTGTGTTAATCGTACCGTATCTCCCAAAAAGAGAGGTGATGGCACCTGAAGATTGACATCCAAAGTTGTCTTCTGATCTCCATGCATTGTGTGTGCACATGAGAATTTTTAGGAAAAGCATGGTAGATATTTAAGAGACCTATGTGAACCTGTGTTGTATTGGCAGTACAATATATCTGTATTTTGTACTTCCTGATAACAATTTTCTCAGTACTAATCCACCCTTGTCCTCTGGAAGCATCAGTAGGCACACTGATAGTTGCTGAGTGCTGACTCAGCATGACTGCTCGTTTCCATCATCGGCTATGAGGACTTCAAGAGCTATTGCAACTCCCTCTTTCCTTAGCATTATATTAGGTTGTGTTTGATGCCCAAAGAAAGCTTTCCTCTTTCAGTACTTGGTGTATAATGATAGGCAAGGATTGTTATATGCACAGGAATACTTAACTTTACTTCATTTTATTATACCATAGTATAGATTATTTTCCTATGAATTTTTTTGTAGATTTAGATTTTTATGACCTTAAGTTGGTAATGTAGCTCAGGTTATAGTTCATGAGGCCCTTGGTTCCACCCCAGCACTACACAGATTCTGCTTGGTGGCACAGGCAGGCAGTTCCACCACATAGGAGGTAGGAACAAGAGGAGCAGAACTTTGAGACCATACTTGGCTGCAAAGCAAGCTTTAGGCTAGTCTGGTATACATGAGACCCTGTGTCAGAAAAGAAAAGAGATAAAAGGAAAGGAGGAAAAAAGGAATCATCATAATAGCCAATATTGCAAAGAAAATTAGTCCCATTTTGGTCTTTTAAAAGAAGATCAAGCCCTGGAGGGAGGCAGGGCTACAGAGACCCCCGTTAACACTGGACTGTGGATAAAGAGGAAAAGGACCACCCTGGAAGGCATAATAAAAGGGAATACAAAAAGCACGTTAACTTTCATTAAAGGGAAAAATTGTTTCTTGGGACTTTAATCTTTCGATAACTTTCAGATCTGCTTTTTTTTTTTTTTTTTTTTTTTTTTGGTTTTTCGAGACAGGGTTTCTCTGTATTGTTTTGGAGGCTGTCCTGGAACTTGATCTGTAGATCAGGCTGGCCTCGAACTCACAGAGATCTGCCTGCCTCTGCCTCCCGAGTGCTGGGATTAAAGGCATGAGCCACCAACACCCAGCCTAAATTTGCTTTTCTAACAGATATAAACATATTTGAAGAGATTTTTAAAGATTTATTTATTTATTTATTATGTATACAGTGTTCTGCCTGCAGACCATAAGAGGGCACCAGATCTTTTTACAGATGGTTGTGAGCCAACCTGTGGTTGCTGGAAATTGAACTCAGACCTCTGGAAGAGCAGTCAGTCCTCTTAACTGCTGAGCCATCTCTCCAGTCCCTAAGAGAATTTTTTTTTTTTGTTTTTTCGAGACAGGGTTTCTTTGTATTGTTTTGGAGACTGTCCTGGCCTCAAGCTCACAGAGGTCCACCTGCCTCTGCTTCCCGAGTGTGGGGATTAAAGGCGTGTGCCACCAATGCCCAGCTGAGATTTTAAAATAATACATATGTGTGTGTATATATGTCTGTGCATGTGGGTGGGGGTGTCCAAGGAGGCCAGAGGCATCTGATCATTTGGAGCTAGTTTTGAGCCACCCTATAGGAGTGTTGGGGTTTGAACTTGGGTACACTAGAAGAGTTGTACATCCTCTTAGTCCTTGAACCATCTCTCCAATCCCTTATGCAAATGTTTTTGCCAAGCTGAAAGAAATGTTTTTATATTTTGTAAATAGCTTGTCTTAGGGTTTCTATTGCTGTGAAAAAAGTATCATGATCAGAAAGCAACTTTGTGAGAAAGGGTTTGTTTTGCTTGTATTTCCACATCACAGTTTGTCATGGAAGGAAGTCAGGCCAGGAACTCAGAGACTGAGTCATAGAGGAGTGCTACTAACTGGCTTCCTCAGCTTGCTGTCTTACAGTTCCCAGGACTGCCTCCCCAGGGGATGGCACAGACCTAGTGAGCGGGGTCCTTCCCATCAGTCATCAATCATCAAACAAGAAAATGGACCACAGTCTTGTCCAAAGGCCAGTCTGAGGGGGCAGCGTTTTGTCAGCTGAGGTTTCCTCTTCCCAAACAACTCTAGCTTGTATCAGGTTGATATAAGATGTGACTGCACATGGCTATCTGTATCTAGATTTTTCTGCTGAGTTATAATCAGGCATACTTTGTTTTATCTTGATCTGTGTAAGTTATTCATGCTGGTTTTTTTTTTTTTGGTATTCTGAGACAGGATTTGTTTGTGTAGCCCTGGCTGTCCTAGAACTTGCTCTGTAGACCAGGCTGTCTGGAACTCACAGAGATCTACCTGACTCTGCCTCCCTCCACTGCCTGGCAATGCTATGGTTTTTTTTGTTGTTGTTGTTTTTTGTTTTTTTTTTTTTTTTGGTTTTTCGAGACAGGGTTTCTCTGTGGCTTTGGAGGCTGTCCCTGAACTCACTCTGTAGACCAGGCTGGCCTCGAACTCACAGAGATCCGCCTGCCTCTGCCTCCCGAGTGCTGGGATTAAAGGCGTGCGCCACCAACGCCCGGCTGGCAATGCTATGTTTTTAAGTTCCCTGCCATTAATGTTAGATGTTCCTGGGCTTCTGCAAACCAGGTTCACAGCAAAAAGCAAAACAAAACAGCTGTAAAATGAAGATTTCACGAGGAATTGTGGGTAGTCAATATTACTCTTTACTTCATAGTTTAGTAAAAGTATTGTTTCCATAGTGCTACATTCTGTTTGCCTTCTGTTGTATTACACACTAATTTTAGGCAAGAGAGATGGGTGACACTTGTCATCTACTTTTAATTCTGCATTTTAAATAACGTGCTTTTCTAGACAGCGGCAATTCTATTGTCCCAGTGCAGTGTGATCTGTTGTAAAAGTAATGTTCTCCACGTTTGTAACTTTTATTACTTATGTGAAAAGTTTATCTCTTATCCTTTTGTGGAAGTAAAAATGAATCATAAATTTTAACTAAAATTGAACTTCTATTTCAACTTGCTTTATCATTTTCCTGCTGTCCCTTTAAAAAGTGAAAATTTGAAGTGCTGTTCGGGAAGAAAGGGAGGAGATGTAATTATGTTATTAGGGTGGGTAAAGAGCAGGCATTTCCATCACTAGGCAACAGGCTGTGAGAAGTGTAGTGTTCCTCATTTGTGTCGTCATGTAACCACAGTGGAGCCTGAACTGGGATCTTTTTAATCGGGTCCAGCTGTTAATCTGGGGCGTTCACAGTGTTTCCTTCTTTCCTGCAGTGTCTTAAGCTGCTACTTACACACTACCTGCCATGCCCTCCCTCGTGGACTCAGCCCCTGCAAAAGAGTGTGGCTTGACAGCGTTAAGTTTTGTTTTAAAATAAACAGGACTCTTGTTTTTAATTTGATGAGTAGGAACTTTCCAACTCTAACCTCTCTAAAATCTGTTTTTAATTTGTAAAAAAGATGTGGTCCAATTTTCAGACATAAAACTGTTTAATGTGTTTTTTTATTTTCTCATTCTCTAGTCATATCATCACCAAATTCAACACATTATTTCACAGATTTGAGTGCCTTTTTCATTTGCACACTTATCTTTACTACTTTGTTATTAATCCTCCTATTCTACTTTCTTTTATCTCTGTATAACAGTACTCTATTTCCCTTTCCTTGGAAGATCTCCTGCCTCACCTGGTCTCTTACCTAGCTGTCTAACCTCTGTGGTTATTCTGTTTGAAACACACATACACATAAGATACATCATGCAGTATTTGCCTTTTGGGGTCTGGGTTACCTCACCCAGAGTGATTGTTTCTAGTTTGAGGCCCCTGGTCTCTTCTGTACCATTAATGCTGGGCCCTCACTGGGACTTTTCCTGAACATCCTGTTGCCACTCTGTGTCGTGGAGATCCTGTAGCCCTGGGTCCAAAGAACTGGCCCTCCTTCCCCAGGGTTCCAGCAGATCACAGATGGGGTGGATGCTGGGGTGAGCTAACATATAACCCTGGTTCTGGGCCTGGGTAGTTAGTTGCAGGCTTGGTCAGCCTGCCAGCTCTCCCTGTCTTTGCTACCAGAGGTGGGTTCTTAAGCATTGCCCTGGCTAGTTTATCTCTTGCAGCAATGTGCATGAGAGTTTTGCCTTTATGTAGTATGTCTGTGCACTACAAACCTATTTGGTGTCATTAGCCTGGAGTACAATCGAAGTGAGGGTGGATGATAATATGAACAAATGAGTCAAGAGTATAATGAGGAAACCCACAGAATCAGCTGATCTGAGCTGGTGAGAGATCACTGATTCAGGTCTGACAAATGGGGAACCTGCATCAGACTGAACTAGACTCCCTGAATATAGGTGACAATGGTGCGGCTGGGGCAATATATGAGGCCACTGGAAGTGGGTCCAAGATCTAACACTAATGCACACACTGACTTAGTGGAGCCCATTCTATATGGAGAGATACCTTGCCCAGCCCAGACACAGGGGAGGCAGGGTGCCTTGTTCCTGCCTTAAGGAGATGATGGGACAAACTTAGTAGACTTCCTAGGGGAGGCCTTAACTTCTCTGAGGAGCAGATGGGAGGTGGGAGAAGCAGGAGGAGAAGAGGGAGGGGGAACTGGGATTGGAATGTAAAAAATTAATAAATAAAAATATTTAAAATAAAAAATACAAAAATTTAGAATAGAGTTTTGGATTCCTTGGAACTGGTGTTACAAAGCATTGTGAGTCTCCATGTGGGTGTTAAGACACTGAGCCAGGATGCTCTTCACCACTGAGTCAGCCCTTTTTTTAAATTTTAGAATATATTTTTAACAGCAGGGGTTTCATTATGTAACCCTGACTGGACTAGATCTTACTCTGTGGACCAGGCTGGCCTTGAATTAGCAGAGCTCTACCTGCCTTACCTCCTGAGTGCTGGGGTTAAAGGAAGCGTTGGTTTCCCTGGTTACAGTGGCAGGAGGAGCGCTAGGCAGCTGGTCATATGCTGTCTGCAGTGGGGGAGCAGAGGGAGATGACGCATCCTAATGCCCAGAGTGTACTCTCCTTTTTAACCATGGAGTGGTGCGGCCTTCCCTCAGGGTGGGCCTGCTCTGCAGAGTAACCTCTTCCTGAAAATACCCTTTTAGAGACTCTCAGGGTTGTTTCCATGGTGAAATAACTCTAAGACTACACTCTGTATATCAAAAATATGTATTTTAAATGCCAAATGTATTTTAAATGTAGGTATATTTGATTTGTTTTAACATGCTTATTGAATATATTTATGTATTAAGCACATTAAAATATCAGTTTACATGTTATAAATATTTATGAAATATCTTTTAACATTAAGTAATGCATGCATTAGGGATGGAGAGATGGCTCAGCAGCTCTTGTTGCTTAGATGACCGAAGTTCAGTTCCTGGCACCCATGCCAGGTGCGACTCATGGCAGCTGGGAACTCCCACTACTGGGCATATGATGCCCTTTTGTAGCCTCCCAAAGCAGTCCACAGAGAAACACACACAGAGATTAAAACATAAGGACTGTGTGTGTTATAGAGTTAATGCATGTGTTGAGGTCTGTTGGAGACTGATGCCCTTAGCTGCCCTGCCCATCTTTTAAGCCTGTGCCTTGACATCCTTATGGTGTAAAACAGCTTAGAGAATGTGGGTATTTTAGACTGTCTCACAGCTCTCTCTATATAGTGTTTAATAGATAAAGTTAGAGATCATCTTACGAAATTGCTTTGCTACTGCAGAAATGAGAGATGTACATTCACGGTACAAGTAGGACATAGTAGCTTGATTAGCCAGTAATGTGGTTTACAGAGAGAGTACATTGCAGTTGTCACTGATTCTGAGACACTGGATTATGTAGGTGGATTTACAATTCTCTCATATCTGGAAAAAGAATTAAAATGGTCTCATTTTGAAAGAAATACAGCTTGAGCGAGGAAACTGCAACTGCAGCCTCACTGAGTTCTGTAGGCTGGAAGGGATGAGGGTTGACCTTTTGGCTCTCTATGCCTAAGAACCCTTTAGGAGAACTTAGTATTTCTATTGTCAATACTATCATTTCTTCCTTCCAGGAATAGAGATAATTCTTTGAAAATAAAAACAAATGTTATCTGGTAAAATGTTGTATCTCATTACTGGGAAAATACTTTTTCAAAATAACTGTGGAGATGATTGTCATTAATCTTTCAGTGGATTGATCATGTCATATAGTACACTAAAATCATTAAGTATTAAAGTATGTATACAGGATTCTGAGTATGAGAAACTTAAAAGCTCAATAAAGAAGCAGGAGAAGTCTGGGATCAAATAAATATGGAAATATAGGTATTTGGGATATGCCATACTTTGCAGTTATGTTTTATAAAAACTGGTGATTGTAGGTCTTTAAATTGAAGAAAAGTGTTGAAGACCATGATTCTGCAGTTATCTTTTCCAATTAGAAACTCATGTATTTTGTTTGTTTGTTTGTTTTTAGACATCTGAACAGAAAGAAGCCTTGAAACAAAAGACTCTTATTTTTTGAAAAAGAATTTAAGTTCTAGAACAGTATTGTTATACATTTTAAATTTAAAAATGTTCTTGTTCAGTTAACTGGAAAATAGTTGAGTAGTCTTAAGGTATTAGCGTTATACTGGGCAACGTGATTAATAAAATTAAGATGAAAATAAGGAGAGAATCAGGGTCCTTTATGAATAGAAGCCTCCACAGGCGCCAAGATGGCGGAAAGAGATTGTGGAACCTCCAATTGCTGTGCCACAAGCTAGGTCCGAGGTATCAGGAAAAGAGAGACCAGACGTACAAACTGTTTGTACTAAGAGAATGCATGTGCTGCCTTTATAGCCAGGAGAGTGTGTATGTGTGTCTTCATTGCAAGTGCTAACAGGTCTCTCCCTTGTAGGAGGGAGGAGCTTTTTATACAAGTTTACAGCACAGTGGAAAAAACCCCAGGTAGAAGAGATCGTTGTTTTCCTCCTGCTGGATATTGATGTCAGAGGGTCAAGGCCAGGGCAGTAAGCCAGGACTAGAAAACAGAAAGCATTTGGACTGGAAAACAAGTTGCACTTGTAGGCTGACCAGCAACTCACAGAGACCCCATGGGGCTGGGGCCCAACAATACTGGGCAACGTGATTAATAAAATTAAGATGAAAATAAGGAGAGAATCAGGGTCCTTTATGAATAGAAGTCCTGGTTTTCTTTATTTTATTTTATTTTATTTTATTTGCATTGATGTTTTGCCTGTATGTATCTCCTTGTAAGGGTGTTGGATCTGCTGAAACTGAGGTTACAGAGTGATACGAGCCACCATGTGGGGGCTGGGAATTGAATTTGGGACCTCTGGAAAAGCAGCCAGTGAGTGCTCTTAGCCGCTGAGCCATCTCTCCAGGCCTGAACTGTTGGTTTTCACTTCTTATTTCTGGTATTTTCCCAGAGCCTGGCATCAGTAGATGTTTACTATATGCTGTTTGAGTATATGAGTGTCTGAAAATGATCAGAGAGTGGCTCTCAGGAAAGTTAAGTTCTCTGATATGATGAGTACAAAGAAAATCAGATCAAAGACTGTGTGACAACTCTGACTGGTGATTGATTTAGAGGTGTTAGGATTTGGAGGGCACAGTAGTGTATTTGTTGCACTGTTACCAGCAACTATAGCTGCGAAGTCAGGTAAGGTCTTCAGAAGAAAGCTGGACTTGAACAATCCTCCTAGATTGGCTGGATGTGAATGTGAATATGGAAGTCTTCTTGAGTGAGGAGAGCATCATGACTAACAATGGGGTGAGAAAGTGTGTTGATGGGATAGGAAACTTCTGACATCGGTGGGTGGGGTTAGTTCAGGACACCGAAGTGAATTTCCTGAGTGCCTCTCAGCTGTTTGCTCAGAGGGTTTGACAGATGTATATATAGGTAATAAGAAAGGATGCTTTTAATGCCAGTAAGCCTTCCCTGTAAAAGCTAGAAAATTAGCATGACTTTGGGCATTACAACTCATGATTTATAGTTGTTAAATAAAGCAGTTGCTTGTTTTCCTTTAGTACACTGGTTGCCACTATGAGGGATGCTAGGATAGAGCTTTCTATGCTTAACCTGATCTCCACTTAAGCGCACTGAGCTGCCGGAGTTGTCGGTCACTTATTAAGACATCTATCTGCAGAGAAAGGCATATGCTTACCACGGTGCATTATTCCTCAGGGTCCAGGATTAACAGAGAAGTAGATAAGAGGAGCAGAAGCTCAAGGCAGGAAAATATTGCCAGAGCCCTGCCGGGCGCAGAGGAGAGGCTTGAGGAAGCATGTAGAACCCAGTCTGTGTCACAGTTTGGTGTGGAGCTTACCTGAGATAATTATGTACTGGCTTTAGATCATTTCCTGTGCTTGTAGTACATTTTTTTCTTGTTCTTTGTTTTATTTTGTTTTTTTGAGACAGGGTTTCTCGGTGTAACAGTCCTGGCTGTTCTAGAACTCACTTTTTAGACAGGCTGGCCTCAAACTCACTGAGATCCACCTGCCTCTGCCTCCCAAGTGCTGGGATTAAAGGTGTGCTGTGGTGTGTATTTTTAAATGTAGTAATTGGCTAAAACTGTGTAGTAATGGGAAGAATTAGTTATTATATCCTTGTCTGTTAATTATTTAAATTTTGATAAAATTGTTTCTTGTCCTTATTAAGGAACCCAGATTAAGAGAGCAGGTGAAGTGATCTTTCAGCTCTTTTAAAGTTCTGTATTTTGCCAGTGTGTGTGGGGGGACACCATTAGTCTCAGCACTTGGGAGTCAAAAATAGATAAGTTCAAGGTCAGGATGAACTATGGAGTAAGTTCTAGTCCAGCCAAGGCTACTTAGTGAGACCCTATCTCAAAAACAAACCAACCACCTTCAAGTCTCAGCAGACAACAGAGCAGCATAGTTGGGGATGAAAACATGAGTATTGGAGTAGAGATTCTTTCTTGGACCAAATATCTGACAAGAGGCAATGTGAGGGAGTAAATGCTTGTTTTTGTTCATGGTTTGTGGGTATTGTTGTTCTACAAATAGTTGTTCACAGGGTATATACTTCCTCTCCTACAAACAAGGAGTCTGTACTGTTCACTTGAGCTATCCAAGTCTGTTAGCGTTATTGTTTTATATTGTAATTTTACTGATTGTATACCTATATATGTATATATTTCTTGTATGTATATATTTCTTGTTTTGAGACAGTCTCACTCTTGTAGCTCAAGATAACCTTTGTAACTAGCCCATGTCGTCCCTAAAACTATGGTAGTTCTCTTGCCTAAGCTTTTCAAGTAGGATTACACATCTTGCTGGTGATGTACTTGTGCATTTAGTATGTGTGTGTACATGGTTCGTGTGGAGGATGCATGTATGCCAATGAATGTAGAGGACAAAGATCAATGTCAAATATCTTCCTATGTCACTATCCTTTTTATTTTAGAAGCAGCATCTCTCTCTGAAGCTGGAGATCACTGATTGGCTAGACTATCTGGCCAGCAAGCCCCCAGGATACTGCTGTTTCTGCTTCACAAGCACTAGGATTACATGTAAGCGTTTTGTCGGGATGAGTCAGGACAGGATGGAACAGGAGTGGGTCAGGTATTCTGGCACTCGGGAGTCACAGAATACTCAGTGTTACACAGCTCAGGTGGAAAGGTATCCTGGAGCTCGGGAGCCAAGGACCACCACAGGTTGCAGTAAGCTTGGCAGCTTACAGCCTTGCCTCAGAGAAAGGCTTCTCCGGTGTATCAGCTCAGCTCCGGCAGGACAGGGTCTTCCAGCTGGGGATGTTCGCCTAGTGTAGCAGTTTTGCTCCGCAGGAGGTTTCTCGGGCGAAGTTGCTACAGTTCAGCTCTGCTCCTGGAGAGCGGAGAGCAGGGAGCCGGGAGCAGAGTGTAACAACTCTGCTCTGCCAAGGAAGGTTTCCTGGGCAAGTGTTACAGCGCTGCTCGCTCTGCTCTGCTCTGCTCTGCCCAGGGTCGCCTCTGCTTGCTCTGCCCAGGTTCGCCTCTGCTCTGTCGCCGCCGCAAAAGAAGATCTTCACCCGAAGCTCATCCAAAGGGGTTTATTGGAAGGCAGCTGGACCAGCCAAGCTGAACATACACAGGGTTTATATAGGGATTCTTGGGGTTGGGGAAGTTTTTCCAGAGTAGGGATTGGTCCGATTTCAGTGCTGAGCTCAGATTGGCTAGAGCTCTGCTCCGGGATTGGTTACTTTTTTACACAGGATTAGGGTCAGATTTGGCTCTGGTTTCAGGGCCAAAGTGTGTTTCTTTCTCTGGTCCTTTTTAGCCTTTTGGCTCCAATTTTAGGGCCAGGGTACATTTCTTTCACTGACTCTGATTCCAGGGACAAAGTGTGTTCCTTTGGCACTGGTTTTAGGGTCAGGGTACATTTCTTTGGTTCTGGTTGCAGGGCTAAAGTGTGTTTCTTTGGCTCTGCTCAGGGTGTGTTTCTTTGACTGGTCCCTTTTCCCTATATTACAAGTATACACTTTTGCACTTGACATTTTCTGTGGATGCTGGAGAATCCAAACTTGGTTCTTAATGCTTACACAGTAAGCGCTTCACCAACTGAGCCACCCCGTAGTCCCTGATAATAGTTAAAAATTGTATAATTTACATGGTCCACCTAGCTTGAAGCATTGTTAATTGGCTTGAACCCCTCTCTCTATTTTTTTAAGATTGATTTTTAAGTGTGTGTGTGTGTGTGTGTGTGTGTGTGTGTGTATACAAGTGAGTAGGTGCCTGTGTGAGGTCAGGGGTCAGATTCCCCTTAGAGCTAGAGTAGGGGCTAAGAATTGAACACTGAGTTGGGCAGTGGTGGCGCACACCTTTAATCTCAACACTTAGGAGGCAGAGGCAGGTGCATTTCTGTGAGTTAGAGGCCAGCCTGGTCTATAAAGTGAGTTCCAGTACAGCTAGGGATGTTGCACCAAGAAACCCGAAAAACAAAACAAAACAAACAAACAAATAAAGGAACTGAACACTGATCCTCTGCAAGAGCTTTTAACCACTTAGCTATTGATCCATTCCCTCCATAATTTTTCTTAAATATGTATTTATTTTGTATGAAGATGAGAGGGGTTGTGGAAGTCAGAGAACAATCTCTGGGAAATGTTTCTCTCCATCATGTGGGTCTAGGGGGTCAAAATTTGATTATTAGTTTTTGTGGCAGGTTCCTTTATCTGATGAGTCATCTCAATGGCACTATTATTAATGCTATTATTATTGATCCTGTAGAAACAAAATGACTGAAATTTAGGTGTACCGTAGTTTAGGTCTGGGGTGCTCACTTGAGCCATTGGGAAGGATGTTTTAGTGGGCACTGAAAGTGAAGGCATTTGGTCAAATTTACTTTCAAGTCTGAGCTGGAATCAGCTTTATCCTGCATAGGGAAGAGTTTAATCCTTGTTTGCTTCGGGGATACTTTGTTGTCTACAGCAATCCAGGGTCAGGTTGTATCATTCAGAGTAGCTACAAATTGTATTTACCTCATTCTGTAAGTCAGAGTCAGGAGGGTGGAATGACAAGTGAGAGGAAAATCCAACACCACTTGATAGAGCGTTTTGTCTCTAAAGACAATATTTAGATCTTAAGTGGGATACTTGGCCTTGGGAGGATGATGTGTTCAAAGGGTTTGGGTAGCAGAGTGGGTCTTGTAGGTTACAGTGTCCAATGGGTGCATGCTAGCTGACAGGGGAGGGGGAAGGGCAGGGAATGTGCTCTGAGGCTTAGAGCCTAGGGATTGGGGCATTTAGCTGAGAGATCAGTTATTCACTCCTTCTTCCAAGTGGTGCAGGCAGTGTGTGTGGAGACCTGAACTTTTACTAGTTGCACAAGTCTGTGATCTGCGTTAGACCTGTGACTGTCACTAGAGGTCAGACATCAAAGTTCTGCAGCTAGTTAAGCATCTTTTAAAATGAAGAATGTAGTTTCAGGCCTCAGGCAATGCAGATCTCTAATTTATATGTTAAGTAATAAATCAAAGATGAAAATGCCGTTAAAATCTCATTTTTATATCAGAATGGGTATCTCTTCATAAATATTGCAAATGTTAACAGTGTTTTGTGTAAATAGATGGTAAAATTTTATTCTGTTATCTCTGGGTCTGAATAGCACCTCGTTTAGAAATAGCTTCCTGTAGAGGGACATACATTTAAGATATAGGTATTAAATTCTTAATCCCCATCACAGTTCTCATGTACTTTAAAATATTAATGACTTTGGTTATATAAGTCATACATGTAAGTCCGCCCATATATTATATGCACTGCTGGAAATTGAGTTAAATGCAAGCTTATCTTCTTACTGCCTCACCTACTTTGTGGTACCTGAATTTGTCTTTGCAGATCTACTTCCCAGAGGCAATTCTCACAACTTGTTTTTTGTTTGTTCTACTATAGATCATCTGTGCATTTTAAGATTTTACCCATAATCATTAAATTATGTATATAAGCATACATATTTATGAAGTAGTATTTTTATATTCTTTTGTCCTGTTCCTTTTTTCCCTTCTTATGGCTTAATTTTTCATATCTCTTCATTGATAACCACTAATTCAATTGGCCACTTTATATTGAATATTTAGGTACTTAGAAAAATGTTTGGCTGGGTGGTGGTGGTGGTGGTGGTGGTGGTGGTGTTGGTGGTGGTGGTGGTGGTGGTGGTGGTGGTGGCGCACACCCTTAATCTTAGCACTCAGGAGGCAGAGGCAGGTTGATCTCTGTAAGTTCCAGACCAGCCTGGTCTACAAGAGCTAGATCCAGGACATCCTCAAAAGCCACAGAGAAACCCTATCTTGGAAAACAAAACAAAACAAAAAAAAAAAAAAAAGAAAAGAAAAATGTTTGTGTTTATTGTGTGTGTGGTGTTTGACCATGTGTTGGGGACTCTAGGGTCAAATTCAGGTCATTAGGCTTCTTAGTTACTTTTTCCTGATGAGTCATCCTGCCTGCTCAAATTTAGGTATCTCAATTTAGTTCTCCAAGGTTTTAATGATACATTGTTTACATAATGGATATCTATTTTCCTGTAATTTTTGTATTTTCTTAGATTGCTATTTGTCTTTTAACTTCTTTAAAATGCTGCATAGAATTTTTTTTTGGTTTTATGAGACAGGGTTTCTCTGTATTGTTTTGGAGGCTGTCGGTCCAGCCCGGCCTCGAACTCACAGAGATCCGCCTGCCTCTGCCTCCCGAGTGCTGGGATTAAAGGCATGCGCCGCCAACGCCCAGCTTCCCATTCTCATTTTTATTTCAAGGTAACTACCCATCTTTTCTCTTCTGATACAGAGTTTTTTTTTATTGTATTGCAAATTGTCATGCTATTTGTATAAAGGTAAAGGTAAATTTGAAATTTACCCTTATTTTCACTGATAGGTCATTGCAACCATACTGGTAATCATTATCTGATATTCATTTTATTCATAATAAATTAAGCAATATAATTGTATGCTTTAGCATATGAGTTGGATTAATTTCCTCATTACCCCTAGTTCATTTTATTTCTACTTTATTTTATTGATGGGGACTAAAGCAGGGCTCAGTGCATGCTCCAAAAGTGCTTACCACTGAGCTACTTCCTCTGCCCATCGTTTTTTGTTTTCACTGTTTTGTTGTCTTGGGTACTAAGTCGAGAATCAAGCTGCCTAGTGTCTTTGTTACTTTTTGATTACTGTGATAAGACACCTTGATCAAGACAGCTTACAGAAGAAAGAGTTTATTGTAGGTTTACAGTTCAGAGGATGAGTCCATGACCATTATGGTGGGGAGCATGGCAGCAAGCAGGCAGGCAGGGTTCTGGGGCAGTAGTTGAGAGTGTATGTCTTGATCTACAAGAATGATGCAGAGAGAAATAGTGGAATGGCATGATGTGTGCTTTTGAAACCTCAAAGTCCACCCTCGTTTTATACCTACTCCAAGAAAGCCACACCTCCTAATCCTTCCTAAACAGTTCTACCCACCGGGGATTAATCTTTCAAATATATGAGCCCATAGAGACATTCTTACTCAAACCATCATACCTATTCCTAGTTAAGACTTACCTTGATATTTTGGTATTATATTACTCTTATGAAAATAAGTTATAGAGCTGGGTAGTGGAGGCACACACCTTTAATCCTGGAACTTGGGAGGCAGAGGCAGGTGGATCTCAGGGAGTTTGAGTCCAGCTTGGTCTACAAAACAAGTTCCAGGACAGCTAGGACTGTTACACAGAGAAACCCTGTCTTGAAAAAAAAAGCCAAACAAACTTATAGATAAAACATTGATGCCTTAGTTTCATTGAGTCTTTCTGCTCAAAATAGGATAGACAGTATTTATTCTGGTCATATATTGATTTTGTTCATTTCAGTAGCATTAAATATTTTTCCTTATAGATCTTGTACTTTTTGATAACTATATTCTTAGATATCTTATCTTTATTTCTTTAATATTTGGAACGATTCTCTTTTTTTCATTTTCTAAATGGTTTCCATATTGTTGGAATTTCTTTGGCAGTTTAATAGCTTTAAAAACAAGACATCCCATTTTAAAACTTTCATTTGCTTTAAAAGCAACTGTTATTTGTTTTGTCAAGCTTTCTTTGTATTTATTTGTTTGTCTATCTGCCAGTCTGTTCTATGTGTCTATGTATATATGCTCATGTACAGGCATGTGCCAGAAAAAGGTGTTGGGTTCCTTGCAGCTGCAGTTTTCAGGTGCCGTGAGCCCTTTTGTGTGGTGCTGTGGGACCTGGACTTGGGTCTTTTTTTGGGGGGGGGTCTGAGACAGGGTTTCTCTGTGGCTTTGGAGCCTTTCCTGGAACTAGCTCTTGTAGACCAGGCTGACCTCAAAATCACAGAGATCTGCCTGCCTCTGCCTCCCGAGTACTGGGATTAAAGGAGTGCGCCACCAACGCCTGGCTAGGACTTGGGTCTTCTTTCAGAGTTCTCATCTGCAGAGCCACCTCTTGAGCTCCTCTTGAAGAACAGTTTAAAAAGCAGCTTTATGCTTTTGGAGAGAGAGAGAGAGAGAGAGAGAGAGAGAGAGAGAGAGACAGAGACAGAGACAGAGACAGAGACAGAGAGACAGAGAGAGACAGAGTGAGAGAGAGAGCATGCGCACATGTATGTATGCTCACACACATACAAGTGCCTATGGAGGCCAAAAGAGTTTGTCAGTTTCCCTGGATCTGGAGTTACAGGTGGTTTTATATATCTGACATGGGCACTGGGAACTGAACTCTGGTTCTCTACAAGAGGAACAAGTGTTTTAAATTGCTAAGCTGTCTCCTCAGCCCTTAGAGTGGTATTTAAAAGAAGACCATATGCATCCTCGATGGTCTACTGAGAGTATGGAACCACTTGAATAAAAGATGAACTTTGCAGTAGCATAGTTCACCACCACCCCTCATCCTTTGTGATTATATTCTGTGCAATACATTTTAAACTTCACAAGTTTAATTTTTGTTTTAATCAGCCATGGGTCTGTTACAAAATTAAGAGAAGAAAGTATGTTTTGAGTATTTGTTTACAAATTTACCTCCCCCCACCTCCTTCTCTTTCTCTGTGTCTTTTCTTTTCTTTTCTTTTTTTTTTACATGGTCTCATTATGTATCCCTAGCTTACCTGGAACTTTCTCTGTGTAGAACAGGCTGGCCTCAGACTCACAGAGATCCACCTGCCTCTGCTTCCCAAGTGCTGGGATTAAAGGCTTGTACCACCACTGCCTTGTCTAACATATTTTGGGGGAATTTATTTTTATTTTATGTGTTTAGGTGTTTTGACTGCATGCACATGCCACCACGTGTGTTCAGTGTCCATGGAGACCAGAAGAAGGTGTTGGATGCCCTGGTCCTGGAGTTACAGATAGTTGTTACCCACCATATAGGTGCTGGGAATTGGACCCAGATCCTCTGGAAGAGCAACCGGTACTGTTACCACTGAGCCATCTCTTTAGGCCCCCCTAGAATTTTTTTTGTCTTAATATCTTACTTGATAGAGAATCATAGGTGGACGTCTTTTCCTTTCAACATCTAAAGCTATTATGATGTCTTTTGGCGTCTCTTTCCTTTCCCCCTTCACATTCTTTCCCCATCTGTCCCCTTCCCCCTCCTTCCCAGCACACCAGCAATTCCCTCCACGCCTGCTTCTTCTCTTCCCTTTCCTTTCTCTCTGTCCTCTCATCTTCTCCTGCCTCTTCCTGCCTCCCCTTCCTCTACTGGGGGTAGAACTTGCACTTGCTGAGCAAGTCCTTGACTGCCAATATCTCCAGCCTTTTTGTCTCTTTTGGACAGGGTTTCACTCTGCAGCCCAAGCAGTTCTCTCACTGGGCTCGGCTGGCCTCATTACTTCTGAAAGGAATTTAATTTTCCCTATTTTAGCTCTTAGGATCTCATTCTTTCTCACTTTCCTAAAACTTGGATGAAAAACTGAATTAGGTGATGAATTTAACTTGGTTAATTCCACAATCCACATAATTAAGCTTTGTGTTCAATTTTCAGCAATGCTTGCCATGTATCTTCAAGAAATAATATTTTAGGGCTATTGTTGATGTCCTGTGGATCTTCAATTATGATTTGGTCTATGTTGATATCCTCAAAGTTGTCCTGAAATATATTCAGAATAGTACATCTCATACTCTGTCCCCTGTAGACATCTTTTGCAAATTGCAGAGTAAGTTATCCATTTGAATCCCAGTGGTATTTGGTTTTCTTGGCACTTCATTAACAGCTACAGGGAATATTTTGATTAACTGTGGCATTGCATACCATGAGTGTTAGCATCTTGTTCCTCTCATATCTAAGGGCCGAACCCAGAACAATCACAGCATTCAGGTTTTTAAGGATCTGTTTTCTGAGACTATTTCATGTAGCAAGTAGTTCTTGGTCCAGCCAGTTACCAGTTATTTGAACAGGAATCTAGTACAGAGAAATATCAAGCTGTTATATAAATGTCTCTGTAAACTTAAAACAACTCTCGAGTTCGAGACCAGCCTGGTCTACAGAGCGAGTTCCAGGACAGGCTCCAAAACAATACAGAGAAACCTTGTCTCGAAAAACAAAAAACAAAACAACAACAACAAAAAATCCTTAAAACAACTCTCTAGGCTACTCCAGAGCTGGGGGAAAGTAGGAGAGGGGGAGGAAGGGATCAAAGGAGGAGGCAGGGAGGGAGGGAGGAAGGGAGGGAGCAATAAGGAACAGATTGGTGGGAGGGTCTTCCACAGACTTGCTGACCACTTCAGAAAAGATAGAGATGTGATACATTGGGTGGCAGAAACATTTCTGGCGTGGCAGGAAGTGGTCTGTAGTTGCTTCTGGAGCGCAGAGCAGGTTTTTGGAGCAATATTTAACATAGAACACATTGAAATGGGGGTACCTGAAATGCAGGAGGCCTGGAGGCATGGTGTTCCATGATAGTGTGGCTGTGCCTGTGGCTGTGGCCTGGAGGCATGGTGTTCCGTGATAGTGTGGCTGTGCCTGTGGCTGTGGCGGTGAGGTGAGGGGCACAGAAATGAGCAGAAAGAGCTCAGCCCCTGTCTGGTAAGGAGGCAGGATTTCAGCGTTCAGTGTCCCTGGAGGTCGCAGAAAGGTTTCACTGGCTTCAGGTACAGTTGAGTTTACTAAGGTTCTGTATACTCTCAGCACTTGCTTGGACAAGCTGCTACCAAGTGCCTTCAGCTCTATCCCCCCTGTTGAGCAGCTAGAGATCTGGCTCATATAATAGTCCTCCAGTGCCCTCTACTGAGAAAGTGCCATATTGTGTTCATTCATTGCAAGCAAGGATTCCATCTGATACTTCAAGTGGATATTTGAAAGCCGAATTTGGAGCTTTAAGGCAATTAACTGATAATGGTCTGAAAGACTAGCTTTCTCCTGGAGTCTTGTAGAGAGGGGAGGGTCTCTGTTAGTCACACACATTCTTACCAAGGGTAGGTTCCTTCTTTCAGGGGTTGGTTTCTTTTCTATTTGATCTTGGTAATGGTTTAGCTTCAGCTAGTTGTTTATTTATGCTCTGTTCCAGTGTTATAATTTCTTATCCTTGAGAAACTGTATATGCTTCTCTGCTGTTATTTTAAATAGAACCTGTTTCTTTTTGGGGGGGGGTTGTTTTGTGTCACTCTGCTGTCCTGGAAATAGCTCTGTAGACCAGGCTGACCTACAACTCAGAGATCAGAGATCTGGAACTCCTTTTGCCTCCCAAGTGCTGGGATTAAAGTGTGCATCACTACCACCTGGCTTAGGACCTGTATTTTTATTATGAAATTTTAGTATAAGGAGTAAAAGTGTTCTGAACTCAGGGTTCTGGCTGTTCATTAGAACTCAGTCCCTCTAGTGCATCCTAATGATGAATTTATGAAGGACATGGAACGCGGTAGACATTCAGTGGGCATTTGCAAAGATGGACTTATTTTAATTTAAAAGCCATATTAATATTTTCGAGAATTTATTGCCTAACTATTATGTAAAAGTGCCCTAAGGATTTCATTTTTATTTATTTTACTTTTTGTAAGAAGCCTTTGGAAAGAAGTTAAGGTATCACACATTACAATTAGCCATATCCAAAGACCATACAACTTAGTGAACCTGTATGCAGTAGAATTGGCATTTGAGATGGAAGCTTCGACATGTCACACTAAGTTTATGCTCTCTTACATCACGACAGAATTAGAACTAGAAAACATTTAACTTCATGGGGTGAATTCCTTTTGTCACCTGTCTTCACTCCTCTTCACCCCCTTGTATTTGCCTTTCTCCTCTCTTTTATGTTACACTCTTAGGGTTTTAATAGGTCAGCTAGTTCTGAGTCAGCCCTCCCTCCCTCCCTCCCTCCTTCCCTCCTTCCCACACTGGAGACTGGGCTCAGGGCCTGCACATGTTCCATAAAGGTTTGCAGTATCTTCAGTGCTATATTTTAAAAATTACTTATTTAGAGACAGGATCTTCAAGTTGGCCTTGCTGGTCTTGAATTTGTGATCCTCTCGCCTCAGCCTGAGGAGTATCTGGGATTACAAGCCTATCCCACTATGCCTGCTTCACTTCTTAAATTTGCATTTTGTTGAAGATTTATTTTCATGTTCTGCAAAGCTTTAATACTAAGCATCCAAGAATCAGTTCCTTCCCATAAATACCTACAGGTTCCATTTTGTAGTTCTTATGCTGTCTGTGTTGTATAATCAGCTGTTTAAGCAAATAATGAAGTTATGTCCTTAAATATTTTCTAAGTCCCAAAGTGATCCTAATTGTAATCATTCAGTTTAAGAGATGAATTTGTTTATTCCTGAAAGATTTGTATTAGATGGTAATGATTAAAGCAGAAATTATACTAAAAGAGCTTTTTAAAAAACACACATACAGCCGGGCGGTGGTGGTGCACGCCTTTAATCCCAGCACTCGGGAGGCAGAGGCAGGCGAATCTCTGTGAGTTCGAGGTCGGGCTGGACCAATAGCCTCCGAAACAATACAGAGAAACCCTGTCTCGTAAAAACCAAAAAAAAAAAAAAAAAACCACACATACTGTAGCTATCCATTATTTTAAAGATACATTATGTGTAAAGTAAAAAAAATCATAGAAATTAACCCTTTGTGGTGGTTGGTTTTGTCCACTGGACACAAACCTGGACACCTCTGGGAAGAGGAAATCTTAATTGAGAAAATGCCTTTATCCTGTTGGCCTGTAGGCAAGTTCGAGTAGGTCATTTTCTTGATGTCACAGCAGTCTGTGAATTAACTGTGGCATCTATTATTTAATTGCAGATTTGTCCAGTGTGGCCAATATCTCAACATTTGAGATACTGACATAATATTGGATATCATTAATTTCTTAAGGCACCATTTTTTTCAAAATGACTTTGAAATTTTTGACTAGGGGTCAGGTGGTACATAGCTGTGGAGGTAGAGGCAGGAGGGTCAGAGAGTCAGGATTACCATAGGCTGCGTAGAGAATTCAAGGGCTAATAAAAGTAAAGTTTCTCATTTTCCCTCATATCACCCCTGTCCTGCTATTCCCCTTTTTAGAATCCCCTCTTCCTTATATGGTCCTTTTCACTTTCCTGGTTTCTGTCATTAGTCTAGGTTACATACTCATATCTAAAGATTCAGATAATATCCAGAATATAGGAAAAACAAAGAGTCAAGGAAACCAACAGTTCAGTTTTAAAGTATGGGCTATGGCTGTGAAAAGAATTCTCAAAAGAGGAAATAAAAGTGGCTGTGAAATATCTTAAAATATGTTCATCATCCTTAGCAATCAGGGAATTTCAAAGTAAAAAAATTTGAGATTTCATCTCACTCTAATTAGAATGACAAAGATAACAAAACAACTGACAACAAATAATGGAGAGAGTGTGGGGAAATGGGACTCTCATTCACTGTTGGCGGGAATGTCGCTCTGGAATCAGTGTGAAGAACTCGCAAAAAGCAAAAAAATTGATCTACCATTCCTTGGCATATGCCTAAAGTACATGACATCATACTCCACAGATACTTGGTCAGCCATAGTCATTGCTACTCTGTTCATAATATCGAGGAAATGGAAACAACCTAAATTTCCTTTAACTGATGAGTGGATAATGCAAATGTGGTATATAGGCACAATGGAATAGTATTCAGATGTAAAGAAAAATTAAATGATAAAGCTCACATGTACATAATGTAACTGGAAAATATACTGTAACATGATTAATATAATCTCAGAGCCAGAAAGACACACACCTCATGTTCTCTCTCATTTGTAATTTTATTATAACTTGTTATGCTGTGTTTGACTGATATTCCTGGGCGGCCTGATCTTTTCTGAAGGTAAACGGGTGAGGAGTGGATCCAGGGGAGAGAGAAGATTGGGTTGGGGGAAGGAGGAAGGTGAAGCTGTGGTCAAGGTGTAAAATATAAGAGAACAGATTAAAAAGAAGCAAGCGCTGGGCGGTGGTGGCACACGCCTTTAATCCCAGCACTCGGGAGGCAGAGGCAGGCGGATCTCTGTGAGTTTGAGGCTGGGCTGGTCCGACAGCCTCCAAAACAATACAGAGAAACCCTGTCTCATAAAAACCAAAAAAAAAAAAAAAAAAAAAAAAAAAAGAAGAAGAAGAAGAAGCAAACACCAACTTGGAGGGCTTGCTGGAAGATTATAGGGGAATCTTCTGCAAAATAAGTTAAGGTAAACTGTGCTGTGTAGGCAGGAATGAAGCCCTTTCAAAGCCTGTCTCGGGGCTCAGTGAGTCCGGTCACCTCTTACTTTGCCTCATTTCAAAAAGAACATGATTGTTTCCAAACAGCATGAGCACTAAACCATCTCTTTACCACTGTTTGCTGTGCGCCCAAGGGGGAGGAAATCCCTGCTCTGTCTGAGGCCTGTAGTGGTAGCTACAGTAAATACACAGGTCTGGGTTCCAAATCCCATGGGGTTGAAGGGAGCAGACACGCCAAGGTCCAGCTCAGGTACTCTGGCCAACTTGCTGGGAAGGCCCTAGTGGGTTGCAAACCATCATTAGAGTTATTTATTGATTGAAATCATGTCTACACTATTCAGACTGCTATCTAACTGCTGAGTTCAAGTGGTCTTCCTGTCTCTGTCTCTTGAGTTGCCAAAACAGTTGTAGTGTTACTATATCCAGTTTATTTTTTAAATTAATATCACAAACACCTATGACAAGACACTTTGGTACCTCAGTGATTACACATACCAGATTTTTGTCAGAAAAATGGTAATAACAGCCATGAAATCAAGGAAAGGATAAAGGCCCTAAAAGCTCTTGTCACCCAAGTTTGACAACTCACATTTAGTCCTTGGAACCCATCGTTGAAGGAGAATACTGTCTACTCAGAGTTGTTCTCTGACCTCCATATGTGAGCTGTGGCATATGCCCATCCCCCTTGTGTGCTCAGATTCATTTGATATCATCTGCAAGCGTCTCACTCCCTTTCCATTATCTGTCTTGTTTTTCATTATTATTAAGTTGTTTCACATTTTACTTCATCAATAATCTATTTAAAGTCATCTTTTGAATTCCAATTTTAGTAGTTATTTTTCAGTTCTATTACATCTATTTTAATATAGTGTAGTTCTCTGCCACAATTCTCAATGTTCTGTGTTTCTCTTTTTCCCATTTTTGTTATTATGGGTGTGTTGCCACCCCACACATGTCAGTGATAACTTGCAGGAGCCATTTTCCCCCTTACCATTATATAGGTCTCAGGGATCAAACTCAGGTCTCAAGGCTTGCATGACAAGCACCTTATCTCACTGAGCCATGTTGTTGACCCCTGCTTCTCAGTTCTCGCTCTCTTCTCTTTTAAAACTGCATTTTAATTTATTTTGTGTAAAAGTGTGCACATGCCACAGTGTGCACATGGAGGTCAGAGGACAAATTGCAGGAATTGCTTCTCTTCTTTTGACATGCCGACCCCAGGGATGAACTCAGATTGTCAGGCTTGGTAGCAGGTGTCTTTCCTAGATGATTCATCTCTCCAGACCACCCTCCCCACTTCATGTGTGTGTGTTTGGTGTTCTTGTTTGTATCTGTTTCGCATGTATGTGGGTACCTGTAAAGGCCTGAAGTTTAAAGTCAGGAGCTATCCCTCATTGCTCTTCCTCCTTAGTCATGGAGGCAGAGAAACTCAGATATCGTTGCTGATGAGCTTGCTTTGGGGATCCCGGCTCTCCATCTTGAGCTGGCATTAGAAGTGTACTGCTTTGGCCAGCGTGGGTTATGGGGATCTGAAATTTGGTCCTTGTGCTTGAGAGGCAAGTGTTGTGGCTGCTGCATCATCGCGACAGCCCTGCAATCACTGTGCTTCGGTCGTCTGTCTCACCGTGCCTGCTGAGTTACCTGGGCTTCTTGTTTGTTTTATTACTGTTGTTTGATATATGTAGAGAATTTCGGTATAAAGGGAGATTTTTATAAAAGTGTGAGTCTCTCTCGGGGCTGGAGAGATGGCTCAGAGGTTAAGAACATTGACTGCTCTTCCAGAGGTCCTGAGTTCAATTCCCAGCAACCACATGGTGGCTCACAACCATCTGTAATGAGATCTGGTTCTCTGTCTGGCCTGCAAGCATATATGCAAGGAGAATGCTGTATACATAATAAATAAATCTTTAAAAAATTATTTAAAAAAGTGTGACTCTCTGCCTGTCCTCTGCTGGTCAGAGAGTGGGGGTGGCTACTAATCCAGTTGGGGGTGGAGTTGAGGATCACATTAGTACAAGTTTTGACTGAGCCCCCAGTGTGTTCTCAGCTTCTTGTCCTGATGGGCTCTGAACTCTAAATTCTAGTCTTAAGTGGCTGAGAATGTTCCCATGCTTTTTAAAACCTTAACTGCTTACATAACTTGGCGGATATATTTTCATACATTTAAATTGAAATGCAATTATATCACCTTACCTCTTCTTTTTCCTCCATCTAGCTCCTTCCAGGTATCCTCTGCCTAACACCTCCTGTGTTCCCACTCTCAAATTGATAGCTTTCAAAATTATTGTGTGCGTGGATTTGTGCTTATGTATGCACAAATGTACAAATGCAACCTGCTGAGTATGTTCTTGCTGATGTGTGTGTGGTTTCAGGACTGACCCCAGTGTGCTCAACCCTGGGAGAAGCTGATTCTCCCTCTCCCAGCAGTCACTTGTTGCCTTTAGTTTGTTGTCTAGGTTGGGACTCCATGAGACTTTCTCTTTCCACATCCACGTGTCTGTTATGGTGCCATTGTTTTGGTCTTGTTTGTGCAGCTGTCTTGAGGGGAAAACTGGGTGAGTATCAGGCTCAGTTCTCTACCTCTCCTTTCTGGCTTTTGACTCCTCAAATTTCTGACTTTGTTTTATTGCCCCCGGGGGACAATCAGAGCATTGCATGTTGTTATGTTTTCTAAAGCAACCTTATGCCTGAGTGGGGGCAGGTGTCCAGTGAAGAGGAACAGCAGGGCATCTACCCACCCTGTTGTGTTCTCCTCTCTTCTGACTGCTGCAAACAGAGCTCCTCAGCCAGCACTCTGGTGTCGTTCAATAGACCATTTTATTTTATTTATTTTTAATTAGTTAATTAATTGTGTATACAGCCTTCTGCCTGCATGCCAGCAGAGGGCACCAGATCTCATTCAAGGTGGTTGTGAGCCACCATGTGGTTGTCGGGAATTGAACTCAGGACCTCTGGAAGAACAGTCAGTGCTCTTAACCACTGAGCCATCTCCCCAGCCCCTTATTTTTTAATTTTTAAAAAAGTTTTTATTCATTTTACATACCAACCACAGTTCCAACCCTCCCTCCACTCTTCCCGCTCCTCTCCACCTTTCCCCCACCCAAACCCCCATCCACTTCTTAGTAAAGGTGAGGCCTCCAATGGGGAGTCAACAAAGTCTGGCATATCAAGTTGAGGTAGGTCCAAGCTTCTCACCCCTGTTTTGAGGCTGAGCAAAGTATCCCTCCATAGGGAATGGGCTCCAAAAACTCAGTTTATGCACTAGGGATAAATCCTGGTCCCACTGTCAGTGACTCCACAGACTGCCCAAGCCACAGAGGTGTCAATAAACCATTTTAAAAGATATATTTGTGACTTTACCTGGTTGTTTTTATGGGAAAGTTGCTATGCTACAAATAATTCCATCCAACCTGAATCTAAGACATGCACACAGCCAGTAGTTGTGGTGCATGTCTGTAATCCAGGCACCTGGAAGTTGGAAATAAGAGGACTGGAAGTTCAAGGTCACCCTTGACAATATAGCAAACTTTACAGATTTATTAGTTAGTGGAAAGCTTGTTTTCTCAGAAATTAATTCATTTGCTCCACTGATGTTTGTGAGTATCATCATTGCTGTTTTCTTCTTCTGTTTCTCTGTGTAGCTTTGGAGCCTGTCCTGGAACTCACTCTGTAGACCAGGCTGGCCTCCAACTCACAGAGATCCGCCTGTCTCTGCCTCCCAAGTGCTGAGATTAAAGGTGAGCACCACCACCTGGCTTAGCATCACTGTCTTCTTTACCCTTCCAATTGAGACTTGAATTTGGGAGCTGGTGAGGT
Organism: Mesocricetus auratus; assembly: GCF_017639785.1. Classification (NCBI taxonomy): domain Eukaryota; kingdom Metazoa; phylum Chordata; class Mammalia; order Rodentia; family Cricetidae; genus Mesocricetus; species Mesocricetus auratus. Next base: position 2,499,865 of record NW_024429206.1, read on the forward strand.
GGTTTGGTAGGTGAAAGGAAGTATAAAAACTTGTTTTCCTGCCTTTCATTTGTTACTTTTGTTGATAGACCTCAAATCCAGGTGATGTAACATTAGGTTATAGCATTTCTTTCTTTCTTTCTTTCTTTCTTTCTTTCTTTCTTTCTTTCTTTCTTTCTTTCTTCTTTCTTTCTTTCTTCTTGGTTTGCTCCCATTTGGAGCTAGGGAATCTGTTTCTTTTGTGACTCAATTTCTCTCATAACTCAGTAGTGCACTCTGCCATCTTTGCACTGTAAAGTAAGTTGTGACTTGTAGATACTCTCAAGGACCCTCAATGTCATTTATTCTTTAATCTGTTTGGAGTGGAGCATAAAACTCACAAAGAGTCTTGGTTTTGTTTTGTCTGTGAACACTTGGAGGTGATAAAGTTTACATCTTCTCTGCTTTTCTTCATTCTTTAGCAAAAATGTCCAAAGAACAACCGAAGTGCCAGAAAGAGAAGCAAGGGCATGGATTTCTGTGTAGTAGAAGAGTTTTCTCCTATTTTTAATGAACCATGCAATCGTGAGGGTCCTTAAAATAATATTCTACAACAGTCATCAGTGGTTAGAGGCTTCTAAACTTCTTTCCTAATGGATAGGTAAATTCTGTAAGGCATGTTACTTCAATATACATTTATTTCTGTGCGTTTTCACTCATTTTACATACTAATTCCCCCAATCTCATGTCAGTCGTAATCTTAGCTCTGTGGTCTTAGGTCTGTGATCTTAGGTCTGAGATCTTGGGTCTGTGGTCTTGGGTCTGAGATCTTGGGTCTTAGATCTTAGATCTGAGATCTTGGGTCTGAGATCTTGGGTCTGTGACCTTGAGTCTGTGATCTTGGGTTTGAGATCTTGGGTCTGTAATCTTGGATCTTGGTCTTGGGTCTGTGCTCTCAGGTCTGTGATTGTAGTCTTTGATTTTAGGTCTGTGGTCTTAGGTCTGAGATCTTAGATCTGTGGTCTTGGGTCTGAGATCTTGGGTCTGAGATCTTAGGTCTGTGATCTTGGGTCTGTGATCGTAGTCTTTGATCTTGGATTTGAGATTTTTGGGTCTGTAATCTTGGGTTTGTGGTCTTAGGTCTGAGGTCATAGATATGTGACCTAGTGTGGGCAAATTCCCTAGTTCACTGAAAACCATAAGAGATTCATAACTTTTGAGAAACTTGAAATTCCCATGCTGAAGCCAGTGGAAAGAACATTTTAACATTTCTGGGTAAAATGCTGAAAATAATGAATCTAATATATATGACATTGTTAATAATATGTTTTTGAAAAAACCCTGTGTATGAATTTCAGAAAGAAAAATGCTTAATAGTCGCTTTTAAGCTTATATTTAATTTTAGATATTAAAGCAATGTTGATGAAGTTTCTCAGTTAGTTATGACATATGTCTTTATGTTATATATGCCTTATGTTAGGAATGGGCACTCTTGAGGTTTGATAGCTAAAGAGTTGACAGATTTTGTGCAACAGAGGCAGCTTTGCCATTGCTTCATACACTGGACCCCCTTCAAGTTTCCTGACTGTGTCTTTGTGTTCTCTATAATCTGCCTAGATAGCTCTTATCACTGTTCTTTTGTTGAGACTTAGAGGCAGACATCACTATTTGACTTTTTTTTGTGGAGACTTTACCTTTTTCTGTTTGGATTTTTAATTGTGTTGGGTATTGTATGAAATAAGCTAGTGGAGAAAAATGAAAGAATGAACTTAGTTGTACCCAGAGTGGTGATGGCTGACTTTTATTTGTCTAAGAGGTTGGTGCTCTGAACACTGTGAATTGAGAGTATATAGGAGAATATGCAGTTCAGAGGCTGAGAATAGTTTCTGTAGTCAGGAGCAGGAAGGCAGAGAGCATGACTTCTCCAGATCCAAATCCAGAATTGTTCTTCTGGATAAGCTGTTTTCAGAAGCTGCAAGATAAGAGCTGAAGATGCCTGTGTTTTGCAACCTCAGTCTCCAGGCCTCCAGGGCCATATTCTTAATGATACTCCTCTTTGCCCCCAGTTCGCAGAAGGCTGCTTAGAAGAAACTTCTAAGTCACTCATTGACACTATTGTCTTCAAATGCTGGACAACATATAGAGTAACAAAATGTTCGACATGCAATGGATTTGTTAGTCCAGTGGATCTGGGGAGTTGAGTGGTTTTGTGGAGTGAGAGTTACAAATATTTCACTGGATTATTGTGATCAGTCTTTTGATATTAGTTTACAAATGTGTTTTGTTTTTTGAGACAGAGTTTCTCTATGTAGCCTGGTTTGTTCAGGAACTCACTCTGCAAACCAGGTTGGCCTTGAAATCATAGATGCACCTGCCTCTGCCTCCCAAATGTTGGGATTAAAAGCATGTGCCATCACTGTCTGGCTACAACTTTTGCCTTTATAAATTTCTGGGAGAGTTTGACTTTCACCTGTTAGCATTATTTATAGAAACTGTAGTTTGGCTGCCAGGATCCTTTGCTGTCTAGTTGTAGCAGTTCTTCCTTTCTGTGGTTTTGTTTTCTGCAGTTTTTGTTATCTTCAGTTAACTGTGATCTAAGATTTGTGCAAATGTCAGAAACAAAGAATTTGTAAGTTTTAGCCTGTACACTGTTCTAAATACCATGTTTAGTTGTTAGGTATTCACACTCCGTGCTCTGACAATTGCTCTGTCACTGGGCACTGAGTAGCTACCAGCTCTGTCTACTCTCTGATCTTCAGCAGTGCTCATGTTTAGGTCACTTTTGACTTGACTTCATGATAGTCCCAAGTTCAGGAATAGCAGTGCTGATAATTTGATTCATTATTTGCTATCACTGTTCTCTTTTATTATTGTTACTGTTGTTGCATTTACCCCCTAAGATAGGGTTTCTCTGTGTAGCCCTGGCTGTTGTGGAATTGGCTCTGAAGATCAGGGTGGCCATTAACTCAGAGATCTGATTGCCTCTGTCTCCCAAGTGCTGGGATTAAAAGCATGTGCCACCACTGCCTAGCACTGTTGTTGTCTTAATGCATGTAATTTATAAATTAATCATAAGCATATGTGCATAAAAACTACCACAGTCTTATATCACATTGTGATTATGTTGTACTCTAAGAAGTGATGCTCTTTTGCAGGACCATTCTGGAGTGTAGGTCTACCGCTGTACACAAGACAGGCAGTGAACAGGAGAGGGGTGAGGTAGATGCTCACATAATATTGTGTACATTTCACATTCAGCTTTTTTATGTTTGGAAAGTGTATGGTAAGATAGCAAAATTATAGTAAACATGGAAAGCAGAACAATTATTATGATTTTCAAGCATTATATGTTATATGCCATCCTTTGTTCTTTACTTTTATAGGACTTGTAGTCCAGCACACTTACACCATCATCTCCACAACATTTAAATAGTACATTGCATTGCAATGTTAACATGACTGTGATGTCACTAACTAGTAGGAATTTTCAGCTCCTTTATCATTTTAGGGGACTCTCATTGTATATGCTGCCAGTTGTTGTCTCAAACACAAGTCAAACATAAATGGTGCGTAATTGTATGCTTCAGCATCTGACTAGGGTGGGTGGTAGCTTTGAAAATAGCCTTGGTGGATGAGGGGACTATTGTAGTCTTTAGACGTTTTGTACTTTGTACTTCAAGTCTGTAAATTTGATCAGTTTGATCTAGAGAAAACCTGTTTTAGAGTCAGAAAGACATAGTTTGATGGAGTGATGAGACAGCCCAGTCATTAAAATACTGTGTAAGCACGAGTACTTGAATTTAATCCCAGCACTCATGTAAAAAATTGGGTGTGGAGACACATTTTTGTAATACAGGTGATGGGAGGTAGATCTATCCCTGAGACTCACTTGCTAGCAGCACCATTGAGCACCAGGTCCCAGGGAGAAACCCTGCCTTAAACCCAGGGTTGGTGGTGCCTGAGGAGGGTAACATCCAGGTTGTTCTCTAGCCTCTACATGAACACTGATGTGTATTTGCACATATACACACAACAGTCTGAAAATGTATTGCCACTTTCCAACTACAACCCTGGGCATGACACTTATTAGCCTAAGTTCCTAAAGTATAAAATGAGTTACAATGAATATTATTTATTCACTGCAGGATTATAGAGTTCTTGTAAGTAAATGGGTTGTATTGTTACTAATTTTCAATTGACAAATGAAAATTTCTTTGTTTTGGGTGACAACATAATGTTTTGGTAGAGAGTACATGTGGAATGTCTAAACATCCTGGTAACATATGCACTGCCCCATGTGCACATCATTTTTATGGTGATGAGTATTATTCACAACATTTGAAGCTATTATAATATCCTGGATTGTGGTACCGTTTTACAGCTGAGTCACTGTTGTTTTCAGAAATATTTTTGTCTAACATTTCTAGATGGAATTTTGTTTTGTTTTGTTTTTTTCGAGACAGGGTTTCTCTGTATTGTTTTGGAGCCTGTTCTGGAACTCGATTGGTAGACCAGGCTTAGTCTCGAACTCACAGAGATCCACCTGCCTCTACCTCCCAAGTACTGGGATTAAAGGCGTGCGCCATCACTGCCCGGCTTTGGAATTTGTTTTTGAAATACTTAATTCGTTAAAAATATTCTAAACGTGTGTGTGCGTGTGTGTATGTGTGAGTGTGTATGTGTGGTGTGAGTGTGTATGTGTGGTGTGTATGCGTGTATATGTGGTCTGTATGTGTATGTGTGTGTGTGTGGTGTGTGTGGTATGTGTGTGAGTGTGTATGTGTGGTGTGTGTATGTGCATGTGTGTGTGTGTGTATGTGTGTGTGTGTGTGTGTGTGTGTAAGTGCTCCTGTGGCACAGCATGAGTCTGAAGGCCAGAGGACAACTCGTGTAAGTCAGTTCTTTATTTCTACCCTGTGAGTTCCTGTGTTTGAAGGTAGATTGTCAGACTTGGAAGTGAGTATCTTTACCTGCTGAGCCATCTTGCCAGAAATACTTATTTTCTATATATGTGTATGTCTAGTCTGTATGTGAACCATGTGTGTACAGTGCTCATGGAAAATGGAGAATAGTATCCAATCCCCTAGAACTGGAGATACAGGTGATTGTGAACCTCCGTATGTGGGTGCTAAGAGCTAAACCTACAATAGGTGTTTCTAACCTGCTGAGCTATCTGTCTAGCACCCAAAGTGCTTAATTCTTAAGAAGCATTGCCATATACTAGAAACTGTCAGGCCTCAGAGATTCATAGTGTTATCATATTAGTTTACTATTTACTTTAAAAGGCATAATTGAAATCATCCCTTTCCAAATTACATCAGCTCATTGAATTCATTTGTAAATGGAAATGTATTAGTATCTATTTTAGTTTTTGTTTGTTTTTATGAGACAGGGTTTCTCTGAGTAGCCCTAGCTGTCCTGGACCTCACAGAGATCTGCCTGCCTCTGTCTCCTGAGTATTGGGACTAAAGGCGTGCATCATCACTGCCCAGCATCTATTTAAATGTTAAAGATGTAAGTTGGGCATGGTCTCACACACACACACACACACACACACACACACCTATGATCTCAGTACTTAGAGATAGAGATAGGATAATCAAAAGTTCAAAGTCAATCTTGACAATGTAACAAGTTTGAGGCCTTGTGTCAAAAAATGTTCAGTAAAGTTATAAGAATTTTGTCTTAGCTGTATGTAGTGGCACATAGATTTAAATCCCAGCACTTGGGAGGCCAATTTAGGCAGATCTCTGTGCCTTCAAGGCCACCTAGTCTACATAGTGAATTCCAGGACAGCCATAGCTACATAGTGATATCCTGTCTCAAAAAAGCCCCCCCCAAAAAACCCCACAACTTTGTCTTATAATATTTGCCTTATTTTTAAGTTCACCACTGCTGGATATGCCATGTACCACAGTGATTAGAAAGGGCTGCTGCCTGTGGGGATGGCTAGATGAAGACATGCTGTAGCTTCAAAGGGAGTGCTCTGCGTCCATGCATCGCTCAAACATTAGGTTTCTTGACATTTACCATAAAACCGTGAATGGTTTGTGCTGCAGAGCTCTGGTGTGTGCGTAAGTATCTCAGTAAACATGGTGATGTGAAGAACCCCCCTCCCCCAGCATCTCTCAGAGCTGTCTTTCTACTTAGTTTCCTATACTTATGCATGGGATCAGGGACCAAAATCATTTAATATGAATAATGTTGCTTTTCATTCCAGGTTTTTTTTCTGATTAAAATAATTAAGAGTCATGTGTGATGGCATGTTTGTAATCCTAGTACCAGGAAGCTGAGACTTTAGAGTTGCCACAAATTTAGGGTCAATCTGGAGTACACGGAAATACCCGTTCTCAAGAGAAAAAAAATTAGGGGGGATGTTTAATAATGCTTTGAAAGTAATCATGAAGGTTTTAACTATCTTGAAGAATCATAGACTCCCTTATATAGTCATCTAAAAATTTGTAAATAGGATGCTTAGCTTTAAATTAGAAAATCAGGTCATTAGTGAAAGCTTTTCCTTGGTAGAAAAGCTGCTTTGATTCTTATTTGATAGTCATTAATGAAACTATCAATTATATGAATTATGATTTTCAGTTCACACAGTAATTTCCATCTGTCTTCATAATAAAATCCACTCTGTAATCTCTTCAACAAAGACACAGTAAACAGCACCTGCCATAGCATACAGCTACCGAGTGAGTGCTCACATTTCACTGTATGAAACAACAGTGAAGGGTTAATGAAAGTTGGATACATTTTAAGATTACAAAGGTTTTATTATGAGAGGATAGGGAGGGTATGGTTATATGGATGAAACATTAATAACCTCTTCATTCTGCAGGAACTACTCTTTTTAGTCCCATAGGGACTGTGAAACTGTGTTTTGGTGGTCTACACAAGAGGTTAAACTTGGCAAATGTTGTGGTGAATGATGTCATTGAATGCACACCATATGTATTGAAAGTCAGGGAATAGGGAATGCTCTCTTACTGCCATGCATAGACATATATAAGTGCTGGAATGGAAAAATCATTTCTATGAAAATATAGACAAGTAAGACAAGAATGTTCTGTACTGAGTCTGATCCAACCACCAGTAGCTGCCAAGTATGATACACCCTGCAAAGTTTTCTCTTCTTAATTTTCCAGCTTCCAGCCTTTCGTTGGCTCTCAGAGGCAGTCTGTTTGGAAAGCTTTATTCAGTATGTTCTTTCTGTTGATATGCGTCTTCCATTTTCTCTGTTAAAAGAGAGCTGGTAGAGTAGTCTGGTGTGCATGGTCACAGCAGATGGAAATGATTAATTGATTTAGCTTACTCACCAAATTCTTCTCTTTTCGAGTAGAGCCTCTTAATATTAGAGATTCATACTACTGATCTTTGTTCTATCCACTAATATATCAAATATTATAATTGTTGCTTTAATCATTCTTATTACCACTATTAAAAGTGTTATGTTTCAATGCTACACTAATGGGTACATCAAGAATGTAAAGAAATTGATTTTTAGAAGAAATTTATGGCTTATTACAGAATACATGGAGATAAAGATATTAAGCACCTATTTATTTTATTCTTTGATTTTTATCATCAAATCACAATGTCTTTAGTAAAAATAAAATGTTTTTTTCTTAAGGTAGATACCTAAAAGTTTGAATGAACTATTTTATATTTTGTATAGAAAACAACTTCATCTAATAGTATGATTCTACTAAAACAATATTTATGACAATATTCAATAATAATTCAACAGGAGTAATTCATCTACCATGCTGAATCAGTGTCTATACAGTTTCTCCCATAGTAGGGGTTCACTGATCCAGAAGTCAAGGATTGGTAATGGGAATGGCTCCACTCACCTGTCATGACTCACTGGGAAAATTTTGCTTTCTGTTCCCAAGACCTTAAGTTCTGCTGGCCTAGAGGTTTTGGTTCCTGATTTGGGGAAAAAGATACCAGAAGATGGAAAGACGTAGAATCGGTACCTGGAAATAGCCATCCTGCCAAAAGCAATCTACAGATTCAGTGAAGCTCTCATCAAGAATTTGACACAATTTACAGAAGCCGAATAAATAAATGTTATATGGGAACCTCTTTTCTGATTCTTAACTCTTTGAGGAGGCTCCATACTGATTCCCACATTGTTTGGGCTAATTACATTCCTATGATCTTATATGAAGAAGGTGGTTGTGATTTTTGTTTTTTATTTTGTTTTGTTTTCCACCTAGGAGTGCTTCCTTTAGAGCTAAGAATGGGTGGCTCTAGAACCTGACTTTTAGGTTGAGTTAGGCAGCCAAAAGATGTGAGGGGGAGGACTGGGCTTTTGCACATGTTCACTGAGACCATCATCTTGAGGTATTAATTAAAGAGTTATTTATCATGTTTTGAGAGGCATTCCTTTCTAGGCAACGATACAGACAAACCCTATATATTAACACAGTGGAGCAAGTATTGGGTTTTAACATATAGGTACATGTAGAATATATATAAATAGATGATTATATATGTATACACATGGATAGACACTAGTCTCTAGATGATCATAGGAATACCTTGGAAGACTACAGGATCCAGAATATAAATTTTATGTGATCAGTGATTATGTTTTATATATCTGCCTTTGTATGCATAGGGTTTTTTAAAGATGTATTTATTTATTTATTTCATATGCAGTGATTTATTTATTTATTTCATATACAGTGTTCTTCCTACATGCCAGAAAAGGGCACCAGATTGAATTGTAGATGGTTGTGAACCACCATGTGGTTGCTGGGAATTGAACTCAGGACCTCTGGAAGAGCAGTTAGTGCTCTTAACCTCTGAGCCATCTCTCCAGCCCCCAGCATAGGGGTTTTTAAGAACCAGAAATTCTAAAGTTATCAGAGTTATGGTGTGTATTTGTTTATACTGACAAGAGGAACAGTATATTTCTGTTGTTTCTAAGATTAGGTTACAGTAGAACACAGGAAAGGAGATGTGTGTTGTTATAGCCAGGCCTGTATTAAAGATCAAAGACAGAAGTATAGCACCATGTGTATTTTCACTGTCTGTTGACTCAGGTGAAGTTGTGAGTGAATTAGAGAGCCTCATTTTTCATTATTGATCCACGCTTTTGCTGCTGTTCTTGACTGTGAGCCAGGTCGTGGCAAGTGCTGCTCTCTGGAGCGTGAGCTGCAGGAGGCCTGGCAGGCTTTCCCCTGAGGTGGACAGCAGTGCCGATGTCAGTGCTTGGAGACTGTCATAGCTGTTCCCAACTGGAACTAATGACTGCTTATTCATTTTGTCAGATAATCCCATTATTTGTTATCTTCGTGATAATTTATAACATTTTAAAGGTTTTAGCTAATATCACTGTAACAGATATTAAATGTGAATTATCTTTCCAAGAATAATGGATTAATATTTTTCTATCATAATAGAGGTTGAAATTCCCCATTAGTCTCAACAACTCAGTGAGGTGGTGTTTTTTATTATTTTCATTTTATAGATTTGGAAACTGAAGTCTAAGGATGTTAAGTAACCTTTTTAGTTTATCTACTAAGTTGTATAATGATTTTCAAATTCATTTATTTGACAAAGACTTATTTTGAGCCGATTGTAAAAGTCACTGGGGATAGTCACATGACACTTACATCATGAGGGAGAGTCGGATATTAAAGTAATCAATCATGGAATTAATTATTTTATTATAGTAGTGATAAGTAGTGCCAAGGAGTACAATGTGGGATGAGGTGTGTAAGAGGAAGACCCAGCATATCTGAAGTTCCCTGAGGAAATACTGCATCTGGTTTGAAGGAAAGTAGAGTATGTGGGGAGTTCTGTAGATAGGGGGTAGGACATGGGCAATACTGAGGAAAAAGTATATTCATAAATTTGGAAGTTGAAATTAGGCAAGTGTGTTTGGATCATAAGGAATGAGTACAGATACCTGGTGATGTAGTAGGGAGCATACATTTTAGAAAAATTCAACAAATTATTTTATCTCCATGTGATACAGTATGAAAGAGACTATCTGAATTAAAAATGCCCCCAAGATCCCCAGTCAGCAGAGGATGGGAGCAGGATGCCAGAGTCAGCCATGGACACATCCAGGCTTTATGGTATTGTGTGATCTGTTACTTTGAAGGAACTACACAACACAAAGTAAGATGTGCTTGTTTTTAATATTTGGTTTGCAGCAGTAACTTTTTCTCTCTCACTTTGATGTATATTGGAGACAGTGACATGAGCTTACTGAGGTGACAGCCTGCTGTCAGAATTTTGTGGAAAGCTCTTCAGAACTTGGGAATGCTGCCTTTACCAGTTCCCTTGTGTTTTCCTCAGAAGGGAGTCTGCATTCTCCTACATCCTTGTCAGTGAGTGATAGCGTTGCGATTTTGCATTTTGCAGGCTGCAGACTCTGAGGTGCAGGATGATGGGAACTGGGTTGTATTGGACAGAAACTGATGCTCCACTGTAGAAGTAGAAACAACAGTTACCTCTTAACTGATTGCCGCCAGTGCACTTTCAAGATTTGTGCTAGACCAGTGGTTCTCAACCTTCCTAAAGCTGTGGCCCTTTAATACTTCCTCATGTGATGACCCCCAACCATAAAGTTATTTTTGTTGTTACCTCATAACTTTAATTTTGCTACTGTTACAAATGTAACATATGTTTTCTGATGCCCTTAGGCATCTCCTGTGAAAGGATCATTCAATCCCCAAAGGAGTTGTGACTCACAAGTTGAAAACCACTATTGTAGACCATCAACAAAGACAGTGATTGTGTTCTGTTGTATTTGTAAAATATATGTTAGAATACTGTATTAGTTACACAAGTTTTAAAGGTAAAGATGTGGTTAAAAATATACATTTATAGATACCAGAAAGTGTTTGTAGTACCACTTAGCTTTTCAAGTAAAATATCAGAATACTGGGGGCTGAAGTGATGGCTTAGTCAAATGCTTGCCATTCAAACACCCGTGTGGCATATGGGTGTAATCCTAACTCTGGAGGCTTTAGTTTGTATTTGTCTTCCAAACTTCATATATTGGAAACTTAAATACAAATGTTGCAGTTTTGAGAAGTAGGACCCAATAATGTGATTTATCATGAGGACTGTGTATTGTTGGATCCTAACGGTTCCCTAGGGGTGGGGGTGAGGTCTCAAAGTCAGAAGTCAATGACACAGACCTCAGGAACAACAGACTCATTTATTTAGCAATGGATACAAACCTAACTCTCCCAGCACCTATTGATATTGCGTAGTCACTCCTCATTGCCTAGCACTATCAGAATCTCTGACAGCTCATGTTGCTGGGTCCTCAGGCATGATTGTGTGGTCGCCCCTCATTGGCTGGGCAGGATCAGGACCACTGATAGCAACTGTCAAACTCCAGGTTGGCTCCTCTTGACCTAGTAGGCCTTAACTTCCTACAGGCTGTGCTTTCATGAAAGGTTAATGTCATTGATGCAGGAAAGAGTGTGTCATAAAATAAAATTCATAGCCAGATATGGTGGTTGACATCTGTAAGGAGAACCTAGCACTGGGAGTTTGGGCAGGGATTGCTAAAAGTTGCAGGCCAGCCTGGGCTGCAGGGTGAGCCTTAGGCCAGTCCAGTCCAAAGAGTGAGACCTATGTCAAAAATTCAAAACAACAACAACAACAACAAGCCATGTTGCACAGTAGCAAATGAATGAATGAATGAGTGAGTGAATGAGCAAGCTTGGGTTCCTGGCCTGGTGGCACAGAGCTATAATTACAGCTGCTTCAGAGGCTGTGGCCAGTCTGGGACATACAGAGTCAGTTCAAGGCCAACTTGAACAACTTAGTAAGACCCTGCTTCAAAATCAGGGAACAAACAAAAACACGGAAGCAGCTTGAGTCTTCCCTTGAGTCTGCCTTTATACAATCTAATCCTTCTCCCTCTACCACGTGTCAGCCCCTTGCTCCTGGATCCTTAGTCCCCAGACCAAATTCATCAAGGTTGTCTTTTATGATTTGAGCTTTTAAAAGTATATCTAGGAAATCTAGGAGATTATGGACAGGCATGGTACATTTGCTTATCTTCAGAGGCTGAGGCAGTAGGATTGCTGAGATTGAGGCTAGCCTAGGCTATAGATAGTGAACTCCAGGACAACTTGGGCTACAGTGTGAGGTGCTGTCTCAAAAAAGAGAAAAAAAAGATACTGAATATTTGGTCCTAGGTACTTTGTAGTTTTTAGCTTTTATGTATGGCTGGTTGTCAACTTTAGGTTAAATTTTTAAAAAGTAACGACTTTTATATGTGTGCCTGCTTACCTGGGTATGTGCACCATATATGTGCAGTTTATCCCGGGAAGACAGAGAAGGATGCCAAATCCCCTGAAACTGGTGTTATAGGCAGCTGTGATCCTCCGTGTGAATGACAGGAGCTGAGCCTTGGTCCTTTGCAAGAGCAGCCACTGCTCCCTCATATCTCTGCAGCACCAACTTTATGTTAAGTTTTACGTGTGTTCTAAGTTAAGACTTGAGGTTCTTTAATTATTCATATACAGGTTGTCATATCACTGGCTAAAGAATCTCTGCTACTGAATTAATTTGGAAATTTTGTTGGAAATGTGTGAAATGTTGAAAATGAATGTATATATCTGAGATTGCTAATAGATTCTGTACTGCTCCACTAACTTAGTTTTGCATGTAGTATCACAACATCCTATTGTTTGTTTGCTGTCTTTTTAGAAAAAATCTTTTAAAAGATTTTGTTTAAATTAGGCTGATTGTGGTGGTACACACCTCTAATTTCAGCACTCAGGAAGCAGAGGCAGGTGGATCTCTGTGAGTTCCGGGCCAGCCTTGTCTGAATAGTGAGTTCCAAATCACCTAGCTCTGCCCCCACAACTATTTTATATATTTATCGTGTGTATGTGTGTGTTTAGGTATGCCAGCATGTGTACACCAGGGAAACCCAGAGAAAAACTTCTGGAATTAGTTCTCTCCTTTCACTTTGAGGGTACTGGGCAACAAACTACAGGTCATGGAACTGTAGCAAACATCATTACATGCTCAGCCATCTCACTGGTCCTAAAGTCTTAATGTCGTATAGTATGTATTTTCTAGTTTGTACAGAATTATTTACTTATTTGGTTGCTGCCTCCCTCCCTCCCTCCCTCCCTCCCTCCCTCCCTCCCTCCCTCTCTCTCTCTCTCTCTCTCTCTCTCTCTCTGTGTGCGCGCGTAGGCCCGTTTGTACTGCAGTGTGCCTGCCTGTGGAAGTCAGTAGACAACTTTAGGATGTAGATTCTCTTGTCTTCAAGGTAAGGCCTGTGCACAGTGGCTTCCTGCTGACCATCTGACAGGCTCTTGTTCTTCCTATACCTTGTCTGGTTCTAGATAGTTTGTTTCCATAAAACTTTTAGAACCACCTTGTCAATCTATGAAGAGCTTGCTGGTGTTTTGATTTTTACATTGACTCTGTAGATAAAATTGAGGAGAATGGACTCCTTAGTCATAACAACTTTTCCAATCTGCAAATATGGCATAAGCCTATTTATCTAGATTTTTAATTTTCTTCAGCATGATGTTTCATACTCTCCATGATCTAACTTTCACTAACATTTTAATTCTTGCCACTGTTCTCCTCTAACGTCTTATTTTACTTCCACTCAGCTAATCTGTTTCCTTTTGACAAGTTTCCATGTCAGGTTTTTAGACATTCTAATGGTCTTCTATACAGTATATTGTGTCTTCATATAGTCAGTAATAGCTTCCAGGGTCAGACAATTTGAATTGTGGAAGATCTGCATAAGCACTGATGGCAATTTGGTAACGTGTACTGAATACACAATGGTGAGTTCCGTGTGAACAGTCACTTTTGTATATTTAGTGCTTAAGTGTCTTGTCATGCTTGGCATAAAGTAGGTGCTGGGTAAATGTTTATTTTACAAGATTTTTTCAAAAGTTCTGGAAATAGACATTGGTGTATTATTGGTGTATTATTTCATACCACTATGAATTATTCCTCTGGACTCCAAAATTTTATGAAATAAGCTTGCATCATTTTGCCATCTCAAAAGAAAATTAAGGACTTAATGGATGACTGATTTTTTTTATTCATAAATTCCAGTACCACAATTATTGACCTGATTGTACTTTTTCTTCATTTTATCTCATTCATGTAATTGTTATATGAATCTTTATCTTATTCTTTGTATTGCGTTATGAAGTTCAGGTTGTCAGCGACTGTGCAGAAATCTGTTCCTGTTAGTGAGAATTGTTTCTGCTAATGAAAATTACAGATCACTGTGATAAGGAATTGTCTCTTATGGATGTTGGGGTTTCTGCATATTGTAGACTTTAATGCAATTAGATGTGTTCCAGCTATATTACATATTATTTCAAAAGATAAAAACAAATCTGCATATCAAGTAAGGATTTTACTCACATTATACCACTTCTGCTATTACTGTTGTGATTATTTTTTCTCTGTTATGATAGGTCCTTATATAAGAAAACTGGGTAAAGCAATGTGACCCAATGATGGAAATAAGTGGCCTTAAAGCATCAGTGGTAAAACTTTAACAGAAATGTTAGAATGGAGGCTTTCAGACACAGATTGCAGGTGGCAGACAGATCATGTATTTGTTCAGATTAAGGTGATGGTTGTTTGTTTCTTGGAGTTGTTTTTCTTAACTGTAGGCTTAAGAGAAATTGAACAATTTTTTTCAGTACTTACTATCTGTATTCTTTGGGAGGAAGTGAGAGGATCAGAAGTTCAAAGTTATCCTTTGTTACTATGGCAGTTCAAGGCCAATATCAGCTGCATGAGGCCTGACCTAAAACAAACAAAAATATAAGAAAAAAACCCCAACAAACAAAAGAACTAAAGGATTTTTCTGATTTCTTCCAGAAGCCAGGAGTGACTGTGCTGTGGAAATGTCACTACTTAGGTACAGTTCAGATGTTACTTAATTTGGGAAAAGGCTCGTTTCTCCTTCACTTCATCAGAGTTGAGCTCTCCATGATTCTATTCTATTTCCAGCTCATTGTTCTTTTAAAACATTGTTCCTTTAAAAGCTGCCCTTTATTCACAAGCCCAGAAATACAGAGAAACTGAAAGCTATCCCATTCAGTTAGGGTACACAAGCTTGTATTCTCATTACTTGGGAGGTGTGGATAGGAGGAGGGTCAGGGCTGTATAACACCCAACTTTTAAAACCTAAGAGAATGTATTAATTCTCTAACATTCATACAACTCTTCATTTTGGAGAATTATCCAGTGTGCCTATCATAAAGCTTAGTCTTTGATTAAGACCTTCATCCCTTTTGAAGGGGTGTATTTGAGGACTCAGCTCATTGCCTTGGGCATACTAGCTAAGTGCTCTACAGTTGAACTCTACCCTAGCCCTCATATATCCCTTGATAGGACTAAGTGAAGATAAACACTTCGTGTTCACAGTTCATCTCTTTTTGTTAGTATTAGCTCTGTCATAGATTGAGGACTGGACCCACATAGTTTGATCTCAACTGAATGTTGAGGAGTCGTTGGTTTCCCAAGTTTCACTGTACACATTTTTTTTATTACTTAATAGTAAATCTCAACCATGTAAGTAGAAAGTGTGGTCTTTATCAGAGGAACTGTGTGTACTGAGAAAAATGCATGTGTGATGTTAACATAGCTCTGATCTTCAGTCTCAGAGCTCTCTGTGGTATTTTTGGTGGATTCTTAGTTTTGTGTATATGGGAAAATTGTGATGTGAACCTAATCGGTGAGGCTTGGTGAGTTAAAAAATGTAAATCAGATTTCAGGTGGTTTGAAAGGATTTCCACTGTCTGGAGGATAGCATGTCCTCCATGCTGAGTCGGCCCTTTTTGCTTTTATCCTTGGATTTGCTCTATATACAGTTTCCATTTGTCATTAGGTTATTTCAAGAAAGAAGGTATTGTAAAATGCACATGAAAGTGTTGATTACTTGTAATTCTCCCAGAGTAGGGGAATCCCCTCCCCCACTGTGGCAGTCTACAAATGGTTAAACTTGATGAAATACTAATGAAGAATTACAGAGTTATTTGTTTGACTTTGCCACTTGGGACACTTGGCAAATGAGACAATTCATCTCAGTGCAAGCTGGTCTTATTTCTTAAAGAAAATTAATTAATGCAGTTTGTCTTCTTCCCATATCTCTGATTATAGTCCTTTTATTATATCTTCACTTTCCTGCTTTACTTTTTTCCCCTGAAAAGAACTGTCTTCAAGCCTTCCTTGTTTCTTTCAACCTGATAAGTAAAAAGCAATTTTCCTTAGTGTGAGTGTGTATTTGTAATTTTAGTACACTTTAGACTAGACATTTGTACATTATCCCATGGGGGAAATTCTACTCTAAAGAATTTCACTGCACCAAAGCCTCTTTTAAGGTGATTTAATCAATTTTCTGTTAGAGTTGTCTTTGTAAGTCTTTATCTTCCCTTTGTGAACTGGGTTAGCACTGAGTGTCTTACGGAAGCTCAAGCTTAAACTTGTCAACAGTGATCGTGCTTTTCACACCTCTGCCTTTTATGTAGCGATCCCTGTGATTTTAGGTCCACATCTTAGTAGTTTCTGAAGAACAGAGGGTTGTTTTCTATAATTTCAACAATTACAACCATAAATGCAATTTCCTTTCAAGAGATGGCTAAAGCATTTTGTTACCGAATCTCTTTGAATATATATATTTCCCCCTTTACTGTGGATTTCTCATTTTAAAGGTAGGATATCTATGTACTCATTTTCTTTCTCTTTGAATACTCATTTAAAACATAGGATTTTTAAAAAATCTAACTTTTAAATCACTTCTAACATTTTTTCCAGCCCACAGACACAGCAAGAGTCGGTTTGAGAAGAATAGAATTATTATCAGTCATCTCCCATACCAACATTGTGTAAAATTTTTTAATCGTGCTGACAAGAACGTGAAGAATTGGAAAGAATATATTTAAAGCCAACTGAATGAGAAAAGATCTGGGAAATACAGGATGAAAGTGGAGTTAATTAGGTATTAAATAAATAATACATGTTAAGATAGCAGTTTGTTTATTCATATTTAAATTAAATAAAGACTGCATAAAATCATTTTATAGACTATTGTGGTTTCCAGATTGTTTTATATTACGTACAAGAATATTGACTTGGTGTAACTAAGAATGAACTGTTTGGCTTCAGTTGTTGTGTGAATTATAGCAATGGAAGGGTTTTTGTTTTTCTAAGAAAATTAGATGAATTTTATTATCAGACTAGGTTTTAGAATTACTGAGATCATTTAATCTACTAACCTTTAAATACATTGACTCCATGCAGATTACAAAAATACTCTTTATCATTTTCCCAGGTAGTGATATTTGACAGTTGAAGGGATGGTAACCTTTAAAATGAAATAACCTTGTCATAATATCATGTCTAAAAACTGACAAGGATACTAAAATATACTGGACTTTAAGGGCTGTTCTGTTGAGCCGTTTACAGATGTTTTTATTAGAGAGATTTACAGATATCGTGCTGTTAGGTATATGTACTGTCAAGCTGAGGAGACAAATCAGACATATAAATCATGCTTGAGGATTCATAAAATAACTAAATGAGTCTTGAGAGGTGGGTGTGAGGCAGGCACCTATTGTTTGCATGTTTTACTGGCTCAAACCCTTGGACTGTCACGGAGGTGTCAGCGGAGCAAAGGTGTCTCAGGTAAGTCTGTGTGGTTTTGTCATTCTAGATTGTTGGGAAATTTTTCCTTTATGACTGTGTTAGGACTTCAGTGTCTTTATCAGCTATTTTTCTCATTGCTGCTACAAAATGCGGACAAAAGCAATTTCTGGGTGTGGTGGCACCCTCTTTTAATAAATTACTTATAATGCACAGTGATTTGAGGGTGTCAGGATCTCTGGAACTGGAGTTTCAGACAGTTGTGAGGTGCCATGTGAGTTCTGGGAATTGAACTCCAGTCCTCTCAGGGAGCAATTGCTGAGCCATCTTACCCACTGAGCCATCACACCAGCTCCCAAAAGCAACTTCTGGAAGGAATAATATAGTAATTACTTTTCTCTTGCTTGATAAAACTTGACTAAGACAACTTTTAAAAAGAAAGTATTTAATTGGGTGTATGATTTCAGAGGGTTAGTGATGCTGCAACAAAAACGGCACACTTACTGAAAGTAAAAATATTTATTGTAGAAATTACTCACAAGAGACAAACAAGTAACACAGATGAGCCGTGTAGTTTTCTGCCACCGAACTGGAAGCCAGAAAGCTGGAAAAGAGAGCTAGATTTCCGTTGTTCAGTCTTTTATACAAAAGTGGGCCTGGTAGTTCACCACCTACGTCGGTATACGTCTTTAGTCAGCCTAAAGTGGGTGTGTTTAGCAGTGTGGTAAACCGCCCTTTTATTACCTCATCTGTGTGCGCCTCTAATAAGTCACATGGCTAATGGCGGAGTTCTGTTTTCCTCCTACAATTCCCCTTTTAGTCTAAAAAGGATATTTAAACTTAAAGCAACCAACTTGTGCCAATGAACAAAATGTATCAAACATCTAGGCTGGGTGGTGGTGGCACACGCCTTTAATCCCAGCACTTGGGAAGCAGAGGCAGGCAGATCTCTGTGAGTTCGAGGTCGGGCTGGACCAATAGCCTCCAAAACAATACAGAGAAACCCTGTCTCATAAAAACCAAAAAAAAAAAAATGTATCAAACATCTATCCCATCTAAATCTAAATTTATCTGAAAGAAACACCCAAGTCTGAATACCTCTTTCCAATCCCAACCCTAAAATAATTGAAAACTAACACTAACAGGTATAAACTATCTTGTAATATCAACCAACAGTAGGGAAAGGGGGCATGGAATTCTCAAAACTACTTCCTGCTGAAATGGGACGATGACAATGGGATCTGTGGGAAGAAAAATGTTAGTGTAACAAGAATCTTCAGTAGATCAGACAGTCTCTGTTTGGCAGGAGATGCTTGATTGAAGTTCCTGACTTGGAGTTCTAGTGTTGATTGAAGCTCTCGTCTGAAGCTCTGGCCAGATTGTAGAAGGTGTGCTGTTTCAGTTCCTTGGTCCGGAGTTGTGTCGAGTGATGTAGTTTCAAGCCAGTTTTAGGATAGTGCTTGTGGGGTCGATGATGTGGGGGCAGTTCAGATGCCTCCAGTCGAATCAGGTGGAGTCAAGGAAGTGGATCCTCATTCTCTTTATGAAGCAGTTGAAGATTGCTATCAGGAAATCTCTTGTTCTCTGGAAAACTCAAACATTAATGTTAACAAAGAAATATTTTAACGTTTATATGTATGCATACCTGAAGAGGTAACAATAGGGAGATGGTAAACATGAAGGAAATTAGACTTTTCAGAAAAAGAAATCCACAGATAACAGTCCCTAATTTTATTTTCTTCTGTCTTATATCAGGTTAGAGTCGTTGATGGTACATGTGAACCAGTGTCAGGACAGGCAGGAACAGCTGAGAGCTCACATCTTGATCCCAAAGTAGGAGACAGGGAGAGAGAGAGATAATTGGAAATGTCACAAGTCTTTTGAAAACTCAAAACCCACCCCCAGGGTCAGACCTCTTCCAAAAAGGCCATGCCTCCTAATCCTTCCCAAACAGTTCCACCAGCTGAGTACCAGGCATTCAAACATATGTATGAACCTATGGGAGTCCTTCTCTTTCAGAATACCACTTGGTTTATCTGGACTCAGAGTTCAAGAATAGAACCCGCCAAGCCAGGGGAGGCAGAGAGAGGGAGGTGAAGGTGTCCTCATCTTGCTTTCTCCTTTTTGTTCAGTCTGGGTCATTTATGGCAGGTCCCACTTGAGTTGATCCTAGAACTTCTTCACAGGTGTAGCCAGAGGCTTATCTCCTGGATGGTACTAGATCTCATCAAATCTCTGATACTAACCTCACAGTGTGCATGGATAGAGCCTTGGCATGGTATGGGTCCTGTTGGAATATGAGGGAGAATACGTACAAAATGGATTTAAAAGTCTCAAGTTGGGGAAATATTTGAAGTTATGTGTCCTTGTGGCTTGCAGGGATGACTTAGAGAAGTTATAAGAATGAAAAAATGACATACCATGGGGATTGTGATGGAGTCATAAAGCTTTTATTAACATCTGGGAGTGATGGGATATTAGTAGAGCTGTCATAGAGCAAGGAAGAAAGCTATTCTGTGTGTTTGGGTTGTATGGTATGTACATGTGTGTGTGCATGTGTGTGTGCTGTGTATTTGTGTATGCTCGTGTATGTATTTTGTGTATGGGTGGTGGTAGTGGTGATATGTGTGTGGGTGTGTTTGTGTGTGGGGGTGGTGCCTGTTTGTTGTTGTTGTTGGTATGGTTGCGCGTATATGTGGGGGTGGTGGTGGTGTGTGTGTGTATGAATGGTGTTGTGTGTGTGTGTTTGTGTGTGAGTGGTGGTGGTGGTGGTTTGCATGTGTGTCAGAGGTTGACATTTACTGCTTTTCTCTATAGCTTTTCATCTTAATTTTTGAGACAAGGTCTCCCACTGCTGTTGAAGGTTGCCATTTCTGCTAGACACTTGGGCAGCCAACCTTAGGAATCTTCCCATCCTTCTCCCTTTGCTGGGATTATGGACTTTCAGCTCTTCAACTGTTTTTTTTTGTTTGTTTGTTTTTGGCCAGGGTTTCTCTATGTAGCCCTGGCTGTCCTGGAACTTACTTAGCAAACCAGGCTGTCCTTGAACTCATAGTGATCCACCTGCCTCTGCCTTTGAGTGCTGGGATTAAAGGTGATCACCACCGCTTCCTGGTTTCTTCAACTGGCTTTTAAGTGGGTTCTGGGGATCTCACCATCCTTGAAAGATACTCTTTGCTAGTCTTTAAAAAGCTGAGTTGTGTACTGTTGTACCTCAATGTCCACAGGAGGTTGATTTCACAGCCTCTACCATCCCCAGGTGTTCATGTGTTCAAGTCCCCCGTGTAAATGGCATAGTGTTTGCATATAACTTACACATCTCCTCACATTTAAGGTGTGTACCTGTGTATATATGCTTGATCTCTGATTAGTTACTTTCTCAGTCTTGATTTCTCATGTGCAATATGGCAGTATTTATTCATAACATATTTAGATTATCTATGTACTTTATACATTTTGTGTATTTGTGCTCTGTGATCTAAGATTTTTATGTTCAAAATGGGAATGTTTACTCATAAGATATGTAGTTCAGTGTGTATGTCAAATGCATATGTTGTAGATGTAATTTACAGTATGTGGAGCTGTATCAGACATGCCCTAGGCACTTAGGTTGTTTTATGATAGTCTGTGCTGAGCTTACCAAGTGTTTCTGTGTATCACTCCCCTTCAATATATGGTATACTCAGCCCAGATGACATTTCTTCACTTCAGGTTGTTTAAACTAGATGTCTGTAACAGCCACCTCTTCACAGAACTGAGCTGTCTTAAAGGCCTACAAGGCACTGCCACTGCAGCTCTGCTTGAACTCTAACTTTAATTAAACAGAAATGTAAGTTTCTGCCACAGAGAATACTGGTGCTCAACAAACCCGCCAGACTGCTTTTATTTTATGTTGAACAAAGTAAACACTAAGAATCTCTATGTAGGGGCTGGAGAGATGGCTCAGAGGTTAAGAGCACTAACTGCTCTTCCAGAGGTCCTGAGTTCAATTCCCAGCAACTACATGGTGGCTCACAACCATCTACAATTCAATCTGGTGCTTTCTTCTGATGTGTAGGCAGAATTCTGTATATGTAATAAATAAATAAATCTTTAAAAAAAAAAGAATCTCTATGTAAAGTTGCCAATCTGGATCAGCAGAAAAAATTTACAAAGGGAGCATTACTCAAACTGAAAGATGAAAATTTTGAAAACTGTCATGTAAGAAATAGTATTTCATATAGCCAGGTGTAGTGGCACTCAGCTTTAATCCTGCACTAGGAGACAAATGATGGGGGAAGTTCTGTGTATATGTAAATAAAGCACTGTTGGCCAACAGGGAAACAAGATAGGTGGGACTAGGCGTCTAGGAGGATTCTGGGTAATGTAGTGAAGGGAGTCATCAAGATGTGATCCCTGGAGGAGAGGACGCAAGTCTGGCGTTCTCAGAAAGATATGTCCTTATAAAAATACATATTGGTGATTATGGGTCAATAATTAAGTCAGAGCTAGACAATGAGAAACAACAGCAAATGACCAACAGCTTCATAATTAATATAGTGTCTTGTGTGTTATTTGGGGCCTGCAACTGTGGCAGGGCCCAGGCGGCTGGCAGGGAAGACTCCACGTTACAGACAGAGGCTGGTGGGTCTCTGAGTTCAAGTCTAGCCTGGTCTGCATAGTAAACTCCAGGACAACCAGGGCTAATGTAGAGAGACCCTGTCTCAAACAAGAGAGAAAAAAGTAAGTACATGAGTAATTTTGTTACAAAGCCTTTCCCTGATTACTGAGATGTTCTTTTCACATTTTCCTGTATCAGGGAAGCAGAGGCCCCTCCCCTCCCCTATGTTAAACAAAGTATACATTTCATAGTACTTGCTACCATCTGACAAGACATGGCTTTCTTTCTTTTTTTTTTTTTTTTTTTTTTTACGAGACAGCATTTCTCTGTATTGTTTTGGAGGCTGTCGGTCCAGCCCGGCCTCGAAGACATGGCTTTCTTATATATGGTTAATATATAGTTAAAGATTTCCTTCTTATTTCTCATAAAATCAGAAAACTCACTAAAGCAGGAACTTTATCTCAGATGGTTGTTTGGAGGTTGGGGAGAGGGCTGAGTAGGTAAAGTATGATGTGCAAACAGATGATCTGAGTTTGCATCCCCAGGAACCCACATTAGGAACCCCAGAGTGGTGGCATGAACCCAAAACTCCAATTCTGGGAGGTAAGGGGGACATGGAGATAGGCAGATCCCTAGATGTCATCGGCTAGCCCCTCTAACCAATTTGTGAGCAGTATGGTGGAGAAAGATACAGGAAAATACCCAACTTATGGCCTCCGTGAGCATATGTACTCACTAAAGCATGCGTCCTCACACACATTAGCACTGTTGTGTCTCTCCCTGTCTTTGTTTCTCTCTAACACACACACACACACACTCACACACACACACACACACACACACACGATTGATTCTTGTTTGATTGTAGAAAACAGTGCACAGTTATCCCTCAGAATTTAAGCAGAATTATTGTCATCCACACTTCACCTCTGTATATTTACTCAGAAGAAATGGAACCAGGAACTTGAAACACACGTGCACACACGGTAATAGCAGTACCATTTACAACAGCTGATATGTAAAACAGCTCAAATGTTTATCTGCTTGTGATGGATTGATATGTATATTCAGTGGGATATTACATTAAATATAAAAAGGAATGGAGATTTGATTTGATATTTGCTGCAATATAGATGACTCTAAAACATAAGGTTAAGTAAAAGAATTTAGGTACAAAGGGCCATATGTTGTGTAATCCTAATGTTTGAACTGTCCATAATGCATAAACCTATGGAGATGGAATGTGAAACGATGGCTTCTAGGAGCTAAGGGCAACAGGGAGAAAGGATAGAATGGGTGTAGGCTTTTACTGTGGGATGATGACAGTGTCTCAGAACCAGATTGGCTATACCATATTGTGAGTATGCTAACTCCCACTGAATTATTCAGTTTTAAATGATTACTTTTATGTTATGTGCTGCAGTTCCTTTGAATATTTGTAGAATAAATGATTGCATATGGTTATTTGTTTAGATAGCCTTCTGTGAATTAGATTTTGTATATAAATTTCCAATTTCTGGCTCCGTTATCTGAGAACAATGAAAGAATGGGACCAAGCAGTGATTACATTAAAGTATCTATGGTACTATTTGATTTACATGGGAGAAGGGAGATCCTTGGTTGACATGGAACCCACTTATAAACAGAAATAGTTCCTAAAATCTGATGTAGTATGAGAGACAGAAGAATAAGATTTCTGGTGCACTGACTGCTGTGTGCATGTGATGTTCACTTGTCAAGTGCAGATATGTTAATTCTTAGTTCTCTCCTTCCAGTGGGATTGCCTGCCTATGTGATGGGAGTCATTTTACCTACTCTCCTTTCCTTTGACCTACTGTAGATCCTATGTCATGGTTGAAATCTTTCTTGGTTGGGGATGTAGTAGACACAAAATGTTAGTCCCAAACCAACCTTTAATTGACTGGCAATATCACTGTTGAATGACACAGCTTGCTTCCTAGGGAACGGAGGAAAAAATCACCACTGAGAATCAGTCCAGATTAAGTTTGAACACAGAACTCCTTGCAGCAATTTTCCTTCAGAGCCCTCAATGGAGCAGGTTTCCTGTTTTTATTGATTCTATCTCACAGCTTTCTTGAGCTTTCCAGTGGTTGTAATATACAGACTTTCTGCAGTTTGTTCATCAGAATACAGATAAGTTTGGATTATTTCAAATCATAACTCTCCCCTTTATGAACTTTCTACCTCGTCTTTTTCAGTGTGTATCGCAGGTGTGTATTATCAGCAGTGTTTTCTCTGTTTCGTGGATTTCCGAAATGAGGAAGTACTAGCTCAGGTTTGTCCTCATGTTGAAACCGCAGAGATAAGTAATTAGAAACAGAAATATGTGTGCTATGTCACTTATCATTATGGTGACAGGAATAAGAGTTAAAAAGAAACTTTAAAAGAAAAATAGTGCCCATGTTAGCACAGTTTTGGCTCTATGTTAAGTAAATTACAGAATGTGATGCAGCGCACAGGACAGAATACGAGAGTGGTTGAGGAATTGGGTCTGGACTTCCATCTTGCTGGCAGTGTGTGTGGTCCTCAGCTTAGCCTTTAGAAAAGGAGCACGATCAACATGTTCCCCAGTGTGATGGGCTCTTAAAAAGGTAAGGGCTACTCTACCTAGTGAGCTCAGGTAGGGGCTGACTTGCATTCTCTTAGTCACTGGCGTGAAAAAAGAGTAAGAAGTGCTGGCAGAGTGCTTCTTGTTTTTGGGCTGCTGTTCCTTCCTTCCTAGTGTGCCCAGTGCCATCCCCCCTCCTGGTTCTCACTGCTGTCTCCTTGCTTAGGAAGAGTTTCAGAAAGTCTCCTGAGTGAAAGCTCCTCCCTGAGCTCCTGGAGCCCCCGAGTTTGATTTAGTTCTCATGTGTGTATGCAAATGAGGTGCTGGAGAGCTGTGGAGATGTAAATAAAACATAGGCTTACCAGTCATCAGATTGTAGTGTGCTAAGATGTAAATAAAACATAGGCTTGCCAGTCATCAGATTGTAGTGTGCTAGAGCAGTGTGCCAGACTGCTGCTGACAAGCACAATGAAAAGGTTTTTTCTTCAGCACAACAAATCCTAATTAATTTTCTGAGCATTTCAAGCTTCCAACCGGATCTGTCTGTCGTTTGTGACCTGAGACTGGCTGGTGCCAGAAAGTTGATGGAGAAAATTTTTAGTTTTACGGTGAGGTAAGATCTTTGTATCACTTAGTGACACAAGAAGCAAGTGTCGGAAAGTGTGAGAGTTGTTTTGTGTGCACAGTGCCTGTTTCCAGCTCTCGTTAAGCAGATGCTTTCAGAATGAGTTGTAGCAGCAAGCTCCTCCAGTTGCTGTGGTGTTTGTCATGACTGACAGTCCACATCTGGAGCTATGGAAGTCTCGTTTGGCTTCAGCCTGTCTTTTGTGGTACTAACTTGCTGCTCCCTCAAGAAGGAGATGCAGTCTCATGGGTAATAGTGTTATTTCTTCATTGCTTTACTTCTCGTTTCTCATATTATTCAATAAAGATTTGAAAATAATGAGTGAGTTCTATTTTATGTAGCCTTGGGGAGGAAGGGAAGGAGAGAGGGGATAAGATGGGTGTGGAGAAGAAAGAATGGAAATATTATGTGAAAAATGTGGTCAGATGCAGTGAATCAAAGAGAGTGGTGAGAGCATCAGGACAGTTGTCTCAAGGCCAGTGACAATTAGCATTCTTGAATTTCTTCCTACTCATCTAAGCTTTGAGTTTCTGATTGCTACCTGATCACTACAACTGTCTGTTTTCTTTAAAATGTTTAATAATTATGATCCTCTAGCTCTGGTACATAAGTCATCAGAATGTCCTGAGCAGCCTAGCAGAGGGGACATCCTGTCAGGTGCAGTCAGTCCGGGTGACAGTGTGGGTGCAACTTGTTATCCTCATATGAGCAGGGAAGTCAGTGTAATCCCAAAGGAGGGTTTCTCTTGATAGTTCACTGTGAGGGTTTGTGTTCAGATCTCTGGAAGACTTGCTAACTTTGCTGTAGTTGTCCATGATGCAGATTTTTCAATGTGATGGTCCTTGTGAGAAACCAGCCTGCTTGCAGTTAGCAACCCATGCCAAGTTAGCTCTCATTCCGTGTTTGTGAGGGAATTTTGTTGGACAGCTTGCACATGTGTTGAGTGTGTTATTGTATGAAGTGTAACAGATGGGTTTTCATTTCCACGCTTTGTCCATATATGATGCTACTTTAACTTGTGCAGCCGATTGGGACTTGATTGTTATCGTTTAGTGTGTTCTGAACTGGGAATGTGATGATGCTGGGAAGTCAGCTGGTGCCTTGTGTGGGTGGACTTCAAGTGTCAGGGTTGCAGTGGTAATGAGGAGGGCATGCAGGTACATAAACAAGGTGATTTCCAAGGAGTTCCAGGCCAGCTTGAACTTCAATATAAAACCCTGTCTCAAAAAGAAGTGGTGGCAGGGGTCTCAGGAAGTCAGAAAATCAGGATGATAAGATACACAGTGACCTGGGAAGAACATTTGTTTTATTTTAGATGGCTTTGTCAGAGATCTTTGAGAAGACAAGATTCTAACTTAAGCCTCTTCAGTGAATTGAGGCAGAAGGAGCTGTAACAGCTACGTCTCTCTGAGATTAGATAACCTCTGTATCTGTTGTTTTTTCTAATTATGGAAAATTTCAAGTATATGCACTTACCAGTTTATACAACCATGATCCCCTTTTCTGTCATTATAGATGAACCTTTCCTTAAATCTCTCTCTGTCTCTGTCTCTCTCCTTTTGTGTGTGTGTGTGTGTGTGTGTGTGTGTGTGTGTGTGTGTGTGTGTGTGTGTGTGTGTGGTGTCTGAGGTGGCCAAAGGAGGCTGTCAGACCCCTTGGAGCTGGAGTTATGGGCAGTTGTGAGTCACCCAGTGTGGGTGCTGGAAACAGAATTCCTGTCCTCTACAAGAACAGTAAGTGCTCCTGGCTGCTGAGCTGTCTTAAGCTGTCTCTGCAGCCCTATAGATGAAGTTTGCTAACCCATCCCATCCCCATACTATTTAAACATCTTATTTCCTAGATATCATTTTATCTGAATATGCTTCAGTATGTTTGACTTTTTCTTTAACTTTTTAAAAAAAATTTTGAGACAAGGTTTCCTAGACTGGCCTTGAACTCACAGAGATCTGCCTGCCTCTGTCTCCTGAGTGCTGGTATTAAAGGTGTGTGCCACCGCCTGGCTCTTCAGTATGTTTGAAAGATAAGGATTTCTTCAAAAAGTATACCAAGGTACAATTATTATAGTGAAATACTTTAATAGTAGTCTCTATTTGTATCAATTAATTAATTTGTTTATTTTAGGGTTCATGTAGCCCAGTCTTCAACTCACTTTGTAGCTGAGTTTGAACTCTTGTTCCTCCTGCCTCTATTCAAGTGCTAAGGTCACAGCATGTACCGCCATGTATGGCAGCGGGGACTTTTAAAAATGTCAAACATCCAGTCTTTATTCAAGCTTACAGTTTCTTCAGATATTTGTCATTTCTCTGTTGTAACAGTTACGTAGTATAACACCTAACCCCACAACCTCACAGAATGTACAAGAGTAAATGTGGAATCTCTGGATCTTGTGGGTAGTTTTCTTGTTCCAGGCAGAACACCAGGTACCTGTTGCTATCTCTGATCAGCTATGGCTAGACTAAGAGATATTCATCTTATCTGGACTCTGTTATATGTCTAGAGCATCATTGTCCCAGGCAATCTTGGGCATGTTTCCATAGTTAGGGTAGAGAATTAGGAGCCAAACCCTGTTGTGCAAGAGGGCAAGTGGAGGCTTGGTGTGGCTCATTGGTAAAGCACATAGCCACCATATGCAATCCTTGAATTCAATCCCCAGTGCATGCCCATGTACCTACAACAGGGTGTTGGGGGGAGACAGAGAGAGACACAGAGAGACAGGACAGACAGAGGGAGAGAGACAGAGAGACAGAGAGAGAGAGAGAGAGAGAGAGACAGACAGACAGACAGACAGACACACACACACACACACTAGATAACCCCTATCTAGGGGTAGAGAGGGAAGGAATAGTTTTTACAGTTTTGCTAACTTTCCCATTGACCAAAAGAAGACTAAGAGGAGCGTTATATATGAGATAATCAGCTTATAGAATAATAAGGATTTTTTGGCTCACAGTTTTTGAGGGTTAGGATCAAATCATGGCACTAAGGCAGTGGATCGCAACCTTCCAAAATTATTTTTTGTTGCTACTTCAGAACTGTAAATTTTACACTGTTATGAACCATAATGTAAATATCTTACATGTAGGATATCTGACTTGTAACCCCTGTGAAAGGTTCATTTAATGCCCAAAGGGGTCATGTCCCAGGAGCAGACCACTCACCTTGTCATTGACTCAAGACCCTCTTACCAGACACCATTTCTTCAAGGTCCCACCACGCAGTAGCTTCATAGTGGGGACCAAAACCCCATATGGACCTTTGAGGGACAAAGATACTGGGCAAAACAGGGTAAGTTTGGAGAAGCTGTTTACTTGGCTTTATTAATCCTCTACAAAGTATGCCAATGATTTCCTTCTGCATTTTGTGTGATTCACATAAAGTCCACACTTTGTGATTAGTTGCTGCTTCTTGATCCCTTCAACATGTGTTCTTCTTATATGTCACTTTTAAAAAGTTTGGAATTCCACACAAATATGGAGAAAGTTAATGTGACTGGAATGTGATAGAGGATAGAGTGGTGGG
This sequence comes from Mesocricetus auratus, assembly GCF_017639785.1. Lineage (NCBI taxonomy): Eukaryota > Metazoa > Chordata > Mammalia > Rodentia > Cricetidae > Mesocricetus > Mesocricetus auratus. The sequence continues at coordinate 2,528,764 of NW_024429206.1, forward strand.
TAGTTTGTGAGTTTTGGCAGGGTCAGTTAGTGTCTTATGTAGCATGGGAAGGGGTGGACTTGATTCTAAGGGTCGTTGGGGACAGTAGGTTAGAGCCATGGGATAGCATGCTAACCATTAACTAGTTATTTTTCCAGGCTTCTGCTGAAGGAGGGAATGATAAATGAAATTTCTACTGTGTTTTGATAGCTTAATACCAGCCCCTGTCTAGGAACTATGGGGTTATATAGGAAGGAGAATGAGTTTTAGTTTTACTTTTGAAATGGTTAGGTGTGTTGAGTTCTTCTAGCTTGTTAGAACTCCTTCCTCTTACCTTAAGAATGTGGTAAACACATGTAAGAAACCACCTTAGGATGATTTCAACACTGTCTGCTCCCTCCACAGATCATGCTTGCTGAGGAAGGAATATTTAAACTGCTCACTTGAGTGTTTGTTCCTGTAGTCATGTCTAACTGTGATGGAAATCCCCGCTGGTGGCCTTGGAACTCAAAGGCCACCCTCAGAAGGCTATGTAGATAGATTTCAATACTGTTATCCAACCTGTATAGTTGGCAAGAAACTAGAACTTTTGCAAAGTGTTAGCTTGGTTACAAGCACACATGAATAAAGCTGAGTTACTTCAACTTTCCAAGCGCCTGCTTGGTTCTTCACTGGTCAGTATCTCCATAACACTGCCAGAGAAGGAGGAGCCATCTTGTGGGAGTGTTAGCTAGTTTTTGCATAGACTTCCATTTTATTTGCTGTGCGAGTCTGGACTTCACCCCAAATATCAAATGCACTTTGTGTTGCCACTTCTGAGCCTTAAAAGAATTCTGAAATGATATAAATTGTTTATGTCTCAACTTTCCCCACTGGCTCCAGTTTTATTTCTGCCAAGTCAGTTTGATGGTTATGCTAAATCAGTTTGTATTTGCTGTTGTATACGAATATCCTCAGAATTAATCAGCACCTTCAAGAGATCATCCCGGCTGGGCTTTTTGACAGTTGAATTCCCTTATAACAATACAGTGCTGTGCTTGATGCCTTAGCCATAACATTGAACTTGGATTATGTTTGGGTTATATTGGCATCTGGTGGGGATTTTGCTTTATTTACATCACTAATCCAATGAGCCATTTGGTAGTACACTTGAGTCTTTTCGAAGGTCAACTTGTAGTCCATAACTGTCTGTCCCATAAAGGCACCTCAAAGGAGGGTAGACTTTAGCAGCATCCACTTATGTGGGACTTTGCGGACTCAGATGCAAGGACGGGCAGCACCTACTTCTTGCTGTTGAAGATGGAAGACAGTTTGACATGTTGGGAGACATTCATTACCATACTGCGCTAATGAGATAGGTTTGATTTGTGTAATGGATTTTGGTTTCTTTGTTGATCCTCTAAGCTATAGCTCTTGCACTTAAAAATATTTATTTATTATATGTGTATGGACGTTTTATCTGCATGTACATTTGCACATCAGAAGAGAGCATCAAAACTCATGTGACTACAGTTATAGATGCTTGTAAGCCATCATGTGGGTGCTGGGAATTGAAATCAGGAAGAGTAGTAGCTAGTGCTCTTAACTGCTGAGCTGTCTCTCCAGCCTTCTTCCCCATATTTGAATCTAACCTCTCACTTCTTTTGGGTACTACTGTTCTCTCCCAGTTGACTCAAGCCTCCTCTCCTTCCTCCTCACCATGCAGCCTATGCTGATCATAGAAAGCCATCTGCCTGTGCCCCATGAGAGTGCTGGGCACAGACCTCTTTTTACGTTACCACCTACCGAATTTTGCCTTTCAGATGGTTGTTTTGCATTCCCATCACTTCCAGCTTCTTTCTTTCTCTTAAATCTACTTTTTCTTTATAGCTAAACTATAAAATGTGATTACATTATTTGGCTGACAAATTCATGCTGATATATCCAGCTGATGTGATTATATTGAAGAATTCTCCCAGGTACAGACTTGCATTTCAAGACAGCATTTTAGAAGCAGTATACCTAAAGGGCAACTCCTTTTGTAGTAATTTTGTGAGCTGTTTTCAACTTTGGGGACAAATGTATTTTGTTGCTGGAGACCATGGTTTCTTTTCAAATGGCCCTGCATAGCCTCTAATATTTTCACTTTATTGGGTTTGCATGTATATTGGCTAAAATTCTGGTTGAACTAAGCAAACTGTTGAAATTTGCAACATTGGTATGTTAGGGGACACAGTGGTAAGATGTGCAAGTTGGTGTGTGAAAGGCTGAAGCGGAAAGTAGTTTGTAGACCAGGCAAATGCCTGTCAGTCTCTCTAATGCCACATGATCTTTATTTTCTGTTTCTACCTAGTAAATTACCACATATTTAGTGGCTTCAACACATAGACTTACTTTCTGTGATCTGATGAGCTTTACATGGTGGTACACACCTGTAATTCTAGCACTTGGGAGGCGGAGGGAGGGGACTGATGAATTCAGTCTTAGTTAGCTACATAGCCTACATGGCAAGTTTGAGGTCAACCAGAGCTATGACCCTACCCCAAAGCAAGAACAACAACAAAGATCTGTAGGCTCAGAAGATCAAAATTATTGTCACCATGGCTCAGATTCAGGAACCTTGGCAAGCTGAATTACTTCCGGCAACTCTGGAATGAGTATGTTTCTAATGCTCCCAGTGATGTAATAACACCGTATAAACACATCAGAGATGGGAAAATAGTTTATTCCCAGTAAGCACAAGTGACTTTGCTGAAGAAACACAAGTTACCTAGAGCAAGACAAGTCCCTGGAGGACTTGATCTCTGAGAAGAGATTCCACAGATTCTATAGCTCCAGAATGGAAGGTCTGGACATTTGACCCTACATGCGCTGAGCTCAGTAGGAGAGAAGGGAACTTCCTATGGGATCTAGGTGTGCTTTCTTTCCTGGCCTTCAGGCTTCTAGAAGCCAGAGGCATGGATGTGTCGAGCTTGGTACACAGTTTACCCAGCTGTGACAGAAGTGTTTGGTCAGACACAGAGCTGAGAGTGATAGCTGTTCAAATGAACTAAGACTAGCCCAGTATGACTTTGACATCTTGATCTCCTTATCCTACAGCATTGCATCTCCACAGGTCTTCAAGCTCCAATCAGGAAAGCGCAGTCTGGATGGCCTCATCTCTTGAGAGTTTTAGCTCATTGTTTCCTCATCTTTGCCATCTTCTAGAGCTACTGTTTCCTGCCCGCTTTTATGCATATTCCTTCCATCTTCAAAGCAACAAGGCATCCTGCCTCAGTTGACACATCGCTTCCTGCTTCTGCAGTAAAATCTTTCTGTGCCTCCACTATAAAAGTCATGTTTGGTTGTATTTAGTGCCCACCTGGATAATCTAGAATGGTCCCTCTCTGCAGATCTTTCTCTCTGTCTCATTGAATGTAATATTTCTGTCTGAAGTCATGCAGGTTCTAGGTACCAGGGTCTGGATACTTTATATCTGTTACTCAGTTTGTGGTGGTCTGTATAACTGATCCTTCTAGCAGGCTTACTGTCTGTCTGTCTGTCTGTCTGTCTGTCTGTCTGTCTATCTACCTACCTACCTACCTACGTACCTATCTCTATCTATCTATCTATCTATCTATCTATCTATCTATCTATCTATCTATCTGCCTATCTATCTTCTATTTTGCCTGAACACCCAGTTCTTTCTGTTTTGATGTATAGGTGCCGAGTACATTGCAGGGAAGTAAGATTTCCCCTGCTCCCTAGATATCCTAGCCATGTCTGAGATAACTCATTTAAAGACAGACTAACAGAAACAATGAGGGACAGAGGGAAGTATAACCAATTTATTATTCACATTTTAGGAGTCACAGGGGTCTTAAGAGAGTAGAACCCATGGCCTAGGGTAGAGTGTTTCTACACTTAGGAGTAGTGGAGAACAGTGAACCCTGGAAAGATGTGACTGGATGGACTAAAAGGGGATGGTGTAGCAGCAGTAGATGGAAAGGGTTTGGGGCACCCAGGAAGGCTCTCTGTGGCTGCCTTCCTCCTGGGCATGGGGCAGGGCCTTTAGAAAGAAGTCCTTGTGACTAACTTCCAGACGAGCTATGTTGGAGAAATTCTTTGTAGCCAGTTCTTATGTAGAATAATGGAGAAAAGTTACGTTTAACATTTCTAGGTTTTTCTGCAGATGTTGGGGTCCAGTCTGTTGGGGTCCAGTCTCTATGAAGTCCTCCTCCTATGGAAGAGGAATTGCAGTTTCTATGGCCTGCCACACAGGAGAAGTGGGAGCAGGATAAAGAAGGGTAGCCCAGCCGAGGGTCATGATAATCTGTCTGAGCTCCTTCTCTTCAGTTCAAAGTCCTAAGCATTTCACACTCTGAATTCCTGTTCGGAGCCTCCGTATCTCGCTGGCTCACACAGCTCCACAACCAAGGTCCATGCCAATAGGACTCTGGAAAGACGTGACTGGATAGACTAAAAGGGGATAGGATAGCTGAGCATTAGTTTAAGGTTCCCACAGAACATAGTTGGAATCCCTGGTTTGGTCAAATGTCTATCCAATACCGAATGTCTGGACTCTGGATCAAAAAGTGTTACACTTGTCAACTTGTTGAAGAGGTGCGATTTTATTTTAAGAGAGAAAGTGAGAGGGGGAAAAAGTATAAAGAGAAGATTTCAACTGAGATTGGTAATTTAGCTACAACTAAAGATAGAGCATGTTCTAGACAGTTATAAATTTTGCTTATATTGATCAAACCCCAAAAGAATCTAAAAGGAATCTAAAAAGAAATGATAGATACTCAATGATTATCATTATTACCTTGCTCTCTAAGCCAAATGAGGGCAGTCCTTTAGTTTCAGTCCTTAAGATGCAGTGAGCTCTTCTATATGTACAAAAAGAACTCAAAGATGATAGTGTAGTATAGAGGAAGAGCCAGACACAGAAATTCAGTAGACAGTTGATACTGACTGTGTCTTTCTCATCTTGTTGATTTAAAAAGCATTTGCCATTGCTTGAATCAATTTGGGATTGCAGACCTGTGTTTGAACCCGAAGACCCCCTCCAGTAACTACCCCCAGCATTTGTAGGCCAGCTGAGATTAGCCCTTGGGGAGCCATTCAGTTCTTTCCAGGGAGAATTATGTCTGTAACCCCAAATCATGCTCACATTCCTTCTTGATTTTTGGATATGAGATCACATTTTTTCCTAGCATTCTTATCTTGAACCTTATTTTTCTAAAAAAGCAGATTTCTTCTGTGATTTTGGTATTTGCTTTTCTTTTCTGATACAACAAAAATCCTTTTACAGAATAAAGGCATATTTTTATTTTTATATTTTCTTGCTACACACAATTCCTAAAAGGATAGTTACATAATGAAGACTAATTTGAGTATCCATTAATTAATGACACTTGTGATAGAAGAAAATGACCATATTCAACAGTGTATTGTTAGACTGGGAACAAATTGCTGCCACAGCTGCCTCTGTGAATAGGCTTGCATGATGTGTCTAGTTGAGCTAGATGCCAACAGATCAACAAGTACGGGACTATTATAATATTCAAACCCTGTATTAAAATTTAGCAAAAGCTCCTGTTTATATTTTTTATTAAATTTTCAAAAATTGCAGTTATTAGTATGGGTTATTCTTCAATAAATAAATTAGGACTTGTGCTAGTGAAATACATGACCATATTTGGATATGGGGGAAAAAGATCTTCCTAATGTATTTTGTGTTAAGCAGGCACTTTGTGTCTTCCTTGGATATTGTTTAGCAAGGCCACAGTAGATGTGGCTTAACTATTTATTTTGGATGTGAGAATACTGGTTCTAGGAAGTAGACACAAAAAGAATATAGTGGTTTATACTAGGAGACTAATGAAGGATGAAGGTTTGGTGCTGCTCACGCCTGGGTCCCCATAAAATGCAGTAGATGTGGGTGCTGACCCACAAGTATGTGCAGAGGGCTCTTTTCTAAAACCATCTGGTGCAATGCATTTATATGAGCAAATTACAGATGTAAATGTGTCCGTGCAGTATTCATCGTGCACTGTGGTGCTGTCTGCTAGTGGAGTGCCAAATCACATTTCACATTCTTAGTGCTATGTATGATTTCTTGAGATTTACTACATCTGCTTGCTATACCCTATCTAAACATATACTCTGTTAATACAGCGCATTAATGCTGTGCCGTGGTGGGAGTGTCCCATGTCTGTACCTACACCTCAAAAGACCTCAAGAGGAAAGGGAGCAGCACTGGTTCTCCCTTGTTTCATGTCTTTCATTGCTCAGATGACACCCAAAGTACTTAGCAAATGCATTGCTGCTGTGTTTTGAGATCACTCTTGGAGTTCTCAGCATTGTCTTGTATTTTCTGATGTTTTTCTGTTTGGTACTCTCATTTAAAGAGCTAGGAGACTTTTTATGAGAAAATGTAAAGTGATTTGCCAGAGTCACAGGTTAGGAGCTGGTGCTGAAAACCAACCGAATCTGACGGCCACTGGCAGAATTGCTGCCTGTTTTGAGTATTTGTGGGTAAGAGCCCTCACCACACAAGCCTGGTGTCCACCTTCAATGCTCAGCCAAGAGTGACAGGAGAGAAGTGGCTCCTGAAGTGTCATCTGAGAGATAGCACAATGCCACCTGCACCCAGCCAACAATAATAAACACGTATAATAAACAAGTAAAAGTTACTTAAAAAGAAAAAATCCTGAAACTGTCTTACCTGTTTAATTTATTTTATCATTATTTTGAATTATACTCTAGTATGTTTAAGATAAAGCTTTTAACAGCATTCTATATAAAGTTAAGACATAGTACTAACATTGAACACTTTTTGTAATTTTTTAAAGATTTATTTATTTTATGTATGAATGTTCTAACTTCATGTATGCCTTTATGTCAGAATAGGGCATCAGACCCCACTAGAGGTGGTTGTGAGCCACCATGTGGTTGCTGGGAATTGAACCCAGGACTTCTGGAAGAGCAGCCAGCACTCTTAACCTTTGAGCCATCTCTCTAGGCCCAACATGAAATATTTTCCATGCAGTAAGCCCAATTATGTTAACTCAGAAATTATAACAAGAGTTGAGTACATGAGTAGTATTCTACTCAACATTCTACAGCCCTCCATTCCACTCAGTGTTCTGTGGCAGGAGGGCTGCAAACATGGCTCCGTGGTTAAGAGTGTTAATTGCACTTGCAAAGGACCCAGGCTTGATTCCCAGCACCCACAGGGTGACTTCCAGCCCCCTCTCCAAAAGTTCTAGTTTCAAGAGTCTGACAACCTCTTCTGGCCACTAAAAACACTGTACACATTTGCTGCACTTACAAACATGCAGGCAAAACACACACATACAAAATAATTGCTTGGAATAATCTAAATAAGTTCCAGGTATGGTTTTATAGAAGTCTATATATGGAAAGTTCATTTAGAGGTGTAAAAGGCACTGGCTACATTGGCAGATGCTGTATTCATGACTTTTTAGAAACAGTAGGATGTTAATAAAATTTTTATTTTTCTGGGATATGTTACCTCGTTCTTTGAAAATTGATCGTGGGATAATAAATAGATGAGATATAAAATTTAACTTGGGAGGAGATGGTATGAGGGAGGGCAGTGGGATAAGGGGGAAAATGAAAGCAGTGGAATGACATGACGAATACAGGTGCAGATGCCATGTGTCTTAGTTTGCTTTTCTGTTGCTGTAACAAAATAACTAACCACAAGCAACTTTGAGAGGGAAGGGTTTATTGCATCTTACAGGTCAGTAGTTCTCAACTGTCTTAATGCTACGACCCTTTAATATAGGTCCTTATGTCATGGTGACCCCCAAGCATAAATTATTTAATTGCTGCTTCATAACTGTAATTTTGCACCTGTTATACATTGTGATGTAAATATCTGATGTGCAACTAATGTGGGGGTCGTGACCCATAGGTTGAGAACCACTGTTTTAGTCCATCATTGAGGGAAGTCAGGGCAGGAACTCAAGGTAGTAACCATGGAAGAAGACTGCCTACCAGTTTCCTCTCTCTGGCAACTCCCCGATGCATACTCAGCTAACATTTTTATACAATGCAGATAGACCCATGGTAATCTAGGCCCCCCAACATCAATCAAACAATCCTTTACAGACATGAAACTCATTCGGATGTCTCTAGGCTGTGTCAAGTTGACAGCTGAAGCTAACTAGGACTTAAAACAATACAAAAAAGGAAATTATTTTACAAAGTGATTGAAAAAATTAAATATATAAAATCAAAGGCAAATTTTTAATAAGCAATAATTAAACAGTGTACTATTTGAATAATTATGTTGCCTATAAAGTCATGTAACAAAGCCAACTGATTAAAGATGGAAATTTGTGTAAACAGTGTAAGAGTTTGGGATTTTTAGGTGAAGTGACTCTGATAGCAACGATAGAACTGTGACTCAGAAAACCCAGGTCCCTAGGTTTTTTTGTTTTGGTTGGAGTTGCTTTTCATGGGACAGTCACTATGTTTTAAGGTTTGACTTTAAATTTTTTATCTTTGAAGTGATAATGTTAAAATTATTGAGAATTACATAAAATAACCTACCTATTTTTAAGGGAGGCTGAGAAAAAGGATTACATAGTTTTTAAGAGTTTATAGGGGCTGTCAGGATGACTCGAGAAGTAAAGGTGATTGCCACCAATCTGGACAGCCAAGGTGTGACTGCTGGTGCTCCAGGTAGGAAGAGAAACCGACTCCCATAGTTGCTGCTGAGTTCAAGGATTTCCCATCTGTGCCCCTCGTTTCCCTGTGCCTTGCTCTTCTGAGTGTTTTGGGAATCTGAACTCAGATTCTCATGCTTGTGAGACTGGTACTGTTTCAACTGAACCTTCTTCCCAAACCCACCCTCTACATCCTCCTCATTTTTTTAATCTTTTGAGATGGAATCTCAGTTTCCTGAAACTCTTGATTCTCTTGATTGCAGCTGTTGGGATTATAGGTGTAGACCACCACACTCAATACAGTCTGCCAGCTTTTCAAATGATAGTTACAGAAAAAAGTATTCTGTGGCATATACTGTGATAAAACTCTGTCCTACCAGCACACATCTTCTTTGTGCATATATTGGTTTGCTAGCTCATTTTTATTGTCTGGTGTAGAAAAACAAATGAGATAGCCCATATCGATGATTGCAAAGTTTTTTGAGCAATTAGGCACAATAGTTCATGCCTATAGTCTGAGCTACCTTGGAGGCTGAGATAGGATTGTGTAAGCTCAGGAGTTTGGGACCAGCCTGGAGCATATAGTGAGACCCTACCTTTTAAGCAAATAAATAATTAATGAAAAGAAAACACTTAAGTTGAGACAGTTACATATGAACTTTTTGTTGTTGGTCCTTTTCTTCATGTCTCAAAATTGTTTTGTAGTTGGATGGGTCATGGATTCTTGACCCTGTGTTCCTCCTGGTATGATAGCAGGGTGGGCACCACATGCTTGCCTTAGTTTAACTTCTTAAATCAATTTGAAAAAGACAGTTTTCTTATTATCATGACAGAATGCCTGAGAAAAGCAATTTAAGGGAGAAAGGATTTATTCTGACTTGTGTTTGGAAACAACTCATGTGGTGGTGTGTGGTGACAGGCCCTATTGCATGACAGCTGGGGAGCAGATCTATCCCTCCAGCCCCTGCTTCAACAGTACTACCTCTGCCACTTGGGTCCCATGAGCAGATAGTTCCATGGCCTCCACAAACACCAGATGAGAAGCTAGTGTTCAAACTCTAACAGCTGGCTACATTTTTATAATGACTTTATTAAGGTCTTACTCGCCCACCATCAAGTCCAGCTTCTTGAAATGTATAATCTCATGGCTTGTCTCCATCTCCACGGCTTGATTTCAGAAACACCATACCTAGTAGCAGACAGGCTTCACCTCCTTAGTCTCTGACATCCTTGTCTACGTTCTGCCTACATAGATTTGCCTCTCTAAGTGTTCTGTGCAAATGCAACTATATAACATGTGCCCTTTCCCTGTAACCATAGGATACAGGATCCAAGTCTAGAGACATCCCATTCGTACCTAATTTGAGCATTCTACATGCCAGAAACCTGGTGAGATGTGAGAAAATAAATGTGATGATATTCTCCACCTGATGGAGGAGAGCGTTTCATGGAGAGGCTCTCTTGAGAATTGTTAGCTTTGCAAGAAGGAGGACCACTTGGGGAGGGAAGAAGCAGACCTCCCAAGGATTGGGCATAGAGCTCAGTGCCACCTACTTGCCAAGCAGGCAGGGCCCCTGGGCAACCAGTACCCACCCCTAGAAAAAAGAGAAAAATAATCGAGAATAACACATTTATTTCAGGTACATGAACTTGCTTGTTCATCTGTTGTTTTAAAATAGAGCCCCACTCTAGCCTGGGCTAGCCTCAGAGTCATGATAACCTTACTGCTATGAGCCACCACCAGTCTTAAACTACAATTCGATGGTGGTTCAAAATTTACTATTTAGTATAACAGGTATTCCTTGCTATTGATTGATACTGAAAGTTGTTGCTGGCATTCTTTGCTACTACGAAGGAGCTGTGGCATATGTGCAAAGAGTATTTTTGTAGTGTGGCTCTTGTGAGTTACTTTCTAAATATGTCAGTGAGTCCTGTCTTACATGCCTACTCAGCTGAACGAGTTGCTTCTTGGTATGAATTGCTGTTGCTTAATTTGGTAATCAGGATGTTCATTATCTGACTTTTTCAGGGACCTTCGGAGCAGGAACACAAAGCTCTCTCTTGATTTTACAGGGTGGCCAGAGAGGCGGCACTTTAAAAATTAGCATATGAATGTTTTGACTGCCTCACTTAAGACAGCCTGTCAGCTTGGCAGCCCCAAGCCTGTTATTTCTACGTCTTTCCATTTTCCAATTTCATGTTTTGACAAATAAGATTGTACTTTTGACAAGTGATTTCTATTCCATCTAAGAATTTCAGAGTGTTTTAAATGTGTTTATTAAACTATCTGAGGATCATCTTATCTTCTCATCTTTGGTAATACAAAATTTTCCTGATAAGAAGGAGGATAGAAGGTGATAGTACTGGTGTTCCTGCAATAAAATGAATATTTCGATAATAATTGTTTTTCTTTTCCTTCAGAATAATTGTCTGTGTCTTTCAGAAGCACTTCTTTCAGTTCCTCTGATTTAGGCTTGAGTGTTTTTGAGCAATGTCCTTTTTCTTCCTTCTTTCTCTCCCTCCGTCTTTCCTTCCTCAATCCCCCCGTGACAGGGTCTTATTCTGTAGCCTAGGTTGGCCTAGATCTCACCATTTAAACCAGAATTCATAGCAGTCCTCCAGCATTGGCCTTTTTGGACTGAATATAGGTCTTGGGCACTCCACTGAGAGTCTTATTGATAAAGCAAATTCTATGCATTTAATATTATTATGTAACTGAAATTATAGTTATTTATTTGTTCAACAGATATTTAATGAATACTGTGCTGGATAGTTTTGTGTCAACTTGATACAAGCTAAACTCATCTGAGAGAAGGGAACCTCAATTAAGAAGATGCTTCCAGGCCGGGCGTTGGTGGTGCACGCATTTAATCCCAGCACTTGGGAGGCAGAGACAGGGGGATCTCTGTGAGTTCAAGGCCAGCCTGGTCTACAGAGTGGGTTCCAGGACAGCCTCCAAAAGAATACAGAGAAACCCTGTCTCGAAAAAAAAAAAAAGATGCCTCCATTGATAGGTCTGTAGGCAAGATTAGTGATTGGATGAGGGAAGCCCAGCCTATTATGGATGATGCCATCCCTGGGCTGGTGGTCCTGAGTCCTAAAGACAGCAGGCTAAGGAAGCTATGAGGAGCAAGCCAGTAAGTAGCACTCCTCCATGGCCTCTGCATCAGTTGCTGCCTCCAGGTTCCTGTCCTGTTTGAGTTCCTATCCTGGCTTCCTCCAATGATGAACAGTGATGTGGAGTATAAGCCAAATAAACCTCTTCCTCTCCAACTTGCTTTTGGTCATGATGTTTCATCACAGTAATAGTAACTCTGATTAAGACATGTACTTATGCTGGGACTTGCCCCAAAGTCTGGAGTTGCAATGATGGACAGACACCATCTATAGAGTTTACATATGTAAAGTAAATGATATCATTTCAAATTGGTTGCTTACTTATTTCATTTTTTTGAGGTTAACTCTCACCATAGCTCTAAACACCTGAGCTCAAGTAATCCTCCTGCCTAGACCTCCCAAGAATTGGGACTATAGGCATGCGTGGAAAGACCAAATGGTGTCCTGTTTGGGAAAACAAAATCAAACAGAACTTGAATGCAAAGAAGGAAACACCAATTTTCCAGGAAGAATATTTATAGCTACCAAGGTTGTGGAGGCTGGTGTGGCTGCAGCAGAGAGAAAGCAAGTACAATGAGAACAAGGGTAAAAATCAGTCTAGAACATGGGAAAGGTATTCAATTTCTTTTGATGTTCTTTGTGTGTGTGTGTAGGCCATGATTCATTTGAGTATCCCTACCTTCCTTAAAAACTGGTAATTTCATACATTCATGCATGTATTTTGACTGACTCTACCCCACATTCTCTTCCATACAATTCTCCCCCCACCATTTTTCCCTCCCACCTTCACATGATTTGTTTCTCTAAGCTGCTGAATCCACTTAGTGTTGCTTTTGTGTGCCTAAGTGTGGGGCAGTCTGTGGAGCAGGGGCGGCTCTCAGGGTTGCATTCCTACTCGAACTGACTCTCCTTCCACTAGCAGTCATCATTCGCTCATAGCTCCTTTTCCTTATCTGTGTTAGCATTTTGGCCGGCTTGATCATGTGTATGTGTTATCCATGTGAACAGCCTCTGTGAGTTCACCGGTGGATGTGGAGGTTTCTCCACCTTACTCCGAGACAGATCTCTCAAGAGATCTTACCTCCCCATTTTGACAGCATGTCTCTGGGATCTGCCTTCTTTCCCATCTCCAGTGCTGAGGTTATTGTTGTGAATCACTGAACCCAGTTTTTACATGAGCTCCAGGGATCCAAATGCAGAAACTCACACTTTCATACAAAGACTTTACTCACTGAGCCATCTCCCAGTCCCTGAAGTTTATTTATTTATTTATTTGAAAAGGGAGCATTCTCACAGGCCTTTTACTAAGAGAAATGTGTGGTCTGATTTGTGTTGCAGGGTTGTTCTGATTGACCAAGAGACCAATAATATGGAAACTATGATAGTAGTGAGCCCAGATGACACTGGTGACATTGGTGACTGAAAAGGAAGGTACAGAGTGACGAGAAGTGTTAGGGTTTGGGTTAGGTTTTGTAAGGATACAACATTTTGAGGGCTTGCTAAGGCCTCAGATGTCAGCAAAGACAAGAGAGAGGTCAAAGGTGACAGGAAGATTTGGGCCTGTGAATGAAGGTGCGGCTTACTGGTGTGCTAGAGAGCCACTCAGCCCTCCAGAGAAGGAAAGAAGGCAGCTGTGCCGTGGAATTCTCCAGCAGACTCATGGGTGTGCTCATGCAAGGAGAATGTCTCCCAATGCAAATAAAATCAGATATCTATGAAGAAACAGAAAACAACTGTGACTATTTTAGTTAAAAGACTATTGAGTGCCTTATTGAATCATTAAGAAATAAGGCTAATTGGGGTGGAGAGATGGTTCAGTGGTTAAAAGTACTGGTTGCTGTTCCAATGGGCACGCTTGGTTCCCAGCACCCACATGGAGCCTTGTAACCTCCCATCCATCAAGTTCCAGGGGTTGCCGACATCTTCTGGCTTCCTTGGCATGAGAGTGGTGCACAGACGTACATGTAGGAGAAGCACCCCTATACAGATTAAAAAGAAAGATAAGGCTGGAAAGCCAGGCTTAGAAAGTGGGTAAAAATCAAGGAGGCTGGTTAGGAATTTTGTTCTTGTGATGCTACAGCAGCTGTGTTGTATCGAGGATGTTATAGCTGTAACTGTTCAGGGTGGAGCTGCAGTAAGATGTCATTGTGAGGCTACCATTGTCGAGGGCTGAGAAGTTGTATGTGTCTTCTGTAGCTTTGGTCACTCATCTGTGTATCACTTCACATTCCCAGTCCTGCCAGAGAACTGGATGGACGGAGGTGTCGTGCATAGCTGTCAAGTGTTTGGGAACTCTAGCTCTTGGTAGTTTTGGATGCTATAATGACAGACACTCCCTACTCTGTACCACGAATCATTATCATGAGGAAGTCCCCCAAAGCAGAGAGTATGAATTGAGCAGCCTGCTCTACCTACTTCCCAAAAAAGAAAAGAAAGTTTTCTTACTTCATATTCAAGTTTTAGTTCTATGAATGTTATTTACTTTTTATTTATTTATGTTTTTGAGATAGCATCTTATTTTCTAGCCCAGGGTAGTCTTGAACTTCCTATGTAGCCTGGGCTGGCTCCAAGCTCACAATCTCAACCTCACAGTGCTAGGTTTCAGTCATGCATCACCAGATCAACTTCATATTGATAACATTCTTCTGATTGTGTGCTCACTGTTTGCCAGAGAGATAAGAAAGCCTTTCCTGGCTAGCAGCCAGTCACTGCGTGAGCAGCACAGAGAAGCGGGTGCTGGGCATTTCTGTTGAGTGGTAGTCCATGTTGTCTTCTGTCACAGAGTCCAGGTGGACAGCCATTTGCTGGGTTGCTTTCAAGCTTAGGAAGAGTCAGGGTAGACTTGGTTCTAGATGCAGTCTTCTAGTTGGATGTGACACTTGTTTGTTTTTGTTTTTTGAGACAGGATCTCCTATAGCCTGGTTGGCTTTAAACTTAGAATCCCCTTCCTCCACTTTCCAAGTACTAGGGTTACAGGCTTGTGCATTATGTCTTGTAATGTAACATTTTTTCACGGGGTGGGGGTTGTCTTTGTCTTTTTTAGTGTATGTGGTTATGTTACACAAGGACAGTTTCAGACCAGCATATAGTGTACTTGGAACATAGTCCCTGACGCCCAGCTACTCTTCCCTTCCTCATATTACAACACCCATGAGTTCCTTTGTTTCCTAGATAGTTTCACATTACTCTCATGTTACATGTACAAATATGATTTTATGCATGATATAAAATATCGGAACCATTAATGAGAGAAAATGTGGCTTTTGTCTTTCTAAGACTGACTTATTCATTTAATATGATGGTCTCCAGTTGCATCTATTTTCCTGTAAAAGGCACAATTTCATTCTTTTATGGCTGAAAAAATTCATTGTGTGTATAAACCACAGTTTTGTTTTATTTCGTTTCTCGATACTGAGTTTCTCTGTGTACCTCTGGCTGTCCTGGAACTAGCTTTAATCCCAGCACTCGGGAGGCAGAGGCAGGTGGATCTCTGTGAGTTTGAGGCCAGCCTGGTCTACAGAGTGAGTTCCAGGACAGAATGAATTTCCACCCATTTTTCTCTTCTCTTTCTCCCCCATGCTTCAGCCCCCTCCTTTGTCTCTCTCATCTTGGTTCACATTCCATTTTTGGAGGACTTTTATAAGTTATTAATGTAGTCTTTATAGTTGTATTTATGAATGTATTCATTTATACTGACTTGTCTATAAGTTATATCTATGCCTATCATCTGTCTATCTATCATCTTATCAATCTTCTATCTATCATCTATTGTCTATCTATCCCTATCATTTATCTGTCAGTCACGTCTAGCTATCATCTGTCCACCTATCTATGTATAAATGTGTGTATATCTGTCATATATAATTTATTATCTATCATAACTGTCATTGTATCTATTACCTATCTGTCTGTCTGTCTACCTACCTATCATCCATCTGTCCGTCTCCAGACCATGCCTCCTCCTCTTTATTCTCCAGTTGCTGCACCTGTCACCTTAGTATCTTGCACTCTGTGGGTTTCAAACTGAATTCAGAGTCTACCTGTTCTTTCTTTTTGCTGTGCTTTAACTAATGGAGCGCTTGTTTTTCTGGAAGATGGTACATTCTGAGATAATCCCTAAATCTTCCTTCATGGCCTGGTCACAAGCAGCTTCTCCCAAGAAGGCCTCTCTTTTGTTTGTGCTGCCCCAGTTCAAGGCTGCTTCATCTGTTCCTGATTTATTGTCACAGAAACTTAGTTGATCTTCTCGTCTATGTTGTTCTCCTAGTCTGTCCTCCAGAGTATTTACAGGGTTACCAACATAAAACTCAAATAGATTTGCCAGTTCGTGGTGTGAAGTCTTGTGCATTCTCATCACCATAGTCTAACTCCAGAGTCAGGACTTTGGCTTCTGCCTTATAACTGGAAACTCCTTCCTGTCACCCTGTGGACAGACTACACTGGGAATTTGCTAACCCTTTATTTTTAGTTTCCTCTTCCTTAAATGGGAATGTTAATAGTCCCTCCTCATAAAGAAGTTATTTCATGTTATTTGTGTGTGTGTCTTGAATGCGCATATGTGTGGAGTATGTGATGGTGTGTGTGTTGTGTGTGTGAATGTGTGTGGTTTATGTGAATGTATGTGTTGTATGTGGGTGTTCCATGTGGTGTGTGTGTGTGGTACATATGAGTGTGTATGATGTATGTGTGTGTGGTGTATATGAGTGTGTGTGTGTGAGTGTTGTGTGTGTATGGTGTATGTAAATGTGTATATGGTGTATGTATGTGCGTGTGTGTGGCACCTGTGAGACATCCTCCTTTATCACTCTGTACCTCATTTCTTTGAAGCAGGGCCTCTTGGAGCATATATTTTCCAAGTAGGCTGGCAGCCAGTAAGCCCCAGCAACCCTCCGATCTCCACCACCCTGTACCATCCCAGTGCCTGATTAAAGGTTGCGCTCAGGACCCACCCTGGTAGTAATGTGGGTGCCGAGGTCTGAATTCTGGTTCTCATACTTGCATAACAATTGCTCTTAAGTACTGAACTATGTTTCCTGTACAAAAATAATGTTATCTGAAGGAAATAAAATTGTTTAAATTGTTTCAGTGCTTGAATATACTCAGTGAATGATAACTAGTCTCGCTAATACTTTCATAGCATTCCCAGCTTTCTAAACTTTTAAAACAGTTTTTAAAAATTTATTTATGTGCATGTGTGAGTGTGTACACATGTATATGGAGCCAACTTCAAGTGTAATTTTTTAGATGCTGCTGATCTTGTCTTATGATACAGGATCCCTCACTGGGGCCTGGGGCTTTCCGATTAGGCTAGGCTGACTGGCTCGGGGGCCCAAGGGATCCTCTTGCCTCTACCTCCCCAGTGATGTGGGTAAAATGTGTGCTAATGCAACCAGCTTTTTATGTGGGTTCTAGGGATTGAACTCAGGCCCTGATGCTCGCACCTCATCGATCACTTTACCAAATGAGCCATCTTCCAGCCCTGCCCCCTTTTAGTGGTTTTGTGTCTTTTTTGTTGTTGTTGTTGTTTTGAGACAAGATTGGTAGCCCACATTGATCTCCAAATGGAGGCTACATAGTCTTCCTAACTTAATTCCAGTATAGCTTGCCTTGCATTTTAGGGTCTATTGAATGATTCCTGATGACTTGCCTTTCAGGTTTGGGCTCATCACTGAGTCTAGAACACTGCCACTCAGAGCCTCTTAATGTTTTGGGAAAATGCTGTGGCCTGTTCCAGTCCTCAGAGTCAGCTTTAACTATCCCTGGGCTTTCCCAACCCTAGCATTAGAATGTGCCTTCCAAGTCCCAAGTCCGGAGTCCCGTTTTATAGTGCTTGGTCTGCAATCCCAGGAGCCACGTGTGTGATCAGGTAATATTGGCTGCTGTCCTTGTTTTGTTAGCTGTGCACCTACTCTGCCTGACTAACCCCTCCCTCCGGTACAACAGTCAACAGTCACCACTCATTTCTGTCTTGGCTCTCTAGGTACATAGTGGGTAGTCAGTTAGTGTTGAACTAAGCAGGACCCGTAGCCTCTCCAGAGCTTCTGGTGGATCTGGTGGGAGGAGGTGAGGTAAGACTTTTAGAAGTGGATCTTGTGTTTTAGGAGGATGGAGACAGTTCCTGCAGCCAGGGACATGTGGCTTACTCGGACTGTGGCAAGTTATTTTAGTTTCGTAGCTAAGCAAGACTTTAGCATTGTTATGTATGAGATGTCACTAATGAAGTTCACAGACCAAGGTCCAGTAGAGGTAGACTGCAGATGCCTTTGGAAAGGGGCCCCACAGGTTAGCAACTGTTTGCTTGCCAAATTTCATATGGGAAAGTGCAACCTTGAGTGGCTGAATCTATGATCACACTTTAGGACATGCAGGTGGTGTTTGGTCCTACGGTTATGCTTTGGTCGACTTCTTAGGATATGTTAGGAAGCTGGAGCCTTTGACATGGCTGATTTCCCTCCTGTACTCATGGGTCACAATCCTCATAACTCCCTTTGTTTTAGACCCATTCCATCATTCATGCCACTTGCCGTACCCTTCTGAAAATGCGTGTTCTCCAGAAAGCCAGAGGCAGTCAAAAGAAACTCCTCACTCCTAAACACCCACCAGCCATCCCCATCTGTCCAGCAGGGCCAGGAGTCTGAGCCTTTCTTTGCTGTGCACTTATGATATGTCCTTGAACAGGTCATGTAATTTCTCTGAACTTTGGTTTTGTTATCCGTCAAAGAGTTATAATAAGCCTTTTAACCATGTGCATAGTTTTTAAAAATTCACAAGAGCCTCATAAACCAGAGTTAATATTTTCTTTTGTATTAGGTAGGTTGAAATGAAATGCTGCTTTGGGCTGGACTTGATACATGCCTGTTAATTCCAACAACTTGTGAGGCTCAGTCAGGATGAGCACAGGCATTAAAGGTCATCAGAGAGAGAGGGAGAGAGGGGAAGAGAGAGAGAGAGAGATATTTAACTGTGCCCATTTTCTTGCTGTTCATTCTTTCAGTGCTTTTTATTCTCTACAATAAACTCCAAGTTTGGTTCCCACAACGAAGTATCATCTATTTAGTGTGAAGTAGATTAGAGTTTCATCCACTCACCATTCTTTTCTTCTCTCTCTTCATTCATTCTTGTTTTGTTTTGAATTCTGATAGGGGTCTCCTATGGTAGCTCAGCTGGCCTAGAACTCACTATGTGTCTAATGATGACCTTGAATTCCTGATTCTGCTTCCCTAGTGCTGTGATCACATGTGGTCACCCAGAAGGGTGCCCCATTCTTTGCTTCCCTTTGTTCATTTAAAAAGTTACACTGTGTGTGTGTGTGTGTGTGTGTGTGTGTGTGTGTGTGTGTGTGATATGTTGGAGCTTAAACCTAGCATATGCCAGGCAGGTGCTTTACCACTGAGGTTCTCTAGCCTATAGACAGATAGTGGTCTGTCTATGTATATCTAGGATAGGATCTTGCTATGCAGTCCTGAATGGCCTCTACCTCACTGTCTTGCCTTCACATTCCAAGTGGTAAAATGGGGAGAATGCCACCATGGCCAGTGCTGTTGGGCATTGTAACAACGTCCCTGTCTGTGTTGATATTCTGTTTATGATATATCCAGTAAAGTTTGCCTGAAAATCAGTGTGCAAGCTAGCCACAGCCACAGAGGACAGGCAGTGGTGGTGCACACCTTTAGTCCCAGCACTCACAAGACAGAGGCAGCTGGATCTCTCTTAGTTCAAGGCCACCTGGGCTACATGAACAAGTCTAAAAAAGAAACAGAGTTCACACCTTTGATTCCAGCACTTGGGATCACATGTCTTTAATCCCAGAACTAGGGAGGTGGAGACAGGAGTGATATGACTGGATGGAGAGAGGAATATAAGGCGAGAGGAGACAGGAACTCAGTGCAGTCTGAGGAGCAGTGCAACCTGGAGAGACAATATGAGGACAGAATTGCCTCTTTGGCTGAGAACTCTCTAGTGTTTGGCTGCTTTGCTTCTCTGATCTTCAGCTTTACTCCCCCTCCAAAAAAAGAGTGGAGAGCATGTGGTCTGAAGTTTGGTGGAGAGCAGTGCAGTCAGAGGAGCAGTGCAGTCTGAATATGCAATCTGAGGAGAGGGTCACCCCTTTTGTCGGAGGTAGAGAGAGGTAAGAGCTAGCGACTGGCCACTTTGCTTCTCTGATATTCAGCCTTAACCCCAGTATCTGTCTCCGAGTTTTAATTCATGCTACACTTGTTCCTGGGACTAGAGATGGTTTGGGGGTTAAAAGCACCCTGCTGCTCTTCCAGAGGACCCAGGTTTGAGTCCCTGTATCCATATGGTGACTCACAATCATCTTGAATTCCAGTTCCAGGGGATCTGTTGCTCTCTTCTTGACTCCCTCAGCATTGTTGGCAAAAATTACCCATACACATAAAATAAAAATAAATCTTTTTTTAAAGTTCCTGTTCCTGGGGACTGGAGAGATGGCTCAGAGGTTAAGAGTACTGGCTACTCTTCCAGAGTACCTGAGTTCAATTCCCAGCAACCACATGGTGGCTCACAACCATCCGTAATGAGATCCGGTGTCGTCTTCTGACTAGCATGCAGGCAGAACACTGTATTCACAATAATAAATAAAATCTTTAAAAAGTTCCTGTTCCTTTGAAATTTGTGTTTTTTGTAGAGCAAACAGCCTTTTTCTAAAAAATAAAAAACAGCCGGGCGTTGGTGGCACACTCCTTTAATCCCAGCACTCGGGAGACAGAGGCAGGTGGATCTCTGTGAGTTTGAGGCCAGCCGGGCCTACAGAGCGAGTTCCAGGACAGCCTCCAAAACAATACGGAGAAATCCTGTCTCAAAAATAAAAAATAAAAAAACAAAGTATGTGATAGAGCTGTGCACTAAAATGTAACAGTGAGTGGAGGGTTAAAATAAAATAAACAACAGCCAGTCATGTTAGATAGCTTCCTATGTGAGGAAGGAGCCAAGGAGGAAGGTTGACCCCGGTGCAGAGCATCACAAGCGTGCTCATGGCATACTCAGGGATCAGTGAGAAGCCTGTGTGCGGGGATCCAGTAAGGGAGAAAGGGGAGAATGAGCTTGGAAAGGTGGGGGTGGGGGTGGGGTGGGGTCAGATCCTCAGAGGCATTTCAGCTGTGGTAGATACCTTGGCTTCTGGCTTTGCATTAGTTGTACATCCTCTGGATTTTTACTTCCGGTTCTTCTGTGATGATGTCTTCTCTAACAACTCCCAGGACAACTTTTGGCCACAAAGCTCCTCAATTATTAAAGGCCGTGGTTGCCTCTCACCAGGCTCTGTCCTGACTTCTTGGTAACCTCCATTAGCTTAGGGATTTCATTTCCTCCTTTCTGTCCTCTGCAATGCTTTGTACCTAGTTGGTGCAAACGTTCCATGAGGCTATGGCTTCTGCAGCCAGCAAGAAGAATTTGAAAGTGACATTTGGGAAGATGTGAGAGGACTTGGTGACAGATTAGATGTGAGGAATGATGTGGTGTGAGTTTGTGGTCTGAGGAACATAGTGATGTCACAGACAGAAGCAGGATGGTTAGGAAGTGAGGCTGATTTTAGGTGTGTTGATTTGGAACTTTCAGTTCTAGTAGTATTTGTATACTAAGTTGCCAGAGTAGTTGAGTGTATGACAGTACACTGAGAGTGTTGGATTTCTTTGTGGCTGAAGTGGATTTGGAACAGCCTCTTCCTTGTATTTGTAGCACCCTGGAATGGGGTTGACAATCAGGGCTTACACTTACATGAGGAGTATGTAGAGGATAGAGAAAGTCTTGAGTGGCTAATGCCCTGAGTGAATGTGTGCTGTTGACACAGGTACAGCCTTGTCAAGGACCCCAGAGCCTCAGGCTCAGAGGGTTGACAAAGCCTTCTTGGGAGACTTAAGTGCAAGTGTTGATGATATGTACAGAAAATGTCTACCATAGCTTTCTTCCCTAGATATTTAAGGCCTGAAAACTGTGCCCATACAAAGCCTGCTCCAACTGAGATTACTAAACCTATCTCTCTCTGCTCATCAGAGTGTAATAAACCCACCTCTGTTCAACTGTATAGTAAACCTGATGAGCTTCTGGGGGTGGTGAGCCCAGTCCACCTGACCCCAGCTTTTCTGTCCAAGTGTCTATTTGTCTGTCTTTTCTTCACTCCCTTACCATCAGGTACCATCCCATCAGGTCCCAGTCCCTGGAACTGTGCAGGGACATGGCAGCGTTAGGTGGCACGTAGCTGTGGTGCTTAGTGTGTAATGACATAGGTTCTAGAGTAAAGTCCCGTGGGTGTGAACTCCAGCCCTCATACTCTATATGAGCATCTCAGTTGAGCAAGCAACTGTGAGTCTCAATGTCCTCCTATGGAAAATAGAACGAGAGGAATCTATGTGGTTACTGAAGGGTGGCTGTAATTGTTTCTTGGTGCTTTAATTACTATTTATGATCTGGTATAGTGACACACCTGCATCTGATTCCCTGTGTAAGTCAAGTCTGCCAGTGTGTAGGGAATGTTAGATGCATACTGCATCCATTAATGTTGTCTGCATTTGTTAGCGGGTTAGTAACTTCTACTGTCAATTATATTAGCAGTTACTGAAGTAACCTGAAGGTGGACTAGGACTTGACAGGCATGTTGGATAAATGATAGTAGTATTACATAGTATTTTGTATTCATAGATTAATCGCCATCCACAAGATTGAATCAGTACACAAAAGATGAATAAAACTTAGTCTCTATAGTACTATTTTATAGTGATAAAATTAATGCTACCCAAATATGGTGGCCTGTGCCCATGCGCCCTAAGCTACTCAGGAGGGTGAAGTGGAAGGAAGGCTTGAACTCACAAGTTCAAGACCAGACTGAGTTAAATAGTGAGGCTTTGCTATTTTTTTAAAAAAGTAAGTAATTTAGAGAAGTAAATAAAATTAATATTTAAGTTTTGGAGCAATTTTTTTAGCTGTTATATAAGTGTTTTTTCTTTAAACTAGAATTTTTATGGACTTTAAAAAGATTAATTTATTATTTATTTTATTTATGGTAAGTGTGTCTGCTTGTATGAGTTTAGGTGCACAGCCATGTGCAGGAGCCAGTGGAGGTCAGATCCCCTGGAACTGACCTGGCTGATGGTTGTGAACTAACTCCTGGCCTCTGGGAACAGGACCTCAGTGCCTTTAACTGAGGACCCCATCCCTCCAGCCCCCTAGTAGCTGTTTGATTTGGATTTTTCTCCTTTTTGTTTCTCCATGTAGCTCACAGAAATCTAAGAATTCTTGAGAGGTTTCCTAGCCAGCCTGTGGATGCCCATGGAGCTGTAGCTTTACTTTTTTTTTTTTTTTTTTTTTTTTTCCTGTGTAGTAGATGTCGTGGCACTAAGACCCAGAAACCTTGTGCTCTGTGTGGCTGGAGCTGGGCTGTGCTCACACTGAAGGGAAGGAAGTCATTAGTGCAGACTGAGCTGTGGAGTTAGGTTCTTGCAGGATTTCCTTCCAGCCTTTCCCCACTAAGGTTCTTGGGAATTAAAAAAAAATCTAAACACACAAACCAAGTTTTCCTATTTACTGTGCTGAGGAAAGGTAGGCATTTCGGAAGGGTAGATCCGATCCCAAGTTGTCTGAGAAGCAGAAAACTACGCAAAGAAGCTCTGATCACAGATCTTTGGAATTTTCTTTGCTAAATTTTACAAACGAGAAATACACCCAGAATTTTGGGAATTGCTCCAGGCTGCGTGTGAGGGTTTCATTGCTTGTCTAATCTTTTTCGAGAAGACAATTCGCCAAAAGGGTCTTGGATGGCAGGAACCCGGCCGGGTTTCTGTGGCAGCTCGTGTCGTGGGTCTCTTCTCTGAGGGATCTGCGGCCGATCGGAGAGCTCCTGTCGCTGGCTGCGGGGTCCTTTCGTAAGCGCGGGTTGGGGACCATGCCCCGCTCCGGCCCGGGTGAGCTGCTGGCTGCTGGGACTTCCTAGCCCCGTGGGAGAGTGTCGTGGCCGCGGCACTTCGCATTGAACCGAAGACGAAGACTGTCGGTCCTCTCCCGGGCTCTTCCCTCTCGCTGCGAACACGGGAAAGAACTAGGGGGTGCAAGGAGGCAGCATGACTTGCAGTCGCCACCGCCCTGCATCTGCCCCCAGCCCCCAGCCCACTTCTTGATGCGCCCCGGGTCGGCTGTACAAATATGATGAAATGGCAGCCCCGGAAGAAGGTGAGTGCGGCGGTGGCGGGGGGCCGGTGGGGAGGGGAGGGCCCGCGGGACCCCCGAGGCCATCCGGGTCCGTGTGCCCATCGTCCGCCAAGTTTTTGCCTCTGGGCGCGCGCGGCCGGGCGGGGTGACAGCTAAGCCTCAGCCCCGCATGCTGGGCCGGGGCCGTGTTGCGCCCGCCCCGTTAGGCCCGCAGGTGGGCGTCGGAGCGCCCCCTGCCCCGCGGGGATCGGTGTCCCGGCCGCTAGCAGCCGTTTCCCCTGGGCCCCGCTGGGGGGCGGGCAGCCCCGGAGCGAGCGCCGAGCGGCTCCCGGCGTCGGACGGGCCTCGGGCGCCAAGGATGCGGCGTGGAGGCTGCCCGGTTCGGCGGCCGCGTGGGCGAGTGCGGGCGAGCCGGCCATTGTGCACCGCGTGTGTGCATCGATCGTGGGCAAGGGGGAGGGGGTACTTTGCTTTTTGCAAGATTATTTCCTAATATGGCTCCTTTGTTGAGAACTGAAGAAAAAACATCCAGTGGTTCTATCAAAATAAATTGCTATTGGTCCCCGAAATAACGTTTCTAAATGTGGGACCCGTCCCTTCCTTGGGACACCAAGGGAGAAAGGCAGCTTTCTTCAAGTTCTTGGCAGCTGTATGTTTGGCCAGGGTTCCCCTTTGCAAACTTGCCTGACTGCCACCGTTAGGTTAACCCAGCGGTTTACAGCATAGCGGGACTTTCCCTTCAATACCTCACTTGGCCATGATTTTTATTGACATTCTTCCGATGGAAAACACAGTCAACTGAATGTGCTGTGCCCCTCCCCAGCCATGACCTGTCTCTGCTAGCAGCTGTCTGGTGTTTCACTCAACTAGCTAAACTGATTCTTTCTTTGTGCCATGATGTGTGATGCTGAGTTTGACATCAGAGCTGAAATAGAAATCATGTGTGAAATACCGAGAAGACACTGTGCGCTTGTTTGACTGCTGGGGAACCCAGCAAACCCTGCTTCATTATAGCCTGGTGAACGGAAAGGTTTTCTTTGGTATCTAATTGATTCGATTTTGTCCTGTGGCAGTTGTTTGTGCTTAGCCCAAAGCCAGAATCACTCATGTATTTGTTCTGTTCTCATCATGGGGCTTCATTCAGTGATATTGATTTAAGAGATTTGTGTCATCTCCCCCATTGAAACAGAGGAAAAACCCTCATATAATCAAGCCTTTTAAACAGATGCTGCATAGTCTTAGAATCTTGTATATTTGTATAGTATTTATGAGTAGTTTAAAGATATTTGCAAGCTCTACATTCACAAATGCCTGCTTTTTCTATTTTAACTAACGTGTAGTAACTCATATGGTTATGTCAGTGAAAACCCCTCTGGGTACTGGTATTGCTTGAACCACAGAAGTATTATTCTTGGCAGCCAGGTGGATTTCTGGACTCTGGAAGGCTCTTATTCAAGCATTAGGATTCACTGCAGTATTTACTCACCCTGTGACACTTAAATGGTTATACCAGAAGATTGTGTTTATTTTCTGTATTCATAATCAGAAGTCATCATGCTATAAGGATCCAGGTAGTAATCTGCAGAGTTCATAGAAGCTGAGTTGTCAGATTCTGTGTGATCACTTGCTAGTAGCTTGAGAGCAGTTCTACATTGAAAGTGAAAACTACCTTGGGGAAGATGCTATTCAACCCCAGTAGGCACCACCAAGCCTTTAGCAGACTGTTTATTTTCTTAGTCATGCTGGAATACTCAGATTGTCATATCATTGCTGTGATTTCTGGCTAGGTCTGCCAACAGTTTGTAGTTGTACAGTCACATCCCAGACTGACCCATCCATAGAGACTCTCACACCCCAGGTAAAGAGTGGACACTCACAGGTATGTTCTCAACAGGGTTAGGGAGAGCACCCACAGATTGTACCACAAGCAGCTTCTTACCTGGGCTTTGGTGATCTTGTCAGTCACTACTAGCTTAGGTTTCTGGGTTCTATGTAAGAGAGTGACTACAAATTCTAGATTTCTTTGTTTCTGACTGAACATGGAGTTGGGGTGTATGAGCAAAGGGAGCTCTCTGCTCCTCTTTACATTGTTTGTTTGGCTCAGGCCAGGTTTATGAATGTGCAAACTGGTAATATCCTATTCAGGTATGATATCTTTCACAAAGGAACCTTCCAACATGATTTATCAGGTTCACACCATATCCTACCACACCACACCCCGAGGGGAGTCTTAGAGGGCCTTTCAGACATAGTGGGCCTCTCACCAAGAGTTAAACACTTTCCATAAAGCAATATTCATAGTTGTATACTTTTAACTCCAGACTCATCATGTTTTATATATTAAATATGGACAGATTTTTCTTTATCAATCATGCTTCAAATAAGTGGGTTAAATAAAAATGTAAGATTCTGAGTAATTTCCCTGGTTTCATGGTTGGGATGATATTTTCTGTCATTCAGGTAGCAGCTAGCTTTTTTAGGCACCTGCTGTATGCCAGGTGCTTCTGGCTGGCTGTGTGCATTTGTTTTGTTTTAATCTAGTTCTAATCTAGTAAACTGTAGCTGGGGCTACAGCAGGACAGGATAAGAACAGAACTGAGGTAGGTCTTATTTGCTTTAATACCATTGTACTTAGGAATCTCGATGATCAGGGCCCTTTATCTGAGATAGATAAAACCAAGCAGAATGTTACTACAGACAGAGCTTTGCTCCTCCACTCCCAAGATGCTTCCCCCACCCCTCATTCCCTTTTCTCTTGAAGGAACACAGTGGCTTAAGCTTACCTAGGAATTCTAAGAGCATTTATATTCCATGGCTTTGGAGACTGGTTTCATTTTATAGGCTGGAATCTATTTTCTTTCTCCCTGTATTTCTATCTCTTTAGGTGTTTATCTAGCCTCTTTGTAGAGCTCTAGCTCCGTATGTTCAGGGACCATATCTCTTTTGGTTTCAAGAATAATATAGTTGCTCAATAAATGTTTATTTTGTATAAAAGGAAATTACTACTTGGTACTATCACTTGTGTTTTTAGACCTGCTACTAAAGTTGATTCATAGATTCAACTCTCGTGGCTTATTGACCAGCACCAGCATATTTTGTCATTGGCTTCTAATCTTTCCAGACAACATCAGAAAGGGGGCAGCCACTCTCCATAAAATCTCCCTAGAAGTCATGATTAAGGCAGACATGTTTAAGATGTGGTACCAGGCTCAGTAGCAGAACTTGCTCAGTATCACAACCACTTTGTTTCTGTAACCTAATTGGCCTGGTGGAATACACTGTTCCCTGTTTCATATAGGAGGCTATCATGAGGCACATTGCTTTTATCTTGTATTTGCAGAAGTGATAGTAATTAAAACTTCAGTATCGTGGGAGCATGTTTGTTTACCACTGCTTTCTAAATCCAAGGATTAGCATTAGATAGCTGTGTGTCAATAGAATTCTAGCCTGAACGTCAAAAAACATCTGATTGGATGTTTTCATTGCTTATCTAATGTTATTCTACTGTTCACACATAATAAAAGTTTATTAATAGGAATGTGTCACATAGGCTACATTAATTATGTAATTTGAGAATCTTATGATGTATTTATCTTGTTATACTTGTCATGTTAATAAAATATGAATCTGGCTTTACTTATCTGTTTTATTTAAGCATATAGAGTAATGAGTTTCATTGTGACATTTCCATTCTTTGTGTTACACTTTGTTCTTACTTGCTCCCTCCATGGCCCTTCCCCCAGCACCCCGTTCTTAAATGGCTTCTCTGATGGAGCTCTATTGCAAAGCTGGTTTGAAGTTCACCTGTAAGGATTGCCTCCTGTAGATCTGTGTCTTGCAATGACATCACCTTTATGAAAGAATATGTCTCAGATCCCTACTCTTTCTCTGTGATGAAGTATTCTGTTTCTGGATCATAACATTCATTTCAAATTTTAATACAGCTGTACTTTAGGGTTTTAGTATTTATTACCTGGTTACTTCTGAATTTTTTGCAGTTGATATGACTGTGTTTCTCATCTTGAAACTCAGCTTGTTTAGTGGCATAGGATCATGTTAGCAGTCTTCTGTAGACCAGTCTTCATAGGATTCCTAGGTCCATGCAGCATGGAGACCCAGGCTCTGAGTCGACAGTTCCTTTGACTCATGTCCTTGGGAGTCATTTAATCTTTCCTGTCTGACTCCTCATTTTGGATCTATTGTAAATGGCATCCTAATGGTTCCCCCACCCCCTTTTTTGGCATCCCTTCCCTCTGGTTTCTCCTTATTCCTTTCAAGTAATGGCTGGAAGACATAGATACACTTGTACTACTGACCTTGTTAAAGCCCTGCCCCTCTCCATGCTCTGGGTAAGCATATCCTGAGTTGGACAGGGTCATCATACTACAGAAGGCGTGATAGGATGTAGTTTCTCACCTGCTCTCTCCCTTGCCCAGAGGCCAGAGGGGTTCTTAGTGGTGCCCATTCTTTGTTCACTCAGGTCATATGTTCACCATCAGTGTATTCATACCAATTGTAGCTTTTACATTAAAATTGCAATTTTGCAATTAGATTTATTAAAAAGGAACACCTGGAAACAGTCAGCTGTAGTGTGAATTCTCTACTGATGAGGGAACCCTGAAGCTGAACAGTGGTGAGGACTCAGCTGTGCTCAGGCACAACTCTATGGCCAGAGACTTCACCCTTAGGTCTTGGCTATGTTGATGGGAAGGGGACCCAGCTCTTACAAGAATACTTGGCATGCAAAAGTCCTCGCTGCATTTTCACCTTAGCACAGTTGTTACCCGGCAGTCTAAGGACATGGCTCACTAGTTACTTTCCTATGCCTCGAATACCTCCTGCCCCTCCTTCTCCTGCCCCTCTTTCTCCTCCTACCCTTCCTGCCCCTCCTGCCCCTCCTTCTCCTGCCTCTCCTTCTCCTGCCCCTCCTTCTCCTCCTGCCCCTCCTTCTCCTCCTGCCCCTCCTTCTCCTCCCAGTCCTCCTCTTCCCCTTCCTCTCCCCCTCCTCTTCTGTTTTTTGAGACAGGGTCTCATTTGCTGACCTGGACCTTACAGAAATCCACCTGCCTTGGCCTGCTGAGTGTCCTCAAATTCTTACTATATCTTGATCTTGTCATTGGTTTTATCATGGAGCTTGCCTTCCATTTGACAGTTCCTCCTTTGATTATAATCGTGTAAGCTACAGCCCTGGCTCAGTACTATAGCAGCCTGCCAGTGTGTCCATCTCCATGATTTCAGGGGGGTGGGCACTGAGGAAGCGCTGAATGAATGAATGAATGCCTGAATGAATGATATTCTTATGGAATGACTAGTTACAAGATTATGTCTGTGCATTTGTTGACCATTTGAGAATGCCATATTGCACAGAAGCGAGGGTGACTCACTAAAAGGATAATCAGAATTTTCAGTGCACCTATTAAAAACACAGCCACACTCACGGGATGGTGGCTTCATAATGTGCATCTAGTAAGTGTCACCGAGACATACACTTGTGGATGAATAGTCTCCTCTCATGTGAGCTCCCCCGCAAATGAAAAGGAAAAAGCATTGAAGTGACTAGTGACACGTTTCACACTGATCACCAGACATCAGTGCCATGATTGTGAACTACCACATTAAATCTTTATTCTCTTCAGGCCTCAGTATGTTAGCCATTTGTGTGGTGTATGTGGGTATGTGCTTGCGTGTATGAAGGTGTGCACAAGTATGCACATAGGCACGTAGAGGCCAGAACTCAATATCAGCAGTCTTTCTCAATCACTGCCTGCCTTATTTTAAACTTTATTAGCATATATTAATCAGTCATAACAGTGGGCTTCACTGTAACACCTTCAGACCAGGTACATATTATATTTCAAGTGTGTCCATCTTTGTCTCTTACCCTTACCTGCCCCCTTCCATTCCTGATCACCCTTTCTGCTCCCCAACTAGCTCCTCCTTTCCTTTCTTGTCTGCCATCTTCTTTTTGTGTGTGACTCAATGAGTTTCACTAGATTGTTTAAATCACATGTAGGTGAGAGTCATGTCTCCACCCCTTAACAAGGTGTTGGCAGACCTACCCTTTCTACCTTTTTTATGAGATAGGTTCTCTTACTGGCTTATTAGGATACGTAGTTGGCCTGCAAGCTCCTTGGAGTCACCCATCTCTGGGGTTACTGATGTAAACTGAATCACTTAGCTTGGGATCTGAACTCTGTCTGGTTCTCATTCTTGGTGCCGGGAGCACTGTGTAACCCACTGTGTTACATCCCAACCCCAGCACTAAGAATCTTTGATTCTGTATATTTTGTTTGGAGCAGTCATCTTTACAAGTTTCAGGAACTTTGGAGCACTTGGGGATAGTCTTATAGATAAGAAGTGAAGGGTATAAGAGATGGGGGAATCTGTGTCGGCACCTGTGCTGTCCAGGATGAGCCAGTAAACACGCCGGTGTGAGAGGCCACAGAGTTTGAAGAAAGGGCACTAGCAGCTGCCTTCCTTTTGCTAGTCAGTCACCGGGATGGCATGCTGTGGACAATAGAGGAGGAGCAGGGAAAAGCCTGGAGTCCTGGCTGGCTCTGTGGGCTCCAGCTCCCCCAGCAAATGCACATGTTCTCAGTAACAGTGACTGTCTCAGTGGTGAGAC
The DNA here is from genome assembly GCF_017639785.1 of Mesocricetus auratus. NCBI lineage: Eukaryota > Metazoa > Chordata > Mammalia > Rodentia > Cricetidae > Mesocricetus > Mesocricetus auratus. Next base: position 2,559,304 of record NW_024429206.1, read on the forward strand.
TTTGCTTTCATTGATGTGCTAAAACCATGCAGGTTTATTGACATTTCATGATTATTTCATTTAACCCACATGCTGAGGAGTCATATGACACTTTTGTCGTGTACTTTCTTCACTCCCTTGTAAGAATTTTCATATTCTCACTTGGCTAAGCTCTTTAGCTTTGTAACCTTTTTGCCATATTTTGTCCTTTAGATTATTCTGTTAGTATTTTTTGATAATTTTTAGCACTTTGCCCTTTTTGCACATAGTTTAAGAAAAAATATAAAATGTATCCTTTAACATATACCTTTTGTATAATAAACAGCATTTATAGAAAAAACCCACTGTTTTTTAAAGATTTACTTATTTTATGTATATGGCACTCTATCTGCATATACACCTGCAGGCCAGAAGAGGGCACCAGATCTCACTATAGATGGTTGTGAGCCACCATGTGGTTGCTGGGAATTGAACTCATGACCTCTGGAACAGCAGCCAGTGCTGTCAACCGCTGAGCCATCTTTTCATCCCTTAGCATGTAGCTGACTCTGTAAAACAGTGTCCAGTTCACAAATGTGCCTGAGTGTTCAGCACCCCTGGTGATGTTTCTGACTTATATCACATGGGGTGAGACTTGTAGTAGTGTATATATTTCTAAGACAGAACGGAGTTGTGGGACAGCTGGCACCTGAGGAAGAGCCCAGAGGAAGTCGGAGCCAGAGTGCATTTGATATACAGATTTGATGAACCTAGAAAGGGAGATGAGAGGGCAAAAAAACCGCAAAGAAAACTCGTTGGGTACTTGGATAACTTGATTATGATCATAAGTTTTCTACTTTGAATTTTACTCATTTTTATGTACCTTTCCCCTTTGTTAAACAGATTCTTTTCTCATGCAATATAACCTGAATATAGTTTCTTCTCCCTCTACTTCTCCTAGTTCCTCCCCATCTCCTCTTCCATCCAGCTCTACTCCCTGTCTGTCTCTGTTAGAAACAAACAGACTTCTAGGAGGTAACCAAGCATGACAAAACACAATAAGATTAAACAAAAACTATTTGTTGTATTGTAGTTTTTCATTAGTAAATTATTGTTTATTCTACTTTGTCTAATGTTTTATGGAAACTAAAAACACATTGTTTTACTTTTTCTTGGTATTTCCAGTTAGTGCAAAAATCACGAGTTACATCATGGCATTTTCATAGACACTTGTCTTTGTTCAGTGATGTTAGTCACCTACCCCACTACTGACTCTCCTTCTCCATCAAACAGTTTCTCTTCTGCTTTCCTGGCGTACACATGTTTCAATTTAGAGTCTGTAAATGAGAGAAAACATTCAACGTTTTGTCTTTTTCTCTTCTGGTTTGTTTTCACTTAACAAAATGATCTCTAGTTTTGTCCATTTTTCTGCAAACAAAATGAGCTGCTGCTTCTTTACCCGAGTGTAAGCATCTGTTGGTGGGCATCTTGGTGGTTCCATGTTAGATTGTTGGAAATTATGCACAGTAAACATAGACGTGTTGGCATCCCTGTGTCGTGTGCTGAGTCAGTGCTTTGGGATTATACCCAGGAGTGCTATATATGATTACATAGGAGTTATTTTTTTTTTTTTTGGTTTTTCGAGACAGGGTTTCTCTGTATTGTTTTGGAGGCTATCGGTCCAGCCCAGCCTCGAACTCGAACTCACAGAGATCCGCCTGCCTCTGCCTCCTGAGTGCTGGGATTAAAGGCGTGCGCCACCACCGCCCGGCTCATAGGAGTTATTTTTAAAGTCCTTCCTTCCTTCCTTCCTGCCTGCCTTCCTTCCTTCCTTCCTTCCTTCCTTCCTTCCTTCCTTCCTTCCTTCCTTCCCTCCTTCCTTCCTTCTCTCTCTTCTTCCTTGTGATATATATGAATGAGAGAGAGAGAGAGAGAGAGAGAGAGAGAGAGAGAGAGAGAGAGAGAGAAAGCTTATAAGCTTGTACCTGTCAGAGAACAATGTGTGGCAGTTGACTTTCTTCTTTCATCATGTGGGGCCTGGGAACTGAATGAAAGCTGTCATGCTTGGTAGCAAGTCCTTTTACCCACCTACCTTTCCTTTTAGTTTTAAAAATGTGTTTGGGTGTGTTTCTCACATGTATGTCTGTGTACTGCTTGCCTGGTATCTGCTTCGGAAACCAGAAGATGGTGTTGAATCCCCTTGGACTGGAGTTACAGACAGTTGTGAGCTCCATGGGGGATGGAAATAGAAACCTGGTGTTCTGGAGAGCAGCAGGTACTCTTAACCGGTGAGCCATCACTCAGGCCCTGCTTTTAGTCATTACGAGGAGTCTCTGTATAATTTCCAGCTCACATCTCGGCCGTTAGTGTATGAGGGTTCCTCTATCCACACCTCACCAGCATTTTTAGTCACTGTTTTCTTAGTGATAGCCATTCTTCATGGGATGAGAGGGAACCACAAGCTAGCTTTCATTTGCCTTCACAGTGGTTAATGACACTGTACATACTTCCACACACTTGTTGGCTAGTTCTTTTGGGAACTTCCTGTTCAGTTAGGATTTGGTTCTTTTGGTGTTTATTTATTTTTAGGCTCTAGATGCCCAGTATATGATTGGCAATGATTTCCTCCTTCAGTGTGCGGCTCATCTCATAGTGTGGAACCCCATTGCCAATTCCTGGAATTCCTTGCTAAGCTCTTGGAGTCCTTCAGAAAGCCCTTGCTGATTCCGTGTCCTGAAGCTTTTCCCTAGAAGTTTCAGGCTTTTCACTAAGGTCTCTGATCCACTTTGAATTGAGTTTCATATGGGATGGGAGATTTGGATCTAGTTTGATTCATCAAGTCGGAAATCTAGCTCGCCCAGCACCATTTGTTGAAAAGACTGTCTTTTTTCCAGTGTGCATCCTTTATATCTTGATAACTGTTAGGTGGCTATAACTTGTGGGTTTATTTCCATCCTGTCCCAATGGTCTGTGTGGCTGTTTTGTGCCAGTGTCCTGCTGCCTTTGTTACTATGCTCTGTAGTATAATTGCAGGTCAGGTTTGTGTTATCTCAAGTATTGCTCCTTCTGCTTAGTATTGTTTTGGTTATTCTGGGTCTTTGTGCTGCCAGATGAATGTTAGGATTGAAAAATACTTTAAATTTAAAAACAGACTGAACGATACCAACAGTCGTCACTGAATAAATGAGAACGGACAAACTTTGTCCGTTATATCTACCCAAATTATGAGCTCATGGCTGCAACAATAAATTGCTAGCATGCTTTATTTTCCCCATGTTTCCATACCTGAAATGCATACCACACATCCACATTTTCAAAATGATCTTGGGTTTTGTATCTGAAACGCTGCATTCACACCCACATCCGTTGTGTGTTGTGGGAGCTGAGTTTGTGGCATACATAAGATGGGTGCAGAGCTGGGCTGCAGCTCAGCCAGGAGAATGCTTGCCCAGCACGCATGAAGCCCTGGCTTTGAGTTCTAGCACACTATTGACTTGTCATGGTGACACATACCTGGGATTCTAGCACTTTGAAGGTAGAGGAGGGTGGATCAGGACTTTAGGGTAACCCTGCTCTCTCTAGAGGTTTGAGAGCAGCTTGAGTTAAATGAGACCTCTCCCCCTTCTCTCAAAAAGAAAAGGTATTGTTTTGGTTGAAGAGAATAAAAAATGTATTAATGGTGTTAGAGTCAGGATCTTTTTGGACAGCCTTATGCCTTCATTCATTCATTCATTCATTCATCCTTCCTACCTTCGTTCCCCTTCCTTCCTTCCTTCTTTCCTTCCTTTCTTCTTTTGAGACAGGGTCTCATTGTGTAGCTCAGGCTGTCCTGGAATTCACTATGAATACCAGCTGACCTCAAACTCAGAGGTTCACTTGCCTCTGCCTCTTAAGTTCTGGGATTTAAGGTGTGTGCCACCACACCTGGCTATAATTCCATGATCATATTTTTTTCCAAAAGAAATTAGACTGAAGAAATAAAAAATAAACTGAAAATTTCTTTAAAGATTATTGTTAATGACTCTGGCAGTCTTGTTAGTTTGGACTGTTTCAGGTTGCTTATATGTGATCATCTTGGCTATGTTCAGAGGTGGTTATAGAATCTTGACCTCGCATCTGAACTTGGTAGGGTAAGAGTCACCCACGTGGTGTTGTTTTGAAGGCATGAAGAGTTTATAGAGAGCAGCTGAGGCTCGGCACTGTGAGACTCCAGGAGAGGCCATTGGTGAAGGTGCAGCCTCAGTGGCAGTTGAAGCCCAGGATAGAAGGGGTCCTGCAGAGAAGTTGAAGCTTTGCACCACAAAAGAGGAGAGGCTGTTAGTGAAAGCACAGCCCAGTTGCAGCAGAAACCCCAGCATTTTTGAGATGCCACTACCATGGGATGACCACTTAGGACAAGTTGTGTGCTTTGGAGAGGGTGGAGTTGGAGAAGTGACCCAAGCCCCTTTGAGGAGCCCAGAAGATCATGAGTGAATCCCAGATATTGGACATTCAGTTATTTACAGTGTTGGAGTTTGTTTCTTGCTTTGTTCAGATTATGACTGTGTCCTGTTCTTCCCTCTTAAACTTAATTTTGATTTTTACAGGCGTTCACAGCTGAAAGACTTGGAACTTCTACAAAAAATTTTGGATGTGTGTGTGTGTGTATGCATGTATGTGTGTATATGCATGCATGTATGTATGTATGTATGTATGTATGTATGTATGTATGTAGCTTTTTGAGACAGGATTTCCCTGTGTAGCCTTGGCTGTCCTGGAATTTGCTTTGTAGACCAGGCTGACTTCAAACTCACAGTGATCCACTTGCCTCTGTCTCCTGAGTGCTGGGATCAAAAGTGTGTTCCGTCACTGCCCAGTTTGAGATTTCGGATTTTCAAGGAGACTGAGTCTTTAATGTGTTTGAATTTATAAAGACTGGGACTTAAAGTTATTTACATTTTATATTGTGATATTAATACTATGTGCCATCTTGAGACTAAATGAAAAAGGAACAGTTCTAATTGAAAAGTGATGTGTTTGTGTGTAGTTGACAAGGGGTCAGTTGTCCTGGCTTGTTTTATGTCAACTTGACACAAACTAGAGTCATCAGAGAGGAGGGAGTCTCAGTTGAGAAGATGCCTCCATAAGATCCAGCTGTAGGACATTTTCTTAATTAGTTAGTGATGGAGAGGGCCCCTCCCATTGTGGGTGGTGCCATCTCTGGGCTGTTGTTCCTTGGAACTATAAGAAAGCAGGCTGAGCAAGTCAGTGAGCAGCACCCCCACCCACATGGCCTCTGCTTTAGTATCTGCCTCAGGTTCCTGCCCTCATTGTTTTTGAATAGGGTATGGCACTGTGAGTGAAATGAACCGTTTGTCAACCCAGTTGTTTTTGGCATGGCATTTCATCATAGCAATAGTAACCCTAACTAAGGTAGTCACCTAGCAGCTTGCTAAGAAATGGGTTCCATATAACCACTTGATGTAGCTGGAAGAGTGAATTGTGAAACATCATTGTCACAGTCTCTGAAGCCTGGATGCAGGGAGAGAGGGATCCACTTTGGTGGGGACCTTGGGCAGCTGAGGAACAAGAATGTCTGCACCTTTGCAGATGGACAAGAATCGGTTAGAAGCAGACATAGGGAGAGGATGTTGATCACAGACTCCACATACTGAATTACATGGGAAGACCAACCTTAGGTCAGTGTGGACCAAGATGGAGGGGAGAGTAAGCGGCTACTCCCAGTAGATAGAAGGATGTGAAAAGTAAGATGTTTATACAAATTCAGAGTAGACCTCACTGGCAGGCAGGTCCTTATCTGAGTGTTGCCATTGCTCTGATTGTTTCTGGTGACAGCTGTAGTTTCTTGGGACCTTTAATGAACTCCACAGATGCTGCATGTCTTACAATGCTTGTGAAAGAAACAACTTAGAGTGACTGGGCTATTACAGAGCCAGTGTTTCCCCCAAAGAACATAACTGGGCAAATTATCCTTGCTAATTTGTGTGGAACTCTAGGACTTTATTTCCAAAGCAACTCTGCAATATATGTTTACACTGCCACATACTTGACTAAGAATGGATAAGTGAGTGTAAACATTAAGATTTGTTTTTAATTATGTGTATGTTGGGGAGTGGTATGCACGGATAACTTCAGGTGTCTGTGGAGGTTGAAGCCTTCAGATCTCTGGTGCTGGAGTAACATCTAGGTGTGACCTGTTTCCCGTGGGTGCTGGGTACACAATCAGGTCCGGCGTCAGAGCAGCGTACCCTTTTAATTGTTGAGCCATCTCTCTAGCTCAAGGAATGTAAAGTTCTTAAAGTTAAAATTGAAAATACTATATATCTATAGAATATACTGCTGGCATAAATATAAATATAAATATAAAATAAAAATATAAATATAAATAAAAATATAAATAAAAATATAAATATAAATATAAAGGCTAGAGAGGTGTCTTAGTGGTTAAGAGCACTTTTTACTTTTCCAGAAGTCCCAGGTTCAATTCCAGCACCTGCATGGCAGCTAACAGCTGTCCCTAACTCCATTTCCAGGAGATCCAATGCCCTCCTGACCTTAGTGGGCCCTGTATGCACATGATACACGGGCATGCATGCAAGCACAATACTCATACACATAAAATAAAAGTCATAAAAACAAAGCATTACAAAAAGAAGAAGAAGAAGAAAATATAGAGAAACAATCATAAAACTTCTAACCATAGCCTACTGCTCGGGGCTGGGGATGTAGGCCAGTTGGTAGAGTTCTTGCCCTACATGTATGATAGCCTTTAAGTTGGCTCCATGGCACTGCATTAAGTGGACATGGTGGCGAATCCTTAGAATCCTGGGATGCCATGTGCAGGATGTCAGAGATGGATCAGAAGTTCAAAGTCACTCTAAGTTACATAGTCAATTCATTCAGTCTCAGAAAGAAGGAAGGAAGAAAGGAAGGAAGGAAAACAGGAAGGAAGAAAGAAGAAAGACAGAGAGAAAGGAAGGAAGGAAGGAAGAAAGAAGAAAGGGAGAGAAAGAAAGAGACAAAGAAAGGAAGGAAGGAAGAAAGAAAGAAAGAAAGAAAGAAAGAGAAAGATTTAAAGGTGAGCTTTTAAATTCCAGGTTATTGGCTGTGTAAACCTGAAGCACAGTTAACATTTGTGTTGGCCTTGGCTAGGATTGCATGTCAGAAATACAGCTCTTGTATACATGTGTTAAGTTCCTTGGTGCAATCGAGTACTGAAAGAGGAAAATTGTACCAACCAAGAACCAGGAAAGATTAATAGTCACAGAGCTTATTATGTTACCATAGATGGGGTTTAAATACTAATATAACAGTGCAGCTTTTATAAATAAAATCATATATTTATGTATACTTTGTAACCTTTTAGAGACAGATTTTGTTTTGTTTTGTTTTTCAAGATAGAGTTTCTCTGTGCAACAGTCTTGGCTGTTCTTGAACTTTCTTTGTCCACCAGGGTGGCCTTGAACTCATTGAGATACACCTGCCTCTGCCTCCTGAGTGCTGGGATTAAAGGCATGCACCAACACTGCTCTGCTAGAGATGGCTTCAATGATGTGTTTTTCAATTGGAGCAACTTTAAAAATCAAAATCAAATTTATTTTGAGTGATCACAGTATTAAATATTTAGTATAGTCATAAGATGTTGAAATATAGGCAAAATACATTTCTGAGCTTATAATATAGAAGAGAGAATGAGACAAGTATACAATCCTTCAAATGCTAGACGGCACTTAGCAGGCTGCCTCACCTGGGTAGCAGAAGAGTGACGAAAGGGAAAGTCACAGCTGGTGTGCAGAGTTGATAGGATGGACTTGGAGTTGGAGTAGAGACATGTGGACCAAGCGTCTTTATGATGGAGTAGCATTTCAGCCACCCTGGAAGGTCTGTTGGTTTTTTTCTGGGCAGAGATGAGCCTGTTCCAGGCAGTGAGAGTGATATAGGGAGAGGCGAACTCTGGGCATGGCTTTCACTATGGTAAAGAATCCCAATTTGGCTAGAGAGGTGACTTCCCGTGCCAGCTGAAATTTAGATGGTAATTGGCCCCAAAGATGGTAAAATTAGGTTTCACATGCCCATTCTCCTCCTAATGCCCAGTCAGTAACTAGTTTTTCTCACATTTTCATATTAAAGGAAAATAAAAAACTGAGTAGGCTGCAAACGATGGGATTTTACTTGGCTCTGTGAGGGTTTCTATAAAAAACGACAGCAGCTGTTCACATGGTTTCCACCATTACCCCGTGCGCGTCAGAATGATTTCCCCATTGTTTTATGCACAAGCCCACATTTGATTTCAGCTGTCTTTGATTGTTTGCCATTCTTACTTTGTTGTGCTTACCTGATGACAGGAATATCATACATTTGGAATTCCAAGCTCTTCCAGCTTCACAGTGTCGCCTCTTTACCTCGCGTTATGTGGCACCGATAATCAGTTTGAGTGCTCTAGCACAATTCACAAAGCAGCCATCGCTCCTGGATTTCCAAATAAAGCATTTGAAGGAAATGATATTTGCAGAATGTGCTATAGTGGTGAATTTAGAGAGTACAAGATAATTACTTGTAATTATGGCAATTTCTGTAAGGGAAATCATCTTAATTTGTTCCCACTAAGAAGCAGAATTGCTTTTCTCATAGCGTTGAATCTTTTTAGGAGATTAATGCCGTGTGCCTTCATTACTCTGAATGGACATTACAGCTTTTCACTACGTCTGAAATTACCCTTTTAATCCACACTTCTGTTTGAATTTCTGTTAAATGCAGTCTTCACTTATTAAAAAAATCATATTCCGGAGCTTTTGGACAGAACTTACACATCTCTCCCAAGAGAATAATACATCTCAACCAGGCAGAAGACCACAGAGAAGTGACAGTGTGATGGCAAGAGGGACTCTGCCAACTCCTCCTGAAATTTTTTAAGTTAGATGGCCGCTAGGCTTCTGGGTAGTTGCTCTGGATTAAAGGAATGCTGTATGTCTGGGCATTTTTGTGGAGACAGACTCTGCTTCTTTTATTTTTAAGTATTTAATTGTGCCATTTGGGAAAGGTAATCTGTATATAGGATAACACAGAGAAATTGAAGTGGGAAGAATAAATTTTTAGTAGACTATAATTGACTAGAAAATACTGAAAAAGGAATGAGGGATGTGTGTCTCCATAGTTGACAGTGATGCTTAATTATGAGGCCAAAGTTACTGTTAGGCTATAGTTGACTACAAAAATAAGTAATTTGGGTACCTGAGCTCCTGGGAATGTTTGAAATAAAGTCTTGAAGGTTGGGGAGATGGCTCAGTGGTTAAAATGCCGGTTGCAAGCATGAGCTAGGACTCCTGGCACTCAGGTAAAAGCTGGACATAGTAATGTGCATTCATCAGTAACCCTAGCACTGGAGAGAGGGAGGTGGAGACAGGGGGATAACGTAGCCAGGCTAGCTAAAACAGCAAACTCCAGACAAAGGCAGGCAGGCTGTCTGTCTCTAAAAATAAAGGAATTATGTTGATTTCTGGCCTTTATATGCACACATGAGGTTTGTGTACTCACACACACACACACACACACACACACACACACACACACACACACACACACACACACACACTCCTGAGGGGATTTCTTCTGGCTGCAGTGAGTTGAAGATAGTGTTGTCTAGTTACTGTTGTATTGCAGTGAAGAGTCACCATGACTAAGGCAACTTACAAAGGAAAAGCATTTAACTGGGAGCTGGCTTACAGTTTCACAGGGTGAGTCCATGACCATCATCGCAGGGAGTGTGACAACAGACATGGTACTGCTGAAACAGTAGCTGAGAGCTTATAGCTATCCAGAAGTATGAAGTGGAAGAAGTAAGAAGGAGAGAGAGATGGGGCCCAGTTTGGGCTTTTGAAACCTCAAAGCCCACCCCAGTGAAAACAGTTCCTTCAGCATGGCCCCAGTCCTAATCCTTCTCAGAACAGTTCCACAAACTGGGAACCAAACATTCAAATATATGAGTTAGAAGGCTGGGTGTTGGTGGCGCACGCCTTTAATCCCAGCACTCAGGAGGCAGAGGCAGGCAGATCGCTGTGAGTTCAAGGCCAGCCTGGTCTACAAAGCAAGTTCCAGGATAGCCTCCAAAATAACACAAGAAAACCTGTCTCTAAAAACAAAACAAAACAAAACAACAACAAAACAAATTTATGAGCTAGGGAGCCCACTTTTATTCAGTTGTGCTAGAAATTTTCTCTTCCTCAATCCTAGATGCAATGTTTCTTAGAGTAGAGACACTCCAGTGTTTGAGATCCAAGAGGGATGGTGGCATTTTGGGTGTCATTTCTCAGCATCAGATTGTAGCTTTTAGGTAGGATCCTATTAGGATCAGGTAGGTAGGCAGAGCTAGGAGGGGTCGACAACTTCAGATAACTCAGAAGACACATCGTAGACATTTCTAAAAGGTCTCAATTGTTGCTAAACGTGAATAGATTGAATAATTACTTTAGTAGTCACTTACTGTAGGTCTATGAATACGCCAGACAAGCAGTTTGGATTTGGGACTTTTTCAGGTTTTGGAGCATTCACATATACATAATAAGACGTTTTAGAATTGGGATGTCTGCCTAACCACAGAGTTCATTTTGTTCATGTACACCTCATATCCATAGTCTGAAGGTGATTGACACACGTTTACTTGATTTTGATGGTGACTCACAACAGGAGATCAAGTATGGAATTTCCCATCTGTTGCATCATGTTGATACTCTTAAACTGGATTTTTGTAGTAGGAATGACCATTCTGTGATGTTAATCATCTCCATGACTTCTGTTCCCTGTATAGCACACCATCCTCCTTTGTCCAATAGTTTAATTATATACTCATGAAGAACTTTTGAATGTACGAATGGTGCTTAGTTAAGGTTTCTGTTGCTTGGAAGAGACACCATGCCCATGGCAACTCTCATAAGGGAGAGAGTTTAATTGGATGGTTTACATTTTCAGCAGTTTGGTCCATTATCATCATGGTGTGACATGGTGGCATGTTGGCAGACATGGTGCTGGAGCAGAGAGTCCTACATCTTGATAGCCAGGCAACAGGAAGTGGTATGAGACACTGGGTGGTATCTTGAGCATATGAGACCTCAAAGTCTGCCTCCACAGTGACACACTTCCTCCAACAAGACCACACCTCCTAATAAGGCTACTCTCTCTTGGGGCCATTTTCTTTCAAACCACCATAGATGCCCACATTGTTTTACCTTTTTTAAATTGTAAAACTAGTTTCCAAACCATGTTGTGTAAGATTAAAGAAGAATAACTTCAGTTGTTAAAAAAATTTGGAAGAAGGCTGGGAGGTGGTGGCGCATGTCTTTAATCCCAGCATTCAGGAGGCAGAGGCGGGTAGATCTCTGTGAGTTCGAGGCCATTTAGGTCTACAAAGCCACACAGAGAAACCCTGTCTTGAAAAGCCAAAAAAAAAAGTTTGTAAGAGGTGTATGTAGTTACTCCTTCCTAGGGCTTCTTTCACTTAGTGAAGGGTCATAAGAAACCCTAGGTGGAAGAGGCCAGATACTTCCTGATATGACTGTTCTGGGGCAACACAAAAGAGCTAGTTTTAGGAATTGCTTTCTTAACATGTCTGTGTTTGAGGGTTAGGTATGAAAATGTCCATATAGAGATATTCTTTTGCAATTGAAACTAGTTGGAAGGAAATGAAAGAAGGAAGAGTGCAAGGGGAAAAATCAAGAGAAGACTGTTAGAGGCACACAGAAAAGCAGCAGGAAGATGCATCTTGAATGACACACAATGTGATCACGATGTGGCGTAATAGAAATCTGTGATCGAGCTCCTGGTTTTAATATGCCCCCAGACACATGAGATAATTGCTAAGGGGCAGTGTATTTTTCCTAGCAGTTAATTTTCATAGTTCCTAAAACATGTTCCCAGTGTTTTTTCCTAAAAAATAATGCCTATAGGTTTGACCTTGCTCTTAAAGGAGTCATGTTTTCTAACAGTATAAGATAAGATAAGGTAAGATAAGATAAGATAAGAGGGTGAGTACCCTTGGCATGCCTTACAGTAGGAAAGCTTTCCTCCCAGACAGAGTAGGGCTAGATGTGCTTGGCATTCCGTGGAGTCTCCATGCAGGCTTGTTTGGTTGCTTGGCTTGTACCAGAGCTTCTCTTGGCCTCCAATGAGGAGATGAGGTTTTGTTTGGAGACTTTTGTTGCTATTCTTTTGTACGTCCACTAAGAATAAAGGCCATGCACCTACCGTTGTTACCTTGCAATGGCTGCACTGTGGCGGCAGGTCAGCATTTAGAAACATTGCTCCTGGTTTTCACAGTTGACTAATACAGCCATGAGAGTGATGTGACACCGTGAACCAAAACTGTTTATATTTTTGCATGACCCTACTTATCTGAATGGAATTATGAATTACTTTAGTCTGTGTTTATAGAGTCACTAACAGTCTGAAAAAATTATGTAAGATTTTATAAAACTTTAATGAAGCTGTTGCTGTAGCTATCATTTAAAATTTGGGAACTTAGAATGTCCAGAAATCTTTGGGGAATATGAGGGATCTACAATAATTTTTTTAACTGTTTATCTTGAAATTACATGTCAGAAACGTGGTGTTTAATATTTATGTTTATTCACTTAAAAGTGACAACAAAAAATTAAACCATGTTTTCACTGTTTTGATCACAGTAGTGTCCACGGAAAACAAAAAGGGACCACCAGGGGCTGGAGAGATGGCTCAACCGTTGAAGACTAGACCCACAACCAAAAGGGATCACCAGCGGGATTGCCAATAATGCCAGGAACACACTCGAAGTATTAACTGATCTTACAATTAAAAATTAGACCTTTGGGTTTGTTTTGTTTTGGGGACAGGACCTCTTACTCTGTAGCCCTGGCTAACCTGGAACTCACTATGTAGACCAGGCTACCCACGAACTCGAAGATGTATTGCCTCCCAGTGCTAGGATTAACGGCTCAGCCACCACACCCAGCCAGACTTTTAGATTTTATGAATGAAGGGCAGCTTGCTGTTTGGGGTTTAGTGGGTTTCATTATTATATTTAAGACATATGTAATGTTGCTGCTCGTACTCCTCTTTCATTTCTGTTGACCCTTCCTCCTTCCACATTCCAGCTGGTTTCCCTTTTGCCCTCCCCCACCAATCATCCCAATGGCTTCTTTTAGGGTTGTCTACAGGCATATGGGTGATAAGTTTGTTTATAGGAGCACAGCCATCCTACCAGTGACTATACCACTCACAAAAATGTCTGCCCCTCCCACCAGCAAGTGGGAGCTAGAAGCTTCTGAGGGCAGGAGGCAGCCCTGTGAGTCCTTACCCAGTTTGTGATGGAGTGTTGCTGGGCCCAGTCTTGTGCAGTCATAATTTCTGAAGGTTTGAGTGCAATGGCCTTGTGGTCATTGCTCCCTGGTTTTATGGATGCTGAATGGCGAACAGTGCAGACTGCACAGAGCCAAGAAGTATGTAGAGTGACAACATGTGAAGGTCAGAATGTTTGGTGGACCAAGTCGTTTGTATTTAAGGGATGCTGACCATTACCTTTTGTGAAACCATCCATGTATCTTCCCATTCATAAATAGAGCTCCTCAGTGCGCATAAATGCCATCTAGCAGCAAGAGTGAGAGTGGAGTCGGAGCTACCGTCCTTTTCATGTTCACGGCAACATTGCTTCTGATGATGCTGATTTTGCCTCTGCACTCTGCTGAGTCAGCAGAGACGCCTACACTTGCTCTCTGTTCTCCTCGTTTACTATTTAGACACAACCGAGAATCATATTCACGTCCAGTCTGGTGAAAGCTTAGACTACACCTCATGACCATATTTCATCTCTTCCTTTTTAGGTATTTGTTATAGATCTTGATTTGAAGTAGCAACTTTAGAATTTTATTACATGTCTTATAGAGTCATAATTCTACCGACTCTTTCATAAATGGAATTCTTCTTTGAAGTGAAAGTTCAGCCTTAAATTGGTAATTATTGCTTAAGATACATAAGGAATAGTGACATTTGAACCTCATTAGTCATTAAGGAGTTTGATATCCCCTTTTAGGGTTTATGGTTTCTTTTGATATATGCTCATTTGTAATTTTCTCCAAAAAGTTAAAAATTGCCACATAAAACAGAATACAGGGGCTCTTTTTAGAAATGCCAATGTATTGCTTTTATTCCCTATAGCGAGACAAATGATTGTTTTAGAGTTGTGTTTTGATTTTCAAAGTTTCTGTTGGGCATGCTATTGGATGTTTTGTATAAAGGCAGATCATAGTGTATAGATCCTGTTTCTGTAGTCAACTGGGATAGGACAAAGGGAACGATGTGGGCTGTGGGCTGAACACACAGATGTGGCCACTGCAGGTGCAGCCCACACAGGTGAGACTCCCTATGACAGTATGGTCTTGCTGTTCTGTCATAATTTAGTGATAAAACACTTTATTAGATCACCCTCAGTTATGAGACATAGGTTCTACATAAGATGTGACAGTGAACATTTGGATTCATGATAGTAAATATAAAACACATGAATAAGGATGCCACTATTTAATTCCTTTTATAAGAATTGCTTATTATATTTATTAACTCAGCGTGTGTGTGTGTGTGTGTGTGTGTGTGTGTGTGTGTGTGTGTGTGTAACTTATGGGAGTGGGTTCTCTTTTCACCATGTGGGTCCCATGGATGGAACTCAGATTGTCAGGTGTGGCTGCAGGTACCTTTGCCCTCTGAGCTATTATGCTCACCCTTGTTTTATTCTTCAAGTATGATTTTGAGAGGTGCTGCTGTGTCTGAGGAATATTGTCAGGGGTTCCAGTACTTAGCTTTCATGTGGCATTTATGCTTAGTCAGTTTTGTTGGCACTTTTCAAAGAGACTGACCTGGACTCTGACAGTGTCCTTGTGATCTTTTGTTTCCTTTTCCTTTTGGAATTTTTTTGAAAGAGGATCTTGTTTAGCTCAGATTTGAACTTGATTCCTGTTCCTACTGCCTCAACCTCCCAGCATGCACCATCATGTTTAACTACTCATGCTCTCCTAACTGTGACCCAAATTATTAGTTAATAGCAAATAAAATTAGATTTTTTAGTAGGGAGAGTAACAGACGTGATCATTAGCCAAGATGAACATTTCACCATCCAGCCAAAAGCGTTCATCTGTCTTCTTTACAATTAAAATAAAATCTACCAGTCTTGTCACTCAACAGTCGTCTGGTGTGATGACAAGAGCTGTACAAACACTGGTAGCAGCTGCCAGTGAGTCAAACTCTAACTTTTCATAAATCAAAGTTGCTGCCTAGGAAATAAATCAGCTTTTTATGAAAAAATTGGTAGCTTGTTTGCTTAGCGCCCAATACATTTGTAAATTAACATCTGTAGAGGATTCCAGGGCACTTTGGATCTATCATCTATCTTTCCATCCATCCACCTGTTTTCTGTCTCTCTTCTAATTATCTATTCATTTTCTATACCTCTGTCATCTATCATTCATCTATGTATTATCTATCACCTATCTTCCATCCATCTTCTGTCTACCCACCCATCTGTATGTATCATCTGTCTGTCATTTATGTAGCTGTCATCCATCCATCTACCTATTGCTTTCCTTCTTGAGATAATGAGTTTCTTCTTTCTTCTCAACTTGCAGTTGTTGCCGGGAAAACAAAACTCAGACACTGTAGCTGTTGAGCTCAGGAGACAGACACTGAATGGTCTTGAGCCTCAGATGTTTCTGAGAATGAGATAAATGGCTCCTTTTGTTGTCAGTTCATTCATCCAGTGCTCTCATTCAGACGGAGTGCTGACATGCTATGTCTGTCAACTCATTGTTGTGTTTCGAATTTAACTTAAACACTTGGTTTGGTGATGAACATTACATGTTTTTAGCAAGAGTTCTAAATCAGTAGCAATTCCTAATATCCTCAGACAGTAAGAAAAAGACAAAAGCTCAATTGAACAAATTTGTGTGGAGCATCTCCTTTGAGTGAGTAATTAGGTGCTGAAATAGAGAGTATATAGATGAGGCTCGATCTATTGAAGAGGCGAGTCACTTATCATGTGTTAACAGCCTTCTGCAGTGGAAGCTTCGATATCAGAAGGATAATTAGCACAGCAGAACACAGGGGTGGGAATAGTTCCTGCTCATCAGCTCAGAGAGGCTTCTTTGAAAACAGTGGTATTTTAATTTGTCATGAAAAATGAGTAGATCATCAACAAGTGGACATGGGGTAAAGTATTTTTGAAAATAAGCATTCTGCTATGTAGTCCAGATAGGCCTCAAAGTCACTATCCAGTCCAGGCTGCCTTGAGCTTATGACAGTCCTCCTGCCTCAGCCTTCCTAGTGCTAGGGTTATAGACTTGCACCAGTGTATACAACTATTACTTTTTTTCAACTGTGCTGGCTCATTTTTCCCAGCTTTGCACAAACTCGTGTCACCTGGGAAGAGGGTATTTTAATTAAGCATTTATGTCTATCAGATTGGCCTGTGCTCATGTCTTTGGGGCGTTTTCTTGGTTAATGATTGATGTGGGAGGGCCCAGCCCACTGTGGATGATACCACCCCTACACAGGTGGGCCTGGAGTATACCAGAAAGGTGGTCGGGCAGGTCTTGGAAAACAGCCAGTGATCAGCGTTCCCTTGTGACCTCTGCCTTCCTTTCTGTCACCAGGTTCATGCCTTGAGTTACTGCTTTGGCATCACTCAGGGGTGGACTGTAACTTGTGTTGAAATAAACCCTCTTCTCTCCAAGTTGCTTTTAGTCAGGGTGTTTTATCACGGCATCAGAGAAATAAACTAGAATGGAAATGTCTTGGTCTGTTTTACTGTTTTTATTTATGTGAGTGTGTGGAGGTGTGCATGAAGGCCAGAGAGGGAAGTGGGTTCCCTGGAACTAGAGTCATAGCCGTTATGAGCTAGCTGCTCAGTGTGGGTGCGGGGAACTGAATTCTGGTCCTCTGGAACAGCAGCAAACTCTCCTAACCACTCAGCAATGCCCCGAGCTGCCCACAAACAATGACTTTGCAAGAGGAAATGGAATCCAGGAGCATCATGGTTTCAGATAGTTATTCAGATTCACAGTCCTGGCTGTTTAGCTTTTAGCTTCCTAAGAGCAACAAAACACTCAGTGGCAGATAAACCCTTAACCTTGATGGTCATTTTAATAATCTTAAAAAATTAATTTTATTTGGATCTTCTCCTGGAGTTACTCTTCTCTCAGTAATTCTGTGTAGGGTTACACTTTCTTTTCTGGCACTCTGACTGCCCAGTCTTTGTTTGTATGTATGTATGTATGTATGCATGCATGTATGTATGTATGTATGTATTGCTAATTTGAGATAAGGCCTCACAATGCAGCTTTTGCTGGGCTGGAACTCACAGAGATCTGCCTGCCTCTGCCTCTCCAGTTCTGGGGTTAAAAGTGTGGCCCCACAGTTTGTTGTCAGTTTTGAAGACAACTTTTCTACAGAGGCCTTCCTATGTAGAAGTAGCCATGGCTTCTCCAAACAAGGTGGGGGGACATGTTGAACCATGTTTAATTGTGAGTCTGAAAATTTCAGTGTTCAAGTGGGTTGGGAATTTACTCTTCTCTAAAGGCACACACAGGTGCTCAATAATAGTAATTTCTAGTAGATAAAAATGTGCTAATAAATCTTAAGGTTCAATTCCAGAGACAAGAATTAAAGAGTCTTCAACCTCTTTTTTCCCCCTACTTCTCTTCCTCCCCTTTTCTCCTATGTTTGGTTCCAGAGTATGATGCTCTTAGATTTTTTGGGAAGCTCTGAAGTGCTCTGTGGCCTCACATAGAGCATCACGAACATTCAAGTTCCTATAACTTTACAGTGGGCATTGAGATGAAAACAATCACATTGCTGAAAAGTTTCTGTAGTTCACACCCCCTCTGCTAGTGGTTATTTTTTGTTTTTGACTTTTTTCCCCTTTAGACAGTGTCTCACTCTATAGCCCAGGCTGTTCTGGAACTTAATGTGTAGCCAAGGCTGGCCTTGAACTTGTGACAACCCTCTTTCCCCAGCTAAGATTACAGCAGGAGCCATCATGCCTGGCTGAACATCTGTAATTGTAAGTCTCTATTGTGGCCTGATGTTTTGTTTCTTCATGAGTCCAAAAATCTATTTTCTGGAGGTTCTGGGAAGGGAATGCATGCCATGAGTATTTTGAAGTTCTAAGCAGTTCCAGTGATGTCACTGAGGGTTGAACTGAATCTATTTGATTTGTTATAGTTTCCTTATTCTACTCACTCAGCATTTCCCTGGCAGTTAATTACACAGTGGCTTCGGGTATGTTCCATAAGACGCTGAAGACAGCTTTGCCGAAGGCTGACACACTTTCCTCCTTGGTTACACAGCTAATGGCCACTCAGGGATAATTAGTGAGAAGAAACTCCAATGGCCCAATTACTGTCTTCTCAAGGTTTTCTTCTTAATTCTTCTTTGCGCAAATCTTGAGAGATTGCCATCATTGTAGGTTATGTGTGTGTGCTATTTAAAACTGGGTTTTCTTAGTTCAGTCAGACAAAAGGTAGAAGACCTATATTTAGCATGTGAGGAGAACCCTGTGAGGAGAGGCTGCTGTGAGGCCTCTGACAGGCCCCAGAGCAGCAGCATTCAAAGAAGTGGTGGCTGGTATTTTACAGGCCCCAGCTGTGCCTGGCTTTTGGTTCCTGGGGTAAGACTCATACCAACTGCCCTATCTGTGTACTGAAAAAGCTTGAGGTTTTCGTCTCTGAGCTACTAGAGCATCCATGGCTTTGTATGACATGTAGATTAGCACTCAGATGTGCCATTTTTCTGTCAGGAATCTTGACTTGGGATATTGTAGCTTACCAATGTAATGAAAATGCATGTGCATATGTCTTGGTAATAAAACTCTGTGTTTGGTAGGTAGAGAGAATCTCTAAACCTTGTAAATTTCTGAGTCATCTAACTAGGCCATATGTTGTCTGCCTCTTTGGAAAGTCTGTCCAACAGAGATCAGCATAGTGATTTAATTCTTCTTCCGAAGGTCCATGTCGGAATTAGGTGCTTCTCACTGGAGCTGGGCAAGCAGCTGGGAACAAAAGACTGCATGAAAAAGAAGAAAAAACTGCCTTCTGGAGTTAGTATGACTACTGTAGATGTGCCACTTCTATGATTGTCCCATAGAAGTCCCAGAGGGTGTTTGTTGATTGAGTTGAGGTAATGAAGGTTTTCATCATTGGAGTTTGAATCTTTCCCTTCACTGCTGTCTTCCTGTTCAGTTTGATGTCCCAGCTCTCTCCACAGAGCCCATCACTGTCTCATAAACCCATTCGCTTCAGCATTTGTGCCATGCTTTCCCAAGGCTCCTGTGAAGGTCAGCAGAGGCTATCCAAAGTCTCAGAAGTCTAGCAGAGGCTACCCAATGTCTCAGAAGTCTAGCAGAGGCTACCCAAAGTCTCAGTCTCAGATGGTAAAATTGAGGCAGGTCTTGGTGGAGGAGGTCACTTCAATGTGAGCTGCTTTACCTACCTATGGAAACTGATGGCATCAGGAAAGAATATTGCTGGGAGATGAGTCCCTCGTCACAGCTTGGCAAATCTTCCTCTGATTGTCATCAGAGAAGTAGAAGCCCTTCAGGGACAAAAGCAAGGGGCTGCATCCGGAATACTGTGACCACATGATATTCAAGTAATTTTCATAGTTCCAGACTGACACAGAAGCCTCTCCTTCTGACTGCCAGAGTTCAACAGGAAACCATGACTCTGTAGGCTGTTTTCCTGGGTAAAGGAAGAAATCAGCCCATGGAATATCATTTTCTAAGTACAAGCCTGCTGCTGAGTCCCTGTACACAGAAACTGTGGAACTAGAGGTGGGGACATAATGATGTCAAATTTCTCTTCATTTTGGTGTGTGTGTGTGTGTGTGTGTGTGTGTGTGTGTGTGTGTGTGTGTGTGTGTGTAAGTTTTCAGTGTACATTCATGAGAAAGACCAAGTAGTTTTTTTGTTTGTTTGAGACAAGAGTTTCTCTATGTTTTCCTGGCTGTTCTGGAACTGTCTCTGTAGACCAGGCTGGTCTCGAACTCACAAATTCTCCTGAGTCTGCCTCCTGAGTGCTGGGATTAAAGGCGTGTGCCACCACTGCCCAGCTACAAGTAGTTGTTAATACAGTGTTCTTTCCTAGACAGGGAGATATTGAGGAGGTTCATTTTGTCTCTTTGGAAGGCAATTTGTAAGTTCTTCTTTACAGACTCCCCCGGGAGTTCTGTGCCTTTTGTACACACACACACACACACACACACACACACACACACACACACACACACATATCCTCATATTTTCTTTGTGTTAAGTGGGGGTTACAAAATGTGGTATGACATTTGCTATTTTTAAATTATGAAATTAATCTTGCCTCTTATTAAGCTGCATAGTTGTATGGATTTTTCTCAGTTGATATTGCTGCCTCGTCATCTCATCCATGCGATCACAGAGGGAGTCCTCCCTGCCCCAGTGGTATATTGTGAGGATCTCAAGGGGCAATATGCATTTAAGAAACTGTAGAGCAGTGTATTCCTTATACAAAACAGTTTCAGAGCATACTTACCCTTTGGTAGCTATGGTATATATTATAAATATATCTCTAATAATTTTTAATTACCAAATATTATTTGAGGATAGAATTATGTTGAAAATGTCATTGGTTCTCATTTAGTAGTGTGATAAATACTTCCCCTTAAATCTGTGTCATCAATTGTTTTAATAAAAATTACAGTTGCTGACCCATGTGCCTCCAGGGGCCCGGAGTCTTTGCTGCTTTACTTTGCATTTAAACGTTTGTTACATTGGGTTATTATGTGTGTGTGTGGTTGGTGGAGGCAGTCACAGGGCAGCTGCCTCCACCAACCAGGTGGGTCCCAGCGATTGAACTCAGGTTTCAAGGCTTCGCAGCAAGTACCTTTACCTGATGAAAGAGCGCCTTTCTCTCTGGCCCCTCTTCTTTCCCCCTAACACTTTCTTCATTTATCTTGGGACATTTCATCTATTTGGTATTATCATACTATTATTTTTCTGTCATCTAAGGATTATGATAATTACACTAAGACCGTCACTAACCATGGCACATGACCCGAGACCTTTGCCTTAGATATCTTTTCCTGTGTGACCCCAGGTCCAGCTGACAGGGTTCATATGAAGCTGACTAACTTTTGTTAAGCTTGTGAAGAAGATTCTGTGCCCTTATCTTACATATTTTACTAGGATATAGTTTTAAGTTGTTAGTTATGTTTTAATAAAACAAATTATGCAATTAAAATATTAAGAGTAAATTGATTATTTTTGTCCAAACTGATCACCTGTTTTCTCAGGCTATAAACACCATATTAATTGTTACTTACTATCCCATTTATTTTTATCTTATCAAGACAGGTCTCATTATGTAGCTCTGATTGGCATGGAACTTGACATGTAGATCAGACTGGCCTCTAACTCACAGAGATTTCTCTGCCTTAGTCTCCTGATTGCTTGATTTAATGGCATGTACCATTCACCACAGTTGGCTTTTCCATTTATTTGAAAGGAAGACATTTCTTCCCCCCCCATCCTTTTTATTATTGGAAAACTTCATACATACACATATAACATACTTTGATTAGCCCATCATTCCCTCACATACAATCCCCCCCATCCTCCTCACTAAATTTTCTTCCCAACACACTTTGGCCTGCTTTTCAAACCCACTAAGCATACTGCCTGTATGTACATGGTACAGAGCATCTTCTAGAGCATGGGTAGCTGGCCAATTCCCATACATCCCAGCCGTCATGCTTTTCTAATCGTGTAATTGCCCTGTTGTGAGTTCATATGTGTAACTACCATGTTGTGAGTTCATATGTGTAGCTGCACTACTGTGAGTTCATATGTGTAACTGCCCTACTGTGAGTTCATATGTATAATTGCCGTGTTGTGAGTATCTGGAAAGCAATGTTTCATTGTAGTTATTCATTGCATTTGGCCTTTTCAATTTTTGTGCTTTCTTTGATAATCCCTGAGGCTTGGGAGGACGGGCTATGATATTGATGTCCAGCTGTAAGCTCATCACTCTGAAGTTTTGTGGTCCCTGTATGTTGAGCATTTGTGATACTTGGTAGTAATTGCCTCAACTGAACAAAGAAGCTTCTCTACTGAGGGTTGAGAGATGGCGCTGTTTCACAGGTTTAATAATAAATGGTTAAGAGTCCCTTTAACACTATGCCCATTTAGCAGAATGGTAGTTGTAGAGTCTTTCCGAGGGCCTATGATCTCTCTAGCCAAGTGTTCTTGACACCAATAATAGTGTCAGACATGGGTTCTGTATTGTGGAAAGGACCTTAAATCCAGTCAGAAAGTGATTGGTTGCTCCATAACGTTTGTGTCACTCTTGTGCTAGTAAGCATATCTTGACGGGCCAGTGGATGATCCCTTTTTCTCGTCTGGCAGTGTGCACAGCACCTTCCAGCAGTATAAAAACTAGCCAGTAGGGACAAAGTTTCCTAGGATGGTACCAGCTTGAGTTCTTCATGTTTCGTGACTCATGTATCATGATATCTTTGGCAGTAAGGTTTATCATCAAGTAGAGGATAGCCAAGATAGCCAAGAGCAGTGGCAGCATCCTGCAATGTTAGGAGGTCTAGGGCACCCCACTGCCCAACAACTCCAAAAGAGGTAAACCATTCCTGGTATCAGGCTTTTTCTTTAATAGCCTATGGTGTCTAGGAGAGTCATTGTTTCCTGCTATAGGGTAATTCCACTTAATCTTTTTATATGCCTATGTATATATTTTAGGAAACTTCTATAGTAAAACAGGATTTCTCTGTGTAACAACTCTGTCTGTCCTGAAACTTGCTCTGTAGACCAGGCTGGCCTTGAACTCACAGAGATGCACCTGCCTCTGCCTCCCAAGTGCTGGGATTAAAGGGGTGCGTCACCACCAGGCCTGGTTTCATGATTTTTAAAAAGGTCTTTAGTGTTAGTCATTGCTCTCCATACTCCCTCCTTTATCCCATCCTCCCATCCCCCACTCACTGACCCCTTCTTATTCCATTATTCCCCATTTCCCTTTTATGCCACCTACATTCTATGTCCCCACCCCATGGCCTCTTACTGTTCTTATGTGTGGAGGCTGGTTTTTAAAATTTTGACATAGATGTCTAAACTGGAGTACTTGTACAGGTAAGGAAGACATTTTTATAGAATGTTTCTATTCAAATATGGAAAGTGAGCTACTTAGACCAAATGAACAATTAGCAGAACTTTGTACCATTTTGGTGTTTAGAGGACTGTATATTCACTGTTCTTCCCTCGGGCCTGGTTTGCACTCCAATCTGCCCTCACCCACTAGTTTCAATGTTTGGTGAGCATCATTGTTTTTGGAGGTGCATGCTTCCTGTGTTCCTTCCCGATGGTCTCTGTTGTTCTTCATCTCCAAGGCAAACTCCTCTGCAGAGCTCGACTGCCTCCACTTAGAATGCTTTTCCTACTGCAGGCCACTCTGCTGTGATTCTCTGTGCTGAACTCTAACAGAACTACCTCCTGGCTTACAGAATAACCCATTCATCTTCCCACACTCTCCACCTTGCCTTATTGTCTTGGAGGGGTGGAGTTAGTTCCCAGATGTTTCCAATATTCCTTCCTGTGACCATTCCCTGGTTACAGTCTGACAGCTGTGGATTTACTGCTGCTCTCGAGAGAGCAGAGCTGCATCTGTCAGGGTGTTTGTTTCCAAAAGGTCATTTCCTGCAGTGAATTCCAACCAACATGAGCAAGCCTGAGGATGCCCTTGCTCTCCTGTGTCCTCATTTTACTTGGGAGAGAAATTAGGCTCCTTTTAGATATGCTGGAAGCACATGACATCAGATAATGATGTGACATATTGATGATTGACTGAACCAGGTGACAATAAGAGGAGTGTTTAAGCTCAACTGAGTTTTGACATGTGTCTAGGTTTAAGTGAATTGAAGAGGGAATGTTTCTGAGTTTGAATTAGTCAGTAGTTTCTGCTCCCCATGGTTTATAACACCCACTAAGAGCATGAAGATAGCCCAAGCCCCCACTTCTTAGTTGAGTCTCATTTGTCTGTCATTATCCTGTGTTTCTGAACAGCCCAAAGCAAGCACTCTTCTTTATTCTGTCTTTGTTTAATGACATGGAGCACAGCTTACTGCATTTGTGGGGAACAGCTAGCTTCTCACTTTTTTTCTCTGAATTCTCTACTTAAGTCTTTTGAAAAATACAGATTTGCTATTTTATTATTTTAAGTAATCTTGGGGTCGGTTATTTGAAATGAAATACATTTTTCCTGCATCATAATTTTAAAGTAACTTTTCACATAACAAAATTGATTCTCCTTTTTTAACCCCTGTGACTGCCACCTTCCAGTCTGCTAGTGGTATCAATTTAGTAGGTTCACTGAAGCATTTCAGCTTCATGAAGATTAATTCTGTTCCTATTGTTCTCCCATAACCCTCAGGTGATCAGGACACTCTGGTTCTAAGGTGGGAGCGTACGAGGCAGGTCATTCCTGAGCCCCACTGGAACTACTGTTTGGCCTTACAGGGCTAAGTCTTGCAGCACGTGTCATCACTTTTTAAAGAGCTTCTAGTCAGTGGTTTATATCAAGTGTTTAATGTGGGGAAAGTCTGCTCACTGCTGTTTTACAGTCTTGTCAGTTTGCAGCTCACTTGCATCGCCATCCCCGCATGTAGAAAGAAAAATTATAGAAAAACACAGTACATGCTAAAACGGTGAAATGAACAGAACAATAATGGAGGACAGACTTTCAAAACAGAGCCGGCTGGCTGGGTTGGGGGAGGGTGTGAACTTGGAAGAAGGAAAGGGAGAGTAGAGCCTATCTAGCACAGAGCTGGCAACCATCTGGTATACCTGTGTTAGAGAGTGAACACCAGTGTGTCTTGTTGGAAGTCATAAGGAGTCAGGGCTGGGAAGCTATCCCTCCACTCCCCAGTGGTAGAGGATGGTCTGGGGAAGGGCGGTCTGGGGAAGGGCAGCCCAGGATTGCAGGAGGCCTCCTGAGGACCAGAGACTGTGGTTGAAAAGTGTTAACCACAACTACACTAAGATTCTGGTTCCAGTTTACGCAGCTTCCATTTGTCTTCATCGAGAAAGCCATGAGGTATCTTAAGGTCTTTTGTGACTTGATGTGGAGAATTTATGTATTCCCTGCTCCCCTCTCAGGTTGAATAGGGGTGGGTTGGTGACTTGCCATTCAGCCTGAGACTATTCCTAATTACTCTCTGCTCCCAGCTTCCATGACACTGTTGGATTACTTTGGCTTTGAATGACAATGCTGTAAAATACTTGATTATTTTGAAAAATACCTTTATAAGGTCTTTGTCATAGGGAGCTTTAGCCCAGAACTTTGGGAGGCCCGGGCCTGAAATCTGCCTGATATGATGCTATTAGCTTGTTTTCAGACTGGCAGTAAAAACGATTGGTTTGGTTATTTATTGTTTTTTTATGATTCAGTTAGTATATTTGTATAGCTTGTATACTACTAAGTGTGTAGTGATTTGAGATTGTGGCTTGTTGTTGTTGTTGTTGTTGTTGTTGTGGTGGTGGTGTGTGTGTGTGTGTGTGTGTGTGTGTGTGTGTGTGTGTTTTCTGAGGCAGGGTCTTGCTATGTAGCACAAGTAGATCTTGGCCTTGTGATACCTCCTGCTTCACCACTCAGCAATTCAAGCATGTGCCATATGCCTGCTACAAGTGGTGGTTTACTTTTTACTCTGCTATTTTCATGCCTTTGCTGTCATGGCAATCACTAATAGGGCAGAGTCACATTATGGTCGTTGCTGTAATCCAGAACTTTCTTCCAGGTATCATTTTAATCTCAATTTAATTTCCTTTTTGGTTCTCATGTGTTTGCTATAGGGGTGTTAGTTTCTAATGCACTCTATCAGGAGGGAAACATCTTAGGAACCTCATCTTGAGTTTCCTGGATTCTGAATGATGCATTTCTCCCAACTCTTCAGTGATAGAAGGCTGGTAGAACATGATTCTGAGAGTGACCTTGTCTTCAGTTTGTAACTGTGTAATTTAACAATTGTTCTTTTTCTTCTCCTGATTAACAGTTTTTCACAGCAGACAAAGGTAGAGTAAAATTCCTACATTCTGAAGACAGATACTATATTACATTGCAAGGCAGGCAAGAAGCAAGGATAAGATCCATAAATTGCAGCTGGAAGCTTAAAATTGATGCCTTTATGCTACAGTAGCTCAAAGGATTCAGCTCGGAGTTTAATGCACAGTAGAATCTGAGCTGAAAAATCCTCTATCCCTGAATCCTTAGCGGCTTCTCATAAGTGCATGGCTGGCTCCAGGCAGGAATGGCTTTCTTTGTTCACCTTATGTTTCGAAGTTAGAAATGATGTTGAAGGATCCATTCAGCTCAGTGGCCCTGCAGGTTATGCTCCAGAGTGCCCACAGTCTGTGGACATCGCAGGGAAAATGTGGACGAGCCCTGGCTTAACATCAGCTCTCTAAAATAAAAACGGGGGACTTTGTCCTCAAAGAGTCTGCTGACTTTGTGCATTATAAGAAATGTGGAATCTTCCAGGCATAACAGACTTTATCAGTATCTATTTGACATGGGCAAAGCCCTGAGTCTGACCCACAGCCACCCTCAGCTAACAGATACTGCATCCAGTCTCCCTGAGAAACTAGAACACCTTGAGAAATGGACAGAAAAGTTGTGTTTTCTACATGGTGATGTTTTAGAATGTCTACTTTCCAGCATCTCATTAGTTAAGTTTACTCTACAAAACTATGTGCACAAAATGGAAAAATAAGGATGAAGGGATTTCTGCTAATCCCTCCCACAATGTGGCTAAAGCGACAGAGCACCAAGACTTGTCAAGTTGTTGATAAGTCACAAAGATACTTTCTGTAATGAGCAGAGTGTGCCAGACCTTTGCTGGTCATTGTAACAGCTAAATGATAGTGTGACCGTGAGTTCTCCACAAAGCTCTTGGGTGGTAGAGGATGCTGCTTGTGTGGTGATTAGTTCAGCTTCTTGGTATAAGACATGGTGTCATCACCTGTAGGGTGGTCTTCTGTTCATCAATGCCAAAAGAAATGGTTTGTCCATGTGAGAATGAGAAAAAATAGCTAAGAATTTGTCACGAGGGTGTATTATATGTGTGTGCTACAGTGCATGCCACACTGCGAAATGCCTAAAGACACTGCTGTCTGTGCCTTGTTACAACCATAATTTTTATTTGCTGTAAAATGACTACAGCTCTAAAAATTTAATCAGACAGTGAAGCAGTTAAATGGGTTATTAAGCTATGCCTATCTCAGTCTTACACTGAATCGAAAGGCTATCACATCCAAACACCCAAGCCTTGTATAGAGCACTGCTGCTGTGTCTGCCTGTGTATATTATATTCCCTAGTAGGGAGCCTCAGGAGTTTGGCATGCTGGGAAAAGACTTGTTTATAAAGTGCTGTTAGAGAGATGCCAGATAGGAAAGATTTGGAAATTAATATCGCTGCCTATCTGGGCTTTCCTCCCTCTTACTTTCTTTAGAATTGTCTTTGTCTTGGGTCTAGGAAAGTGTTGGGCAGATGTGGAGTGAACTCTACTTCTTTGCTTCCTAATTAGGCCAGTAAAATAAGAATAAATCTATTTCCCCTCCTTCATAGGTAGGTGAAAAATCATTTCTAAGGAATGCCAGCAAGGGCACTGTCCATCTAGTCGCTAGGAATCAAGTGTGTCACCATCTTGTTCTCGGTCATGGGTTACTGTTTCTGCAGGCCCCCTTGAGGTCCAAAACACAACAACCTCCTGGACATTTGCTAATAGCCCTTTCAAATGTT
Source organism: Mesocricetus auratus (assembly GCF_017639785.1). Lineage (NCBI taxonomy): Eukaryota > Metazoa > Chordata > Mammalia > Rodentia > Cricetidae > Mesocricetus > Mesocricetus auratus. The sequence goes on from NW_024429206.1 coordinate 2,587,099, forward strand.
CAAGCAGTTTTATGAATTAGTAGTAAGCTGGAAACAAGCCCATATTTAAACAGGCAGTGACGCACAGAAACGGAACTTCATCCAGTCCTGGGACTTGTATTAGGAGTGGGTTTATTGGACAGTGTAAACTCACCAAACCTGTCTGATATTGTCATTAGGTGTTGTGACACATTGAAATTCAGAGACTTGTGTCTGAGATAAAGTATCTCTTCTCATAATTAGGTGTTACTAGGACCAGGCTTCAGATTTCCAATGTACCAGATGCTACGAAAGTTTGTGATCGTCTTTCTGGATGTCTTTAAGATTGTTTTCCTAGATCCCAGTGGGAAATGCATCTCCAAGCCCACAAGGCTGCTTCTTTGCTACACAGCAGGGCCAGGCTCTTCCCCATCTGTCTCAAACATAGATTTCAGCCTGAAATTGAGGAGAACGTGTGCCGTGTTAAGTCATTAACAACTGTTTCAAAACAGTCTGATTTCTAACAGTTGGTGCATGTGGAGATACCTAATTAAAATAATTCCAGTCTCGTTAATAAGATAAGTGTGTTTTCTAGTTGCCATGGGATTATCACTACCAGATACAAAGGGTTGGAGGCTTAGCTGAGCAAATGAAGCTTATATTTCAGTCCCTTTATTAACTTCATTATGATTTAAAGAGTTAAATCCCCCTTTCCCCTTACATTTTCATTGTAGTGAACAGCAGTGGGGGATGGGCAGATGGTAGGCACAGCCCTGCTAACAGCAGGCATAGCACCTCTGAACCCCAGGAGACTGAGCTCCCATGGCAGTCACAGAGATGAAAGGCGGTGTGCTGTGGCTTGCTAGCCTCTCTGATGGTCACTGTCACTGTCTTTTCCATAAGACTTTCAATTGATGATCTCTGCCTCCTGGGAGCCCAGAGTGCATTGTCTGTGTCCTCGTGGTCCTGTGTCCTCCATGCTCTGCTGCTGCCCCGTGCACTGACTCCAGCATTGCTGCTGTTCCATGTTTGTCAGTAAAAGTCAAAGGAAAAGAACTGACATTCCCATGTATGTGTGATCACCTCAGAGTGTCAAGAAAGGACTCAAGGGGACCAGAGGGAGGGGCCAGCAGCCGACACTGCTTGCCACCAAGCTTGATAAGTGGAGGGCCATCCATGGAACCACTGCCGGAAGGAGAGAAGGACCACCTGAAAGCTGTCCTCCGACCCTGGCATGTACACTGTAGCACAAGCGCATGCCCTTCCCCAGTAAATGGAAACGAAAGAAGGGGACGCTTATTCTGAACTATGAAGAACATGAAGTCACAATCACTTTGAGAAATCCCTCCTGCTGCATGAAAGCCAAGTAAATCAAGTCTTTTTCAGGGAACTCTAAACAAAGGCAGAATTCGTTATTAGCTGTGCAGAGCTGAGAGCTGTTTACCAAAGTGGTCTTGAGAACACACACTGTTAAATGCTAAGCGGCCACACAAACAGAAAAATCACCAATTTTCAATAGACCTGGGAAAACAAAGTTGTCATTAAGTTTCACTTCCATCAGACGCTGGTCATTCCCAGCCCTGTGGGTCCAAATCAGTTCCCTGCCACTGCTGCTGTTCAGCTTCTGGATCCTTCATGGTTAGTGACCACCCATTCCCCTAGAGTTCATGCCCCTTAAAGATAGATACACTCTTCCCTCCCCTCACCCCATGTAGGCAACAACAGAGTAATGTTTTGGATGAACCGGGGGTGGGGAGGGCACAAAGAGGAGGAGGAGAGAGATGATTGTTTTTTTCTATTTTTTAAAATTTAAATTAGAAACAAGCTTGTTTTACCTGTCAATCCCAGTTCCCTCTCCCTCCTCTCCTCCCCTGCCCCCCACTAACCCCCTATCCCATCCCCTTTCTGCTCCCCAGGGAGGGTGAGGCCTGAGAGAGATGACTGTAAGAATGGCTGGAGGGAGGGGAGAAGCTGGAGGGAGGGGAGGTAAGGGAGAAGCTGGAGGGAGGGGAGAAGCTGGAGGGAGGTTTGAGGGAGCAGGTGCCAGGGAAGGCGATGTGTGTGCAATAGTGTTCAAGTCCACATTTGCCGCCTCCCCCATTTCCTTTTTGTGTGTTGCATCATGAAAAAGAAATAACCCATGTAATTCTCTAACTTCTTACTAGCTAAGGAACCTTCTTATTTGTAATTGAGTGGTATTTTGCTCCTTAACAAAGGTACCACAAACCAGGCTGCAAGTTGCTGCAGTCACATGGAAACAGGAGTTTGTTACCTAAGCATCTGGGACATATGTTTCTTAGTAGAAAAATTCTCAACTTACTGTCCCTGTTGCCTTTCCTGCTTGACTAACCTCCTCTGACCCAGGCAGCAAATGGCTTTGGAGCTTGTGTTTAGGTGGAAATTAGAGTCACAGTGGCTTTGGACCACACAAAGCTGTTAACCTTTGATGACAAGAGGCCCTCTTAAAGCCACCTACTGTGTTCTCTTGTAACCTTCCCCTACCTGTTACATGTGAGGAGACTACATGGGGGCTTTTCAGGCAGGGTACTCTGTACAGCCAAAAGACAGCTCTAACCCCGCCCCAGGTGCGTTGGGGAGCCAAGGGCTTTCTTTAACATTTCTCTTGAACCATTTAGGTGTGGGAAGGAAAGGTACCACAGGCTTCATGGGCACCTCTGGCTCAGGTGGCATCTGGTAATTTCATTACTACTAATGTATTTGCGTGTGTGCATATGTATGTATGTATGTATGTATGTATGTATGTATGTATGTATACTCTGCATGTATGAGCCTGAAGACATGAGAGTTTGGATCCTCTGGAACTAGAGTAACAGGCAGTTGTGGACTGTCTTGTGAGTGCTGGGAGTTGAATCCAGGTCCTAAGCGATAACATTAAGCACTGTTAGCCACTGAGCCATCTCTCCAGTGCCTGTTTTAGGGTCTAAAACAGTAGTAATGTCAGAAAAGCTTTGAATTTAGAACCGAGAATAGCTGACACCAAATAAGTTGAACTGTCACAGTGGAGTCCACCTGCCTATTCCAAAGCTGTGTCCCTTCATGGGCATTGGCATCGCCAGTATTTTGGGCGTTGTGACAGCTTTCTTCATAGTACATGTGTATGACTAAAGCTAAGTGCACTCCTTGTATGTGGTCTCGGGTTCCGGAGCCAGTTGCAACAGCACAGTATGGGGTAGTGTTCTGTCCTGTGGGATGAACTTGGTGAGGTTCAGCCTGGGTTTGTGTGTCTCGTTTGCTTAAGGGCAGACTGATGTACAGCCAAGAGGTACAGAGCATGCCACCTGCAGCTTGAGTATGGCTGCCCCTTAGGTTAAGTTGCCTTCTTGGGACTGTGTGGTTGTGTAGAAGCCACTTAAATGTCTTATTTAATTGCTGGCTTAATAGTTAGACCTGTGGCATATGGAGCCTCGAGTGTCAGAGCAAAATTGGAAGTAAAACTTCTCTAATTCTTACTCATTTTCATGGATGTTCCCAACAGAGGCATGGGCAAACTGAACTACTGTTCACCCAGGGCCTCCTGAATGCCAGACACTGCCCTGGAGTCATGTCACCTAACAGTATGACAACACTGAGAGGTTTAGAATGGCTGTTTTACAAGTGAGGAAACTGAGTCTAAGAGTTGGTTAGTGTCAGTACATAGTGATCTGGGATTTGAACTTGAGTCTCTTTGAATCAGGTGCACTACGCAGTTCTATGTGTTTGAGCTTTACAATGAGGAAGAACTCCGTGTTAGGGTCTAAAGGGAAGTTCATATGGCATGAAATCCCAGAAATCCATGCCTGGGGAGGTGACTCAGGCTTAAAACACTCCCGGGGTTCCTCCAGAGGACTTGAATTCAGTTTCCAACAGCCACATGAGGTGGTTCACATTCTAATTCCACCTCCACAGGCACTGTACTCACATGAGCTTAGCTGGATGTAGTCATGCACACCAAACATAGTTAAGGTAATAAAATTAGTCTTTCTAAAAATCACAGAAAATACAAGTTCCAACACATTATCAAAGTTCACCGACTGACAGCATGTGATATCTGGGTTGAACTGAAACTGCAGGATAATTAGGTAGATCACTAGAGTATTAATAGGTCTTACTTTGTTTGCACATGCCACCACGAGATTCTTAACAAGCTGGGTCTCTAGGCTTTGTATGTGGTGATGCTCATGGGCCCTAGTCTCGTGTCACTGCTTCAGGCATCATTCGGAGTGGACAGCAGAAGTTGTTTTCTTCTTTGTCTGTCTGTCACCGCTTGTACATCCTGGAATTCTGCTGAGCCTGCTGATGGCAGACTTCCTCTGCTTGTGTGGTGGTGGGACTGGGTGTGCTGGTCCCACTGCCACAGCTGGATGGTGCACTCTGTGGGAGCCATATTGAAAGGTAATTGATGTTGGAGTCAGATTTGAAATTCAAACTAAGGGTAGGTCAACAAGCAAAAAGCTTATGGTAGGAGATCTTGCCTTTTTTTCTGAGAAAGGATAAACATGCCCTATATCTAAGGTGTACCAACAGTGAATTAATTATGCAGATCTTTCCCAGTGGGTTGTTGTTTAGTTTTGCAACAATGGGCCAGTAAAGTCGTTGATTAGGTCTGTGTTCTGCTGTTCTAATGGCTTAGGTGTTTTTTCTTTTGGTTTGCTTGTGAGAAAGGGTCTCACGTAGCCTGGGCTTTGAACTTGATACAGCCGAGGATGACCTTGAACTCTTAACCTGCCTTCACATCCTAAGTGCTAAGTTTACAGGTCTTCTTCACCATGCCTGGATTCTAATGGTACATTTAAAAATGGCTGGGTGGTGGTGACTCATGCCTTTAATCCCAGCACTCAGGAGGCAGACGCAGGTGGATCTCTGTGAGTTGGAGACCAGCCTGGTCTACAAGAGCTAGTTCCAGGACAGCATCTAAAGCCACAGAGAAACCTGTCTCAACACCCCCACAAATTGCTTTTACATTCATTTGCATGGAGTGTGTATGTGTGTGTGTGTGTGGTATGCATGTGTGTGTAGTGTGTATATATGTGTGTGTGGTATGTGTGTGTGTGTGTGTTGTGCTTAGGGGACAACTTGAAGGAATTGATTCTTTGCTTCTACCTTGTGAGCCTTGGGGAATCGTACTCAGATCATTAGGCCTGTGTCAAGCACCTTTACCTGCTGAACCATCTTAGGGGCTGTGCTGGCCAATTTTACATCAACTTGACACAGGGTAGAGCCATCTGAGAGGAGTGAACCAATATAGAAAATGCCTCCAAAAGCCTGTAGAGCATTTTATTAATTATTGATTGATGGGAGAGGGCCCAGTCCATGATGGGTGGTGCCATCCCTGGACTGGTGGTCCTGGGTCCTAAAGAAAGCAGGCTGAGCAAGCCATGGGTAGCAAGACAGTAAGCAGCACCCTCCATGGCCTCTGCATCAGCTCCTGCCTCCAGGTTCCTGCCCAGCTTGGGTTCCTGCCCTCAGTGTTTTTGATGATGAGCTGCTCTATGGAACTGCGAGTGGAATGAACCCTTTCTCCCCCAGGTTGCTTTTGGTCATGGTGTTTTATCACAGCAACAGTCACCCTAAGACACTCGTGTATGTTTCAATGAATTTATGGGGAATGCTATTTGACTGGTGTAATGGAATAAGTTTATTGTAGTCTCTTACACACTGCTGAAACAGGCTGGCTCAGATTTGCTGTGTTAACTAGGCTGGCCTTAAATTCACAGTGATCCACCTGCTTCAGCCTGTGCCCCTTGAGTGCTGGGATTAAGCTCAAGTGCCACCACATCTGGCTTCTCTTCTGGATAGATGGCATTCATTTGGTTGATAGGTATCTTTCTTGGCCTTAGTGCTTTCCACAGCAGGGGGTTTCAGCAGACACCTGGTGAGTGAGCAAAGGAATACAAATACGTTTGGCTTCACTGAGTGTTTCTTAAGTGTGTCTAAAAGCTTTGGTTTTTACCCTTATTTTGTTAATCTGATCTGATTGATTCCTTAAAAAGCATCAACCCTGTTGTTGCTATTGGATGAGGAGCATGGAGTGAAGGCCGCCTCACGTGCAACTCGCTCACCTTCTCCGGCTGCCTCTCATGTGCCTTTGGTCTTTGTTTCCCTTTACCAACTGATCTGCTTCCTGGTAACGTTTTGTTAGCTCTCTTTTCATATATATATTTCCTTGTCTCATTCTCCACCTCTTACTACCCCGTCCTTTCTCAGTTCAAGTGTAAGCAAGGGTTAAATAAATCAGACATAATTTTAAATAAAAAGTGTATCATTTCAGCACTTTATGAAGATGTACTTACATATTTTAAAGCTTTATTTCTATTTTACATGTATAGATGCTTTGCCTGCATGTATGTCTGTGTACCACACGTATTCCTGTTGCCCCTTGAGTCCAGAAGAGGGTGTTGATCCTCTGGAACTCGAGTTACAAATGGTTGCAAGTTGCTGTGTAGTGCTGGGAATAATTGAACCCAGGTCCTCTGTAAGAACAACCATGCGATTAATCCATCTTCCCAACCTCTGTGTTTACATCTTTTAAAAATGTCTGAGTCTAAGAATTGGAGAATTAACTTCTTCTTGTTGGTTCCCCCACCCCATTATGGTTGTTTAGGATTTGTAAGGCTGAAGTAGTAATAGTAGAAATGCATTTGTAAGTGGAGAGTTGGCATGTATTATCTTTACCATATGGGCTACCTTAAATATTTTAGCCAATATTTGTATATTAAATCATAAAGTTCACTTACATCTCACTCATTCTGGTTAGTATAGCCTTAAAATTGAAGGGTGTTTGCATGCGTGCATGTGTGTGTTTTGGACTGAGAATGAATTACTCTCCAGCTTGGTTCTGTTTTGTACTGAGCTTTGCATGTGTGGGCTAAGGGAGCCTTTCCATCTTCCCAAGCGCAAGGTGGCTGCCATGGCTTTTTGTTTTTAGACTGCCTAGTTGTTTGTAGCGGTGTGTATAAAGGGGCTTAGGCCAGGCAGCTTTGGGGCTGCGGCAGGACTGAGCCGGCAGTCGGGCAGCAGAGAAGGCAGGTCATTCCTGGCACGTGAGGACAGTGTGAAGTAAAGCTTGGCTGAGGAGGGTCTCCGACTGGCGCTAATTTAGAAAAGACAGCTGGGACCCATCTGTGATGTTTGAATTTGTAGGAATTAAATGAGATGGAGAGTTGCAGAAATGAAAAAGTGTAGGGTTTGGGCTTTCAAAATGGAGCTGTAGAGGAGTGTGGAGAGCGTAATGTTACCACCGAAGGGTATACGTGATGTGGGGCAAAGGGCAGAGCTGCCCTCTGCGTCAGGGTGTTAGAGTGTGAGGTGTTCGAGGTAATCATTTGTCACAAAAGTCAGCAGCTAGAGAGAAATAGCTAGTAAATTCTTGATGGCAGGCAAGGATGGCTCTTGTGTGGCCAGGCAAGGTCAGTCAAGCGGTGCCGTGCTCTGCAGTGAGAATAAAAGCCCGTCTTTGAACGGTGCTTGAGATAAATTGTGTGATTATAAAACCCTGGTGATGAAACTCACTCCTATTCTCGGCTTACACACAGATTGTTCAAGGATGAGCTCAGAGGCTGGAGCATTCGGGCTGGGATTTAAATTTCAAACAAAGGCAGACAGGCGATGGTTGGCTGGAGGGAAGGAGTCTGCTGGAGCACTGGGGGGGGGGGGGGGATGGGGACACCTCAGTGAATCTCTACTGATAAGTCTCTCCAGCCAGCAACTCAAACACTTTCCCTTGTGTAATTAGGTGGTATCTTAACACACGCCTTAACTCACATCCGAACAGGCTGCTACAACCTGAAATTTCAAAATTGAAGTGAGAAGGAGGCTGTGGAATTGATGTACTAGAATAATGACTACAGACTATCGGTACTTAGGTTGGCTGGAAATGACCCCAGGAAAATTTCCTCAAGTGCAAACCTCACTTGGGAGGTGGTTCCAAAGTCAGAGCCCAAGTGAAAGGCCGAACAGTCAAAATTGCTTTGAAACAGCCCTTTAGAAATTCCTTGGTAAGGAACCAGTAAATCCAGCCGTTGGTGGAGCCCCAGGTGTACTTGGCCTGTACCTAGGGGCCGCAGGGAGGGGGTAAGTGATGCTTCCTCCACCCAGAACTGCTTTCAGTCAGTCAGCCTGTGCTTGTGAGAGACCTGGAGACAAGGCTGAGTGAAGGACAGCAGCTTCTCACCTTCCCTCCCTTTCCTTGGCCCCACAGCTGTTTCTGTTGCCATTTCTTCTGAATTCACTCTGTCTCTGTTCTTTCCCCTTCTCCACCTCTCCTGCGTTCAGCTGGCTCGGTCTTTCCGTTCTAGCCTGCAGCTCCCGGAATGTCTGTCATAGGAACTCACCCTCTGATGGGCGGCAGTGTGGGGCTGCATGCTACCCCGAGCAGGACTGTGCTTAGTGTGGGGGCAGCTTGTGTCTTCTTGAAGCAGTGCCTGTACTGTGCTGTCAGGGACACCCTGGCTTGTCTGCATGCGTTTTCCATGTCCAGGCCCAGTCTGCAAACTCTGAGGGTGAGTGTGATTATCAGGTCAGTATGAGGTTTGTAGCACATGGGATGTTCTTGGGAATCCTGGACTGAAAGGGTCTTTTCCAGTGTGGATTTCCTGTGTATGCACTGAAATAATGCATGTGATAGTCACAGTTACCCTGAGAGAGGAAGGAGGGATCAGATACCTGATTCTATAACATGCTTCTCATGTTTGTGGCACATTTTGTAGTATAAAGTTTTTTTGTGATACAACTGATGGGGAAAAAAGAATCCTAATTGCGGTAACAAATTCAGTATTCACAAAGTGTTTCATGTCCCAGTGCCTGGAATATATGCTTGGCCCTGTCCCTTTTCTGGGCCACCTTCCAGCCTGTTGTTCACCCACAGCACTCTGGCTGTGTAAGGCGATGCAGGTGGATGTGGGAGTCTATGCAGGTGGATGTGGTGGTCTATGCAGGTGGTTGTGGGGGTCTATGCAGGTGGATGTGGTGGTCTATGCAGGTGGATGTGGGGGTCTATGCAGGTGGATGTGGGGGTCTATGCAGGTGGATGTGGGGGTCTATGCAGGTGGATGTGGGGGTCTATGCAGGTGGATGTGGGGGTCTATGCAGGTGGATGGGGGGTCTATGTATGTGAGGGTCAATGCAGGTGGATGTGGGGGGTCTATGTAGGTTCTCATTCCAGCCCCAGCTTTGGGGTGCTGCTCCTCCTGCCACTCATCCGGCGCAGTTTTCAACTTGGAATCCACTCTTGTGTCTGTTAGGCTCTGAGCGCTATCACCCATTGCAGGACCTCATCAAGGGGCAGCGGGCTGTGAAGGACGTGTCAAGGTACAAGGGCTGTCAAGCTGCAGGAGTTTGCTAGCCTTTTGCTTGTTTCCTTCGCCATGACTACACAGTGAGACGATCTGGATCAGGGGCTGCATTTTTTTCTTTTCTTGTGCCAGTGTGGGTGCATGCATGTGCGTGTGCGTGCATGCGTGCATGCGTGTGTGTGTGTGTGTGTGTGTGTGTGTGTGCACGCGCGTGCGCACATGTGTATGCTTGAGACTGATGTCCAGTATCTGTCTCAATCACCCTTCAATTGGTTTTTTGAGTCAGGGTCTCTGTGGCTGACTGGCCTGGAACTCACTGTGTAGACATGACTGACTTGTCTCTGCCTCCCTACCCCGGAGTTACAGGCATGTGCCACTGTGCCTCATGTTTTATGTGTGTGCTAGTGTTCATGGCCAGGTCCTCATTCTTGCACAGCAAAGCTCCGTTTGCCAGCTGAGCCGTCTCCGAGCCCTGGCTTTAAAAATAGGTTTACTTTGTTTCCAGCGTAGGATTCAGTATCTGACGTGACATGCTCCCTAAGGACCCACTGAATCAGGATCTCAAGCCACCGTTGCTTCTTACAAGTGAATCTGTTCACCACACAGTCTGTCTCTGCAACACACTTTCAGCGATGCAGCCGTCATGTGTGCAGGGAAAGGCCAGTGCTTCATTTCCGGTGAACCTGCAACAGCAGAATGTCAGTCGGGGTTAGGGGTCCTGTTTCAGAACCCAGTCTCCTGCTGTACTGGGTTAGCATGGCTGTGTGGGAGGGGAGTGCAGCATTTTGCTCAGTCTGGCTTGAGATATTCTGAGGGGTTTTTATTATCACAGCGAATCTGTTGGAAGCTCCTCTGCTGCCTTATAGATTTCATTTTCTTTAATTGGGATGGAGATGGAGGAAGAAAATAGCATTTACTTGGCATTCTTGCCTTTTAGAGCTGCGGGTTATTGATTCAGGGGCCTGCCGTGGTAATGCTTAGAAGTAAAGTTTCCCTTGGGAGCACCTGTGTTAAAGGGCAAAGGGAAAATGATTAGAATTTAAATCTCTAGACTCCACTGAACTCGTGGCTTCATTAAAACAAGGAGGGGAGGAGGAAATGATCTGGGCTGCTGCTGTGGGCTTTGTTTAACACTCGCATCCAGAAACTGATAACTCAGAATAAAGCCTCCTCAAGTGCAGCTACAGGGCCAGTGTGAGCAGCTACAGGGCCAGTGTGAGCTCCTGCCTGCCAGTTTGCCGGGGAGGCTGGAACCTTTGGCTTTCTTTAAGCTACTTTAATCTCTCCTGCCTGATTGTGGATCATGTAATCACACACACATTGTACTTTGATATGTCACTCTTTAGAAATTGGAGGATCCTAAGTTGGAGGCCGGCCTGGACTGCATAGTGAATGCTGTCTCCATTTTTAAAGAATTTCCCTAAGGTGGGCTTTCCTTTAGACTACTTATCTGATACCTAGCGTTTGCTACTTTAAGTACTGCATTTGCTTTTTTATCTATTAGTAGGAGGGAGTAACTGTGGGATATGGAAAGAACATTGCACTGGAAATAGATTTTGCCACCAAACAGCAGTATGACCCTGGAAAGCTACTCAACCTCTTTATCAAAATTCTCTGTGCTTACAGTGAAGGACTTGGGAATGACACCTGAAGCTTGAGGTTCAAAATTCTTTCTTTACACACTATATAAAATGTACTCTATTAGCTGGGCATGGTGGCACAGACCTTTAATCCTATCACATTAGAGGCACAGGTAGGCAGATCCCTGAGTTCCAGGCTGGCATGGCTTACAGAGTAAGTTCCAGGACACTCAGAGCAGCACAGAGAAAACCTGTCTTGGGAAAAAAATCTATTAGTCTTCCAGTATCTAACTACAATAAAATAAAGAAAACAAACAAACAAAGCAACCTTATCTGCTTTCACTTGTAATGTGTAATTGCTGTGTACAGAAGCCCTGCAGCAAAGTGGATGAGAGCAGGAGCTCTGCGGAGTGTGTCTGGGTGACCAGGCGACAAGCAGCAAGTACCATGGTCCCAGCACGCAGACAGAATACACTGCCATCAAGCTGCTTTCTCAGGGAGTCGTCTTCTTCCCGAGTCTCTATTAAATGTCTGAAAAGACAGACAGACACCCTCTTGGACTCAGAGTGCCTGCTGAGTGTAGTTGGTAGATCGGCATGTAGTTTTCTGAAGTCTGGGGAAAGTTCCTTCTGAGGTACTTGAATTCACTTTGGATACTGTTTGGTATACTTTTTAAGCTATGTGAAGGAGCTCAGGAGTCAGTGATCTGCTGTTCCTACTGGTGACCTTAGCCCAGTTGCCCCCTTGCTGTGAGTAGATGTCCGCTCTGCAAGTGAGGTAACCAGATGGAACTCTTTGGTTGATCTTGTGAAAGTCTGTGATTTGGGACTGTGAAACCTTGATAGAGGTGGAGTGTGTGTGTGTGTGTGTGTGTGTGTGCGCGTGCACGCACTGGTCATATTTGTGAATGATTTCAGATTCTTGTGGCTTCTATATGAAATTTATCAGTGCCTTTCCTGACCTGGATGAGCGATAGGCCTCAGATAACACCAAAGTGGTGAGTAGGCCTTGACTCTGTGCATTTTTAAATATCATTGTTTTTATTTGAGTGCACTTTGTAGTGAAGTCACTTGAATGAGCAGTGTATCTAATGGGTGGACTAGCACTGCAGACACACATATGAGGTTATGTATTCAGGGCTTACGGAATGCACAGTGCCAGTGAGTACTGGGGTTGCTGCTGTTCAGAAAGCAAACTGTTTTCTAGTATTCTACCTGCTTCCTGGAAATGATGAGGGAGGTGGAAGGGAAGAGAGAAAGGAGAGCAAGTGGATTCGGCCATCGTCTTTAAAGACTTACACAGTTAAAAATCCTGTACTGAGTGCGGTAACATACATGTATGCAAATGTGTGTGTGTGTGTGTGTATTGATGGGTGAATGGGCATTGTCAGGTCAGGTTGAACACACAACATAATGCATTCTGACTCCAAGTGTTTAAACTGAAACTCAGTTCCCTGCTTGGAGGCTTGAATTAAGGGTAAAAACATGGAGGCTTTCAGATAAAATAGTATACGGACTGGTTATTCATCTTGCTGACAGTAACTAGATCATTCAGGTTCAAATAGGAGTCAGAGTTCCAACTCCCATGTGTTTTTTACTTTCTCAGGAGTAGTGAAGACAAAATACTTAGCAAATGGGGACAGTATAGTATTCTGCATGCTGAAATCCAGGCAGTGTTGAGTGCTATGTGCTCTGTGCATTATAGGTTTCAAGACTACAAAACAGGAGATGGCCTTCGCTCTGGGGGCTGGGCAGTAGCCTAAGCAGTTGTGAAAGTGGATTCAGAAAGGTCCCTATTTGTCTTGCCTTTAAATTGGTTTTGTTCCATAGTTTAGCATCACCAGAGGTCATATCGCTTACTGGGGCTTTGAAAGTCAGACTGACATTATTGCAGTTCAATCACTGCATGGTGAAGCAGAGCCTATGGAATCTAAGAATTGCTTCTGGTATAGGTCATGGGATCTGAGCAGAGCAGGACTCCATAGGTGACTTAGGTGGAGCTTTTTCAGGAATCCCAGATTTGAACATGAATATTGATTTTATATTCAAGATCTTGAGAATATTGGATTAATTTCTGAAATTGAATGCAGTAAATACATTGTTAATACAGTCAAGGACTAGACTTTTGGCTCTAGATATCAATTGGTCATTTTACTATAATGTGTTACACACACACACACCCTGTGAAACTGTCCACTAAAAAGTAACAGAACTTATAAGAAAAATAGGGTTGAGAATAAAACATTAAAAACAAATCTATACTACCTTGAACCATAGAAGCATGTACAAACATGAATGCATGTCCAAGTGTATGCCTATTCCCCACAAAAACAAACAACAATGAAATCATAGTGCAGACAATTCAGACATGCAGCAGAGCATGGGTGTGAATGCTAAGGAGGATATTGGAAGGGAACATGCAAACACATAGTGTGAGAACATGCTGACTTGCAGAATGTGAGTGAGGGCACTGGAAGTGCAGCCCTGAGCCAGCAGGGTCTCTTATTAAGGGGCCAGAACAGGAAGAAAGACTTACTCGAGGTGAGAACTACTCTTAACCTTGTGTATGGACGTTCACTTTAGATTTTCTTTAAATAAAGTGAAAGCCTTCTCCACACAGCAGCCCCCTGAAGTTGCTTTACATTTCCTGCAGAATTCGACTTCATTTTCCCACCCTCTTTGCTTAGGGAAAAGAAAAAGAAAATCACACACAAACCAGTCATCTCCACATTTTCTTGGTGTCAGCTTAATGTTGCAGTGGAAGTGTGTGCTATAGCAGAACAAACGGTGTAGCTCTGGGATGTTTAGTGAATGCTACGAGAGATGAATGATGAGCATGTTGAAAGTAGCTCTCATAGTAGATGAGTTATACCCCGTTCCTCAGCAGCCTGCTTCAGAATGCCAGGTACTGCCCAGCATGTGCCCATAGTCCCTGCCCACAAGGCAAGGACTGGAAAGGAGACATAAAGTTAACATTTGAAAGTATAGCAAAAACAGAGGCGAGTCTTCCTGCAGAAAACGGGGTCCCAGCTGGGCTTTGAAAGACTGGGGGAGCCTGGCAGACATGCTGTAGGGGAAGGGTATTTTTGGCAGAGATGGAGCAGAAAACAGAAATAGTAAATGCAGACTGTGACCAGAAACAGTGGTAGAATTGTGGATGGAATAGAGACTGCAAAGAGGTGGTTAGTGAAAGGTCAAGTTGAAAAACTGGTTGGCTCCGAATTGTAGAACTCTGAAAGTCAAACTAAAGGGCCAGTGAGATGGGACATTGAGTAAAAGCGCTTGCTGCCAAGTTGGCAGCCTGAGTCTGCTCTTCAGGGACTCACACGGGAGAAAGGAGAGAACTGACTGTGAAAGTTGTTCTCTAACTTCTGCACGGGTGTCACAGACTCACACACACCTACACACATTCATATCTGCACATACAAACAACAAATAATGTAGTTAAATAGGAAGGAGAAAACAGGACTAAAGAATTTGACTTGATCTCTGCTGCGTATTATGTAATCCAGTTAAAGTTTTAAACAAGGAATGACCTAATCAGAGTTTGGAAAGGCGCAAAAACCTCACAATGGGTGAGTGCATAGCTATTCAAGTATACACATGGTGGTCTGTATTTATTCTTCACACTCGTCCTGAAAGTAAGTATTATGTGGTTAGCTTGCAAGAACTCTCTGTACCTTTTGTCCAATCTTGCTGTGAACCTAAAACTTGTTTTAAAACTGTATCTACTGTGATAGGCATAGTGACCTATGTTTTGAGGCTGAGGCAGGAGGATGGCAAGTCTAGGGCCGCCCTGGGCTACTTAGTGAAACCCTGTCTCGAAAGCAGAACCAAATCAAAACTAAAGAAAAAAAATCCTGCTCCAGATTATTTGAGGACAACCAAAAGGAACACCACCAAAAGTGTGATGGGATTTGGCTGCAGTGCCAGCTGTGAAATGGAGACAAGAGGATCAAGGGTTCAAGATCATGCCTGGCTATATAGAGAGTTTCAGGACTGCCTGGACAACATGAGATCATGTCTGAAAATTAAAACAGAACCTCCTACCTGCTACCTTCTCCACTTACAGAGGAGCAGGCTTCCCGTCATCTTCCCATCTCCATAGACAGAAACTGAGTACAGCAAGGGTATTGGGGAAAATGAGGGCCTTGTGATGGCAATGGAGATATAAAGAAGTGAAATGGATACAAACAAGGAACCTAGAGACTCATGGCGTGTAAGTAGCATGGCAGAAGCTCTGATGGTACCCAGTGAACTTGTTCATAAAGGGAAGAGGAACTTGTCGTCTGCCTGCTACTGCTTTGAGCAATAGCAATTCAGCACAGAGAAAAGCAAAATTCCGGCTTCCATGTTACTTATCACCTACTGTGAGAGAATAAATGTATTTCATTTGTGGAACTCTGTCGCCTGGCTTGGTGTGGCCATTGCTGCCTTGAAATCAGTGAAGCTGTGGTCATGTGGATGAGATGCTCATATAATTTGTTCCACTAACATCTTCTTGTGGATGGAGAGGAGGGATCATGAGGCTCAGGAGTCTTCTCCTGAGGGTGCACCACGGATTGACAGCTGTGTGTGTGTGTGTCAGGGTGGGGTAGCCATTCTTGCTGCTGCTGCTGCTTCTTCTAAGTTGTTTGTTCTGTAAATGACCCCCTCACCTGTGCTCCTGTAAGTAGCTCAGGTGAACTGCATTGGTGTGTCAAGTTAGGCTTGGGTGGAGTTGTTTCTCTGGCATATGCCTACCTGGTGGAAGTAGAAACAAATGCCCCAGGAAAAGTCAAACACGGATGGGAGAGGATGGCAGGTACGTAGAAGAAAGTAAAGTCATAGAGAGATGACTGAGATGATGGGCATGACTGGCGATAGTGTCTTAGGTGGAATGGAGTTGTGCTTCTTAGGAAATGGAGGATGATTAGACACAGAGATGGTAAAGGAAAGGCCACAGGCTTCTGGGGAAAGCAGCATAGGCAGAGGGACCCTGTAAGATAAAGACCAGTGGAGAGAATATGCTGGTTGAATTTAGAGTTGAAGCCTTGGGTGAGTGCAAGGCCTCTGGTGGTAGAGGAACAAAACAGAGAGTTTTCTGGGAGAAGGATTTTAAGATTGTGTTGTATTTTATTTTAATGGGGGGATTTTAGATTTTAAGCAAAATAGTGACATCAAACTAATGCTTCCAAGGATCATCCCAGATACTATGTGGAGAATGAGTCAGTGTGCAAGGATTAAAGGGAGGGGGCCATTGAAATTCACCTCTTGGTCATCTGGGTGACAGATGATGGCTTAGTCCAAGGTGTTTAGAGAGTGCTAGGCCATGGTTGGGGTTTTTTTTTCTGACAGCAGAGCTAACTGACGTTTTGGAAGGATTAGACAAGGTCTTGGCAGATACAGTGGTACTCAGACATTTGGCCTAAGCATCTGGTGGATTGGAGAGAGGGGGAAGAATTAGAGAAGGTTGGTGGCAAAGGTAGCTGGAATTAATGGCTTATGTTTGATGACTATTAAACATCTCAATGGGAATTTGAATACATTCGTGGAATTCAATGGAGGAATGCATAGATTGTAACTATGGCCAGTCACTCTAAAATGACAAGTGGAGATGGGAGGAAGAATGTGGACAGTTTGGGGTGATAGGCAAAGGAGTTTCTCATACTCCTTGATACCATTCTCATCGAAGAAAGTGCATAAATGAAGCAGTAGCTGTGTCGGATGGAGACAGGTCTGGCAACCAAATCTTCCATACTCCATCATCAAAGGATAGGTGAAGAAGGACAGGAAACCGAGGGTGTGGCCAGTGAATGAACGAATGAGTGCACATCAGCACATCTGGGTTCCTGTCTGAGACTTGATAGACTTTATCATGGGAAGAGAGTGAGACTCTGAGAGACTCAAAGTGAAGGATGTTTCACAGCTGAGGATAAAAGTCAATTGAGACTGAGAGTGGAGTATGCATCTCTTTGCCATTTGTAATCTTCTTAGATAAATTTTCTTGAGGTGGCTCATGGAAATGGGAGACAGAAGATGAAGAGATGGCTCAGTGGTTAAGAATATGGAGTGCTCTTTCAGAGGACCCAAGTTTGGATCCCAGCACTCATGGTGAGCCGCTCACAACCACCTGTAGCTGAAGCTCCAGAGGGACCCAAAACCTCCAGGAACATCTGCCCTGTAAATCACCACCCCAGATACTATAGACTTGCACATTTTACATTTTACAAAGAAAAGAAGAAAAAATAGTGACAGTAAGAAAACACAGCTCTATGCCGATTGAGATTCTGTTACTGGGGGCATGCATGATAAGGTATTGTGAATGAATTTTCCCCTTTATAATTATAAAATGATTATTGTCCTTTCTGATTCTATTATTTATTCAAAGTCCTCTTCATTGGAGGTTAATAGCTCCATTTGCCAAAGCCCTATGGGCTGTGGACTTTCTCTCTGGTCGCGCTTTTGGGCTCTCAGTTTCTTTGATAGGTAGGGTTGTAATTGGAAGCATTTCCAAGGGTGTGAATTTGGTCTGTTGGGAATTCTGGCCCTCTGCTTATCTGATTACTTCCTGGTGTTGCATAGCCAACTGACTCAGAACTGTTATCCAAAGGTAGAGTCCACAGATTACCTACCAAGAATCAAACCTACTCTTTTGTCTCTGTTTTGTAGATGACTGTGCCTCATTTGTGAGCAATGATTTTTGAGGCTGAGGAATGGTGATGGGTAGAAGGATGGTGATGTAGAAAAAGTGGCTCAAAACTCCTCCAAGTCTACTAGTGAGCAGTAAGACACTCAGTGTAGCTGTCATCATTGCAGCACCATGGCATGTTAGTGTCTTCCTGTCTGCATCTTGAATGAAAAGGCATGAAGTTTACTTTGAACCTTGGTTGCCTGGATGACTGTTTCGATGCATTTCTGTGATGACTGGGGTCATGCCAGCAGTCTTGTATCCTCATGACTCCTATGCTGATCCACTAACGAGGTTCATGTTGTTCATTATAATAGAGTAATTAAGTCCTGCTATTGAGCCTGGGTTTTGTCTCCATGTCTGTTCTTCAGCTGTAAGTCTGGATGTGGCTGTCTACTGCTATCTGTTTTGCTCTTTAACCAAATCTCAAAGAACGGGCACTTTCTCTTGTGTCCTCCTGGAAGGACATTGCTAAGGTCTGAGAGTAACTGAAGGGTGCTTTGATTAGTTTTTAATCTAGTCTATCAGGACATCAGAGAGATATATGTTTGGAAATATAAACAAGACAATTTTTATGGAAAAAAATAGCCTTTAAATCTTGCAGTTTTCTTTGGCAGAACAGTATTAACATCTGGTTAGCAAACTATGGTGCCCTTAAGAGAATTGGATTTGGTCCAATTTCCAATAAAATATTGGATTAAGTGACTACTCTTGAGTTTTTATTATTTTCAAGTACATTTTTAAGCCTCCCTTCTCCCTGTAATTTGCAGTTCGCATTTCCTCCTAAGCTGTGATTTTAGTTTGCATGATGAATCATTCTCTCTACCAGCATTTGTAGGCTACCACAAAAAATAACCTCAGAATGAAAATGCCAGGTTACTGACAGGCTGCAGACAGGGAGGCTCCATATCCTAATAAGCAGCTGTTTTCTGGAGTCCTCTGGTTGAGGGGGAGGGGTCTAGTGTCTTTGGGTGCTGGTCTAGTACCAGGAATTTCACGTGTGTGATCTACCTCAGCTCTACAGGCAGTCTCCGGGAAGGCTCATTAATTCTAAAGTACAGCAGATGCCATAGCTTATATTGGTGCGGTCAAGACTAGCAGATAGAGAGGATTTGTGAGTTTTGCTGCATCACCAGGCAGTGGTGGAGCTGTGAATACAACCTCAATTATTCATTTCTTTTAAAAATACAATATGTTTATTAATTATTTGAGATTGTCATGCAATGTATGTTGATCATATTCACCCCAAACCCTTTCAGATAGACTCCCACTTCACTAATCTACCAACTTCCTGTCCTCTTTTTAAAAAATTGATTTTATTTCATTTTATGTGTGTGACTGTTTTTGCTTACATGTGTTATCTTTACATCATATGCATGCCTGGTGCCTGCAGAGGTCAGAAGAGGGTGTTAGATGACCAAGAACTGGAGTCACAGACAGCTGTGAGCTGCCATGTGATGCTGGGAATGGAACCCAGGTCCTCTGCAAGAGCAGCAGGGCCCCTGAGCTGTCTCTCCAGCCCCGTCCTGGTTAACTCATAACCCATCAGTGCAATGCTGACCATGAAGATGGGGCTATCTATCCACTGGAAGCACAAACTGCCTCTGCTTTCTTCAGAAGCCATCAACCACCACACTTCCTCGCTTAGGGGTCAAGGAAGGGCTCTCAAACCCCTCTCCCCATCCCATGGTAGGATGTTGACTGGCTTGGTCGTGTGGCAGGGGCCATGAGTGAAGCCGCAGTCATATCCTGCCCAGAGGATACTGTTAATCTCTGTTCCTCCCTGACCTCTGGGTCTTTACTGTTTTTCTCTCCCCTCCCACAGTAATCTCTGGGCCTGGAATGGGGTGTGGCATAGATGTCCCATTTGTGGCTGAGTACTCCACAGATACTTATTCTCTGCACTTTGACCAGTTGTGGCTTCTGCTTTAACCAACATCCACACACAGCACAAAGAAACTTGTCTGATGAGGTCAGGGAGCTCCATTCACCTACTTGTTCAGAGATCCACATAGTCAGAGGGCAGTTTGACACAATGCACACTTAGCTGAGTAACAGCAGTTAAGTTCTCCCCTGGGGCCTGTGCACTCTCTAGCCAGAGGGTTACAGTTCCAGACACGCTTTCGCCTTGATCAGGCCTCAAATCCAGTTGGAAAGCAGATGATTACCCCTGTAACAGTCATGCCACTATTGCACTCATAGGCATGCTTGCCACACCTGTCACAAATGACTAGTTTCTAGTCTAGTACTTCCACTGGATACGATGGTATCACCACAAGAAACCTGAGTGGCTTGCTTTCAAGTTCAGCCTTCTTACCTATCATTCCCCGTTCAACAGTTGTAAATCTACTACAAGCGTGTCCTAAGATCAAAATGGATACCGTTTCATCCTGTATGGGTTTGTGGTTGGGTAGGTAAGGCATTCATGAAACAAATGCAGGAAGAGGTACTTCAAGGTGTGGTTCCAGAACGTAAACCAGTCAACTGGAGGGGCCAGGACTTGAGTGCTCACTCAGCTGTAAAAATGGCAATGATGGTTCATTCTTACGTTGGTGGTGAGAATCAACAGGACTATAGGGTAGCTTGTGTGTGCTCAGTGTTGTGTGTGTTAGTTGTTCCATAAAACTACCATGCAGATCGAAATGTCCGAGGCTGAGAACTAAATGCTGTGGGCAGGAAAGATGGAGGACACCAGGGAACGGAGTCTGCTTTCCAATAGGAGTCACATGCAGACTCACACAAGCCATCCGTGCTTGGCACTCTTGTTTGGTTGGATTTGGGGGAGACTTATTATTGTCACACATGCCACAGCTTTTGGGAAGAGGATTTTTTTTTTATTTTTGCTGTGTGTAGATCATGAACTTTAAGGCCCTTCCAACAGTGTGGACTGGACTTATTATTTCTGTATACTATTGTTTAATTAAAAAAGACAGAATTTACAGAGAAACCCTGTCTCGAAAAACCAAAAAAAAAAAAAAAAGACAGAATTGTTCCGTTCCCCTGGTGAAATCTAAGTAAATCGTACTTGTCTTGGAATGTGTTCGTCTGTATTAATTGTGGGTTCTTTTTACTTAGAAATATCAGACCTACAGAAATGTTACAAAATCACAGTGGAGTCTGGCATCCTCAGACCCACCCAGCTTCAGTGTTTGTGTTTGTGAACATCAGTCTGGATATGCCTTACCCCTAACTAATAAAATGTCCTTTATATTGTCTATGTTGCTTCCTAGCAAAACATTTTACTGCATACTGCTCACCTACAATGGATAGTATCTTCTTCCAGGTCCAGGATGTAGACAGCCCTACTCCTTTTTCTTCATTTATTGGGCAACAGTCAATATATGGATGTTGTGTAAAAAACATACACAATATCTATGAAAAGAAAAACATAACTTTTATTCAAGTGTTTACTTCATTAAGTTGAATGTGATTATTAAATAACAAATCCAGATTTGATAAAGACAGTCTCTTTCTTACAGTTTGAATATGTAACTATGCTTGTAGAGTTTAATTTTCAGAGCAAATCTCTTCTTGGTGGCTACTGCACATGTTACTTTCTTTTCGGTCTAGAGCCTTTCCAGAATCACATCAAATAAGACTGCTGTTTGCCAATTTCATGGAAGTTGTAATAATTCCTTTAGTAGATTCTATTTATAGATCAAATGTCTGACTAAATATAATTACTTACAGCTAAATCCGATCAAAGCAGTAAGCTCAGAATAATTTATGTGGAATTTAGAACAAAGAAAGGAGGTGGAGCTTGCAGGGGATGGGCATTCTTAGTTGTTTTTCTAGGGAAAAAATGGCTTTTTTTAAAAAAGACAAATGATTGTCTATCTTTGTTTTTAAACAAAACAATACAAAACAAAATATCCACCTCAGCTTTTATCTCACCATAGTGCCCTTGTAGGAGACAGTTTTCAGACTTAAAGCTGGTTAATTTTCATGGCTTATACATGGTCATTGGTAAATTATGTTTTCTCTAGCCTTCCTAGTATTAGAGCAGTTGTTTTCTGTTAAGGGTTCTAATTTGACCGGGTTTTCTTTTTTACTTGCTGTGGATGTAGTCGGAAGATCACCATCACTGTTAGCAGCTGGTTTTTGAAAGGTTCCTGGGAGAACTCACAATAGTTAACTGCTAGTATTATTTATTTCTTCAGCTGCAGTTGGTAGCTTCATCTGTTAGACAAGCTTGCATCCCTCTAGGTGATAAGTCTGCACCCAATGGTACCTGCTATCATCAAAATGCCTCCTGTTAGATGTACTTTTGTTGCTTCTCAAGTTTGAAATGGACCAAGATCTCGTGGCTGTGGTTTCTGGCTTTGCCTCATCTGGAGCCAGGCAGAGCTGGTTTGTGCTGTCTCCCTGCCCTTTGCACTCTGCTCCTGTCTTCCCTCCCTTTCTCTGTTTCTCCCTTTTTACTTTCTCCTTCTTTTCATTCCCCTCTCCCCCTCACTGCCAACCTGCATAATTGATTTTCTGTCTTCTTTTATTTTGGTTTTTCAAGACAGGGCTTCTCTATGTAACACCTCTGTCTGTCCTGGAACTCACTCTGTAGACCAGGGTGGCCTCCAACTTCCAGAGATCCACGTGCCTCTGCCTCCCGAGTGCTGGGATAAAAGGCGTGTGCCACCATGGCCTGGTGGTTTCCTGTCTATGGTGTCTGAGATCCATAAAAGAAAGAGGTCTCTTTGTTGGACGACATAAGAGTTCCAGATGTGACGTGAATGTCGTCGGTGCATGCTGCTCTGTGCACTTGGAAAAGCAGGAGGGCAGGTGGATGCTTACTGCAGACTTTGAACTTGAAGGCAGAAAATAAAAGCCTAGTGCTAAGTAAGAGCAGTTCTAAGAGAAAGGCAATAGTCCATTCACAAGGGCCCTATCCTTCTGAAGGTCATTACTTCTCAGTGAGATTGCACCGTTAATCAAATTTCAGCTTGAGACTGAATAGAGACAAACCAACTGGATCAACCCCTCAGTCCTTTTCACACAAACTCTATTCTCATATGGTATCATTTGGATGAGTTGTGACTTATTTGTAACCTGGGACCAAATCATGGTATAGATAGAATGAAGACCAACGACTAGCACTTATGGATGTCAGTGATGCATTCCTATCCAAGTAGCCCATGTCAGTGCCCGTTCTCCCTGTTCTCAGAGGAACAGTACTAGGACCTTGAGCAGTGGTCTACATTTTCATTCACCTTTGGGATTGAGGACAAGACTTCCCCCAGGCTGGCTCTACCACTACAGAACATTTGGGTGAGAATTCAGAATCCATTAGTCTTTAATTCCCCCTCCTGATTTGATTATGGCCTATAAAGGAGTCTACTTCTACCACATGGCCCAAATAGCTTGATAAGGTTCAAACCAGTCAGCTCTTTGAACTAGCTGTTTAAATTAAGCCTTTAAGTTCCTCATCTAAAAAATAGGAGAATACAACTAGATGGTGTCCAAGCCACCCTCTTTTATCTGTGACTTTGTGTTTTTATCCTTAGATAAGGAATATTTCGTATATCACCTTTTTGTTCAAATACCTGTTTATATTGTTTTCCACACCAAAATATGAATTTCTTTTTCCACTTAGTGGAGATATACATCCTCTGGGTTTAATATGAGGATCAATCAATGCATAATAATAACCTCTCAATTATCCAACTAGTGGAGATGAGGAATTGTCTAAACAGAGTATCATTTTGTTCATTTTGAAATATATTGCTGAATGACAGCAAGGTTCCTCCCATTGACTTTGCTTAGGTCAGTGTCTGGTATGGTTTGTTGTTGGCACCTCCACTAACCAGGCAGTGTTTGGCCACAGACCATCCGGGTTTATGCCCATAGCAGTGTGAGATCCACTTTAACACCGAGCACTTGTTTATATTTGGTGATTCTGATTGGAAGTACAGTAAGTAACTGTAGGGCAAGCTGCATGGTGGGGTTTTGGTTTTTATAAAGAAGAAATGAGGATTCAGGGTACAATGGACCCTCTCAGTTTTTGGGTGTCATACTAGGAGTGAGCTTTGGATTTAATATTTCAGAATATAACACGTTTTCTTTATTTAACCATCCATTTTCTGAAATAAGCCTTTCAGTGTTTTCAGGCAAGTCTTTGTAAGTGTGCATTTATGCACAGTAATGGTCTGGGTGATGGCTCAGTGGGTAAGGGGCTTGTTGTGCAAGTATGAAGCACAACACCTCTGAGCCCAGTGACAGGGAAAGTGGGTAGAGACTGGCAGATTCCTGGAGCTCACACACATCCAGCCTCACCAGCCTGTGAACTCCACGTTCAGTGAGAAACCTTGTCTTACTGGGCTGTTAAGAGCACTGACTGCTCTTGCAGGAATCTTTGGTTCGATTCCCAACATCCACATGGTGGCTCACACCTGTCTGTAACTCCAGTTCCGGGGCATCTAACTTCCTCCTCTGGCTTCAGTGCTCACTAGGGACACACATGGTGCATAAACATACATACAGGCAAAACACTCACCCACACAATAAAAATAATATTAAGAAATAAGGCGCTCAGTCAAGGAAGACATCCAGCATTGACCTCTGGTCTCCACATCTGTAGTGAACATTAGCAGGTACTCACCACACGCAGATAGATACAAACATACACATAAGAATAAATGCAGTGTCACTGTATCCCAAACAGATGGACAGTGTAAGACTGGGCACAATACAGAATTAAATGTATATAAAATGTTCATGAGCTCTCAAGATGGGTGTGTTTTGCCTTAAAGAATTGCATTATGTAGAAAGTCAGCTTCCAATTGAAGAGAACATAAGGGGAGATGTGTTTGCAGAGGTCTGACCAGAATCAGGAAGCTGAGAGAATGGTGAGCTCTCTGGGAGCTGCATGCCTGTGGGGCTGGTGCCACCTCCCTTAGCTGGAGATGGAGAGCATGTGGCAGGTAGCTCCTTGTTAGGGAGCTTTGTGTAGGAGCTGAGGTAGGAGACAGCAACTGGGGCACTGGTGAGGCAGGCAGGTGTTGGGGAGCTAGGAGGGAACATGTCCTCTTGTCACTCTGCTCTTACCTGACCAGCCCCCGTGAGCCCAGCTAGGTGGCAGGAGGGCCCTGGGGAGTTGGGGAATGGTGAGCCCCCCCCCCCCGCCATGTTAGTCCATAGAGGGTGCTGGCATGGCAGAGTGTGAAGACAGCACTTTGCACCATCACCACAGAAAGGACATTTGTCCATTAATAGTCAAATTCAACTTCCAGATAGAGTAAAATAGGCCCCTGCATATATATGAATTCTTTTATTCTCGTGTGTGAGAATTGATAATGGTTTTCTCTCTGCCTTGCTCATCCCTCCAGGAGAGAGTGTTGTATGTAATTGCTAAAAGCTGAGCCTAGCTCTAGAGATTTGTTTACTTCTATAAATCCTCATTTTATTCAAGAAAAGGAGATGCGCTGGTGGTGTTGACATTTCTTTTAAAGCTGATGAAAGATATTTTAAATTAGGCATGAATCTTTGAAGACCTCCGTAGCTCATTTTTAAAACATGGGCCATCCTCTGAAGTGCGTGAACTGTGAGAACGGGAGTCTCTCTGCATAAGTACTCCATGTTTCCTTTTGAACGATGCGTTACTAATGTAATTATCGTACTTGTTACAACTGATCACACAGAGGATGACCTTTTCCACGGGCTTCTGCAGTCTGTGGACCCCACCTGCTGACTGCGTCAGCTTTGTTGGTGACCCACCAGAGTCTCATCTTTGGACAAGAGTTGTGTGCTAGAAAGACAAAACAACACTGCCCCACAACAAATGCAGTTATGTGTCCCAAAGACGTAGCCTTTGTGTTCAGCCTGTGAGCACACCGTACCTTGCTGTGGCCCTGCACTGTCTGCTCAGCAGTGTCTACCCTGAAAAGAAGAGAAAACACACCTAGATATCTTGCCTGTCGTAGCCTGTATTCATTTCTAATCCCCGTCACCATAGCCTCTAAAAGATATGCATGTAATATTTCAGGGTTACCTTCATAATTTTGAGCTTTCCCAGTTTGTTTTTTGTTTTTTGCTTTTTTTTTCCATTTTGGCAAGAGTGATGTATCACTCTGAAAAGTCGGGGCCCCTTTTAGTTCTTTATTCATATTTGAGCTTCTGCTTGTTACTGGTGTACTAGGAGCACCCAACAAATCAGGGTAGTCATAAAGAGGAGGACCCTCTAATCCGAATTGCTATCCAGGAAGACTGTGCCTGCCCTAGGCTTTAGCCTGCCTGTAGTGTTACAGGGCCCCAAGGAAGTAATGGAGGGGATTTTGATTAATGCCAGAAAGTCACCATTGCCTGTGGGGTACTTTCCACCCTGTCACAAGGTTTATCTCACCTGTTGTTCCTGGACATTAACAAGTAAAAGGAGCCAGGTACAAATGGAAGCAGGTTGTATTACTCAAGGGGCACTTGCAGGTCCCCTGAGCAATCATGGAGTCCTCTTTCCAATGAACACCACAGTCTGAGAATGTGCCGTCCTCAGCAAGTACCCTAGCTGGACAAGACTTCATTCTAGACTATGGGTGTCTTTCGTAGAACATTTTGAACCTTACTGATGCGTTGAAGGGCGTTTATTTTGTTAGTGTTATTATGTAGAGTCTTGGAATGCCGTTCAACCTTCTCAAGTACATCTTCACACATTGTAAATGTGTTTGCACAGTCTTTCAGCACCACCCACTAGACAGAGAATTCCCATACCACAGTGTGGACACTCAACTGTGACTTCACAGACATATTGTAGCATCGTTTCCACAGTAGTATAGAAACATTCTTTGTAGTGTTGTATCATTATAGTAAAACAAATACAAATGGTAGGTGGGTGGGTGTGAATGAAAACTCTTCGAAAAGAAGCTGTGTCTGCAGAGACTGGTCCACCGACTAGAATTTCAGTACTATGGAGAGATTGGGTTGTTGCAGGTCCAGGGCCTAATTACCTATCTTGGACTAGTTCTAGCCCTCTGGAGCAGCTTGCTGTCCCTTCCTTCTTCTGTGTAGGAACTAGCATCTTGTGACTTACAGATAGAAGCCTCTTTGGGAATCTATTAATTAGCAGACAGCTAGCTTCCATAAGCACCAAAGCCAAGAATGTCATCAGACAGCATCTTGGTCCTGGAGAGACGCTTCTTCTATCTCCCTGTGCTCACCTCTCTGGTATGCCTACCAGTGTCTTTTAAGTGGACCTTGGTTTGTGAAGTTCCTTGTTCTGTAAAACTATAAACTTCATGAAGCTTCCTCCATGATGGAACATGGAGTCTGAGGTCACCTAAATCTGTGTTCCTGGGCCATGGTCCTTCACTATGACTCCAGAATATACTATCTCTTATTCTCTTTAAGATGATGGCGGGACAGGGAGAACTCAGAAATGTCATTTGTGTCTAGTGCTGGAGAACACACACCCCAAAGAAAAGAAAAGAAAAGAAAAGAAAAGAGAAAGGAAGGTAAAAAATAGGGAGAAAAGTTTCTAAGTATCACACAACTTTTAAGTGATGGGATTTGTACATTTTTAGTATTGTGTGACAGAAAACCACCTGCCAAACAGCTGTTTTCCTCCTTACTTAGTTACTTAGATGTAACTTCTCATAGATAATGGAAACCTGCTTGGAAAACTACACTCGCTGGATCATTGCCTCTGTTGAGCTCTTACCTCTTTCAGTTCTCTTGCAAAAAAGGAAAGCAGGGAAATAACTGCTAATTCCTTATTAAAACCCATATAAAATGTTCATTTCAGTGCTGGAGAGCTATTGGCTCATTAGTTAAGAGCACTTGCTGCTTTCAGAGAGGACCTAGGTTTCGTTCCTAGCACTTACATTGAGTGACTCACAACTGCTCCTAACTCTAGTTCCAGGGAGTCCAGTGCCTCTTTTGGCCTTTACTGTCTCCTGTAAGCATGTAGTGCATATAACTCACACATACACACACACACACACACACACACCATTTAAAAATAAGTTTATTGAGATATAATTGACATATAAACTACCCATAGTTAAATTGCACAACTGGGTATTTTGACATCATAATTGTAAGAATATAATTTAAAAAGTTCAGCTGCTGCTGAAAGGGGGAAGTGGACATAGGGTCCCATCCCTAACCAAGAAGCCATTTGCAATTGATAACTGCTGGGGAAGGGAAAAGAAGTTTTCTCCAGTGGAGTGTCACCGGATATATTAACCACTCTTGAGGGCAGGCCCCACGCCCAGTAGTAGCTGGCCACCACAAAGTGAACTCGGTACTTTTGTGGATTTGTTGTTGTTTCAGTTTGCTTCCTTTGGCACTTTTTGTCATATTGTCCTTTTGCTGGTGTGTGTGTGTATGTGTGTACACACGTGTGCGTGCGTGGGTCTGTGTGTGCGTGCGTGCGTGCGTGTGTGTGTGTGTGTGTGTGTGTTTTCTTTTGAGAGAGAGAATGCAAGGTAAAAATGAATGGGTAGGGAACATCTGGCAGGAGTTAGGGGAGGGAAAACATGATCAAAGTTATATGAGAAAAAAAAAAAGAATTCAGTTGCTGTTCTGGGCCTTCTCTCTCATAGATACTGACTTCCTAGCTAGCAGACTCCCAGGTGCCAGGGCTTCTCACCAGAGGAAGTGAGCGTGCACTAAAGTAGGTGTTGGTGGCCAGAGCTCTGCTTTCCACTGCCTCCCTGTCTCCTGCCTGGAACAAAGAGCCTAGCTGCAGGCTTATGCTGTGAAACCTCCCCACCCACATTGGCCCAACCATGCTGCTGCCTCTATGTCTGTGTTCCATTCTTAATAAACTCCTTACTCCCCAACAGTCCATCTCATCGTGTAGCTATTGAGTTCCATCTAAGTCTCAACTAAGACCTTTACATCACCCCCAAAAGTTTTCCTGTGCCACTTGTAGACCCCTGGTCTTTGCATATGCATATGTATTTTTGAATAATGCAGTATATACTCCTTTTGTGCCTGGCTCCTCTCAAGTACCTATGCTCTATTTCAGTATCCCTTACTTATTTATTTTTATTGCCATTGGTGTTTCATGCATGCGCCATCTTTGACTGGACTCAGTTTTTAGTTTGGACCCTTTGTAGATAATGTATCTATCTATGTACAAGCACTTTATGCTCCAGCCTCTTCTTGAAGATCAATATCTAGGAGGAGAATGCGTGTTTTATGGTAGGTATATGTTTAACTTTCAATAAACTGCCACTTTGGGCTCTTTAGATGATTGTGTCATTTTACTCCCACTTGAAATGTACAAGAGCTTCAGTTCCCGCGTAGCCTTGCCAGCACTAATTCATGCATGGTCAGTCTGTTTAATTTTAGTCATTTTCCCAAGGTGTGGCGTAGGGTGTCATTATGGTTTTAATTTGCATTTCTGTAATGACTAATGACCTTGAGTGCCTTGTCATTGTATGTCTTTCAAAAGAGTGTCTCTTTTGGTAAATGATCTAAGTCTCTTAATAATCTGTTTTAATTGAGTTGCTTGTTTTCTCATTGATGAATTTTGAAAACTCTTTATATTTTAAATATAAGTCCTCTCTTGGCTGGGAGTTGGTGGCGCACGCCTTTAATCCCAGCACTTGGGAGGCAGAGGCAGGTGGATCTCTGTGAGTTCGAGACCAGCCTGGCCTACAGAGTAAGGTCCAGGACAGCCTCCAAAACAATACAGAGAAACCCTGTCTCGAAAAAACCAAAAAAAAAAAAAAATATGGAATAAGGACCGGCGCGATGGATGGAGCACAAGCCATGGAGAGCATATTAACCATAGATTATTATAGCAAGACCAAATGGTGGGGAGTCAGACATGACAGAAAGAGAAGATGAGAGAGGATGAGGTAGAGAGAAAGACGAGAGTAAGAGAGGATGAGGTGATGAGAGTAAGACAAGAGTAAAAGAGAGCTTAGGCGGGCAAGGGTCAGTCCTTTAAAGGGGTCCTGTGCACCTGAGTGGTGAAGTCTGGGCTGGGCAGAGTGTTGCCTGAGTGCATCCTGCCAGGAGGCCAGCGTAATGCCTGAACCTTTCATTAGTTTTCACTTGTGCCTTGTCTTTTATTTCTATGAAGTGTAATTTATCAATCTGTTACTTTATAGAGTTTGCTGTTGGTGACATATCAAAGGCATAGAAACTTTCTCCTGAGTGCACCTTCCCCTCTGGGTGCCTCCCTCTTCACCTCCCCTTTCTTTCCTCTCTTCTTAGGCATACAGGTCATCGGGTTATTCTGGCCCCTTTGCTGAAAAGTCTATCTTCTTCCCCCTGCACTTGGCTTCCTGCTTTTGTTACAAGCCAGTGGGTTTTCAGTATGTCTGCTTTTCTGTTGCATTACTTAGCCCTGTTAAAACAAAAGAACAGATAAAAACCAAACTCTTTGAAGCTTATAAACAAGGCCCCAAATGATCTGCCCTAGTTTGACATCTGTATTAACTGTCTCTTAGTGTTCCCTCCGGGCCTTCCTCCAGTGCGGTGTCCTCCCCTGTCAAGCCCACCAACCCACAGCAGACAGATCTGCTAAGTGTGCGTTATTTCGATTGTGATTTTTTTTTTCATATCTGTCTTTCTGAGCTGCTATTTTCTACAAAGCCCATGTTGTATCCATGGGCTAGAACTTGGAAATGCCAAGAGAGAGGTCTGTGAAAAGAAGTGGGGATGTACGAGTAGACACTTGAAGAGTATTGGCAGAAAGTACAGTTGGTTTAAGATTTGCTTTCTTTCCAGAGCAGAGTATGGGACCTGTGCTACCTTAGAAACCATCATTTTCCACAGGCTACTTTATCTGCTTTGCAGGATTCTTGGCTGACACAGTTTCTCTACATAGTTCAGTGCTGTGAGTAAATGACACGGGAAAACAAAGCCAGTACTCAAGAAAGGTGTGCCGAGAGTAGCATTTCAACCCACATACCCGTCAGTTGTCACTGTGTCATTAGGGTCTCAGGAGGTCCATACATACAGAAATGAGCTTGAGCTGGACTCTAGAAGGATTTCTGGCTGCATTTCTCAGGAACTTGTGAAAAGAGTCTTTTCCCTTGCCTCTGGCAGAAGGGTAATCTGACCCTCCACTGACACATACCTGTGGTGGCTATCAGCATATCAAAGTTCACAAGCAGCCATTATACACTTCAAAGCCTTGAGGCTGCTGTAGGCCACCGTGGTGAGTGGCATGCCCTGTCACTGCCTTTTCATCCATAACTTTTTTTTATTTCCAATACTCATAAAAATAGATTTAATTGGGACACGTTCAAAGGATCTAATTTTGGTTGTTTCTGTTTCAATAAGACTTGGCAATATTTCCTAATAAACTGACAAATTCAGCGTGAAAAAGAAGCGATTAGAAGAAGTAACCAAATAACTGTACATACACACATGTGTTAATAACTACATATAGATTTCATTCTTTCCTTTAAAAAATAAGTATGGACTTCACAGCAGAGAGCAAGATTTGTTTCTTTAAGCATTTGTAGAAACAATTCCTGAGCAGAGACGCTGCTGAGCCCATTAGCACTAATGAAAAGGATCTCCAGAGGAGGTGCCCTAGATGGTTTCTGTTTGCGTGTGGCAATCCCATGTGTGATCTCAGCCATTTTTGCAGAGTTTGCTTCTGTGTCTGCCGGCCCATGTTCCCATTTCCTGGCAGCTAAGCTCTTAGCAACGACACATTTCATACCTGTCTGTCATTTCATGGCTTTATTGCCCGCCTCCCTACTTCCCTGCCTTCTTTCTCAGACAAGGTTTTGTTATGTAGTCCAAGCTGGCTTCAAGCCCACCGTCCTGCAGCTCCCCAGTGTTGGAATTACAGGCATGAGGCATCGCTGGCCTCCACTTCCTCATTCCAAAGATCGAATTATCATGTCTGAAATATTAGAGCTGATTGCACTAAAGTTGTTGAAATAAAACTACAGCACATTTGTTGCTGACTGAATTGTTTTGAAAAGTTTTACTTTGTTTTTATTGATGCGTATGTCTCTGTGTGTATGCACACATGTGTACACGTGTCCTCGGAATCCTGAACATTCTCTGGAGCTGGAGTTCCAGGCTCCAGCTGTCCAATGTAGGTGAACCGAACCTAAGTCCTCTGCAAGAATCTCTCCAGCCACGAGAAGCACTTATTATCCTAACTCCATAAAATGTGTGTCATGTGAACAGAAACAGACTCTTGGACTCTAGCTGGGTGCTCATTTTCCTTGACCTATTAAACCAGTTTGCTTGGTCAACTTACAGTTGAATTCAAGAAGCTTTCACAGGTAGAACTGCTCATGGCTGCAGTGAAGAGACCACTGATCCTCATGAAGAATTTGACACGGTACCTGAGAAGACTGCTGGATGAAAATCCAGTCTTTTGATAGTAAATTTTAGTCATCATTGTAACCCGCATTCTAGAATCCAGTCCCTAGACACAAGCCTATTAGTTGGTAAAATTGTGCCAAAATGATGTTCACCTTCATTCAGTGTTGTTAACAGAGGAACCTGCTTATTGGAGTCATTCTTTGTATGTATAACATGAGAGGACAGTAGACCCAGGGTAATTTTCAAAATCCCATCCCTGGTTGACTCAGGAAGCTGAGTAGATACTGAGATGGGAAGCAGTCAATAAAAAAAGCGTCAAGAGTGTCAGGAGTCATAGTGGCCCCCACCCACCCTGTCTGAAGACCATGGGAGCTCCAGGCTGAATGCAAATAATAAGTTCCCTGGCATGAGATATTTCATCTTTGTAGGAGGAAATGAGTTCTGTGATATATGAGGGTATTACTGGCTTGGGACAAGGCTTTCTGTTCTAATTGGAGGCATGC
The DNA here is from genome assembly GCF_017639785.1 of Mesocricetus auratus. Taxonomy (NCBI): domain Eukaryota; kingdom Metazoa; phylum Chordata; class Mammalia; order Rodentia; family Cricetidae; genus Mesocricetus; species Mesocricetus auratus. The sequence continues at coordinate 2,619,334 of NW_024429206.1, forward strand.
TGTAGGACCACGTTTAGCATGCCAGCCGTCCCCCTTGAGCTGTAGTGCAAATTGCTGATTAACTGCTTTTATGTATGCAGAACCGACACAGCACCTCATCTAGAAACAAACAGTAGTGCTCCAAAGAACCAGTCAGAAGTTCAAACTGACATTTAGAAATTGTAAACCCACAGACTTCATGACAAGTAGTGCTGTCAGTTTAAATTATGGCTTTTCTACCTAGAGATAGGATAAAAGGAGCCAGGCTGATGGCCCGTGAGTAGTGCTTTGGCAGCTGTGCTCTGGTGAGCTGAGAGATTGTGCATTCAGGTCTAATAAGTGCGAGCGCTTCCTTTCCCCTTAATGTGTCCTGGTGGTCAGCAGCTGTGAGGCAGGGGCAAGGCTGCAAATGCTTGCAGCAACAACAAATACTCTAGTTTTGCTCTTAGGGGATTAACTTGAATGAATTGATGAGTTGAAATGCATAGAGAGTTTACTTCCCAGAATAAAGTATTCTGTGTTAACGTGAGGAAGGATAACTGAAATCTCATTGTCTGGAAAGCTTGACCATCCAGAGTGTGTACTAGGTGGGCTGAAGAGGTGGTTCAGCAGGTAAAGCACTTGTCTTGTTAAACCCAAGGAACTGAATTTGAGCCTTGAATCATCATTTAAGGGAGGGGGGTGGAACAAGCCAGTATGTGATGAACTGTAACTCCGGCCCTGGGGAAGGAGAGACAGATAGGTCTGGATCCAGCCTGCTTGGTGATTTCCAAGCCAGTATGAGATACCCTGTCTCACAACAAGATAGATAGCACCCGAGGAATGACACTCTTGACTGTGATCCCCTCTCCTCATAGCACACACACACGCATGTACGCACATTCTGAAGAATGTAGCCACTTGTCGTCTCTTGATTTTGGTGTCTCCTAGCCAATAACTTTCCTGGCTCAACTGTTTCTACTATCTTCTTGATAGGTTTCCTACACTGCCAAGAAATCAGCCCTCATACTGTAACCTAAAGCAGCATAGTCTCTCCCGTGGCTCCAGGGTCCTTGGATTAATTATGCATCAAGGTATTTAATGGACAACATTACTGTTGAAAAAATGAAGTGCCCACCACATATTGGCTTTAGATTGTCTGTTGGTAGCTGGCCTTCAAATTCTTGAGTATACAAAAATCAATTGAATTAGAAATCCTGACTGTAATTGACAGAAATATGATGGGAATAATTCCCACTAATAGCTAAACCAATGATCATGTAGACTAATGGCTGCTGTGCTCATTTTCTCATTTTGCCCTTCACTGAGGAAGCCCAGGGCAGGAAGAGAGTCCTGGACCTGGAACAGGAAGTTTGGCCTCTGCTTCTACTCCCATGGTTCCTGCAATGCATCATGCTTTCCCCAGTCAGTTCTCCAGCTGTAAAATGGGCTGCCATTCATATGCATGCATACATACATGGAATTATTTTGTTGACTTGTTTCACATAGATATTATGATCATATGGAACATAATAGAATCACTATACTGGGAACAGTGACAGCATGGCTACATGGAATGCCATTCTGAGAAGGGAAATATATTTTTAATTGAAAATAAAATATTTTCATACACTGTATTCTTATCACAGTTTCCCCTCCCTCATCATCTCCCCACCTCCCCACCCATCCAACTCCACACCTTGAGAAGGGGACCTTGCATTTAGTTTACTCTTCTTCTGGGGATGGAGCCATGGTCCTTGTAGATGTTAGCCTGAGCTGCTTCACCAACCCCTGTAGTTAGAATTTAATGTTGGATGATTGCTTACCATGTCCCTTGTGACTTGGGTCTGGAAACCTGACTGGGGCAGTGAGGGAATGAAGACATGACAGACATGTATGTAGAAAAGCTGGCCTCAGGTGGTCTGTACACACACTGTCGTGGTAGCACCAGCTACCACAGCACCCCAGAACCTCAGCAAGAGGGAGGGGCCAGCTGGTCTGGGCAGGAGATGTGTGTAGGTAAGCAGTCTCAGGCTCTAGACATCAGAGAGGAGGAGCCTGCAGTTTCTAGCTTTTGCAAAGTCTGGTTATTTATTCCTAAACACTTGTAGTTGCACAGACTGTTGATGTGTGATAATGTTATTGTTTACCGTAAAGATTTGTCACTCATATTGATTTAATAAAACACCGATTGTCCAGTAGCCAGGCGGGAAGTAGAGGCGGGGATACCAGACTGGGAGAATTCTGGGAAGAGGAAAGGCAGAGTTGCAGTTGCCAACCAGACTCAGAGGAAACAAGATGAGAATGCCTCATTGAGGAAGCAAGATGAGAATGCCTCATTGAGAAAAGATACCAATTCACATAACTAAACATAGATAAGAATTATGGTTTAATTTAAGTTGCAAGAGCTTGTTAGTAGTAAGCCTGAGGAATAGGCCAAACAGTTTATAATGAATATAAACCTCTGTGTGTTTATTTGGGACTGAACGGCTGCAGGATGGGGCAGGACAGACACTTCCATCTACAGATTACAGTCAGTTGTTTGTAAATACTCATCCTTGGATCAGAGCAAGGCTTTGCCATTCTGAGCCTGACCTGTGAAAGGCTTTGCCAGTTTCCTAAGGGTCTGAGGTATTGGTCCTTGACTTGGCTGTCCCTGTGTCAACAATACACATTGACTGAAGACTTCATCTCCTCCTTACAGGTTCACTCAGGGTTTCCTCCACTTCCTGCTGCTGCTGTCTGGGAATTCTGGATAACCGTGTTTGGGTGTTTAGTAGGTGGCATCAGATAGAACAGGCACCCTGCACCTCCTACCCCTCCTGTCCTCATTACCCAATAACCCCTTCTACCCTTGCCAGAGTTTGGGTGTAGACACACCTGTGAATGGTGACCTGGGTACCTGTGAGCATCACAACAGTAAATTGCAAAAATGAAAAATAAAAAAATTAGAAACAACATAACTAGATTGAGAGAGGTATAACCAAAGAGAAGAAGGAGTTCTCTCTGTTTTTCAAGAGAGAAGAGAACATTTTCATTTTTCACTGGCCCCCATGCATTATATGCCTAAGAAAATATAACCAACCTGGCTTTCAGAGTCCTTGGAATTTTTAAGGGCTCTATCAAGGCCTCTATGCTATAGATAATTGTGACATTGACAGAGACCTTTGTGGGAAAAGTAGAGTTGATGTCAGCTTAAGGAATGAGTAAAGGGTAGGAAAATGTGACAGCAATTTGGAGGAAATTGTTCTATTAAATACATTTATTGAATTATAATTACTCCACAGCTATGTCTGAATCTTACATATCAGTCATGTTTAAGAAAGAACTAAAAAGGAAGGCTGACTTTGAAGAACGGAGAAGAAGGCAGTAACTGGGCTGGTTGTTGGAAAGAGTGTCTTTGCTGTCTGTGAGTCGGAGAAACCTGAGCAGTCCTTATGCGATGAGGAGATGAAGTCAAGAGGAGGAAGTTGGATGCGATCATCTCTAAAATGTCACTGGTCTTCAGATAAGGATCAAAAGTTTCTCTTTCCCAAACCACCAACAGGGGCTTTCTCTTCTGTTCTTTGAGCCCAAATGGGGAAGGGCTTTGTGAGGCCCTTTCCCGTGGCTCAGGGCCATCCGCACTTGTCTGGCTTGTTTGCCATGCGGCAGCAGAAGGCTCAACAGCAAAGCAAGTGGACTCTTGCCCTGTGCTGGGTGTTTGGTTGTGAGATTCGCCGGGATTTTGAGTGTGCAGCCGTGTGGCATGCTGGGGGCAGCTGTCATATTGGCTCTTTCCAGTATCTTGAAAGCTATTGGCAGTGACTATTATTCTTTGACTCCCTGGGGGAATTGAATTAATTGGCTCCCACTTGGATAGAAGGTTTATCAGAGTTTGGAAGTTGTGAATAAGTATTTAAGATTATTATATCTTGGGTGGGATCCTTTTAACTGTAAAATAGGAATAGCAATCTCTACCTTACAAATTAAGAGTAGATTAAACTAGGTAAGATGTGTAAAATGATGGAACCTTGTTTAAATATCTGTATCTTTTTGTGAAATAAAGTATTCATTATATTTACCAAGGCTATGATATATAAGCAGGTATTAGAATGGGACACACCATGAAGTCATTTCTGTCCTCTTGCTTGTTTATATATTTATTTACTTTTTGTTGGAAATGTGCTGTCATAAGAGTTGTCATTTTAAAAATGTAGCATAACATATTATAAACATGTCCAGTTGTCCAGTTGGCATTGAGTACATTAATAGCTGTGCAGACATCCTTGCTGTTAAGCCCCAAACAGAAATTCTATACCCTGAACCCCAACCCACAAAATGCTCACCCCACATTCCATCTCTGTGAGCCTGCTTTTCCAGAGCCTCATCTGATTGAGGTTGACCAGAATTTGTTGTCCCGTATATCTGGCCTTTTTGTTTTTACTTTGCAGGATATTTTCAGGGTTGAGCCATGTTGTAGCATGCATTTGAATTTCATTCCTTTTTATTGCTGATATGTATATCACATTTTGCTTATTAATGCATTGACTGACACTTGCCTGGTTTCCACTTGTTGGCCCTTGTGGACGCCAGTACTCTGAGCACTGGTATGTGTGCCATTGTGGGATCGTATGCTACTTCCATATTTACCTTTGTAAAAGTTTCATAATTTTATGTTTAGGTCTAACAATTAGGGCTTCAGTCCACTTTGAAGGACATTCTGCATATGCTACTAAGGAGAGGTCCAACTTCATTTCTTTGAACGTTGGTATCTACTTCCCAAGAACCTTTGCTGCAAAGATTGGCTTTCTCCACTGAATGGTCTTGGCTCTTTGGTTGCAGATAGTCGACAACATGGGACAAAGACTTGTGGGATTTCTAATTTTTCCCGTTAGCTCTTTGTCTTCTTTATGCTGTATGACACTGTTTTGATTACTGCAGCTTTGAAAGTATGTTTTGAAATCAGAAAACTGGAGGCTCTCAACTTTGTTCTTTTCCATGATTGTTTTGACTACTCAGGGTCACATGAAATTCCATATGAGTTTTAGTAAAGGTTTTGTTCTGTCTTATTTTAGCAAATATCTATTTAGTTTTACTTTTTAAAAACATGAGTTGCAGAGTATGCACTTATGGAGTGAGTGTTCAGCCACAAATGACACATCAATGTCACACTCCCTTCCCAAGGCTCAGAACTATTGAGAAAGATGAGGTGGAAAGACTGTATGAAACACAACAGGGAGGGCTGGAGTAAAACAGTATATTGTGGGCATGACAGGACTGCTGCAGTCACGAACTCATGGCACTTGTGGTTAGGTTACCTGCACAAGATCAGTCAGCACAAGATCAGCATGGGGAGGGCTCATGAGCTTCGTGACTGAGAACCTATGAACAGTTGTTTGTTTCTAGTAGGGGAGGGACAGTCAGTATTTTTCTGATGGCATAGCTCCTGGTAGGTTGGCCACACTCCAGTGGGTGTCCCTCACACCCAGAAGTGTATAGACAGCACAAATTGGAGTGAGTGAATGGGTTATTAAATTAACTAAAAAACCCCACATAAAGTTGAGGGGCAGGAAGGTGGGGATGGATCTGGAAGGAACTGGATATGAGTATGAGAATAACACATTGTAGTATTTTTAATACATTAGTACTAAAAACTCACCTTCAGGTTATTACATGCTACATACATACACCTATACCCATATTGGGTTCAGCTGTAATCCTTTAGGAGCGATACTCTTCATCTACAGTGAGGGTGTTATAGGTGTAGTTGATCAGCGTCACTGTAGGGATGCCTCATTTTTTTTTTCTTTTTGGTTTTTCGAGACAGGGTTTCTCTGTATTGTTTTCGAGGCTGTCGGTCCAGCCTGGCCTCGAACTCACAGAGATCCGCCTGCCTCTGCCTCCCGAGTGCTGGGATTAAAGGTGTGCACCACCACCGCCCGGCTGGGACGCCTCATTTTAAAGCTGTATCAATATAGTGACACTGTCCCCTAATGATGATAATGACCAGAGTGATGTTTAGAATTACATACACCTTCGAATCCCTGCTCTGACGTTTACTATTTACACTGTGTATGTGTATGATTTCAGGCAGGCTCCCCCTTGCTGATCCTGCTTCTATCTTTGTGAAATAAAAACAAAGATAATTAATGTAAAAATTCAGTGCCATAATTTAGGACAGTAAGTCTCCTGCAAATGTCTGGCGTATTCAGAGAGCACACACATAGTAAGCAACCTGAGAGATTTTCGTCTTTGGCAGATGTCTGAGTGAGAGTGAGTGGCTAGGCATTTGTGTTCTTCCTGCTTTGCCTCTAACAGGTTGAGAGATTAAAGACAGGCTTTTCTCACTATGGGATGAGCTCTTTTGTAGCTGGGACTCCTCACTCATGTCTCATGTATTTCCTACTTGCTTCTTCGTGCTCCTGTTTGATGCATTCGGAACTCTCCTACTCTGGCCTCCTCCTCTCAACTTCACTTCCCCATGTCTATCTCCTGTCTCTCCTGCAACGTAGATTTCATTTGATTTCCACTGTGACCTTTGGGTTATCTGCCTTGCCACTGTGGACAACCTTTCTGTTTTTGTTGTCTGCTGAGACCCCTCCTGTTCAAGTTTCTGTTTTTTTTTTTTTTCAAATCTGCCTTGGTGTTTTCTAGACTGCTCCTATTTAATCCCATTTAGTTTCTTCATCTTCTTCAACATTTTAAACACAGTAGTTTAAACTTATGGTTTGTAGAATTACGTTTAATTCTCTCCTTGTGCCATTGCCCTGGGTGATGGCTTGAGCTTCCCGACCTCTGTTTGTGGGCTTGAGGACTCCTGCTTCTCTCAGGTAGATGACTACTCCAGAGTTGGACCCTGTGACTGAGCCCTGGAATCTCTACCCTCCTGGGACTTATTTTGGCTCTAGCTTATACCCACCTTTCCGCTCAGTTCCTCATTATTTCTAGCTCTTGTACATTTCCCTTCATTGGATATAACTCAGGCACATAGCTTAAAATCATTTTCATTTATTCTATCTATTCTTGGTTTTGAGACTGAGAGCTGTGTCTTTAAAATTGGCACAGTACATGGTTTTCACATATCGACTGGAAGCCTCGGCGCATGCCTAGACACAGACATTAACATACCCTAAGAAGTCTTTGGGATCTGTGATTAAACAATTCCTCTTTGTTCACACATAGTGCGCGGTAACTAGCTGATAAACGAAGGATAAATGAACGAGTTCTGATGCACTAGTTTCTGTCTTGAAGCTATAAGCACTAGTGAATCTTTAAGCTTTACTCTTGCTTCACACTGCAGTTCTCTGCTTTGTTTTATTCTGAAACGAATGGTACACGTGTATTAATTAAAGTGAACCCACTCAGAGGGCGGATCAAAGGAGGGAGAATATCGAGGAAGTGCAGCACCTGGTGTTTAAAATTGGACTGTATATCAGCAGGGGAGGTCAATATCAATAAGTCGCTAGCAGATATTCCTAGATGGAGCCGGCAGACACCCCCAGGGACACTTCTGAAGGCAGAGAGAGTCCATTTGTGCTCGCCCGCTTAATTCACATCCTTATCTTCATAAGCAGACTCTGATAAAAGATCACCAAGTAAGTAGTTTGTTTTTTCCTGACTTCCAAGGCTGCTTTAATTTCCCCATAAACACCGAGATAAACTCACTTAAACGAAGTGCTTTGCCGAGTTGGGTGGAGCCTGTGTTCTGCTGCTGTTCAGCTTGAAGGGTTAATACTGACTCTGGATGAACATCTGCTGGCCCCATATTGACACAGGAATAAATTATTCATCATGTAGTATTTGGGAATTTTAAAAGCTCCATGATGAATCCTACAAAACTATATTATGTCTCTGACATCCTTGGGTCTCATTATTTTGTCTTCAATTATTCACAAAGGCTTTTCACGTCTCAAAGCATATATGGAATGCTTGAGGTCACGCAGGCACATGGCTGAAATGATGGAGACTGTGCTAAGACACCGTCTTCTTTTTGTTTGGGCACTGTTTTCCTTCTGGGGAGGATTCCAAAGCTCTTCTTCTGCACCAAAGACTGAGCTCTATTGGCCAAGGGCGTGAGCGCTTCCGTTTATGGAACATAGATCTCAGGCTGTGCTCCTGGTGTGCAGCGGCTAGTCTTTCCCCAGTTGCTCTGAAGAAACACTGTCTCAGGGATTTTCAGACTGTACTTGGTATAAAAAGATTTGCTGGGTTTCCTGTGAGTGCACAGAATGGTGTTCTAAGACCTGGAGCCAAGCAAAGGGCTTCCTTGAGCATGTCTAGAGTCAGTTTTTGTTTCTCTACTGCTAGTGGGTTAATTCCTGTCCCCTCTGCCCCCTGTCTCTGGCTGCATTGTTGTGGCTGTCCATAACTGGGGGATTCTTGAACATGTGTTGTGTGTGTGCTTCCATGTAGAGCAGTGGTCTCTGTTGCCATCAGGTGGAGCCTATGATTACAAAAGAGGTACCTAGAGAAGTATCATTCCATGTGTGTTCTGGGGACAGAATGCAGGCCTTGTGTGTGCTTGACAAGCACCATCCATGCTCAAAGCCAGTGTGTCTTCTAGTTCATCTTACCCCTGACCTCAAAAATACTCATCCATCAAAGCACAAACTTTGCATTGCTATGGTTACCCCCAAAGCATTTTTTTGGAGAGTTTGAACAAAACACATTGAACCATTGAAAAACAATTAACAGCTAGATTTATTACTCTTAAGAAAGAGGCTTAAAACCAAAGACTATAGGTCCAGATTATCCATAACATCATTGGTGAACCTGTCAGATACACAGAATGTATAGTAGGGAAATAATTGGTACAGCTGCGGGAAAAGTGCACGTCTCTGAAGTGCGGTTGGTGGCTAAACTGCTCCAGGACTGCTTTACAGTGTCCTCCAGTTGCTGTTCTGTACAGCACGTGAGGGAGGGAGGGGAAAGGGTGTCCTGGGCAGGTGCCCTCTGCCATCTCACCTCACCAACAGTGTTGGGTGGATTAATGCCTTGAGAAAGTTATAGTAATGTGTTGGGATTTTGAGGTTGCCATTTTGTTGAAGTAAATTCAGATGTGTTTTTAGGTTATGGTAAGAAATTATTGATCTTCCTATCAATACGTGATGACATAGAGTCTCATAACTGCTTACATTTTGATGTAAACATTTATAAAACACCAGCTCATTTGGTCTATCTCTCCAGTGTCTGGAGATGTGGCAGAGATTGACGCTATTTCACAGAAGAGGTTGCAGGGCGGAGGTGGGAACTCTGTCCTCTGTGGTCTCCCTACTGCTCATTCTGTGACTCCAGGCTGCACTGTTCCTCATGCCGCTTCGGCAGATGGAAGGGCGTTTGTTCAGTCTTGGTAATGGACATGGGTTATATCCCCATCTGCTTGATAGAAAATCAGTGACTACAAAGAGCAATGTCCATTTAAAATATTAAATTGCATCAAAACTTATGACATTTAAAGTGCTTTTATGATTTAGTTAAGATAACAGTTTCATCTGTTTCCATGCAATTACAGAGGTTTTGAGTCATTTTAATTTAGCAAGCTGGAAAAATCTGACCTCTGGCTACATGGCCTTTTCATTTGCATTTCACTCGTGTGTGTGTGTGTGTGTGTGTGTGTGTGTGTGTGAATGTGTGTGTGCTTGAGGAAGTTTCATTACTTTCTGTTGTGCTTCTCCAAGGGCTCTAATTGTCCCTGCTGTAGCCCCTAGGCTCCTCCTCCTGTTTGTAGACAGGGATCAGGATTTCCATGTGGGAGAGCAGTAGATTATGGGTTTTGTTTTTTTGTGTCAGAGCAGTATGTGTGTCACCTAAGGTGGTCTTGTGGGCACTTAGTTCATCAGTGATTATGCACAGGACCCACTTGAGCCAGAGCTAGGAAGGAAATGTCAGGTAGAAAAGCAGGAGGTGCTGCCCCTAGGGGTGAGCGTCAGGGCACAGCACTGGAGAGACACTGTGCTGTGCTGGTCCTCCAGCATGCCACTCCTGGATTTCCACTTAGCATGTTTAAAGAGCCTGACATTTTGTTTCTCTTTGTTCATTTGATCAGGGAGTGTGGGATTAGAAGCCATCGATTAGTTAGTAGCATCTGTAGCTCTCAAGTAGCCTTTGGTTGTGAGTGAGAGACCTGAGTGTTTGAAAACCAGTCTAACAATGAGGTCCATTGGCTGTGGGGGTCTCTCCTCTTCTGGCTGAACCGTGAGGAAGTTGACATCATGGCTACAGGAAGCCTTGCCTCCTCTCAGGTGAGATCCCACTGAGGATTTTAGAAACTGTGCATTTTCCTGGGCTCCATTTCTCTACATGGTAGACTTGGAAAACCCCATGGCCTTTACAGAGTTAACCCCTGGAGTCCTTCTAAGTGGGCTTGCACTAAAGTCCTGAAAATCATGAACAGCAGCAGCTGACTCCCCAGCCTCTTGGCCATACCCTGCCTTGCAGGGATGAGCAGCACAGGGAAGCCTTAAGGGCCACAGCACCCACTGAGGACGTGTCTAGGTTTTGGGGTGTTGTCCCTAATGTGTTCCAGAGTAATAGCTGTTTTCTGCTACATATTTCACCTTTAAGGCCATCACTGGTCAGAGCCCTCAAGCATTAGGTAGACTGTTCCAGGGCAGGGTAAACGATTCTATATGGCTGTTGGAGTGATGGGAAGGCAGGTGTCTGCCTCCCTCCTGCTTGTTGCTGATGAATGGAGTGTGATTATGGTTTTGATTGATTGATAACAATATGGCGGTCTGCTGGGAGATGCCAAGACCCGTGCTTTTCTTGCCACCCTCTGACTGGGCCTTCTGTTCCCTGAAAGGGCTGGAGAGGGTTTGGTGGTTATGAGGCTTGAGATGTAGTATGCACTTACTCTATGTCCAGTATGCATGGATATTGTTTCTTGTGTCTCAGGCAACTGGGAAGTTAAATGAGGAGGAGGATGCGGGATGCGGGATGCGGGATGCGGGATGCGGGATGCGGGATGCGGGATGCGGATGGGCACTTGGACCGAACACGAAGTGGCAGCCACTCTTACCAGCGTTTCCTTCGCCTTCTGCCCCAGCCACCTGTCCTGTTCTTACTTCTTTTTCGTTTTCCTTTGCCACTGTGCTGTGCAGTGTGCTTGTGAACACCCCCACCCCTTCTCCCAGCATCTTTGTTCTCCTGTCCTGTCTTCCTCCTGCTGCCCTAGTGCCCAAGTGCAAGCAGCCTTTGTGTATTAGCAGACAGGTGCAGTGTGAGCTCACACCCGGATGACTGCTCAGTAGTGCTCGCGGTACACAAAGGATGGCATACAAGTTCTCGCTGTCAGCAAGGGCTGCTGTCAGCTTTCTGCCATAGCAGGTGGCAGCCACAGCCCACTGTCAGCCCACTTGGATCTCCCGTTCTCAAAATCTGGCAAGAGTTTGGAGCTGCTGTCGCGCCCCCCCTTTTGTTTTTTTTAGAAATTTCCAGTAAACAGAAGTAGTTACAGTGTTCAGACAAAACCTGTAGAGCAGGAATGTCTTTCACTACAGTCTTTCAAGTTGTGTGCCAGTTCTAGCCTGACACATGAGGATGAGGGTGCCACAAAACACCAGCACTCCATTTGAACAAGTGTGCAACGTGCTCACAGAAAGAACACTGACGTATAGGGCAGTGTGCAGAGATTGGATGCCCTGAGCCCAAGGCTGTCTGCTTACTCTTCTGAATATCACGTTCTGGTCTATGGGATGGGCTCCTGCTACCCGTTCTGTGGGATGGGCTCCTGCTACCTGCCTTTAGAGGATCGGGAGGTTAAATGAGACCTTGCACGAGCCACAGCCTGTCAGAGGCAACCCCTGACATTTGTTAGCATTTGTTTTGCTTTATCACTACCAATTACCTGACCACCAGCTCCCACCATGAAGATTAAATAAGGACTCAGCACTTGTGATGAAAGAAACAATTTGCTCTGAATGGCAACTTTTTCCTAAGGAAAGAATGAATACCCATTTGTTTTAAATATTTGAATATGATTTTGTCTGAAATGAAGAAGATGGACCATGTAACTGCTCAAGACCTCAAAGCCCAGTAGTTTTATGATTCTTTATTGTTTTGGCAAAACCAATACAGCATTCCTTTCTGGTTTGCAGTTCTGGTTTCTGTATAGTGAAAGTCTTTGAAAATGAGGCTGCACTTCGTAAGAAGCTTTTCTTGTTTTTGTAACCAGAACACTCATGTTTTTGTGATAATGTTTCCTCTTAAAAATAAAAACAACTGAAAATGAATTTCTTTGCCAAACTCTCAAAGTTGCTTTGCCTTAGGCACAACAGACCCATAAAAGGTCATCACAGGCCACTGGCCACCAGCCTCCTTTGCTCCCAAGGACAGCGCCAAGGCAGACTGAGGAAGGGGAAGGAAAGCATTGCCTCACTTGCTAGAAAAGGAGTTCAGGGTGAGCGTTAGCATTTTGGCAGCAGTATTCTTCCTTCCTTCCTTCCTAACTTCCTTCCTTCCTTCCTTCCTTCCTTCCTCCCTGTGAATTTTTATTTTGGGATCTATCTTTTGAAAGTTCTGTTAACTAGAACTTTATTGGCTCTAGCTTGACATTTACCTATGTGATCCCAAATATTTGTGGCTTTTTCTTTTTAATTTCAGTTCCTGAGATATTAAGACCAGCTGGTTAAAGTTATTTATTTTGATACAGAAAGGTATTATGACTAAACCATGCCAAATAAAATTCAGCCAGGGAGGTGACAGACTGCAGGGGAATAAAGGCTTTCCAGTCAGAAGAGAGTGTGAGCACTTCTGTGTTTCAGGAGTGTGTGAGGAGATGTCCCTGGTGGCTCAATCCTCTAAGCCCCTCCCCCACCCAGGGAGTGTCTTGGGGTGGGGGTGGGGAACGTGGTGGATACCACCAGGCTGCTTCATAAGGGTGTCTTCATGTTAGCCTTTCATTTATTATTCCTCTTCCTCTCCTAGTTTGTAAACGAACGAATGACTTGCTCTCTGGTTTCTTAGGAGCAGAGTCTGGGCAGCAGCATGGCAGGGGGGTGAGAGAAGAACCCTTAGGGAGGCCCATCTTCCCTCTGGGAAATTTCCCTGTTCTGTGGTAGAGTCTGCCTTGATATGCGTTATAGAATTAGGGCAGAACCTGGAGAGGAGAGATTGCTCAGTGGTTAGAGCACTGGCTGCCCTTCCAGAGGATCCAGATTCAATCCCCAGCAGCCACATGGTGACTGGCAACTGAATGTAACTCCAGTTCCAGGAGATCTGATACCCTCTTCTAACCTCTGTAGGCACTAGGCATGCATGTGGTACACACAAAAACATGCAGCAAAACACTCATGCAGAAAAAATAAATAAAAGTATTTTAAAAAGAATTTTGTATGATTATCAAATAGTTGGCATTGGGGAGTCAATGGAACACTCAAGTGACAGTTCAGTATGATAATTCTTACCTGTAATATGAACAATCAGAAGGTCAAGTGTATTATTTTCAGGGATATTTCCAGCATACTAGGACCTTCACACAATCTCCTTAATGCTTCCAGGTTCTTGGGTGTCACCTTTCAGTAGCAGCTAAAAGTTTTCTATAGGATTCTTTTTGTTCTCCCATGTCACACTTCTCAATGATATTAAAAAAAATGTTTAGGGGAAAAACCATTATAGGGCTAGGGAGAAACTTGGTGCTTGGGAAATTTCTAGGAATCCACAAAGATGACCCCCACTAAGACTTCTAGCAATAGTGGAGAGGGTGCTTGAACTAGCTTTCTCTTCTAATCAAATTGGTGGCTTCCCTAATTGTCATCATAGAACCTTCATCCAGTAACTGATGGAAGCAGATGCAGAGATCCACAGCCAAGCAGTTGAAGAGAGTAAGGAAGAATTACATGAGCAAAGGGGGAGGTCCAGATGATGACGAGGCAACCCGCAGAGACAGCTGACCCAAGCTTGTGGGTCTCATGGACTCTGGACTGACACCTGGGGAGATTGCACTGTACCAGACTAGTCCCTCTGCATGTGGGTGACAGTTCTGTGGCTTGCTCTGTTTATGACCCCTGGCAATGGGACCAGGATCTATCCCTACTGCATGAGCTGGCTTTTTGGAAGCCATTCCATATAATGGGATGCCTTGCTCAGCCTTGATGCAGGGAGGAGGGGCTTGGTCCTACTTCAACTTGATATGCCAAGCTTTCTTGACTCTCCATAGGAGGCCTTACTGTTATTGAGGAGAGGATGGGGGGTAGTGAGAGGAGGGGATGGAGGGGAACCTGGTTGGTATGTAAAAGGAATAAAAAAATATAAATAAAAAAATCTTGGAATGAGATTCTTTGGATCAGACATCTGTGCATCCTTAGTGCTAGTGTGTCCATGGCTCTTCTTCAAGACACAGCTTGATATGGCCTGGTTTCTGCCTCACGCTGTGTGATGTCACTTTAGACTGCTAAGCCATGATCAAAGGATTGGTACATGATGGTGAGCATGATCTGTCATAGGCGTGAGCCGGATGCCAGTGATGAGTAATGAGGGTGCTTTAAAATAGTAAGTGGTATTTGTTGCTATTCAAAGCTATGGTATTGCTGAGGCATAGCAGTAAATGCATACATATGTGGTTATCTTTATATGTAAACATAGCATACATTTATTGTGGAAGCAAAGATTCCTCTTATCCTTTCTCTAAACTCTCAAGGAAATTAAAAATTCTAAAATTTTACATTAAATTCTTGAAATAAATAGAAGTAACTTTTACACCCATCTTGGACAGTCAAAGGAGTAATTGTCGCTGGCATGTGCAACACATAACTCAGTGGACACGTTGGAATAAAGAGAACAGGCTTACATGTTCCTAGACGTCTGTGCATGCTCCTGTTGCCATCCTGCGGGTTCAGCAGAGAGCTCAGGGTTCACCACGTCACATCAGAGGAATAAACAGACAGCTGTCCTTCTGTGTTGGAAGCTTAGAAAGATAAATTTGACGTTCCCACCCGGGATTCTCTCTCTCTCTCTCTCTCTCTCTCTCTCTCTCTCTCTCTCTCTCTCTCTCTCTCTCTCTCTCTCTCTCTCCCTCCCTCCCTCCCTCCCTCCCTCTCTCTCTCTCTCTCTCTCTCTCTCTGTCTGTCTCTCTCTCTGTCTCTCTCTCTGTCTCTCTCTCTCTCTCTCCTTTTTTGTTTTTTTTCCCCCGAGACAGGATTTCTCTGTGGTTTTGGAGCCTGTCCTGGAACTAGCTCTTGTAGATCAGGCTGGTCTCAAACTCACAGAGATCCGCCTGCCTCTGCCTTCCGAGTGCTGGGATTAAAGGTGAACACCACCACCGCCTGGCTGTTTTGTTTTCTTTTAAGACTTTTTTTATTTTGCAAATTATGCATCTTGGAGATGTTTTCAGGCTTGTAGGGAATGTTATCAATGTTTTGGATCCATCATTCCCACTGTGCCTGTTTCTGTATCTCTGTGGGCAACTAGAAATTGTCAGAGAGAAAATATTTGTCCTTATTTCATGGCCTCATCTGACTCTAGAGCAGCCACTGTTTGGGGTGAAGGCCATTTGTAATCTCCTCTTCTGGTTCTAAATATCCTAAATATTCCTTTAAGTATTCGTTTTCTTTAATCCGTTAGTATTCATGGTATGTCTATAACATGATAAATGACAAACAAATCCCACATGCTGGTGTGGCTAATAATGCTAAACATCTTCAACTCCAAAATATAAGCTTGACTGATTCTGATGCAAGGTGAATACTTAATATTTAGGGTTTTTGTACCTCTATGTGTATGTTTGCTCAGCTGTGTACAGATGTTTGTATATCATGGTCTTGAAATAATAACTGACTTGTTATTACTTTGTCACTGTTTACCTGAGATGTATGTAACTAATTGACTACTTAAGCCAACTTAGGCTAAAAATAAGTGGCCTCAGGAATTACAAATTTTTAAAGATTATGTATCAATAAAATTATGTCAGATGCAAGCAAAAGTGTATTCAATGGTTTCTGGGTGATGAGATTAAGGGGAAATTTTACTTACATTTCCTTTTTGTTTTGTATTTTTACTAAATTTCCATAGGTGAGCATATATTCTCTAATTAGATAATATACATCTTTGAAATAAAGTATAGAGTTTTAATTTCTAAAACATTTAAAACTTATTTATTCTGTCCTTTAGTTGAGAAATATGATATTAGCTTAAATACTTAAGATCCCGAATCTCAAACTTGAGCATGAAGTAACTTTGTGCATTGCCTTTCTGTTTCATCATTATAGTCGCATGTCAATCACACCCCAAGACCCTGGTTTCTAAGCTGGGCTGTGTGCCTCAGTTAGGGAGCAGCGCTCCTATTAGTGTTTATAAACCAGAATACAGAGATTTTTCATTAACGTTTTAAATTATATTCATAATATGTTTAATGCATATTTGAGTTGATTAACATTAAATTTTATTTTTTGCATAGCTATTAGTATAAAGCCCTATAATAAAACGATCAAGTTGTCTGAGATTTCAAAATAAATAAGAAATTGGCGTTATTGTGAACTGACGTTCTCACAAGGTCGGTCAGATGATGAGAACTCAATGAAGTCAGAATGTTGCAGATTCAGAGGCAAATTATGCCAAGCTCTGGTTAAACCCTCCATAGCCATTCCTTGCTCACCTCTGTGTCATGACCTAACAGACTCAGAACTGTCAGATGAAACCTTTAGAATGTACTAACTGAGCTAGCCCAGCAGCCGCTGGAGGCTAAGGCTATCACCAAGCAGCCTCTGGGGCCTTTTTGGTAGCCTCCTCGGTGGGCGGGGCCTTTGTTGCAGCCTCCTCAGTGGGCGGGCCCTTTGCTATAGCCTCCTCAGTGGGCGGGGCCTTTGCTGCAGCCTCCTTGGTGAGGTGTGGAGAGGGGCTTTGCAATAGTCTCTTTGGTGGGCAGGGTCTCAACTTAAGACCCTCACCTGTTTTGTGGCTGCGAAAATCTAGAATTTGTTACCACGTGGAATTGTGTGTTCCTGGGTCAAGGTCTGGGATAAACTGTCTTGTTGCCTTTTTGGTGAGAGCTGTGTTTTTGTGTTAATATTATTGTGATTTTACAGTTAACTGAGTGGTTTTTCTTAACTCTTTTGCTGTGATGTATTGGTCTCCAAATGCCCTCAGTTACTGCTGCATTTATGTCTTATTCGCCTTCATTGGTCGAACTTGGATCCTTCTGGCCTTGAAGTCAGATGTTTCCTCGGGTCCTCAGGTTGCTCCAGGTTTCTCAAAGAGACCATGTGTGGTACTCTTCGGAGAGGCTAAGACATTTTCTCTTCCAAGACCTATTAATGCTGGAAAAGGGCATTAGAGGAATAAACATGGTGTTTTCAGAGGGCTCATTAAATCTACAGTGTTGTTTTGTCTTTGGTTATCCTATAGAGGACTGTAACTGCAGACCTGTTGTTAGGTGCACCTATATGCATAAATCAGTTTTGACATTTTCTTTAGTTTAATGATAATATGACTTGTTAATAATTACTGTAGTAACTTCCAATTAATGAGAATTGTGATTTGGATTAGATGCCTTCTAATTAGTACTTTGTCATTTTACATCACCAGAAAATGGTGTGCTGAATTAAGGAAAGAGTTCCATTTGGCAATAGGTGGTTCATTAACACATGGGAAGAGACAGACAGCTCCCACCCTTGCCTAAGTGTTAGTTAAAAAGGAAGGGGGATGGTGATGGCAGAGATCTCGATCTGTTCAATATTTGGGGGGTGGTGATGGCAGAGATCTCCTGTTCAATATTTGGGGGATGGTGATGGCAGATATCTCCTGTTCAATATTTGGGGGGTGATTGCAGATCTCCTGTTCAGCACTTGGGTGGGGGTGGGAGATCTGCTGTTCAGTACTTTGTGCTGGATTTGTTTCTCCAGGAGTGGGGTGTTAGAAAAACAGTCAAACTGATGCTCATGATGATCAGATAGTGAGTTTGGAGGCTTTAGGGAGAAGTGTGAGACACTTCACCAGTTACTCACTGTATGAATACTTAAAGGCAAAGAACATTGCATTTCACAAAATAGGACCGCACAATGGTGTAGCTGAGACCCTTCAAAGGTCACCTGACTCCCCCACTTTAGAGATAGTGGAACTGGGGCTCACGTAACTGGCCAGTAAGAAGGTCAGGGCCAGCTCAGGGTTTCCTCACCTGCCCTGTCCAGTGCCAGCAGGAATGTCATGCCTAATATTCTGCAGGAAATGCGACTATGCATAACCATGACTAGGAAATACAGTGATCTGACTTCCTCAGATTTGTCAAAAGCTTAATACAATTGTGTCAGAGAATTCTGGCTTAGCTGCTGTCCCATGGCTAACAAAGCAAGCAATGGGTAAGTGCCAGACTTGGGAGGAGCCCAAGTGCAGTGTGATAGACATCCTTGGGGATGGGACCAAAGCTTCTCAAGGAGGTAAGGTTAGCGACATAGCAGAAGTCACTCCCTGACATCACAGGGTCAAGAGGCAGCCTTGCCCCATCACTGAGAATGCTTGCTCTGCTGCTGCAATGAGCAACAGCCAGAAAGAGTTTTCCAGTGGATGCTCTCCTGACTCATGCCTCTCTGGTGTGGAGGGTGCTGGTACTATATGGACTAGTTCTCCAGTTCTGTCAGCCTGCAGTGAGAAGCTCTCCCTCCCCAGAGTGAAACAGCAGGAAGTGCAAGAATCTGAGTCTCCCCCTTTGCTGTTATTACAAAGCATATTTACAGTTGTTTGTTTTGTTTGGCTTTAAATGTTCAGATTGCTTGAAATAAGCAAAAGAAAATGTAAATGATTTTCAAATAGACTAAATTGTCTCTTGTAATATAGAATGGCTTTATTTCTGTTTGCACTGGCCCTGCTTATTGCACTTAAGTATTTCTCAGGGAAGGACCTTTTCTGATCCGCAGTCTCCTTAGTAAATGAAGTCAGGGTGAGCGTCTGAATTCAAATGTGTGTGTTTTTACATTTAAATTGCTGTTCTCTGCTATAGGAAGAGCTCATGAAAGCCATCCATAGTTCATAAGGGTGGAATCTTGTGGTGAAATTAGAGGCCATTAGAACTATTGGTCTTATTTCCAACTGAATTAGTTAACTGCCTGTTAAGGTTCAGAGCATATTGACCAATAGGCATTTATTACCCCAGCCATAATGACACAATGATTTCCATTAACTTCTAGAGTTTACAGAAATAAAAAAGACCTTGCAAAGAAAGTGGTTGCATTTAATTATGAGGATTAATTAGGCATTTAAATGTGGATGTAAAGTAAGTTTTAAAACCGAGTATTTCTTTTTCATTGCTGTGAGCTAGTGTGCAGAAGGGTATGCAGATCTGGTTGTCTGGGTCTTCCGCCTCACCAGCACAGGCCTGAAATTGCTGATCCATGATTCCAGAGGCCACTTATCAGCCAGTGTCACATGGTACTCAGTCATTTAACATTTTCTGTTAGTCATAACCTGGATTGTGCTGGGAATGATGAGCCCGGCTGCTATCTGTATCTATTCTAATATATTAGAATATCAGACATACTCTTCTGAGAGCTTCAGAAAGTGATTTGATTTTTTTCTGAAGGACTTTGAAAGTGAGATATTCTGAACACACACTATATCATTTCCGTATTTGTACTTAATTATTGTCACAGCTTCGTAATTAACAAGGATTCCTTCCTTCAGGAGCTATCAATTAAACTAGAGGCTTTGTGTATCAGCTTTGAACTTGCAGTGGTTAAAAACATCTGTGAGGAGCTAAGTTAAAAGAACTTTTTAAAAAATTAATGTATCCTGAAAGGATATAGAGAAGATGACAGATTATGAAGTGGAACCTACTTTTTAAGCATCCGGGATTCTACTGCATTAAAAATTGATGTGTGAGCTCTGAATATTCATCTCTAGGAGCGTTTGAACTGATGCTGGCGAATCAGCTACCTCTCTGCAGAAGACTCATTTGCAAGTGTCAACCTGCATTCATCTCAAACAGCTTGAAATGGGTTTTTTCATTTGTTTCAGAAGTACAGTTTCAAAAGTTGATGCAACTAAGTATCATTTGTATTTCCTCAGGACAAGTCAAAATCCACCTTGTTGACTTTAGTGTAAGTGGTTTCTCCCCAAGGGGCAGTACATTGGTTTTTTTTTTCAAGCTTAGGGCTTTATGGGCAAAGCAGCTGTGCTTAAATTCATGTCTGTCCTGGTTAGGGAGCATGGCCAGCCACAGAATGGAGGTAAATGTGGATTTTTCTCCCTCTGGGCTTTGACATTAAAGGAAAGGAACAGAGAACCAAGAATTTGAAAGATGGGACTCTTCCCTCAGCTTTGACCTGTGCCTGGCACCTGCTCTTGTATTCTCAGGATTGCTCCTTTTCTTGTCTAAGCTCTATTATGCATCCACCTGCCCACATGCATTCAGATTACAGGGAAATTATGAGTAAACCTGCTATAAACATCTACAGGCTTTGTATGGGTATAAGTTGTCATTTTCCTAGGGTTAAAAACTAAGAGTGGAATGTCTGAATCAAATGTTATGTCTAAATTTCAATAAATAAGAAGCCACCAAATCTTTTTCTAGATATTTGTGTTCCACTATTTGTGAAGAATTCAGTTGCCCCGTGTCATCACCAGCACTTGGTGTTGCCCCGCTTTCCCTTTTCTTCTCTACTCTGGTCCCTGCACAGAGTGTTTGCTGTGGACTCTTCTCTCAGTATGAGTTCAAACCTTGTCCTCCAGACAAGAAAGGACCCTGCACCATGAGCTCGCAGCAGCTCTGGTTATCTGAACAAGATCAAGATGATTAACACAGCAGCATAGAGTGGAGAGGGGTTCATGAGTCCCCCCTAACTGGGGAGTTATTGATAGTGATGGCTGCAGGGAGTTAGTCTTCTTTAAGGGTTGTGTCTCTTGGCTGGTCAACCACACTCTAGAGCAGCTGTTCTTAGCCTGTGGGTTGCAACTCCTTTGCAGGGCATGGGGGGGAGGGAGTGTTGAAGGATCCTTAGGGATCACCTAAGACTATCAGAATACACAGATATTTACATTAAGACCCATAACAATAGCAAAATTATAATTGTGAAGTAGCAACAAGAATAATTATGGCTGGGGGTCACCACAGCATGAGGAACTGTATTAAAGGGTTGCAGCGCTAGGAAGGTTGAGAAGCACCTCTCCAGAGGGTGGTTGCACACACATGACTATATGAACGGCACAAATCAGTTTAGGTGGGTTCTCGAGTAAAACAAGATAAAACAAAGAGACCCAGAAAAGGTGACACAAAGCTAGGAGGAGGGAGTAGAGGGCAGATCTGGAAGGAGTTAGGGTGAGGAGTGAGTATGCGTATGATCAAAATAGTTGTATGCACTAATGTGATTCCCAGAGAATTGCAAAACCTATTTAATACATTCAAATTAGTGTCTAAAGTTTCCAAAAGAGGAAATGTTGCTATGTATCCTACCATAATAAAAATCCTTTTAACTGTCTGCCATAAAACCATCCTTGAACTCTTTATGTTGCTCCATTGTATTTCATATGAAGAGGTTTCTCTATAGCACACGCACTGCCCCAGGAGAGGACTTTGCAGGAGCAGGGAGGATGGAGTGTAGGTACTGTCCAGTTTCCCTGTGAACCTAGAAAGCCTTTATGGGGCTGGTGAGGTGGCTCACCAGATACAGGTGACCCAGAACCTAAGTAAAGGTGGGAGAACCGAATCAGAGTGTCGTCTGACCAACATGCACACTCCTAAAGCTTCAAGTAACTCTGCCATCTCAGAAGTGCGGCTGCGCCCAGCTCCCTGGTGCAGTGCCGTGGACTCTTGTCTGAACCGGTGTGAGCAGAAAGCAAGAGTTGCTAGCCCAAGAGTAGACCAGAGGCAAGCCCTTAGTGATGGAATCACCTCTGCCCTAGGAAGCCTGTGTGGAGCTCCCGCATCCCATCCTCTATGGAGCTGCTAACAGCTGTGATTTTCATAGACCGTTCTGAAGGAGCTGATCGGTAGCAAGCAGCAGCTGCATATGGACACAGACTGCCCAGACTGCCCTGGGTTCCTTTTGAATTGGTGAGAAGTGAGGCACTCGATCCCCGTGCTGAGGGTGGGCGTGTCTCCTGGTCCACTCTTGTTCTTTGCCCACCAGTAGTTTTATCTATCCCCCTCCAGGCTGTGTGTGAAAGCACACATTCTCTGTGTTCTGGCTGAAGGGAGGGTGGGCCGGGCAATGCCACAGACTCATGCTGAAACCAGATGGTGTTTTTGGAGAGGTCAGGAAATCCCCTGGTTTTCATCTTGGCTTGAGTCTCCAGGCTCCCTGTGTCATAGCCGTGGAAGGAATGCCCAAGCTACTGCAAGTTTAGAGCCATTGCTAAGGGGGCCTCAGACTCCTTTGACTGTGTTTTTAAAGCTTAGAAGAGAAGCTCCAGACGAGGTTTGCACGTTTTTATGAGCTGACTCAGTGCTGAGAGTGGCATCCACCTACCTATTTAAGTCCTGGTTTAACACTTCATCTTTTTTTTTAGCTGTTTATCAAGCTATGTGTTTTTTCTCTCTCCTCACGACTCTTTGGTTAATCTAAAATTAATTTTGAGAGAAGAAATAGTCCATATGATGGGACAATTAGAACTGAGGGCAGCTTTCCTTTAGATAATGAATCTGGACAAAGTGAAAGCCAAGAGCCAGAGAAAAACATCTCCCAGCTGTGAATTCAGTAGGAATATTGTGCTTAGGATTTGGTCTGCTGATTCCGGGTTCCAGAAAACATGATGGTGTTTTCTAAAGCAATCCCTGATTTCTCAATGTTCTTTCAACATCGAATATGGCAGATCAGTTAAAAAATTGTGAAATTAAAAGTGTAGTTTTTTGGAGAGGTAGAAGTGATTTCTCCCAGCTAAGCAGTAGAAACAGTCGCCATGTGTTCTTTGCTGATTCTCCAGGCTTAAAATTTTTTTAAATATAGAATGCCAACAAATAGAATCAAGAGAAAATTCACTTGAAAATATTAGAAAATAAAAGAAGTATAGCAAATTCTGTTGTAGCCACAAACAAACAAGACTGGGCTTGCTGGTGGCTTCCTTTGTTTCTCTGTGATTTAAAGCCTTGCACTCACAATCTAATTAACATCGAACTGAGTTGCAAGTACAGTGGCCCCTTTGGTTCAATAATAATACATTTATATGAAAGGTTAATGAAACAAAATTTCTCTCTATCCAATTCATTAAAAATTGTTTCACAATCAAGGGTTGTAATGGAATAGAGATTAAATATTCATGTTCATAAATTGTCTGTGTCATTTCTGATTTTCCTTCATTTTGGCCTCCATGGTTTGAATTTTACAACTAGAACAATTCTCCCGCAAAATGCTGATTTAAAGGCTAATTGTGTGCATTAGTTCTTTCATCAAAGACATTGTGTGGACCAGAGAAAGAGTATGGCAGTCAGGTTGGTTGGTATTGTGTTCAGTGTCTGGGGACAGCTTTGCCTACAAAGGTTTCCAAAGAACTCTTTGCATGGGACAGAGTGGTAGAGGTAAAGTCCAATAAAACAACAGCACATGGAAATGGGTCTGGGAAAAACATGAATGACTTAGGAAGGTTTGGCAATTTTTTTTTAAAGAAATGCATCTATGCCATAAAAGGAAATCAGTAGTAGTGGGGTTACTAGGACAACAATGAACTCTTTTAAAGTCTATGATAGTTATCAAGGCTCAATGCTAATAACATGCAAACTAGGCTAACAGTTCCTCAAAGGAAGGAGTTTTTTAGGCTCCCACATATAGTTTTTCAGTCTTCCATCCCTACTTCCTCCTTCCTTCCCACCCAGGCCTACTGAAGAGTGTGAGCATGTGGTATGAAAATGGATCCTGTTCGCTAGGGAGTGCTTTTAAACCACGCCTGTCCTTTTAAAATCACTGTTTACATACATGTTCTCCAGTTTTGTCCTTGCCCGTAACAGTTGCATGCAGTTGTTACACTTGCACCGGCGCTGGAGACTTTCGGGTTTCTGCATCATTTCTGACCACGTTGTTTTACATCAGAAGTCAATATTCCTGCTTTTCAAAGAGCCAGAACCAGACTTCTGTTCCCCCTAATTTTAAAAATAAAGCAAGGGGAAATTTGGTAGTCATGTGGCTTCCAGAGCACGACGAGATGCGGCAGTGGTGTGCAGGGCGCGGTGTCACAACCCAGTCACACCAGGGGAGAGTACTGATCTGAGGGCATGAAGCGTTCCCACCCAAGTTAGAAAAGGCAGCTAGTGCGCCTTAAGGGCAACATCCGAAAGTGCAGATTACATCTGTCAAAAGGGAAATGATTTGCAAATGCTTGGATTAAGTAAATATGCATTGTACGTGTGAATCTCACTCTTTATCCTCTGTAACATCACACACACATCTGTCGCTGTTTCTAGGAGTGCTTGCAGGGTGAGTAGTTTGCTGTTGCCAGTGTTTAACCCTCTGGATGACCACCTAATCAAACAAAATGCTATAATAATTCTAACAAGTTTTTTTTTTCAGCAAATAGTAAATGCTTTAGTCGTTAGGTAGGTTTTGTTATCGCTGAAATACAGAAGCAATCCTAGTGAGTAGCATTTGCTGCCGCTTTGGACTGTGGCACCTCTGCCGCACAGGTGGTGCCCATGTGTGGAATAGGGGGGATGTCCTGAGGCATGTGCGGGTGACTGCACGCAAGGCATTTAACATCGCATCGTAAGCTCAGCTTCCCATGACATGTGGCACAACGCTGCCTCTGCTCCCTGGGAAGGGACCAACATGTTCCCTTTCTTGGATGAAGTAAGTGGCTTCCCGTGGAAACTTTAAGAGACAAGGGGCAGACAGGCACCAGGATGTCATACCAGCTTCTTGCTGCCATGGTTAACAGCCAGATCTCTGTGCACCCTGCCCCTGGCTGTGGTTGGGGCTGGCAGTGGCTCCTGGGGTAACTGCTGTTATCTCCTTGGACTCAGTAATTCAAATTACTTTTTGTCAGCTATACTAGATTTTATCTGTAAGCCTTATAACAACAAGTGGTTGCTCAATTATATGGCTTCCCAGTTTCTCAGGTCTCTTTGTAGCAAGGGAACAAGTGAAAGAAACGGAGATTGGAATACGATAACATTTTAAAACATTTCTTGAGATTGATTTATGTGTATGATTGTTTTGCCTGAGTGAGTGTATGCATTACCATGTATGTATGCAACACATCTTTGCATCATTAAACAAACATTCTGCAGCACAAACAAATGTAACATATCTTAAACTAACATCCCACAACACCTACCAACAGAGAATGAGGGGTCCCCTTGCTTCACATCCTCTCCAGCATTTATTGCTGGTTCTTTTATTGATTTTTGCCATTCTGACTGGGGCAAGAGGAAACTTCAAAGTTGTTTTGATTTGCATTTCCCTAATTGCTAGAGACAATGAATAGTTTTGCTTTGTGTTGTTTTGAGATATTTCTTGGCCATCTATATTCCTTCTTTTGAGAACTCTCTCTTCAGATCAAGCCAAGTCCCAGTTTTGAATGGGTTAGTTGATGTGTTTTCTTGACTCTGATTTTTGAGTACTTTATATATTCTGGATATTAATCCTCTGTTTGTAGATGTATAGCTAGAAAAGATTCTATCCCACCCCGTGGGCTTTCTCTTCAAATGGTTGTTTCTTTAGCTGCATAGAAGCTTTTTAGTTTTATGAAGTTAAAGTTGGCTTTAACTTTTGGGCAAATGGAGTCCTATAAAGGAAGTCTTTTCCTACACCTACTTCATGTACGGTAATTACCCATGCTTTCTTCCTTCAGTTTCAATGTTCAGGTTTCATGTTTGGGTCTTGATCCATTTGGAGTCAGGTTTTGTGCAGTGTGACAGATGTGGGTCTAATTGGATGTACCCCTGTCATTCTTCTGGATATCCAGTTTTTTTCTTAAGAACCATTTGTTGAAGATGCTTTCTTTTCTCCAGCTTATGTTTTTTTGGTGTCTTTGTCAAATATTAAATGGCTAAAGTTATTTGGGCTCATGTTTGGGTCTGTGATTTTGTTCCGTTGGTATTACATGTCTGTTTTTGTACTGGTACTGTATTGTTTTTATTATTATGGATCTGTAATAGATACAATCTGGGATGCCGATCCCTCCAGCATCGTTCTTCTTGCTCAGGATAGTTTTGGATATCCAGGATCTTTTATGGTGCTATATGAATTTTAGGATAGTTTTTTTTAAATCTTTCTGTGAAGAATGAGGAGAAGCTTTTGAGTGAGAATGCATCGAGTCAGTAAATGTCTTTTGGTAGAACGGTCATCTTCACAATATTAATTCTACCAATCTGTGAGCATGAGATGTCTTTCCATTTTCCAGTGTCTTTCTCTCTTTATTCAGAGGTTTAAAGTTTTCATTGTAAAAGTCCTCAGTAAGTTTTATCCCGGTATATTTCATTTTATTTGGGGCTGCTATGAATGGGAGTGCGGATCTTCTCTTTTTGTTTGTTGGTAGTGTATAGAAAATCCATTGATTTGTGCAAGTTGACTCTTTATCTTGTCACATTGCTGAATTTGTTTATTGTTTCTAGAAGTTTTCTGGTGGAATTTTTGGGATCTCTAATGTATCGTATCATTTCCAAACAGGGAACAGTTGGACCTCTTCTTTCCCTATTTGTATCCCATAATTTCATTCTCTTGTTTTGCTGCCCCAGCTAGTGCTTCAAGCCCAATATTGTAAAGGAGTGGGGATAGTGAACATTCCTGCCTCCTTCATGATTCCAGTAGGATTGTTTCAAGTCTTTCTCCATTTAGGATGATGTTTGCTTTGGGTTTCTCTGATGTAGCTTTTATTATGTTGAGGTATGTTCCCTCTCCTTCTATTCTCTCTGTGATTTTTATCATGAAGGTGTGTTGGATTTTGTCAAAGGCTTTTTCTCCATCAGTTGAGATGATGGTCATGTGATTTTGTCTTTAAGTTCATTTGTATGGTCTATTACTTTTATTGCCTTGTGTATATAGAACCATCGTTGTGTTTCAGAGAAAAAGCCAACTTGATCACGGTGGACAATCATTTTAATGTATGTCTGTATTGAGTTTGCAAGCACTGAGAACTTGTAAATATGTTTCAAAATTGGCATGTAGCTTTATTTTTCATTGTTTTTATTTTTTGTCTTTAACTGGTTTCAGCATTAGAGTGATACTAGCTTCATAGAAGGAGTTTTGGAGTTCTCTCTCTCTGTCTCTCTGTCTCTCTCATAATTTAAGAAGAATTGGCTGCAGATCTTCTTTGAAAGTCTGGAAAAATTCTGCTGTGAAGCCACCTGGGCCTGAATATTTTTTAGATGGAAGGCTTTTTACTACTGTTTCAATCTCTTCATTTGTTATGGGTCTGTTTGGGTTGCTGACTTCTTGGTTTAATTTTGATTGTCTGAATCTAGGAATTTATCCATTTACTTTAGGTTCTCCAGCCTACCGGAACACAGCTTACTGTATTCCTTTATAATATCCTGAACTTCTTTGCTATCTGTTGTAACATTCCCCTCTTCATTTCTGAACCTCATTTGGATCCTCTCTTCTCTCTTTTGGTTGGTTGGGTCATGAGTCTGTTGATCTTGTTTATCTTCTCAAAGAACCAGCTCTCAGATTCATTGAGTCTGCTGTTGTTATAATTCTCCCTTTGGCATGTATTTAACTGATTTCTACTCTGATTCTTCTTATTTCTTTCCATCAACTGGGGATGGATTTGGTTTGTTCTTGTTTTTGTACATTTTGAGTTATATCATTAAGTAATTCCTCTCTGGTTTTTAAATCTAAGCACGTTTTCCTCAAAGGACTGGTTTCATTGTGTTCCAGAGGGTTTGTTGTGTTATGTTTTCTTTTTTTTTTTTGAGTTCTAGGAATTCTTTTTTCTGTCTTGATTTCTTCTTTGACCTATTTATCATTCAGTAATGAGCTGTTTAATTTCCATGAGTTTCTGCATTTACTAGAGATTTTTTTGCTATCAATGTTGAGTTTTATTGCATTATGGTCAAGTGGAATATATTGAATTAGTTCAGTCTTCCATGAATTTGTGGAGATTTTCTTTGTGCCTCCAGGATGCATTCTATTTTAGAAAAGTTTCTGTTTGCTGCTGAGTAAAAATATACATTGATATTCAGGAGGAACGTTTTGTAGATATCCATTTAGTTCATTTGAGGTATGGTGCCATTTAATTATGATGTTTCTCCCCCTACTTTTTATGCAGATGACCTGTCCAGGTAGGCCCTGGAGAGTGATGTGCAGGATCATCTGACTGAGTGGAGAGGCTGGATGCTGTGTGGGGTGGGGACTGGCAGGGCAGCTCCTAGTGGAAGCCTAGAGGTAGATTTCAGTGCAGACAACTGTAGCTAAAGTAGGCCAGGGCAGTGGATGTGGGTCCCAGTCTACATCTGTGAGTTGTGGAGGGTGGGGAGGATCAGGCAGACTCACCCAGCTAGACTGTGGAGAATGATAAATAATATTCTTAATACTCAAGTATGTACTGGAATTCTGTATATTCTCTTAATCTAAAATCATTAACTGGCAAAGAAGGCACTTCTATTCTCTGTCAGATGATATTCTAAGTTCTCTAACCTGTCACAATAAACTACAACTTAGTTTTCATCTTTATTAGCTTAAATTTTGTTGTGGCATACCCCTCACAGAAACCCAGAGAATTGGTTTTATTCTGCAGTGACCTGTTGCTGGGAAAAGAGCTGGGAGGTCCCCTACTCGGTGCCCACTTGCAGTAGAATGTGTTGTGCAGACATGATGTCTCACCCCATGGGAACACTGCTGAGCGCTGATGGATGGTGTCTGAAGGCTTGGGGAACTGAGGAAGCCTTCCCTTTGCTTCTGAAGAAATGCATTTAGAGCTGTGGGACATAAGAGTCCAGTGTAACCCTTCTCATCTCTTGCGAGTCTGAAGAAAATGAAACAATCAGACTTGAGCACTGCCAATCACTTGAGACCACAACTTGCATCTTTAAATGGTGTGTGTGTGTACATGTGTTTGTGTGTGTACATTCCTGTGTATGTGTGTACGTGCCTGTGTATGTGTGTACATTCCTGTGTATGTGTGTGTACATTCCTGTGTATGTATGTGTACATTCCTGTGTATGTGTGTAAACATGCCTGTGTATGCATGTGTACATTCCTGTGTATGTGTGTACATGCATGTGTATGTATGTGTACATGCCTGTGTATGTGTGTGCCCATGCTTGGGTGGGTGTGTCCATGCGTGGGTGTGTATATAGATGTGTATGTACATGGCTCTGTGTGTATACATGCCCGGTGTATGTGTGTGTATACATGTGTATGTGTATATGCCTGAGTGTGTTTTTATACATGCCTATGTGTTTGTACATGTGTCTGTGTGTGTGTATATGCGTGTGTATATGGCTTTGAGTGTGTATCTATGCCTGTATGTGTGTACATGTGTGCGTGTATGCCTGAGCATGTGTGTGTATACATGTCTGTGTGTGTACATGCCTCTGTGTATGTGTGTGTGTAGGCATGCCATGGTATGTATGTGAGAGCAGGAGATAACCTTGAGTGTCCGTTTTTTTGTCTTCCCCCTTATTTGAGGATCTATTGTTTACAACTTGCATTTGTTATTGAACTTGGCTTATGTCTCCGGCTAAGGCAAGTAAAACTTGCTTTTAGTAATTTTGCTTCATAAACCATGAACTCGTTGATCTCTCGGTGAATTAATGGATGATTTGTTTTAGGATATAAGAAGCTTTCAAAATTAAGACTAAAAACTTAAGATTTTTGTTTCTTATAATGCATACCTGAAATCAATAACTCTAGATATTCTTTATCTCCCTCTATAAGCAGTTATTCTTACTTATAGATACCAAACACATTTATTTATGTGTGTATATATACACATACACATTTATCTATCTATCTATCTATCTATCTATCTATCTATCTATCTATCTATCTATCTATCTATTTTGAAGTAGGATCTCACTCTGGATTCCAGAATGGTCTGAAAGCCACTATGTAGATCAAACTTGCCTCAGACTCTTGGTAATCCTCCTGCACAGCCTCTTTGGGACCTGGGATTTTCTGGTTGTGCCACCACATTCGAGAAACATACGAATATTTATATAAACCAGGGTATATCTGTATTTAAGTCTTATACATCCGTTCCAGACCCACAGAACTATGGTTATTTCTAGGTGTACTGTGTTCCTGGAACCCCCTAAAATGTGACGCGAGTGGGTAATGAAACAATGTCTGCAAACACATTAAAGATGGAAACGCTGGCCAAGTCTAGTGGGAGAAAGGGAGGAAAGTGCACTTATGGGGTATCATCTCACCACACCTACGTTTTAACAGCTGCTGCTGGTTTAAACCCATAGAGACAAAATAGCCCACAGTCAGTTGAGCATTCATTCTGTTTATGGGTTAGTTCTTGGTAGAAACCCAGACTCATCTTTTACCTTCTTCCCATTACCTCGGCGTGCTGCTACAGAAATGAGACGAGTGGGTTTATGTGGGAACATGAAAGTCACCTGCCCTCATGTTCTCCATGTGTTTGTGTGACAGGAAAGTTTGGAACTTCATTTGGATCACATGAATATCATTTGTGAAAATGGTCAAGTATGTCCAACTAAAGAAAGTTAAACTCGTGTTGTAAACAGTGTTGTAGGAATAGATCTTAGAGACAGATGTTGCGCATCTGTTTTAATTTTACATGTGGGGGTGTTTGGTCTTTGTGTGTGTATGTACCACAGTGACACTCTGACCGTGTAGTAGATTGCTCTCTGTGTGTTTGAAAAGCAAACTGTACTTCACAAAACTCAAAAGAAATTATGATTTGAGCTCTAAATTCAAGGTCTGTGGAAACTGCTCTGCTTACCTTGAAAACTATAGAGTCTTCATCCCCATGCAAAGAATCCACATAAAGCACTGGGTGTGACGGCCCAAGCCTGTGGTCTCAGCTGTGGCAGAAGCTGGATGGCCAGTGTAGCAGTATCATTGAGCTTAAACTCCTGGGGAGAGAGACTTTGTCCCCAGAAAACACTGTGGATGGTTCCTGAGGAACAATACCTGAGTTTGACCTCCACCCTCATACATGCACATCCATGTATGCTGGAGCGCGCGCACGCGCACATACACACACACACACACACACACACACACACACACACACACACACACACAGAGGTCCCTCATACGTGCATACCCATGTATGTCGGAGCACACATACACACACAGATGCTTGTTTGTTTTTGTTTTTTCCCAGGACAGGGTTTCTCTGTAACTCTGGCTGTCCTAGAACTCTCTTGTAGATCAGGCTGGCCTCAAACTCCCA
Source organism: Mesocricetus auratus (assembly GCF_017639785.1). Lineage (NCBI taxonomy): Eukaryota > Metazoa > Chordata > Mammalia > Rodentia > Cricetidae > Mesocricetus > Mesocricetus auratus. The sequence goes on from NW_024429206.1 coordinate 2,650,492, forward strand.
GAGATCCACCTGCCTCTGCCTCTTGAGTGCTGGGATTAAAGGTGTGAGTCACCAAGCCTGCTTACAAACAGAATTTAAAAAGAATTCTATTGTTAAACATTTTTAATGTCTCCGATAATTTCTTCAGTTAGTTGAAAGGGAGGAAAATGTTCTATGTTCACATTGGTTTTTATCAGTTTAAAACTAACCAGGAAAAGGATGCAAAAGACAGACGATAATCTTGGTTGTTTCGAAGGAAAGCACACATTTTTAGGTAACTGTTTTAAAATATGTTTGAAACCCCACAAAGCATGTAACCACAGCCAGGTGTGGTGACTAAAGGAGACAGAAGAATAGCCACAGGGAGTTCATGGCCAGCCAGGGCTACATAGTGAGGTCCTGTTTCAAACAACAAAACAATCAACCAAAACCCCAAACAACTAAAACAACAAATAACAAATGTGGGTGTCCAAACTGATTTTAAAACAATGATGTATGCATTCTCTCTCTCTCTCTCTCTCTCTCTCTCTCTCTCTCTCTCTCTCTCTCTCTCTCTCTCTCTCTCTCTCTATTCCTACCTTCTCTTGATGATGGACTGTAACTCATGAGCCAAGTATAAGCTTTTCTTCCCAAGTTGGTTTCTGTCAGGGTTTTATTGCACAGCAGAGAAGCAAACGGCAGCACGGAATCTCCAAACAGCCCTGCTTAAGCAGGGCGTCTCATGCTGCTGTGCTGCCAAGGACAGTCTTGTCCTCTTGATCCTTCTTCTCGTGTCTCTCAAGTGCTAGAATTTATGAATATCAGGGCCAGTTAAGACTGAGAATTTCTTTATGTGGTGCTGGGGGTGGAACCCAGGGCTTAATGCTTAGTAGATGAGCATCTGACCAGCTGAGCTAAAGCTGCAGCCCAAGACCTGTGTGCTAAATTACTTAGAAATAATATGAGGATAAATACCAAGGAACAGAACAAATCAGTGTGTCTGAGAAAAGAAAGAAAAATTCAAATGTAAGTTCACGAGAGATATACAACTTGTGATGTTTAGAAGAAATGAGTTCTTTGGTCTTGAACCCTTTATTCTGTTTTGAGCCACAGGCATCTTATTCAGAGCCCTGATAAAGAATCGTTATGGGCACAGCAATGTGATGAGTAAAAACCTGTGTTATCTTCCCTGTGTTTCCAGGCATACTTCCGACAGGGTGTTGCCCTCCAGTACCTTGGACGTCACGCAGATGCCCTGGCAGCCTTTGCATCTGGGCTGGCTCAAGACCCCAAAAGTCTCCAGCTCCTGGTGGGGATGGTGGAAGCTGCCATGAAGTCTCCCATGAGAGGTAGGTAGAATGAAGTTCTTCAGCTGTCAATGAAAAGCAGGCCACCTAGCCTTCCAGGATGTTAAGGTCACCTCAGAGGGTTCAGAGGTGAGATGGGGGTCTGTGGACTGGTGATAAACCCTTGGCATGGGCAGATGAGTGCACTTCTTTATATTTTAGGAATAGAAGACATTAAGCCAGTCTTTACTCCTTCCCTTCTTCCGTTCCTCCCTCCCCTGTTCCTTCCATACAAAACACAGAAGTCAATTCAGAGGTAGTTTATTCTGCAGCCAAATATGAGTGACCATGGTCTCATGAACACACAGTTTATATTTTCCCACTTCTGTGTTTCCAATATGGATGTAGTTTTATAGCAAGAAAACAAAGAACATTATAAATCAAGGCATTTCCTTGGTAGAAATATCAGAGAGGTGGGTTACAGCAGGATGGGGGCTTCTGAGCTCTGGGCCTCAGGTGTCAGCTGCTAACATCCTTAGTCCTTCCATTGGTGGAGGGTGGGGTTTTGTTAAGCTAGTGCATTGTGAAGGTTTTTATCTGTCTATCAGGATGCCAGGCCTGACACTGGGGCGGGCAAGGGGTGCCTCCCTAGGAGCTAAGCATAGCTCAGGAGAAGTTGTAACGAGGCTCCCAAACTTGCAACACCCAGTCTCCCCAGCCTTCTTTCAGGAATTCTCAGCTACACTTCCCCTCTTTCTTCCTGACAGAATCCTGGTCTACAGAGTTGGCCTGAACTCACTGTGTAGACCAGGCTGGCCTGGAGCTTGCAGCAATCCTCCTGTCTCAGCGTCTTGATTTGTGGAACAATAGGTGTGAGCAAGAGTTTACACAGCCATGGGCAGCACTTCACATCTTTAGGGCAAGACCCAGGGGCCGTGCTTTGCACTCAGAGGAGATGCTGTTTATTTTCTCTGATGCTTTATTCCAGTTGACCTTCTGAGAAAACAAGAGAACACAGGGAGATGGTACTGGGCACAGCTGCAGGAATTCGCAGGCCCTGTGCAGATAGTCTTCATTCTGCAGAGTCGGGGTTTCACTTTCCTTTATTCTGTGATCCTCCAAGGTCTCACTGGGGACCTGAAGAGTACTGGGCAAGCATTCTTCCGCTCACTGAGCCCTGAGAACTCTCTGAGCACTTGGGAAGTTTTCATTAAACGCATACACGAGCTGTCATCTTAGGGTAGTGACAGAGTCATGACAGCGATATGTGGCGTATCGGCAAGGCCACTGCCCTATTGTGCCCATAGCTATGTCAAAGAACTGCGTCTTTGCCACAGAAATGGTCTGCCTTTTAATTGTTTATATGAGAGAATGAACATTTTGTCTAGTTTTGAAACATTTACAGCATGAGGTGGCTTTAATTTGCTGCTTGTTATTGTACTTGGCTCAAAGTATGTGCTAAACAAAAGTTTGATGAACAAGATAGTGCTCATGTCTCTCGGCAATTCAAAGCTCTATAGAAGAGTTATTTTCCTGAAAGTTGGACATTTTCCCCTTTGGGGAAAATTAGTAAGAAACCTGTCTTCAAGTTGTTTCATAAGTCACTCAAAGCCATGTCCTTGTTTTAGTGACCAAAGGCTTTTCCCAAGGTGGGCCTTGCTGTAAATAAGCCATGGTCCAGGGTTGACCAGTGGAGGCTCAAGAACTTTTGGAGAAACAGACGATGAAAAAGCCAACCTGTTTTCTTTACCATTTCCTTTCCCCCCCATCTTATCCATGAAGGATGTGCATAGAACTTGTCCAAGAACTAGCAACATCTTTTAAAGAGTATACATGGAGATTTTTTATTTAGTTCATGAAGATAACACCTGTTCATTCTGAGGCATTCCTGCTTCTGCCACAGGATGTCGTACACTGTGGTTCTGTCTCCCAAGTGCAGGAGTACTAGGAGTTTAGGGCCAGCCTTAGCTACCCTGTGAATCAGAGACCAGTCTTGGCTTCATGACAGCGTGACTCAATAAACAAACAAAATACTTAAAACAACATCAAAAGGACACAGTAGGTCAGATCTATTTGTGATGGGTTGGGCCTCATTGTCAGAAACTTAGAAAATGCAGGAGGATAACACAGTCTGTAAAACATGAGAAGCAAACAGTGATGGTCCCAGAGCAAGGCTACTAGGATGCAGGATGGTGCACAGAACCACAGTGCCGAGATGCCCGGCTTGTTTTGTAATTCTGAAATCAACAGAGAAAAAACTCCTTAGCCCAGGTGCTTTGGTAACCGAACAAAACTCTCATGGCTTGAAAGGATGTCTACAATTTGGTGCTTATTTTTTTTATTAATTTATGTTTTTAATTTTATGGGTGTTTTGTTTGCATGCATGTACGCCTGTGTACCGTGTGCATGCACTGCCCATGGAGACCAGAAAAGGCTCTCGGGTCCTCTGGACCTGGAGTTAGAGGTGATTGTGAGCTGCCATGTGAATGTTGGGAATTGAACCTGTGTCCTCTGAAAGAGCAATTGGTGTTCTTAACCAATGCGCCATCCCTCCAGTCCCAGTTTCTTTCTTTTTTGGGGGCGGGGTGGGTAAAATTTTATCTTAGAGCTGGGAATATGGTTCAGCTCTATAACACAACTTGCCAAAATATGTACTGAATCCTGGGTTCAATCCTGGTACTTCAAAAAGAGAGAATTAATTTAAGGAAGGTCCAGCCTCTATTAATCTACTTTTTTCTATATAAATATACTATCCCTATCCATATTAAAGTTATTTTGACTTTTATTATTATTCTCTAAACTACTAACCAAATTGTCTGATTTATTTTATTTTTGAAATCTCACCCGTGCATGCAAACCAACCAGATGTGAGTAAATTTCCTTGTGGACATGGTGACATTTCTATACATGTATCTCTCTTAAATCATTAACAAAAAATAGAAATAAGGATAAATATAACTCAGATAACTTCTCAGTCTTTCGTTACCTTTGCTGTTTCGCACTTCAGTGATTTAACTTCGGTTCTGTGAAAATGCTAAGGGATTTGGGTGCCTTAGGGCTCAGCATCATGGTTGTTCTCCAAGGACACCGGACAGTGCTGAGGATTCCCATGAGTCTATCTCTTCTCTAGTAGGAGTCTAAAGACGGTTGCCTTCATGATCTGTCTGTCACCTAGGTGATCCTGTCATCTCTGGAGGGATCCGTGGAGGCTGCTTTATCATGTGCCCATGGAAAATGGATGGCAAATGCCTAGGGTTTTGTCTCTCAGTTTGCAGGCTTCACCTGCATTTGTCCGAGTCTGCCCTCCATGCACGTCCTCCTTCAGAGGCTCTTTGAGGCTCGGTTGTCTTTCACAAGAGTCCTGCTCTGGGAATGTTATGTGAGGACCATGGATTTTTTTCTCCCGTTTGCTGAACTCATTGATAGTGAGATGGCTTGGCTTCCTCTGCACCTAACCTCTCTGTGAGAGGAAATGATGGTGCCCATCCCTAATGTTCTGGGAACTACCCATGGGAGTGAGGCTGGCCTTGCAGAAGCCTTCTCCTCTGCAGGCGGGACATGTCCTTTTGGAGTGTCCAGACTGAGAAGAAGCAGTACCCAGGGGCCCCTTCGTGTGCACTCACTGGAATCTCTCAGGTCTTAGCGTCAGAAACCTGGCTTCTCTTTCATTCTCGTCTGGAGCAATTGGATGCTTCCTAGGCAACACTGATTTCCAGTATTCCAGTTTATTCCGATGCCCCTTCCTCTGTGAAGCCCCCTCCTCAGGACCCCTTAGCATCTCTCAGTTCAGCTGACAGTTCTCAGAACCCTGACTGGGAGCTGCACCACCTGCTTCTAGATGTTCACCCAGTCCGTCCCTGTTACTCACATCCTATTTATGTAGATCAGGCTGTTTAGATGACATGGCTGGACATTGTGAGGTACCGCTGAGTTCCAGGTGTGGAGTCCCTAGTTCAGAACTGTTTCCATGTGGAGGGCTGTGCATCTCAGAGTGGGCAAATGTTGCATGCCCCTTAGCAGAGGCTGGGTTGTTTATCACTGACCTCCCTACATTCTCACAAACTCCTCAAGTGCCAGGAAATGTGACTTTGTTCTTCTTGAATTCCTAAAGACTTTACAGTTCAAAAACCTGCAACAGGGGCTCAGTCAGTGTTGTGAAGGGCCTTTATATTTCTGTGGAATTGGGTTGACACCAGTTATTTCATGTATTATGCATGCATTCTAGAGAGGATAACATCTGAATAGCTGCAGGCTGCCAGCACTCTGTTCTGTCTAATCTGCTAAAAGTCACAAAATTAGTCCCTCTGATGATAGCATGAGGTTATCTTAGAGCAGGAAACAGAGCAGTGCAGTTGGAAAGAGTCTTAGAGGTCATCTGTAGATTTTTTAAAAAAGGGTCTTGCCATCTTTTTCATCAGAAGCAAATGCAGTTGGCTGGATACAGTGGCATGGTCCCATGGCCCTGGCTACTTGGGAGGTTAAGATGGGAGGATGGCTCAAGGCCAGGAATTTGAGATCAGCTTGGGCAACATATCAAAAACCCCAACCGAGCTCCCCAAACCCAACTGCTGGCTAGAGATTCTGATTAGTGACCTGAGATGTAATTTCAGCACAAGCAGAGAAATGCAGTGAAATGGATGCTCTGTGCATATATGTTGCTGTACACATAGTCAGAGATGTCACTTACATATATACACATAGCCATGCACTTGTGCACACATGCATCCATGTGTAACCATGGCAACAGCCATAGCCTATGCACTTGGCCGTGTGGGGAGCCTGAGGTTAGCAGTTCTGAAGGACAGACATGTTCTTTCAGCCATCACTCTCTGTTTTCTCCATTAAGCACATCAGCTTCTGTTGCTTTACACATGGCCTGATCAGCCTAAAGTGACCTTTTAGAAATCTCTGTCTTGCAGAGATCTGCCTGTCTCTTGCTGGCTCCCTGTGTAAGATAGTCATTCTCCCTAAACCGCCTCCCATTCAAAATAAAAGCAGTGACTAGTTTAAACGCTGTCTTTTGTTTAACAGATCAAGTTCTACTCCCATGAAGCTTTGATCACCCTGAAACAACGTTTTCACGTCCACTTTATAATTATCTTTGCAGTGGTATTTGGCTTTTAATGTACTTACATTCTCATTCTTATAATTTTCTTAATTTCATCTTCATCTCTCAAAAACTTGTTCAAGTAAAGTTTTTTTTCCTCCTTAGGAGTTTTTTTCTTCTTGGGAGCGTCTAGACAGCTCCTAACCTCGGCCCCGTGACTGCTACAGTGCTGTCTCCTCCTTTTGCTGCTGTTTCAGGGGCTCCATAATTGCTATGGGAAAGACTGTTTCATTCTAAAGCACGGGCCCGTGCCTGTGTCCCTCGTTTCAGAATGAGCAACAGAACATTTTCCTTGTATGTCAGGAATTCCCATTCTGCATACCCGCCTTCCATTGTAAAGTGAAAACATCCAATCCCAACTTTCCCACCCTCCTTTGCCATCTGAGTCCCAATCTTTGAATCAGAAGCTACAGGTTTAATGAAGAGAGGGTTTCATAGACTGTGTTACATTCCTTTTCAGTGGCAGGGCTCCGCTTGGGTCCTGAGGCTGTGTCCTCTGCCTTGCGTCACTTGGTGGGTTTCTATTTAAATGCAGCCAAGATCTCTGTATCTTGCAACTAAATCTTCCTGCTGTGGTGACCCAGTGGCCTGGAGCCCTGCAGTAGACTCGTACACTGCTTCTGACCCTGTCTGATGACCTCAGATGAATCAGATAAATGCCCAGATTCTTTGTTCCTAAAATGGTGGTGTCTGATATTTCTGGTTTTTGCTAACTGGAGGTGGGGTGTTGCTTCTGAACACCCCCACCCCTCGCCGCATGTGCCCGCCCTCCAGCCCATAGCAGGGGCCAGCACAACCCAGCATCCTGGGTAGACTCTGTTCTGTGCTAGCTGTTCCTGCCCTCTCCTGACTGTGTTTAGCCCTGGTGGCTAGCCAGTGCTTACTATACTCTGCTGCTTGCATCTTGACAGGAGTAAAAATGTTCTTTGTTCTCTGTTTAGTGATCTGATTGAAGGGGAAAACGCTTTAGGCACCAGCAAGCTCCAAGGTTTCCCTGGTGATGTTGACTCAGGCGAGAGCTCCTTAGCAAAAAACTGAAAAGTCATAAATTGCAGAGATTTTGTGTTAATCCAGCGCACTGGCCAGGAGGCTAGAGATTTAAAGAGACCAGCATTGTCACAGGGTTGATGTGTGGATTATCGGAACCACTAATGTGAAGGAGGTTTCAGGAACACTAGAGGCACAGTTATAATTTTTATTATCTTTAGAGAAAATAGAAAAGGGAGGGACAGGAGCCTGTCATCTGCATCCTTCCCCTGCCACTCCCCGCCCCCACCCCTGCCCCAATGGAACTAATCCCACATGGCTTACTGACCTCTAACCCGACCGTTGCCATTTGAACATAAAATGAGGCCAACATTCGTTTTACCACCTGAGAGCTCACCGGGTGCAGAAGATGGTTTCCTTATGACTTTGCTTGCTGGTGTTTTATGTGTTTGTGTACTAGGGTAAGAAGTAGCCCTTGAGAAGGGATGGCATTTTGTGGGTACCGTTTCCTTCACTGCATCTCCTGGGAGAAACGATGAACAGGCTTTATGAATGAGTCCATTCTCATTGCTTTTGATGACAGACATGTTAGGGGCACTCACCAGTGAGACAGTGAGGGGACTTTATTGTGAGCCCATACTGCACCACTTGACTACCTAGAATAAAGCACTGTTAGCGCAAAAACAGGTCTCTCACCTTCAAGAGGATAAGAGAGTGATCATGGCCTAGGAACACAGATTTAGATTACCCCAAATTCTATGTTCCAACAAGGTAACAATTTCATAAACTTTTTATGATGACAGAGCAAAGAAAAGTCATAAATCATGCCACGTCCCAAATACACTAGGCAGGCTATAGCAATGGGTGGGGAGAACTCTGTCCTAGCCCTTAGATGTTGCCTGACACTGTCCCCAGCTCTTTGGTTGGTGACAAAATCTACAGTTTTGTTAATACATTCCAAAAGTTTTTGTTGTTTGGTTTTTTTTAAAATCTGTTTATCAAAATGTTAAGTCCAGCTTTATCTGTTAATAACAGGGTGTTTGTTCTGACGCAAGGGGGGAGGGGGCAGGGAATAGAAGTTTAGTAGGCTATAGATCGTCCAAGATAAATTGCAATGAGGCTTCTGACCTCTCCATACCACCAGTTTCAATCAGCCAATCAGCAGATGCAGCTTCTCTCACTGAATTCTCATTCACAGTATTCAACAGTTTTATCAGAAAAAGATTTTTACTGCGCAAATGTGCAGCAACTCTAAAATAACTGTTAGCCAAACTGTACAATGAAAGCCATAAAATGAAGAGAGTCTCCAAACAAGGGTCGTTGAGGGCTGGAGGGCTGAGGGCGGCTGGAAGGATGGGTTTGTCATGTTCTGAGGAGGAGCAGGATAGACACAAGGGAACGTGCTAGGCTGGAAGAGGGGGGGAATGTGGCCATGCCTGCAGGAGGGAGAAACTGCCGGATGGGCGAGGCCAACTGTAGGATATGTGGGCCATCCGGTGGTGCGAGGGCCTGGGTTGAACAGCTTGTGCTCGAACCAGACACAAGCCACAGACAAACTTCTAGAGCACCATGAAAAGACTGCTTGTCTATCAATCTTCATTGCCTTGTTTTCTTTTTCTGCAGACACCCTGGAGCCCACTTACCAGCAGCTTCAGAAAATGAAACTGGACAAGAGTCCCTTTGTGGTTGTGTCTGTGGTTGGGCAGGAACTCCTGACAGCCGGCCACCATGGGGCCTCTGTGGTTGTCTTAGAGGCTGCTCTGAAGATTGGCACTTGCAGCCTCAAACTGAGAGGCTCTGTCTTCTCTGCCCTGAGCAGTGCACACTGGTCTCTTGGAAACACGGAGAAGAGCACGGGGTACATGCAGCAAGACTTGGATGTAGCCAAGACCTTAGGTATGCGGCCCGCCTGCATGTTAGCTGCTTGCCCTGAACTTGGCAGGACTGACATATGCAACAGGACATTTGATTTCAGAACCCCCAGGTCTTGAAGATTTTCAGACAACAAGGGTCTGAGGCTCCCAAAAGGCCTAGCAGTGTGATTAGCATATTCATAACCTTCCTCCAGGTTTTCATGTTAACAGTTATAGTGCCCCATGTGCTGGTTCTCTGGGTGACTCATCTTCATTTTAATTTTGTCCCCCATGAGAACGTACCAGGGTTTGTCAAAGAACTTAGGACATGCTGGCTGTGTGGACCACCCTGAGAGGCAGGTGGATCTCTATGAGTTCCAGGCCAGCCACGGAGGTTAAGAATTTGCATTGTGGAGCCATATGACTGTAATGGCTCTGTCACTTACTAGCTGGGGGGACTTTGGGACTTTGTTTCTTGCTGATTTGGCGACAGGGTCTCACTATGGAGCCCTAGGCAGCCATTATCTTGTGAGCCTCCTGCCTCTAGACAAAGAAGAAGGAGGAGGAGAGGCATGGCTTGTGACTGTGGCCATCACGGTAGTGATTTTTCAGGGACTCTCAGGTTGCAGGAAGGAGGGCTGTGGGGACCTACTATCAGATACTCCTAGAGAAGTGATGTATGATAGGAGGCCTGGAGTCAAATGGCTGAACCAGCAAACTGATAATTGCTTAGAACCAAAGGTCATCTGCAGAGCGGGGAGGAGATTTCCAGCAGCAGCTGGTTTGTGTCTTGGTCTATCACATGCCCCACCCCCTACCTTGTGTGCTACAACAATAAGGTGGTCCAGAGAGTTGGGCTCTAGGATCTCATCTCCCCATACAGTCTAAAAGAAAATACCAAGTCCTAGCTAGTCAATCTGTGGCTTTGTAGAGCCATGCATGTTATAAATAATTCTGTAACTTAGAGCTTTTTTCTCCTTACCCAAATCAGGTGACCACACAGGAGAATGCCGAGCTCATGGGAATCTAGGCTCTGCGTTCTTCTCCAAAGGAAACTACCGAGAGGCTCTCACGAACCACAGACATCAGTTAGTGCTTGCCATGAAGCTCAAGGATCGGGAGGTAGGAAACTCTGCTGTCAAGCAAACCTCATTTTCAGAAACACAGAGCCCCTTGATCTGTGCAGGAGTGTCTGGATGCCTTGACATCCTACTTGAGAAGCTGGTGATCGTTCTCTCATGCAGGACTAGGTGTTGACTGTGTGTTGGGTAGTGTTCCTGACCTCAGGAGCAAACAGCCTGCTCACATGTGTTGTTCTAATTCTCTTCAACTGTGCCGTGGAGCACACAGGCAAAACGGTAGAGAGTATCTGTGACACATCAGCCCACACGAGCTTTACTTGTGGTCTCACAGCCATCACTCATTCATCTTGTCTCTTCAGTGGGTTTTTTACTTCCAAGAGAGAAGCCTGTTGAGTTTATAAGGAGAGACATCTCCTCCACGCCTGTATGATTTGACTTGTAGGTTCCAGTCTGAGTGGGATCATACAGTGTTTTCCTGTGTGGGTTATTTCACTTAACATGACGTCCTTCACACTTATGCATGCTGATGTGCTTGATGGTAGTTTTTTGACACTTGGGGTGTTCCCATATCGTGGCTGCTGTGAACCAGTGCTTCAGTGAACACAGCACCTCATTTAGCGTCTCCTCCTCTTTTCATGATGCCTGGGAGTGAACCTAGTGCCTTGCGCATTCTAGGTGGGCATGCATCTTCCCAGCCCACTCTGAAGCTTTAAGAGAGAACTCTTAGTACTGCTGTTTACCTTATTGTGATACATTCAAAATCTCCATTCCTGTGTCATTGAAAACTGCCAAGTGATAAGCCTGAGGTAAACTGTGGTCAGATCTTAGAGGAATAGGCAAAGTGTCTCAAGGGAAGCAGCACAAGAGTGTATGTTTTGTTGAAGCTCAAAGTTCTAACAGACCAGACTTAGGGGATTCTTAGATGTGCAGTCTCCTCTAGAAGCTCCCGGCACAGGCAGGGCCAGAGTGAGCGTGTACACTGCAGTTTCTCCCCCCAGGTGTTTAGTACACTGAAATGTCAAAATGCTTAAATGCTTCTTAGCAACTAGCAGTGCGTACTGTCCCAGTGGATGCCGGGGTGCTGTGTGTCAGTGCGTACTGTCCCAGTGGATGCCGGGGTGCTGTGTGTCAGTGCGTACTGTCCCTGTGGATGCCAGGGTGCTGTGTGTCAGTGTGTACTGTCCCAGTGGATGCTGGGGTGCTGTGTGTCAGTGCGTACTGTCCCAGTGGATGCCGGGGTGCTGTGTGTCAGTGCGTACTGTCCCAGTGGATGTCGGGGTGCTGTGTGTCAGTGCGTACTGTCCCAGTGGATGCCAGGGTGCTGTGTGTCAGTGCGTACTGTCCCAGTGGATGCCGGGGTGCTGTGTGTCAGTGCGTACTGTCCCAGTGGATGCCGGGGTGCTGTGTGTCAGTGCGTACTGTCCCAGTGGATGCCGGGGTGCTGTGTGTCAGTGCGTACTGTCCCAGTGGATGCCAGGGTGCTGTGTGTCAGTGCGTACTGTCCCAGTGGATGTCGGGGTGCTGTGTGTCAGTGCGTACTGTCCCAGTGGATGCTGGGGTGTTGTGTGTCAGTGCGTACTGTCCCAGTGGATGCCGGGGTGCTGTGTGTCAGTGCGTACTGTCCCAGTGGATGCCGGGGTGCTGTGTGTCAGTGCGTACTGTCCCACTGGATGCCAGGGCGCTGTGTGTCAGTGTGTACTGTCCCAGTGTATGCCAGGGTGCTGTGTGTCAGTGTGTACTGTCCCTGTGGATACCAGGGTGCTGTGTGTCAGTGCGTACTGTCCCAGTGGATGCCGGGGTGCTGTGTGTCAGTGCGTACTGTCCCACTGGATGCCAGGGCGCTGTGTGTCAGTGTGTACTGTCCCAGTGTATGCCAGGGTGCTGTGTGTCAGTGTGTACTGTCCCTGTGGATACCAGGGTGCTGTGTGTCAGTGCGTACTGTCCCAGTGGATGCTGGGGTGCTGTGTGTCAGTGTGTACTGTCCCTGTGGATACCAGGGTGCTGTGTGTCAGTGCGTACTGTCCCAGTGGATGCCAGGGTGCTGTGTGTCAGTGCGTACTGTCCCAGTGGATGCTGGGGTGTTGTGTGTCAGTGCGTACTGTCCCAGTGGATGCCGGGGTGTTGTGTGTCAGTGCGTACTGTCCCAGTGGATGCCGGGGTGTTGTGTGTCAATGCGTACTGTCCCAGTGGATGCCAGGGTGCTGTGTGTCAGTGCGTACTGTCCTAATGGATACCAGGGTGCTGTGTGTCAGTGCGTACTGTCCCAGTGGATGCCAGGGTGTTGTGTGTCAGTGCGTACTGTCCCAGTGGATGCCGGGGTGTTGTGTGTCAATGCGTACTGTCCCAGTGGATGCTGGGGTGCTGTGTGTCGAGTTAATACAGGGTCTGCAGTGAATAGCTGAAACATGGCATTATCTGTCATGTCCTGCTGACATAAGATCTTTTTAAAGATCATATTTGTTAGTTGTGTACAACTCTCTAAGAAATACATGAAAGTAACCAAGTTTTCACCTACCACAAATACTGTTACCATTTTGGACACACACCATTAGCCACATACACAGTTGTATTTGTATCAATTCAAATAAAAACTGAAGCCTTTTTGTAAGGTTGTTTTATAGCTTTTTTCATTTAACTTTTCCCACTGATTTTAAAGTCTTCTTCATAATTATTTTGCCCTTCTTCCCCTCCCACTGTTAAATATTTAGGTTGTTTCAAATGATTTGGCGTTATAGAATGCGCCACAGTACCACAGTAGCTGAGCCTTTGAGAGCTTTTCTGTCTTTATCTGATCCTTTGGCTACATTACAAGACATGAGCTTGTTAGTCTCACCAGCAACAGGGCCTGGGTTTTGCTTTCTTACACGCAACAACATGAGGCATCAATGTTAGAATGCAAAACTCAGCTTGGTAAGTTTAAAAGTGGTGGCCTGTAGGCTTTCACTTGTTTGTTCCGTTCTTGAAATAGGGTCACTGTGCATGCCTGGCTGGCTTGGAGCTTGGTAGGTAGACTAGGCTGGCCTTGAACTCACAGAGCTTTTCCTGCCTCTGCCTTGTGTGCTGGTGTTAAGGACATGCAGTTTTATTTGTATGTCTTTGATCAGTTGGATGGATTGGTTTTGATTGTTCCATGTATAGCTTTACTTTTACTTCATTGCCTGTCTGGAGGAAACGAGGTCTCACTCTAAGCTTATGCTGTTCTGGAACTCAAATCTGTAGCCTAGGCTGGCCCAGAACTTGTGACCTTCCTGCCTCAGTCTCCCACATGCTGGGGATACAGGTGCGTGTCACCAGATCAGGTTCATATCTAAGTCTGTGTTTTCCCCAGCAGTTTTGGATATTTCATGTTGGTTGGATTTTCTATCACCCCACCTCTCTGGAAACTGTGTTTTAAAACTGCTAGTGCAGTTTATTTTATCATTGATAGCCACACACCTACTATGTGCCTGCACTGTTGCTGTTCCAGAAGATGTTTCCGTTGCTCTGCCCACCTGTGAACTTCAAGATCGCTTGTTACATTCTGGAGAATCGTCCCTTTGGGTTTCTGTTTGAGTTCTGCTAAATGTACGTGCTGTCGTGGGAAAGGGATCTCTTTACTGTAGAAGTCGCCCATCCAGGGGCTGCTCTGTTCCTCCATTTCTTCTTTCTGCTTCTCAGTAACATACATGAGATAGGTTTTCCTGCATATTTATCATGTATGTGGTGTGAGCCCCCCTGGTCTCTTCTGTACACCAGTACAGGAGAAGTTTAATTCTATATTTGTAATTTGTCATATGACATTTTCTCATAGTAAGTTTTTCAGGTCATGATTTTGTTTATTCTTTGAGTTCCCCAGTAGGCAGACTGTCCTCCAGGTGATGGTAGTTTGTACATATTAAGGCAACTTTCCCCCATTAATTGTTGATTAGGATTCAACGAGCTCTGCATGGCAGCCACACCTGCCAGTATCCAGTTGAACCTGTGGTTTACTTTCTGTTTGACATTTTTCATTGTGCATGCTTCTGTGTGTGACTGGGTTGCACGGGGCTTTCACACAAGTCCACTGTGCTCTGAGACATCCCCCTCTCTTTTAACATCTCTCCCAGTTGTTCTTCTTCGTTTCTCTTATAGACAGTTTTGTTTCTCCTTCCATTGCCATATACACTTTAATGATATCATGTATTTGTATACAATCTAAGAACCACATGAGAGAAAACATGTGACTTTGCCTTTCTGAGACTGACTTAATTCACTTACTAGTGACGTCTCCATTTGTATTGATTTTCTTGAAAGTGTCACATTCTCTTTATCCATTCTCCTGCTGGTGGACAGCTATATTGACTTCACAACTGGGCCGTTACAAAGTATTTTTTTTAAATCTACCATTGTGTCTGTGACCTTTAGTTGCATCTTATATGATCTGTTGAGTTGTTTTTATATTGAAACAAAATGCCCACTGTAAACACGGGATTGTGGAGACAGCAAACTGCATCCTTCCACCTTGTGCATCTGAACTCTAGTTAAGTCTAGGATTTACTAAACAGTAAGGTAGCAACCCAAAGCCCATTAATCTGCTCACCTTTAGCAGCGATGGGGTTTTCTTTCATGCAATTACTCTCAGATACTTAATAGGGGAGGTGATACCTTCGCCACAGGATTTTTCATTGAGAATAACCTTCTGTCTCCTTTAATGGCTTCAAAATTAATTTCAGGTACCCACAGAGACCTTCCTGTGAGTGAATATTAATTGTCAGGAGGGTCCATAAATTACATTGTATTAAATGTTCTCTCGTCAGGAAATCTGATATGCAAATGCACCGAGGCCTCCAAAGGTCTTACCACCCCCATTTCTCTCCTGAGCATCATGTTTCTTTACCTATCTGCCCCCCAGGACCCCACTTTGGCTCACTGAGCCTGCCTTAGCCTCCAGCCCCTGCCTGGTGCTGTACCATTCTTGGCTTATTGCCCAGGCCAGAGACTGCTCCCTGTCATGTTCAAGTGTGCTTGGTGACTGATTCTCTTATTTCTGTAGCGGCAATCTGTTTTCTGACTCCCTGTGCCCATCTCCTGCTATACTGCTCTTAGGCTGAACTGTTCTGGCAGCTTACTCTCTGCACCTTCATCTTTGTAATAGAAATTCTACAAGTTGAGGAGAACAGGTGTTCACTCCTGGGTCTGTGAGCATAGCCCAAGGTAGTGAGATGGTTGAGTATGAGTTTAGGTATCCCAAAACCTTAAATTTTAATTTTACCTCTGCCAGTAATTGCTGTGTGGCCTTGAAGCTGTCTTAACTCTTGAGTGGATGGTCCAGCATATTCATGTTTGAGCTGCATCACAGCTTCCTTCGTATCTTTAGATGAACATCAACACTTGTTTATTAGGTGTTTGCTGATACATATGTTTAGAGTGGTAGGTTTTTTTTTTTTTTGCCAGTCATCTAAAGTGGTTATACTGAGGTATGTCATCAGCAATATGAGGCTGTTCTTAAACTCCAACAAAAATAGTTAAAAAGCAAAAAGGGAACACAACCATGTGAACAAGTAACTTTGTGTGCTGTTACAGGTTGTTCACATGCTGTTGTGAAGATTGCATGTTATTTCAGAGCACAGAGCCTGCAGCTCTAGGCTTGAGGAAGGATGCCACTACTGTCACTGGAGTCATTGTGTCTCTCCTCGTCATATCGTCTGTGTGTACACCACATGTGACTACAGAGTATCAGTGCTTGTTTCAGAGTATTGTCCCAAATATTCAGGTGAACTGGGCATGCCAAAAGGGGTTTCCTTTTGTTAGGTGGCTTTGCGTGTGTATCTCCTGTCATTGAATGTCCTCATTTCTGAAGCACTGTTTTATATTCGCTCAAATTCTAGTTTCTTCTCTCTCCAGCTATCTCTTGTAGAGTTCTTTTGGTTGCCCTTCTGAATTTAGTTCTACCATGAAATTACCTGTTCAAAAAGCTTTGCCAGCTCTGGTCGCCTCTGTGGAAGTCTAAATACCTTCATAGCTATCCCTGTTACTTTTCAACTGTTCCGTGTGTAGTCCTGTGGATTTGCTTGCCGTAAGTCTCATCCCTCTGCATATTAGCTCATTTTGGTTCCCAGCATGGAAACCCCACCTTTGACAGTGTTAAGTCTTGCTGAACATCTCTTTCTCACCAAAGCTCTCTTTCTTGTTGTTTCTATTTGACATCATACCATCTGCTAATGGGGTCCATTTTATCGGTGTCTTTGTGTCCTGCTTAGTGAAATGTTTGTGTACCATCCAGCTTTACTGCTTCAGCATGTGCATTTATATCTGTGGCCATGGTTGGTCTGGGGTAGAGAACAAAGTCACATTTCTTGCCATGGATTCGGCTCTGACCTGACACTCAAGAAGCTGCACCACTTACCGCTCTCCTCTTAGGTAATGTACAGAGTAGTAAAGACCTTTCTGTCTTTATGCAAACAGCATGCTTCTGCCTCACTTCTGCAGCCGACTAATGAGCCTCCATCTCTGACAGTCATCCCTATAGCTTTGTTGTAGGTCACACTTGTGCGGGCGTCCCAGTCTCTTCTCTCCCACATGTGGATGTGACATATTTCCAAACCAGCTTGTCAGTCCTTTCTATAGACATCCAGCTGCAATTAGGATTAGAATAGATTGTGGATTATATACTTATTAGACAGTGGGGTCATAGTCCATTTTCTGTGCATTTAAATATAGATGTGTATATAAAATATGTAGTTTGCCTTTTTAATGCCAAGAGAATATTTTGTACTTATTTTGCAATTCTTATTTGTATGTGTTGATGTGCATTTACAGGGTATGGTGGGGTAGCTTGATTCATGTACATGAAGTATATGATTGAGTTAGAGTAGTCAGTAACTCTGTGTTCTTGCATATTGTTCTACTTTTAGTACTCATTTTTAGTTATGTGCATGTGTCTGCATGGGAGGTTATGCAAGTGAGTACAGTATCTTTGGGGATAAGGATGTCAGATCTCCTGGAGCTAGGATTACACGCAGTTTGTAAACTGCTTCACATGGTTGCTGGGAACAAAACTTGGGTTTTCTGCAAGAGCAACATGTGTTCTTAACCATCTCTCCAGCCCCATGTGTTATTGTTTCTGTGTATTGAGAACTCTCAACTTCCTTTCCTCTCCTGTTTTAAAATTCATATCACATTGTGTAGAATGTGCTTGCCCTGTACTGTGGATTGTTGGGACTGAGCCCTCTGATCCTGGTGGTATGGGGCCCCCCTCTCTTTCTTTTTCCTTTTCTGCTGGTTCAGGGACCATGAGTCTACACTGTCTTGGTGTGGTGGAGGACCTGCAATGTTTGTCTTTCCTTGGCTGTTGTATTCCATCTAATGAAATGTCCTTCATTTCCATCCATGTTGCTGCAGATGGTAGGATTTCTCAGTTTATGGCTGTGTCTATATTTCCATTAAAAAATCTATTCATTGACAGGTATCTTGATTTCTTCCAGGTTATAGCTGTAGTGAATAGTGTTAAAGTAGACACAAGTGCCCAGGTGTCTCTTTGATGCGTTGATATCACTTTCTTTCATATAAACCAGCAAGTGAATTTTAATTTTCCAAGGCATTTTATCTACTTTGGACAATTGGGTACGAATTGAATTCTCACCAGCACTGTGCCAGGCTTCTTTTTCTCTACATTCTTGCCTCTTTGATAATAGACATTTGTCTCAGTCACAGTTGCATTGCTGTGATGGGACACCATGACAATGGCAGCTCTTATTAAAAGACAGCATTTAATTGGGATTCTTCACAGTTTTAGAGGTTTAGTCTATTATTGTCATGGTGGGCAGCATGATGGCACACAGGGAGACATGGTGCTGGAGAAGTTAAAAATTCTATATCAGGATCCATAGGCAGCAAGAAGAGAGATACACAGGGCCTGGCTTGAGCCTTTGAAATCCCCAAAGCCCACCTCCCAGCTCTTCCTTTAACAAGACCACGCCCACTCCAACAAGGCCATACCTCCTAATAGTGCCACTTCCTAAGCATTCAAATATATGAGCCTATGGGGCCCATTCTTATTCAGATCACCACACCATCCCTAGATGGTGATTTCGTTTCATTTTCTTAATGATTATCAAATATCGACACCCTCATATGCCTGTAAACTATCTGCCTTCTTTTTGATGTAACTGAACAGTCACTAGTACTTGCTGCCCTTGAAGACCCTAGTTCAATTCCTTGCACCCACATGGTGGTTCTCAACCATCTATACTTCCAGTCCCAGATGATCTGATGCTTCTCTTCTAGTCTGCTCAGGCACCTGCATGCATGCTGAATACATATATGTTCTCAGACATAAACACAAATGTTAGATAAAATACATAAATCTTAAAAACATATCCATATTTAGGGATGAAGGGAGAGAGACCCAAGGGTCCCCACAGTAGCTGAGGTTTCTGGGGGAGGAAGAGTTAGTTTTCTTTTCTTTTCATTTATGTGTATGTGAATGGTTACCCACAGAGGTCAGAAGAGGGTGTTGGTTGCCATGGACCCGGAGTTACAGGTAATTCCAAGGCACTTGGTTATCTTTGGCTATTGCTGGAAATTGAACTCGAGTCCTCTGGAAGAACAAGAAGTACTCTTAATTACTGGGCCATCTCTCTGTGCCCAAGAGCCAGTGTTCTTTAGGGTGCGACCACCGGGCAGCCCGTGCTCCAGTACATGGCCCACACCAGTGACTATGCAGACAGCACAAACTGAACCAGCGGGTATTACAGAAGAGGACATAAAGTTTGAAGGGTAAGGTGCGTCTGTCTTAGGAAGAGGAATGGGGTTAGAGTGGATCAAAGTGTATTGCATGCATGTGTGAATTCTCAAAGAATTAATAACATTATATTTAAAAATAAATACACGTATTCAGGTCCTTTGCCCTCCCTCCCTCCCTCCTCCCTCCCTCCCTCCTCCCTCCTTCCCTCCCCTCTTCCTCCCTCTTTTCCTTTTTTTTTCTCTGCTAATCTGTCTGTATTCTCCATTTGTCTTGGATCTAATACACAATTGAAGATGTCTCTTATTCCATAGGTTGCTCCTTTACTTTGTCAGTAGTTTTTCTTCAGTTTGAGGTAATTCTACTTACTTTAATTGCCTGTATTTATATCATACCCAATATTCATTCAAAATTCAAAGTATTTCCCCATATTTGTCATAAGGGTAGTTGTTATGGACATATCAACATGTAATATTAATATTATAGAATTGTTTTCAAGCCAAAAGTCACATTGGTTCTGAGTTAATCTCCAGGCCTGGAACTCCTGGTCCCTTGTTCTTGGTGGCCACCCCCCCCCTACTCCACCCTGGTCCACTGAAGGAAAGGGCATATCCGGTGGTTCACCACACAGTGTTGTTGAGCCTTCCCTGTGAGGATGAGGAGGCCACTGTTGCTCTTGTCATTGCTGGCTCAAGCCCTCTGGAGGCCCAGACTTGATAATGCGTGTAGCCTGGAGAAGTGTCCGGGTGACAGTGGGAGCAGATACTTCCTCACATTGTTCTTGCAACTTCAGAGCTGCAGAGCAAGTTTTAGGAAGTAGAAAACACAACCATATTTTGATTTCCCATCATCCTTTTTGCAATTACCTTTGTCATTAGTGACTAAATTCTAGCATTCACATCAATGGGGATTCCTCTGTGGTCTCATGCTACTCTCAAAAGATCTTGTAAAGTGAAAGAGGATTCTTTATGATTATGAAATTGAAGGTGAATTATAACCATGTCCAGCTCAGGACACACGTGGTTTTGTCAGATCAGGAGAAAACTGAGCTTCTGGGCCCCCTTTAGGATGTGGCTACAGGAAATTACCAGATGACTCTCAATGACGTCACCTTCACCACGGCACTGTCTCTAATAGGATGCTGTTTCATCGGAATTTTTTTGCAGCCACTCTCTCTCTACACAGTGTGTATTATGTAATCTGTACTAGTGGTAATGTGAAATCCATTAGAAGGTTTGTGGTATATGTGAGTGTGTGTGCACACACGCATGTGTAAAAAAGAAAGAATGGAGTTAAGGTAATTATTCTACTCCTAGTAGTACAGGGAATGGATTAAAATGTAAAAAACATTCCATTTTAGCCGAGAACTGTACCCTCACAGGGAGTATTGAGTTCATGGGGAAGGCTTGGCAGCCTTCTCTCTGTGTCTCACAGGCCTTTGAGAAATGAGCAGGACAGTTACACGGTAACCCAGGTCACCCCAGACGGCAGGACTTAACAGAGGAAGGCAATCGGACCCAGTTCTGAGGGTGAGATCTTTGCATTATGGATGAGCTGAGTCAGGCCTTTCAGACCTGAGACTGGTTATAAAAACTTCTTTTCAACCTGCTGATAAAATAGTAATGACCTCAGAAGAAACAGCAGGAGACATGCTGTTCTGCAACTCCATTTTCCCTGCTGGGGTTTCTGAAATTCTGCTTCATTGTCACGCCACCGATCATGTTTTCTGGTTGTCCTCTTCTGGCCATAGCATTCTGTGGTCCTTGTGATGAGCAGAAGAAACGTCAGGTGTAAGGGCTTAGGAGACCTAAACTAGAAAATAAGACTCAAACTCAAGATAAAAGGTGCCGAGTAAGACCAGCCCGGAGGAATCAGGGTGATGGGATTAGTTGAAAAGCTCTGTATAAACTTGTCAGTCAACTGTGATGGTGGCCTGCCCTTGTAGACACTGGAGAGACCCACGGACTTAAATTCAGCCTAGCAAACATGATGGATTCTCTCTTTTAAAGGTTTTTGTTGTTTTGTTGTTGTTTATTCTGAGATGGGGTTTCTCTCTGTGTAGCCCTGGCTGTCCTAGAACTCACTCTGTAGACCAGATTGGTCTCGAACTCACAGAGATCACCCTGTCTCTGCCTCCTGAGTGCTAGGATTAAGGGGTTAAAGGCATGCACCACTATCACCTGGCTTTTTTTTAAAATAAAGGTTATAAGTGTATTCAAATATATAAAAATATGCTTATAATATATGAAAAACATGGAATCTCAACAGCAAAATAGAAACTTCAGGCAAGTAAAGTAGAAACATTTGGTCTGAAGAACCTGACAAAATGTGCCCATTGGGCTGGTATACTAGAACATCCCAGGTGATGGAAAGTGTCTTGAAGATGGGACGATGGAAAACACAATGTGACCATCAGAGGGAATGTGGGAAGAAGCTGACAGGGCCAGTGCTCTGTGGCAGGGGAGGGGCAGGTGCAGGTTATATGTGTGGTGCAGAAAGGACAGAAATCAGGCAAAAGTAGTATTTATGGAAATAGCAGATAACGTTTTTTTCTCCAGATTTAATTGGAAGGAAACAAATGTACAGATCCTAAAAGCTTAGGTGACCTCAACCGAGATAAATGCAAATAAAAACCATGTGCTGCAAACCAGTTACAAGAGAAAACCCTGGAAGCTTCTAGTGAATAATGAGTGACGCATGACACAGAGGAGGGGCGGTACAGGCCTTGTCTGACTTTTTAACAGAAATAATGAAGGCCGGGGCAAACATTTGAAAGTCCTGAGAAAATTCAGTCAACCCAGAATTCAATAACCCAAACTAATTTTGAGTGAAGACAAAAGAATACATCTTAAGGGAAGTGGTGACCAAGGAGGTTATCAAGAGTCCTGCCCCTTGTAAAGTGCTCATGAAAAGAGTTTTCAGGGTGAAAGAAAATAATATTAAACAGGATACATATTCAGGGACACAGAAGGAATCCAGAGCTCATCAGCATATTGCTGAATATAAAAAACGGCACACACTTCTTTTTCTTCTTCTTTTCTTTAATAAACACAAGCTGGCTCCACAGAGCTTATGTGGCAGCTTGTGACCGCCAGTCTGCAGGTCTGACGCCCTCTTCTGGCCTGCAGTGGCACTGCACACACACAGCATGTACATTCACGCAGGCAAAACACGTTTAAAAAATCTTAAAAATAAAGATAAAATGCTTGCTTGAGACAAAAATTATAGCTCTGATTGTAATGTTTATTGCTCATAGGGATAAATTGTTTTTGTTTGTTTGTTTGAGACGGAGTCTCAGTGTGTAGCTTTGGCTGTCCTCAGTTTCCAGAGATCTACCTGCCTCTGCCTCCCATGTGGGGGAATTAAGGCTGTGCACCTCTATGCCCGACCATCAAATATATTTTATTTTCTTATTTTGGTTCTGGGAGCTGGAAGTGGTACAACCAGTTTTAAAACTTGTCTGACAATTTTATTATATCTCAACATATCATGGCCAGCGAGATAGCTCCGGGCATCTGTCTCTCGGAACTGAGAACGCGTCTCCACACTGTGACTGAGAGAGTGCTCACAGCAGTTTTACTCATAACAGCAAAGTCTGGAAGCAACCAAGTCTTTCTCAGTAGAAGGACAGATACATTAGCTGTTGTGTGCTAATACAATAAATGCAATAGAAATAAATCTCAAAACCATTAGACTTCAGGGGAAAGTCCAGGCACAGAAGTAAGCATGGTTTATGCACTCAGCAGCAAGAAGTCTGGAGAGAGAACACTCATTTGTGGTGAAAACTGTCACTGGGGACAAGGATTGACTCAGGAGCTACCTAGGTACACGGTCTGCCAGCTCACTGACAGTGTAATTAAAATGTGTGTGTCTCATCATGTGTGCATGTTCTGTGCAAAATGCACTGGACTGCAGTTGTACATGCTGGAATATTTAGGAGCAGTGTGTGCATTAAGCTGTATGGAAAGTCGATGGGCTGATGAAAGTGATCTGACTAAGCATGTTTAACAGAAGCCATAGAAAAACGTTAGGGACCCAGACTTTTAACAGAACATGCTGCTCTCATAAGCAGGAAAGTTTATGCTTTTGTAATTTCTGTACCATAGAAAATAACGGATAGAGAATTTGGTGGTGGAAGAGTGATAGGCAGTTCTGATGGTTTGATCTGTTGTGGGTACCGATCTGCATGGTGTAGGTTTCACAGGGTACCCTATCCCTATGCGCCATGCCAGGGAAAGAACCACTCCATCGCTCTGCCTCTGTCCAGGCTATACCCACACTATGTCTTAGGATAACTCAGAAAATGACAGCTAACTACATGCCCCCCAAACACTGAGGTGCACAGTAACCATGAGCACAGGTTGTGTGTGCGAAGGAAGGGGTGCAAATGTGGTATTTCTAAATGTCTTAAAGGCCCCTTATTTATTTATTGAGCCATGGTCTGACCATGTGTGTTCAGGCTGTCTTTTAACTTGCCGTGTAGTTCACTCAGGCTGGCCTCGAACTCACAGAGATCCGCCTGTCTCTGTCTCCCAAGTGCTGGGATCAAAGGTGCACCACTACACCAAGCATTAGTCACATTTTTAACCTATTATATATAATATATATATATAATATTAACTGGATCCTAGTTATTTAAAATGACTGTTATTGATAATGAATTATTTGTGTGTAATGATTGGTGTTTACCATTATAAATCTGTAATTCTGGCTGTGCCCAGTTGTGTGTGTTTCCAATAATCCCCTGTACTTCACTGAGGTAGCTGACCACATCCAGACCAAAGCCATCTGTGAAATCAAATTTGCACCCCCAGCCTCAGCAACCAGGAGGCACAGTGCTCTGCAGAGCTAGTGGCTCTGTTAGTGGCTGCATGCAGGGGGGCAGACACAGCCTCTGGAGGCAGGTGGAGGTGGTCATGGAGATACTGGAGGACTCCTTGGCAAGGACCCAATAGAAATGTTTCCAGGCAAAGTGCTCCTTCATGTAGCCTCAACACTCAGAGTCGGCACAGCCTCCCTGGCATGAAGGTTGGGTGCGTTCTTGTCCTGGGTTTGATCTCTGGTATTTGAGCATGTGGACATTCTTCTTGGACACCATTATGCCCTCCTTAAAAAGGAATTCATAGATGCGGTCCTGTTTTTGAGCACTGACATCAAGGCAGCCACAGGCCTGGGGTAGAGGCTGGAAAGCACAAAACAAAATAACAGCAGACAATTCCTGACGTCCATCCTGGTTTTGTAAGGCACCACTAAATAGTTCAATGTCCTGTTGTTGTGGTTTAGAACAACTACAGTCTGCTTAGAATAGGTGGTAAGTCTGTCTTGCCACTTATGACAGTCCAGTCTGCTTGTCTTGTAAGGAGGAAAACGAGTGAAGTCTGCATGTTTGTCAGGATCTGTTGAAGCTCAGTGGAGCAGCCACGTGGCCACATTGCTGGAGTGGATAATGATCCACATCTGTAAGCCTGGACTAGTTTCTGGTTCCTTCTCTGCCTGTGAGATCCTGTAAGAAGATTGTTAGAAAGAACAAATCTGACCCACAAACTGCATACCAGCGTTATTGTTTGAATCAAATCACTGCTTAATGACACTTTCTCTTGGTTGAGAATGAAATACACAAGCAGTTGGAAAGGTCTTCAAAGCTCTTAGATGGGACTGATGGTTGTCCTGAAGCTGCTTTAGATATGGGGTGTTTACAGGACGGAGTGTGGCGTAGCCTGCAGAGTCCACATATTTTCTTTTTCCTTCCTTCCTTCCTTCCTTCCTTCCTTCCTTCCTTCCTTCCTTCCTTCCTTATCCGAGATTGGGTTTCTCTGAATTGCTTTGGAAGACTGTTCTGGAACTCTCTTTGAAGACGAGGCTGGCCTCAAACTCACAGAGATCTGCCTGCCTCTGCCTCCCGAGTGCTGGGATTAAAGGCACGTACCATCAATGCCCGGCAAGTCCACATATTTTCAAATCCTGTGATTATTAGTGTGTACTTTGCCTCAATGGACTTTAAGAATCCTATAAATAGAATGAAAGATTCTCCTTTTTAATAAAAAGTTTAATTATGGCTGGGAATGTAGCTCAGTTTGTGGAGTGCTTTTCTTGCACACACACAAAGTCCTGGGTTTGATCTCTGGTGTTGCATAAAATGAGGCCGGTGGTGAACACCAGTGATCCCAGCACCTGGGAGGCAGACACTGGAGGACCAGGTGAACAGGTATCCTTGAGTTTGTGATGAGTTTGAGGCCACCCTGTTTCAAATATCAAACATGCATTTTAGTTGGCATAATAACCATACAAATTTATAGGGTCTGGTGTGCATTTCATCAGACCACGTGTCATCTTTTCTGCCATTTCTCTGTCCTTCTCTTCACACAGCGCTGGTGCTAGCCAAATCTCTGCCATCGTTTCTTGGTATTGGTATCATGCATATCATGCAGAATGCTCCCTCCCAGCTCTCCTGAAACACACTACCAACTGTTACAAGCCATAGCTACCCTACAGAGCTCTAAGCATTGGAGGTCATTCCTCTTTAAAATCAGCCTGAGTCCTTTCACCGCCACGTGCCCCCCCCCCCACTTGTCTATGCTGTCAATGACTGGTGTCTTCCATGCACCGCAGACGTCCATACTTCTGTCTTATTCTTGTGGGCACTCTTAAACAAAAAATTCCCTCAGAGATCCTTTTGCTTTATATTTGCTTGTCTTTTACATTGGTTCCCCATAGAAATATCTTAAATTAGATCTGGATAGTATCCTATAGACAGGTAGGAATGTAAGCTACTATTTCTAAGGCTGCCTCAGTCCTCAGTGTCTTTCAGATACAAAGAGGGAGTGCCTGGCAGATCTGTAACTACCGAGCAGGAGGAGGAAGAGCTGTGGACCACCATGAAGCACATTTGCACTTTAAATTCAGGCTTCTGTTAGTACATGGGTGTTTAAATGATCTTTTATTGACATGTAATACTCATAAGCAGAGTGTACAAATAATTTTAAAAATGTACTTTCTGTGAATTTGGCAAGGCAAACACACCTTTCTTATTTTTTCTTTTGTAAATTTTTTTAAATAAATCTTATTTTAGTATCAATCCCAGTTCCCTCTCTCTCCCATCGTCCCATGCCCCCTACCAACCCCCCAGCCCATCTCCCATGCACTCCCCAGGGAGGGTGAGGCCTTCCATGGGGGATAATCAAAGTCTGTCAAGTCATTTGGGGCAGGGTCTAGGCCCTCCCCCATGTGTCTAGGCTGAGAGAGTGTCCTGCCATGGGGAATGTGCTCCTGAAGTCCGTTTGTGCACTAGGGATAGATCCTGGTTCCACTGCCAGAGGCCCCACAGACTGCCA
This sequence comes from Mesocricetus auratus, assembly GCF_017639785.1. Classification (NCBI taxonomy): domain Eukaryota; kingdom Metazoa; phylum Chordata; class Mammalia; order Rodentia; family Cricetidae; genus Mesocricetus; species Mesocricetus auratus. The sequence continues at coordinate 2,676,797 of NW_024429206.1, forward strand.
AGGCCTCCTAACTGTGCCCCACGTTCAGGGGGCCTGGTTCAGCCCTATATTGGTTCCCCAGCTGTCAGATGGGGTCTGTGAGCTCAGCAAACACACCTTTCTAAGCTCCGCCTAATCCACTGTCTCAGCCGCTTAGGAGTCTGGTAGCCACACCCAGGATAACTGCTATTCTGAGGAATTGTGACCTGGCTAATTTTTCTTGGTTTTAAGTTCCTTTTATGCTTGACTATTCTCAAAACCGTCTCTGTTAGATTCCCTTTTGATTCTGTACTTTAGCTTTTCTGCCACATAAACATCTCCACTATATGTTGATTCCCTTAGGTTTTTCCATTTTTTCCTACTGAAAACTCGGCATTCATGACATTGCTGTGGAAGAGAATCCTTTTCCCTTCTTTCTGCTTTGTCTTTTGTCTCATAAGCACTTCTCACACACTGGCCCGGGAATGGCTTGCTTTGTAATTGCTACTGTGAGATCCACTGAGGATCCTGAATTTGTGGCTTGATGTTCTTACCCTATTGCAGTAACCTCAGACATAATCTCTTAAATCCTTGTCTACTCCGGGGTGGTTTCTGTACTCTCAGTCCACAGTCCAACAGTCCCCACACCTCTAGAATCCAGACCGTTTTCTGTCCTTGTTACTTCTGTGTCCGTCCTCATAGCACACTGAGCCTACTGCCTGTCTGTGAGGCTGTGATTCGTACCACACCTCATACCCGGTTGTAAGGCTGTAAGGGGGTCGCTCACTGTCTGTAGTCCCAGTCCACTCCACAGCCAGCCTGCAAACTGACCCGTCTTCAACCGTGACAGTGAGGACGGCCTTCAGCTTCATTCGCAGCTTACGTTGAGAGTATTGAGCCCCATTTCCTGTCAGTAAGATCTGAGACTTTTAAACCTGCTTATAAATGATATTTAAAAAGTAGAACTGGGGGCTGGAGGGATGGCTCAGAGGTTAAGAGCACTGGCAGCTCTTCCAGAGGTCCTGAGTTCGATTCCCAGCACCCACATGGTGGCTCACAGCCATCTATAATGAGATCTGGTGCCCTCTTCTGGCTGCAGGCATGTATGCAGATAGAACACTGTATACATAATAAATAAATAAATCTTAAAAAAAAAAAAACCTAAACCGTGGATCTGACTCTGGCTTACAGCACCTGAGAGGAGGTGTTGGCAGTGGCTTTTCTGTAGTGCCTTTGGACTGAGAGTGTCTCCTGTGGTACAGGAGTGGGTGGTGCTGCAGTATATCTACTTGCCCTTTAAAACAGGTGATGGAAATAGATGCATAGAAAATGACATTAATGGAGAATAAATGTTACTTAATGCTTGGCCTCTGTACTCCAAAAGCTACTTTAAAGTTTATGGGTGAGATTTTTTAATGGTGAATGTAACCTGCACTTACCAACAGTCAGCAAAAACCACAAGGTTCCTCTGTGTTCCCAGCCCCTCCAGACACACCATCGGGTGTTAGGCAGTTTCTCATCCTGCAGCTGCTGCGTAACAGCTTTGCCAGAGCTGTAATTTCCTGTGCTGTGACTTTCCTCATCTCTGAACTTTTAGACTGTAACCCTCAAGGGTCACATTTGAAACACTTGCTCTTTTTTGAAAATGTAGTTTTAGAACTGAAATGTTCCTCAGTGTGTGTCTTTTTATGTTTGTTTCCCAATCCCCAAGAATTAACAGGATATCAAGTGAAGACAGTTAGTAAACAAGAAATAAGGTCAGTAACCCTTAGGTATTTAGTCCAGACTGCCACAACTGTAATAGAGTAGCGGGAGCCCTGCACCCACATTTCAGATGCAGGAGGGACGTGGGGTTACCCACAGAGTTCCTCAGGGCACTGGATAGAGCTAGATTTAAACCAACCTGCTGACTCCCTCCATCCCCCAGACAGGCTTCCCACACAAGCAAGCACAGGCACCCTGCTCCTGAGTGCTGGGCCCCTCCCTGTGCTGAGCCCCAAGCTTCCCCCTTTCTGCTCAGAGGGCTTGATGGGAAGACTGGTGGGACCCAAGGAACTGGTTGTCGCTTTCTCACAACAGCCCTGCTCATCCTGGCTGTTAGAAGTAAGCCTTGGTTGAGATGAACGATGGCTTTCCAGGTTCCTTTTCATACATGCCTTTTTTCATCCCAATAAACTATCTCTGGAATCACCCTGCTTTCCCAAACCCTTCCTGATCAGCCAGTGCTCCTAAAAACCCACATCCCAGAATTCTACATGAAAGGACTTCAAGTAAATTTGGCATTTTTCAATGCAAGACCTACTAAGCTGTTGTCCTGTGTTACAGAAGTCAATATTGGGACACTATGCTAAAAGTCAAAGCTCGCTCCCCAGACACTGTTATTAAATGTAGCTAAATAGGTCTGGTGAGCATAGCCAGTGTACAAAAATAACTTTAATGAACAAGGCTAGGGAGAGTGCTGAGAGACTAAGAGCACTCGAAAGGAGAAATTAAAAGTGGACTAAAGAATGAAGAGAGCAAGGCAACTTGTGCCCGGTTGGTCTGGGGACCATAAGTTCAAATTGTCTTTAACGTGTGTCTGAATCTTAGTTCCCAAAGGCCACGGATGCCACTGACATGGATGCCACTGAGATCCCACAGTGGGCAGTGGCTCCTTCATCTCTGGGCCCTCTGGAAACTTCCAGTTACAGACTTATATTTAAAAATAGCTAGGAAATAAGGGAAAATCATAAACTAACTATAATAAAATTAGTGCTTGCGTGAAAGGCTATTGCCAGGGAACAGCTTTTAGAGGGCCAGGTGCTGCCAGAAGGCCTCTGGGCGTTGGCAGTCACCAAAACTTCACCTGCCAGCATACCCGAGACCTGAACGAGGCATTTTATTAAAGGTGCAGCAGCTTTCTGCCATGTTCATGAGTGCTAAGTGTTGTTTTTAAGTAATAAAAAGTGGGTCAGAAAAAGAGTTGCCACATGATGTAAACATGTGACTTTCCCCACCTAAGTAGAAGTTAGAATTGTGTGACTGTGCTTGGGAAGAAATAATGCACGTCTCAAAGAGACCATGATAAACCAGGGAACAACGGAACTCGCGTCTAAATGAGCAACAGCAGCAGAACACCCACTCCCTGTGAATCTGTAGTGGGGAAAGGTAGGAATTAGATGTGAGGCCTGGCAAGGATCCTTGCACTTCTAATTAAATGTGCTGGTGGAAGATCTGGAATTCTCATTACTACTTGAAAGGAAAACTGACTCTGTTTCAGAATCAAATATTTTCGAGCTAGTGTGTCACAGAGCCGGCTGTGGTTCAGTGGTCTCACTGTGAAGTATGCATTACCATGGCAATTGGCTCTCCTCCCCACATACATCATTAACACAGATGAGTCTCACAGTCTGTCTGTCTTCTCAGTGACCTGGCTGAAAAACATTCTACCTAACCTCAGGAATCAGTCTTGAAAAGGGTGCACGGTGGTGTGTGGACCCATGTGTCTCTGCAGCTGAGTTTGTGGGGCCTTCTCCTACGCCACCACAGGTAGCAGTTTGTGTTGTGTTCCTCCACAGTGATCTTGTTTCTATACATGTTGGACAGAATGGTCTAGATGACATCAGTCAATCCTTCTGCTCTTGTGAAAAACACACAAGTGAGAACATTGGCTAAGCCTAAAGCTTTCATTTCTGCGAGCTCTGCCCCACCAAAGGCTGGGGCCTGACCTCAGCACACCTGCGCCCTCCCTGACCTCTGCACACCTGTTCACTCACCCCTTGACCTCAGCACACCTGCACCCTCTCTGACCTCAGCACACCTGCGCCCTCCCTGACCTCAGCACACCTGCACCCTCTCTGACCTCAGCACACCTGCGCCCTCCCTGGCCTCTACACACCTGCGCCCTCCATGACCTCAGCACACCTGCGCCCTCCCTGACCTCTGCACACCTGTTCACTCACCCCTTGACCTGGGCACCTGTGCCTTCCCTTGCTTTCCCTTTGCAGTGTGCTGAGTGTGTCTCTCTGATGTCAGTGGAAGGAAAGAACCCTTCTTGATGGCTGTGAAAATGTCAGTGAAAGGATTCCAGTGCAGCTGACCACCATGGGCCCCCGAGGATGTGGTCTCTGTCCTTTTTCATGACCATGGAGCCTGAGAGACATTACAAAAGCAATGCCTGAAACCTTGAACAAAGGCACTTGAGTTCAGAAATACTCTGATGTTGGCACTGATACGCTCAGGAATGCCCACTTCATCGAAGGTTCCTCAGGTTTAGGTACTAACTGCATTGTTACTTGATGATAGGTTTTAGTCCAGGTTCCATGTATGTGATGGTCCCCTGAAGAACTAAGCCTCGGTTATTAACCTTCACACTCAGCCTGTCAGACATCCCAACGCCATGTTTACCTTTTCTTCTATTTTGTTTCATTCACAAAAAAGAATTAGACACTGGTAAATGATCGTAATAAGGTAATGACTTGGGTCCTCCTCCCAGATCTCACAGCAGGTAGCTCGGCTTGCCTACTTCCCATTTGCTACTGTGGTTTGCACTGGCACCTCCCTGTCTTAGTGTCCTGGGTGACTGTCTATTAAATGGAATGGATTTCTACAGCTGATAGTGTGTCTTCTCCATTGATATGCCAAGGTTGTTGATATGCCAAGGCTATTGATATGTCTGTTATTGATATGCCAAGGCTATTGGTATGCTTGCTGGATAAACCCTGTGGGAAATAGGAATAGAATTGAATTGCTTTTTCTTCTTGCTGGAAACCTATACTTCTTTCTAGTTAGGTAGCTAGAGACAACAGGAATTAGAATCAGGAGGCCTGTTGTAGGTCATGTGATTCAGTATTTAGCATAGTCTCTGCCAGTCCCCACATGCACCAAGCTAAGTGCTGCAGTTTTCTCAGATGTGTGTCATCCTCAAAATTCAATGTCCTGGATGGCTTCTAATTTTGAGTTTAAACATAGTGTCATAGGAAGTGTCCGGTATTTGGTCAGCTCTGGAATAAAAACTAATTTTTCACAAATACCTGAAGAATGATGGTTTCCCAAACCTTCATAAATACAAAACTTATGTCCCAGAGCTGCCGTCATGTGGCCATTCCTGCAGAAAGAACCCGGGCTTTTGTAGGGCTAGTGAGTAAACACCTTTCTGATGCTTAATAGTCATGTGCATCTGTTTTCCGTTACCATAGCAACTATGAACCCTCATTTGCCCGAAACAGCACACATCCATTTAACAGCTTTGATGCATGCTGGGCTCAGTGCGTTTATTAAGTAACTGTAGCCAGCTGACATCAGTCCGTCAGCAGCTAGAGGCTTCTCCCTATTAAGGCCTCCCCTGGGACATCCATGCCCGTCAGGCCTGTCCAGCTGCAGGTCTCCCTGGACAAGCTCTTTTGAGCAAGGCGGGAGGAACAAACACTCGCTAACCTGCCTTCATTCCACTGACTAACATTTTGTCTCCTTAAGGAAATGGATTTGATCAAGCCCAGTCTTGTCACCACACTCCCAGTGGGAGGAATGAAGAGTTGTGGTGGCTTCATCATCTGATAAGTGGGTGTGATGGGAACCGATGCACCCAGGTGGCAGACATTTTCATTGTGCATTTCTCAACTCACTCCTTTTGAGAAAGGAACAAAGGGAGAGTAAGCGGTGACTGGAGTTGCTATTCCTGAGCTATTCAGGCTTCCACAACTCTGGGCGCCATTAAAGGAATGTTGCTAAGGATATTTCTATTCCAAGTTCTCTATGGTTTCATGGTCACTGTAATTTTTCTGAGTGTGTCTCATTCACTATTGGTGACTTTGGTTTTTGGTTTAACATGACTCTGTCTTATCCAAAGCATTTTAAGTAGATGCATAAGCCACAGTCTTGCCATGATGGGACTTTTGAATAGAAGTGGCTGGTCACTTGGCAGATCTGATGCAATAATGACAGGCCTATTCACAACACTTCTCTCTGTGCCTCCAGCACGTGGTCACATCTCCTTTGATGCCTGAGTTATCACAGAAAGTGCTGACACCACCTCTGCCTTGTGGACCTGGGGCGTGAGGTGCCTCTCGGAGGACACATTTCTGCCTTTGCTCTCCCAACAAAGACTGACCCAAGGCGACTAAATGCATAAGCACTGATGATGAAAAGCTCAACTTCCCAGTCCGTCCTTCACCTAGACAGCAGGTGTAGGTGGCCCTGCACATGGTCTGTAAGTCAGTGCTGCAGTCAGCACACAAGTCTTACAGACCAATTGATTGCATATGCCACAAACTCTAGTAATAACAGTTTCCAAAACCCCACCGACAAATCAGTGAACACATGAGCCCTCCATGTCTCAGCCTCTTTGTTCTTCTTGGCTCTCTAGAGATGTGTATTGTCAGCACTATTTTAGAAACTATTTATGTATTCATATATTATCTTATCTCAAGGACCGCATTGATAAATATATGTTGTTTTGAAACAAACATCTTATAGGTAAAAATAGAATATTGATCATTTCAAAATTTCAATCGAATGTTCAGTGCTGTTGTTACCCATAAAGAATGTGGGGAATCAGAAATCACTCATTTATATGGTTCACTCTGGGTTTAGCTCTTGAATTTTAAGCCACATTTCACACTTTTGGCATATGACTTCACGTATGTCACAGGTACCTTCAGGAAGGTTTTCATCTCTGATCCTTTTCAGTTGGCATGAAGCCTCTCCATTTTCCATAGTAATACCACAAAAGATCGTTTAGCCCTCTCTCACACACATATACATCACATATTTGTATGTCATCGTATGAAATATCTACCAATCTGTCTGTCTGCCTACCTACCTACCTACCTGCCTCTTTTTATTTATTTATATTTATTTATTTATTCATTCATTCATTCGTTTGTTTGTTTGTTTTTCAAGACAGAGTTTCTTTGTGTAACTTTGTAGACCAGTCTGACCTGGAACTCACAGAGATCCGCCTTCCTCTGCTTCCCAAGTGCTGGGACTAAAGGCGTGCACCACCACTGGCAGCTTCTACCTGTCTCTTTTAAATACCCCTCTTTTCCTTCCCAAAAGTCGTGTGGTCCTCCTCCTCATTATCTCCTGAACACATTAAACCAGCAGTTCTCAACTGTGGGTTGTGACCCACTGGGGACTGTTGAACAACCCTCTTACAGGGTCCTATGTCAGTTTTCCCGCATATCAGATGTTGATGTCACGATTCATAACAGTAGCAAAATTACAGTTATGAAGTAGCAATGAAATAATTTTATGCCAGGGGGTCACCATGACATGAGGAACTGTACTACAGGTTTGTAGAAGTTGTAAGGTTGAGAACTGCTGCACCAAAAATTCCCATTTATGCTCATGTTATTTCCCAAGCATCGGAAGAGACGTCTGAGCTGGGTTCTCTCCCTCATCACTATTCATTCCTGATCACTCAGACCTGAGGGCAGATTTTCAAACTGAACATTTCAACTTGGTGTCCCCTGTGTCAGATGCTCTGGTAACTCAACATGGTGTCCCCTGTGTCAGATCCCCTGGTGACTCACCGAATCCCACAGCTCAGTCTGTGCTCATTATCCACAGCCCTCCACAACTCAGTCATGAATTGTCTTTCCTCTGTCCCTTAAAATAGTGTTGGTGGATCTGGCCTTGTACCTTACACAGTCTCGTACTCCTTTTGTCTTGATGTCAACATTAGGTAAAGCTCCATCTACACAGACAACTCATGAACACACACACACACACACACAGTGGGGGTGCACCTTTCAGAAATGCTGGGTCAACATGATCGCTTGGCAGACAGATCTGTCAATATCACCTGACTGATAACACAAAGCACATATTGTTTCATATTTACATAGGAGCTGGCACAGGAATCTAGAGACTAGTGTAGATAAAGGAAAATCAGACCTTGTCTGTGTGCTGAATGTTTCTTAGCTCAAATTTGAATTTTTGTTATTAAAGGAGAAGGTAATGTAACCATGCTTGAGGCTTGCTGACTTGTGTCACCTGATGGCAGATGTTTTTCTGGGGCTGTGGTATTGAATCACAAAGTAGAATGGTTTTAATGTTTAAAAAAAAGTTGAGTAGCTGTTTAACCTCTCTGAATTTTTGTTAAATGGGAATAAAAAGCAAAGGACTATTAGATGTCACAGACACCTTTAGTTCAGCACCTGACCACCATGCATGACACATAATGAAGATTAGATGAATGTTTTGACAGATGCCTGCATCTTGGTTAGTGATCTTTTGTTGCCTGGAACTGACTCGTTATCTTACTCAGTCAACACACCGTAAACTTGACCATGAAAGCTTATCTCAGTTTTTTTTTTAATTCCAGTGCTGGTTGTTTGCTTCTCATGTGGGCTAATGCTCACCTGATCTCTCTCCAGCCCACTGACAATTCTGAGAAAGCCAGTATGAACATCTCAACACAGAGTCTGGATTCTTCCAGACCTCTCTGTCCTTACCCTCACCCTTTAACTATTGATCCATTCTTACTTTCCACTCTTTAACTGGACTCTGCACCTGGCCTTCTGCTCACCTCACAACTGTCTGATTTCCAGCCACTCTCACAACTCACAGACTTGTCCCTCCTGGAGGGGAAGCCTTGGCTGCCTCCTGTCACTTGGGACTCGTGGGCTGACATGTCTGGCATCATCACATCTGTTACGCAGGAGAGAGGCAGCTGTTCCCCCGTGGCTCTCAGGAGATAGCAGTCATTCCTGGGTCTGTCACAGAGGTCTCTCATCAGCACCCACTGTATTTTATGGGCATTTTTTAACTTGATGGAGAGAGTCTCAGGTTTGATTGTGTCAGGGATCAAGCTGTTGAGGTATTAGGGTCACACAGCTTATTTGAGATACTTTGTGGATAAGAGGAAATCAAGAAACAAGTCATATCATGAATGTGATGCTTTTACAGCTGTAACTTTAATCTTGCCTTTTTAACGTGCAGAAAACTCCGTCTAGTTTACTATCTCAGGACCACCATTTGCATAAAGTCTAATTTACAAACTCAGCGGAAGTAACTGTTTTTGTCAGGTACAAATGGCTATGGCTGTTGAAGCTGTGGGGTTTCTCTGCGGAGTGATGACCCTGGTTTTGACCCTGCCTAGTAGCACAGCAGTTGGCTGGACATTAGCACAGACCTTGTTTCCAAGTCTTTCCGGTCTCCTTGTCCTTGTTGTTGCTTTACGCAGACAGTGAGGATGGCAGTGGGGGACACATCTAAAATCCAAGTTACTAGTTACTTCATCTGCTTTTCACAACATCTGTCTTGACCCTGCTTCCTGTCAGTTCAGATGGGAGTCACTTGCCAAAATGTTTCTTTAAAATTATTTATTATTATTATTATTATTGTATGTATATGCGTGCGTGCGTGCGTGTGTGTGTGTGTGTGTGTGTGTGTGTGTGTGTGTAAACCTGTGGAGGCCAGAAGAAGCCTTTGGACCACCTGGAGCTGAAGGTGGTTGTGAGTCATCCAAAGTAGCTGCTAGAAGCCTTCCTGAAATGGAATCTTTAAGCAGTAGATGGCAAAGTACCTTAAGGATCCACTGATCCAGGGCCTCCTGGCCTGGGTTCTGTAAGCCATTAGAATGCATCCCAATGAAAAGTTTCTGATCAGTTTCTCTTCTCTTTGCTCTCCTTTCCTCCTCTTGTGTGGAGTGTTGGTTAGGGATGAACTCAGGTCCTGGGCATGGTAGGGCAATCTTGAACCACTGACCTATACTCCTGGCCCTCAATGATAAGAGGGTTTTGTGGACCTCTAACATGTGTGATACCCAAGGTTAAATACTGAGCTTACCAGGCTTCTTTCTGCTTTTTTTCTTGGAGCTTTAGGTGAATTAAGGCACTTTACTGATCATAAAGGGAGAGATGAGCTAGGGACTGTTCAAAAATTTGAATTAATTTTTATGTGGACCATGTATTAACACCAGCCAGAAAAATCTACTTGCATTAGCAAGTCAGAAGGACTGTGCTGTTCAAAACCACTGAAATAGCTGAATACACTATAATTCTAGTACTCTGGAGGCTTAGGCAGGGGAATCATGAGTTTGAAGATGGCTTGGTCTATATAGGGAATTCTAGGCCAGCTTGTGCTACGTAGTAAGACTTTGTCACAAACAGACAAATAAATAACCCATTGAATTATCTTACCACAGCCAGGTGGTGGTGATGGCGGCAGCGCATACCTTTAATTCTAGCAATCGGGAGGCAGAGACAAGTGAACTCTTGTGAATTCAAAGCCTGGTCTACAGAGCGAGTTCCAGGACAGGTTCCAAGGCTAATAGAGAAACCCTGTTTTGAAAAACAAAAAATATAAAAAAGAAAGAAAAGAAATATCTTCCCACTACCTGGGGCCGTCCAGAGCAGCTGAGCCTTCTCAGTGAGGCTGGGCAGATCGCTGACCCGCACCATCCGCTTCGCTGTGGCTCCTCCCAGCACTCGGCACCGCCAGTGCTCGCTACATCTTTGTCCAGTTACTGTTTTCAAGTGGTCTGTGTCCTACTGCTCTGCTGTCCTATCATGACAGAACTTCTTAGGCTATCCCCACCTAGAACACAGCTTTGCACACAGTAGACACTCAAGAGCCATGTCTTGAAGGAGTTGATTGTCACTGTGAAAACGAATCGTCTACACAAGCCTAGACTCAGAAGACAGGCACAGTCCCAGCATTTCCTGAGAGGCCAGGAGGGTCCCAGGGTTGTCCAGTGAGACAGGAGGGCCCCTGCGGAGTCCTGGGTGAGAAGATAAGAGCCACTGTGATCCTGCACAATAAATGTGGTACACGTCTTCTTCAGGACCCAGAGCAAGGAAGTAAATTAGAAAAAGAGGCTCCTGAAATAGAAGCAGGTTATACAGTGTTTGTCTGACTGTGTTCCACCCTTCTGGAGTTATGGCCAGGGAGACAGGAGTTGGCAGGGCAGCCCTCTGGCTTGACTGGACAGTGACCACTGGGCTGGGCTCCAAGTCACGGGGAAGAAGGTCAGTGTAGGGCAGATTCTTTTCTGGGCACTGTTTTCCAGTAAGAGGTTTGGGGATGTTTTTATTATGTTTATTGCATCTGTGGATCTGGGGAGTTTTCCCTTTCATTTTCTAGGTCCATCATATTAAAAATGAGTTCCTTCTTTGTCCTTTAGAAATAATAAAAGGCCAGGTTGAAGGCACTGTCATGATAGGTCTAGTTCTTTCCACAGAGAAATTGATCTTTCCCCTCCCAGCATTCAGGCTTCCTCTCTGCCAAAAACTTATCATGAAGAACAAAAGAAAGGCAAACCCTGTCTCTGAGATGCAGCCCGGCCTCCAGCACCACAGAAGCTGGCTTTCTCCACGCCTGCGTTTTCTCTGTAGTGGCCATGCTTGTAAGACATTTTCTCAATAAATCTGAGACAGTTGATCTGATGTGAATAGTGGGAAACCTCCAGAGTGGAAGGTCGGGCTCAGCACGGTTTTCTGTCTCTGCTCCTGGTGTCTCCGTCTGCCCTTTCCCCTCTTTGCAATTTCCTCTGAGAGGAATCATGTGATCATGTCACCACAGTTTTGAATGCCAAATATCTAAGTGTCTTCAAAATGCAGCACAACACTTTTAAAGGCAAACAGGGAAGCTGCTTCATCTGGCATTTCCATTACTGTTCTTCTTAGTGGATTCTAGACATCACACATAAATGTGGCTGGCTAGGTTTTTTCCTCACAAAAGTCATGATGCAAAGCCATTGAGCTGTCTTTTCATATTTGATGCTTTATCCATTGAACACACAGCACATTGTTTTTTCTTAGAAATGTGATTTGCTTTGCTTCGAGGATATCTATAGCAGTCTGTGGTAGCTTTTTATAGCATTTACATTATATCTTAGTTTAGGAGACATGGACATTTCTCACAGTTTTGTACAATACCTAAGTATTTTCTGAACTGACATCAATTACTGTTGTCTCCAGTATTCCGAGTCCAAGTTAAAAATAGCAAAATGTTAAATTGATACCATTATTGTAGCTACTGTCAAATTGTCCTTTTACGGGGAAGTGAAAACTGCCTGCCCCTTTGCATGTACTGTTTCCTCTTGCATCTAAGAAGTTTTAAGCACACCACAGAGACTCACACGTCTGTGAAGTGGGGAAGCTCCTGTGTGGTGTTGGTTTCCAGCACTGTCCTATTGATGGGCAGCATTTCTGGCGTCTGGTAGGCTTCAGATCACACACTACTTGATACATTGCAGAATTCCTCTCTTAGAGCTCTCTTTGTCATGAGCGTGTGAAGTTATTTATTTTATTTCATTTTGTTCTAATTTATAAAAACAAATGTAAAAATAAATGTAAAAGCACCAATATTTTACATATAAAAACAGCAACTGTAAGCCTAATATTCTAATACAATTGAGGAAAAGATAGAAAATCAATGACCCTGTCTCTGCCCCAAATTGTATGCTTTTATCCTCAATTTGGATGGTTCTTTGACTTCTGCTGGTAATGGGGAAAAGGACAAGACTAACCTGACCTGTGAGGGTCCTCTCGTCCTTCTAACAGGAGCTCCTGGTTTGACCCGTGCACATTCAGCTTTGTTCACATTTTCAGTAACAAAATTTCCATCCTAATTCCAGCATGACTGTCTGCAGGGCCACTGACGCGGATAAGTGACCTCTGTTACATAGGACACACACTGCCTGACCAAGTGTAGTTTGTACATATAATATTGGTTTCTGACCAGATGTTCAGAGAGCACAGAGGACTGTCTGTTCTTTGGGAGAAACTTTGGAGACTTTCTGCTGAATAGTTCTTCACAGAAGAATAAGATTTCTCTGTAGACGGTGTGTAAAAGCTGACCCTGGCCCCTGAGATTAGCTTGTGAAGCGAGGCAAGGTTGATACACTACATGAAGTCTGTCTCTCTCTTCTGCCTTTATCCTTTGTGTGAACCCTTTCCTCTTCAGCAAACACTTCGCAGGTGCCCTTTACCGACAAAGTGAGCCATATCTCTTGAAAATGTGACCTACATTCAGTACTCACACTTCTAGTTAGTCCTCTGTTAAAAATCTCTTTACTCACATTAAACATATTCACAAGTGCTTCTAAACTGCTCACACATCAGACAGAACAGATGAGGTTACAGCTGCAGTAATAACTCACAGAGCAAGAGCACGTTTGATCTGCGCTGGTTGTTTGTGGGTCATTGGAGCAGCTCTGATCATCGTTCTCATGGACACTCGGCCTGAAAATTGCCGCCATACTGAATGTCACCAGCTGCTATACCAAGGGAAAGGAGAGCTTACCCCGCAAGCCATTCCTGAAGTGGACCAATGGGTGGAGCTTAGGTGTCCAGACGGCAGCTGGCTGGGATTACTTAGAGTTGGCCCTGATAAAAACCACAGTTCTGTGGTTGCAATGTGTTGTCTTTTTTACACACAAGGCATGTGTGTGTGCCTTGCATTCTTCAATGGGAGCTTCACCTTTAAGGGGAGGGGTGGAAGAAGAGCCCCTCCCAGCTGGACTTACATCTCCACTAGACAGGAAGGCTTTCTTTAAACCAGTCAAGAGCTTAATGTTTATTTTTATTTATTTATTTATTTTTGGTTTTTTTATGAGACAGGGTTTCTCTGTATTGTTTTGGAGGCTGTCGGTCCAGCCTGGCCTCGAACTCACAGAGATCCGCCCGCCTCTGCCCCCCCCCCCCAGTGCTGGGATTAAAGGCGTGCGCCACCACCACCCGGCAATGTTTATTTCTTGGTTTGAGCACTCATACACTTTAGCAGTAAAAAATTCAGACTCATTAGAGGGGGTAAGGGAGTTGAGTATGATAAAAAACATACATGCAAGAAGCTGTCAAAGACTAAATTTTAAAAAGAGAAAGAATCTTCAGATCACATGACTGTTTGTCACGGGCACTGGATACAGAGTCCGCACGTGTGATGGAGTGAGGTTTCTTGCTTTGTCCACAGGCGGCTTTTCTCATCCCTTCTCTGGACCTCACTCTCTGACTCCCCTGTCCCGGGGTTTGTGTCAGGCCACAACTCCACTGGCGACTGTACACCATACTGTGATTTTGCATGTCTTCCAAGTTGGTTTCCAGCCTGTTGTTTCTGACTGCATTTGGAGTGAGGGTCCCATGCAGGCTTCAGTCATTCTTCAACTTCAACAAAGGTCTTTTCCATCATTTTTGCTCATTTTGCTCATCAACCCCCAAGGATACTTTCAGCTGCAGCTTCTTATCTAGCCACACCCCTTGTGCACACCATTTACTCCTGCAGTGGATTTCCCCATGACTTTTCTATACTGTTGTTTGTTTCCCGAGACAGGACCTCACTGGGCTGACAGTGCTGGTCTCTCACTCCTGAGCTCAAGCTGTCCCTCCATCTCAGCCTCCTGAGTGACTGATAACAGTCCCCCCCTCCATGCCTGGCTCACTTTCCAGCAGCTTCTTCCCCTCTGAGGCTCTCTCAAACCCTTGCTCAACACATGCTGTGTTCCTCAACATTATGGCCCCAATACAACCTTCCTTTGTGTGGTCCATCTTGTTTTCAGGACAAGGATCGTTACCCAGACTCTGAGTTCTAGCTGCATGGTTTCCTTTCCTGTTGTATTCGGTGGCCTGTTGATGCAGCATTTAGCTGTTCCTTAGTAAGTTTATCTAGACCTGAAGTGAAACCCAGCACCTAACTCAGGGCAAGTGAACAGTTCCTGTCTGGTCTTCAGCTGCCTCATTTTGGTGTGTGTTTCTGAGGAGATGGCATGGCGGCAGTCTAACTTTCAGTCTGCCACTTGTAGATAAGCCTAGTACTGTAGGATTGTCCCTTCTCTCCTAGTCTTGTAGCCGTTCTGAACCAGCACATTTCAGGGTTGGGCTAGAGACTCCCAGGTGCGGCCGACCAAAAGTGGGCCTGGAGACCTCATCTTGGTGATGTACTGAACTTCTGGTTTTGTCGCAGCCCACAGTCCCCAGTAGCTATAGCTACTCCTGGACATGGACAGAGTGCTGTCACAAACCTGCTGGAATGGCTCTATCAAATGAGTCAGAGCATAGGATAGAAATGAAATGACTATACGCTATCCTGCCTGGGGCTGTTCTGGAAAGATTGTTGTAGCATGTCACCGCATTGCCATTTTATGTCCTCAATGATGCCAAATGATTATATGGCTGTTTTCTAGTTGTGTGCCCACTGCTTATAATACAATACTTTTCTCATCTCAGTAGAGACTGTCTTGTGGCTATTTGGTATTCCAGAACTCGACAATGAATGTCTGCAGTCTGCTGTGTGCTTTGCTCTTAGTCAAATGGAATGCGAGAGGGAGATGGGATGGTTGATTTTGACTTAAGCTTTGTTCTAATGTTCACTCATAGCACTTTTAACATTTAAGATACAGCAGGCTGACATCTGGCTCATTTGATAAAGCGCTTGCCCAGCCTACATGAAGCCCTTGGTTTGTTTGATTCCCAGTTCCATATAAAACCACATATGATGACACACATCACCCTGAACCTTAAGAAACTTCAAGACTAGTCTGAGATACATACGTCCTTCTCTGTGGGGTGCATTTTCTCATGTTTTCCTATCATAGGATTGATATTTTACACACTAGGCTGTGAAATGTGCTCCATCAACTTTAAATCACTTTTATCAGATCACAAGTTAATTACTGTGAATTGCTATGAATTTAGTTACTAACTCATACTCCCCCCCCATTTTTATTTTTTCCAGTACTGTCAGGGACTGATACAGAGTCCAGCACTCTCATTTTCAGACAATACTGATTCTCTAGACCTAGAGGCAGCACACTTTTTGTGTGAAGAGACAGATGGCAGGCACTTGAGGGTTTTTAGGACCTGTGATCATAACTCATCCACTCTGCCTTTATAGCAGTGAAGCAGCCATAGACGATATGGGGTTGGGTGGTTGTGCTGTGGTGATGCACGGATGGGGTGGCTGTGCAGTAGGTGGTGTGAGGATGGACTGGCTATGCTGTGGGTGATGCGTGAATGGTTTGGTGGTATTCCAATACAATCTTATTTACATCAGCATCTAGTGGCTAGGGGTTGACCGCCTGTGCTCGTACAGCAGCTTTCAAACTTCCTGACTGACACAGGAGCTTTTTCTACTCCTGTGTAAGATTCCTTCTGTTTTCCTATGTTTTGAAAGTTAGATTTCCATGCCAAGCAGTGGTGGCACATGCCTTTAATCCCAGCACTTGGAAGGCAGAGACAGGCACATGTCTGAGTTCAAGGCCAGCCTGGTCTACAGGGAGAGTTCCAGAACAGCCAGGGCTACACAGAGAAAATATCTGTCTCAGAGAGACAGACAGAGAGAGAGAGAGAGAGAGAGAGAGAGAGAGAGAGAGAGAGAGAGAGAGAGAGAGAGCTAGAGAGTTAGATATCCATGGTTTATGCTCCATTTTTTTGATTAATTGGAAGAACAAATAAATAATGAAAATCTGTCATAGCCATGCTGCCTATTCTAGGACCATTGATCTAAGTACCTTGTGACATAGCCAGTCTAGTTATTTATCAACTGACAACCGCACAGCTGACAACTTGGGATTCAGAGAGTGGAATAACTCGGACCTGGGCCCACAGATCCTTGTTGCCCCTTTCTTAGCTTCTGCCCTCTATCACCTGCCAACCGCATGAAGGCTGGCCTGCCATCAGGCCACTCAGCCACGCTCTGCTCTCTGCACCCCAACACTTGCACCCAGGCCATTGTCTGCAGTCACTTTGCAGCCAGAACACTCACCTCTGTGCTGCTCAGTTTATGTCAACTTGACACAAGCTGGGGTCAGCTGGGAAGGGGAACTTCAATTGAGAAAATGGCCTCCATCACTCTGGCCTGCAGTCAAATCTGTGGGGGCAGTTTCTTGATTTGTGGTTGATGTAGAAGGGTTCAACCCACTGTGGGTCACCCTCCGGCAGGTGACCCTGGGGTGTGTAAGAAAAGAAACCGAGCAAGGCAGTGAGCAGTTTTCCCATGGCCTCTGCTTCAGTTCCTGTCTCCACGTTGTGGCCCCCGCTTCCTTCAGTGGACTGTGACTTAGATATAGAAGCCAAGTAAACTCTTCCCTCCCCGAGTTGCTTTTGGTCTTGGTCTTTATCTCAACAGCAGAAAGCAAATAAAGACAGCCTCCAACCCTGCTGGCACAAGTAATTCTCTACATTGCTCAGATGGCAAAGCAGCACGTCTATGGCAAGTGTCTCTTTAGAACTACGTACTGGAGTGTGTAAGCGACTCCATCCAGCCCAGGGCTGATGTGTCTGCGTGAGGGAGCGTGTGCTTTCCATGTTTAAGGTAGTTTGTATGTTTCAGTTAAGAGCCAGATTCTGATTGATTCTTAACATACATGATTGTTTAAATTTTGTAAAACCCTTAACTTTGTTAATAATGTTAGCATTGACATACACTTATACAAACGTGCACACACACATGAATGATTGCACACATGTACTTCACACAAACACACAGAATGAAAACACAAAGAGAATAAGAAAGCTAAATTTAAAATTTTGAAACAAACAACCAAAAATGATGATGGTTAACAGAATAGTCTTTTTATATGTGTCCTCCAGTGCATCCCGAAGAGAAAGCTCACACTGAAGTGAGGTTAACATGTGGCGACCAGTGCCATGCCTGTCTGGTTGAATTCTGGATAGGGCAGAGTGGTGTGGTTTAGCTTCCACAGGGAGAGCATTTCCAAGTACTGAGAAGAGTTTGAGGACCGAGCTTTGCCACTCGGTTCCATCCGGCCCCTTTCTTTTATGTACAGAAGAAATTCCTTAGCTGTGTGCTAATTAAAAATCTAAATAGCTGAGAGTCCTTGATTTAATCACAAGAGAAGCAAAATCCTCAAAGGTCCCACTCTGAGAAATAGTGCATGGGTCTCAAAAAGGCAGAGTGAATGGTGGGTCTTCAGGCCTGACCCCTGAGGTAATGTCTCAGAACTGAGTTTTCAGTAAAATTGATAAAGTGTCTTTATCCAGTCTCCCGGGCTGGGAGCACATTCGTTCTCATTCTGCTGGATGGACTAAATGCTGTCAAGGACTGCCCGCCCCTATGAGTGCTGAAGGAAGCTGGGAGGGCATGCAGCCTGCCTCGAGGGAAAAGTAGGGTTGGCTCAGCCTGTTCTGGCACAGTCCTGGTAGAGACACTGTCCTCCTGCCCTGACCTTGAGAAATTCATCAGTTCCTAGAACTGCCAGAGACTGTAAGACATTATCTCACTTGACCCTCTGGCTCCAAGTAGGAATCCACTCAAGTTATCTCTGCAGAGGAGACTGTCTTCGTGTTCAACTTACATGATTAAAATTAGTTTACATTTTTTTTAAATTACCTGTGGGGGATGTAGTGTTACCTGTTCCTAAGATCTTCAGGGCTGGTGGGTCGCTTGGCACTGTGAGAAGTAATGGTGATATGGGTAATTAGAGCTTCCATGTAGTGAGTGTTCTCTGTGCCAGATATGGAAATGGGAGCTTTATGCATCCACTTACTTAATCCTCAGAGCTGCCCAGTGGGGCAGATCCTGTTCTTGTCCTCGTTTTTTTTGCAAATGAGGGAATGCAGGGTCAAATCCTCCAAATAGCAGGGTTGGGACTTGAAGCCTGGGCTGTCTCTCTCTGAACACGGCGTTCATGATCTCTGTGTAGTTCTGCCTCCTTCCTTGTCTTATCCTGGAGCTTCTCTTTGGGGAATCAGTCATTAGGCTACATAAAGAATTACAGGCAGATCTGGAGGCTTATGGAATTAAAACAATTCCCCTAGTCTCATCTAGTGTGAATTAACACGTGCAGCCTTCCTAATTGGAAGCATTCACACCTCAAAGCTAACACAAAAGCGACCAGTGGCATCGCTGTGCCCTCCCCCCTTTGCTAACGCCCCTGTCCTTACCATGTGGAAAAGCAGGGAACCGTGAAAGCATTAGGAAGCAGACCTGCCAGCGAACTCTGGTTTGAATTAAGAATGTGGCCCTTTGCTCTGGGAGTAGAGCTCCTGCAGCGTCAGGTTGTTTCTCCCTCGCTGTGTGAGTGTCAGCCGAGAGCCAATGCTGTGGCTTCAGTATTTTATGGAGGACAGAGCTGTCACCAACCCTGGGGTCGTGTGCTTCCTTTATACTAACCCCTGAGAAAAAATGACCCGCTTGTGTCATTGGCCATGACAGCGGCAAGCATGGCTCATTGTTTGGCTGTTGGGTCTGGCAACAACGAAGGTCGCAGGCATCCCATTTTGAATTTTAATGTCTCCCTTAATTTAGGAACACCTCTGGAACTAAATCCTTTCTCCATGTTGAATAAGAGCCTCAGAAAGTTGTGCAGATTAAAGTAAATTCAGCCCCCCAGCCTGGCCCCCTCTCTCAAGGCTGGCTACAGTGAGAACTGTCAGGGAGATAGATGGGAATGCTAAGGTTTCCTGGAGTTTTCAGCCATGTGTGGGCACCACATGTGCTGTGTTCAGTGAATACAAATACAAGAACACGTGCTGTTTCCATTAGGGACACTTCAGACCCCTCTGTCCCCAGCCTTCCTGGAGAACTGAAGGGGTCATTTATCACAAGCCACTTACTGATCCTGACTGGGCTTCAGGCCCTCACACAAGTAAGTAGTGAACAGTGTGTCCTGGCGCTTCCAGAAGGCCGTCCCACAATGACAGTGTTTCCCAACACCCCACAAGTTTATTTGCAGAAAAGCAGCTTACCGGTTACTTCTGCCGAGCACCACAGACCTGACCATGTGACCACTCTGCTGAGGCGTTCCAGTGACTAGTGACAGTCTAACAACTCACCATAGTCCTACATACATGTGATTTTTTGGTCTTCTGATGGTCTGTTTGCTTACTTTGTTGAAAAGGTCTCCCTGCCCCCCCCCACTCTTTGTCAAGGTAAAGCTTTTTTTTTTTTTATAAGATTGAGGGCCCATGTCACCTCAGCTCTCAGCAGTCCTTCCCACAGTCTAGATTTGGTGCCCTCTGGGTGTGCTCAATCCCGGGAAGCTCTCATCGCATTGTCCTGAGGCTGCATTTTGCTGTCCTCTGTCCTGCTCTGTAGTGAGCCAGGGCCTCAGAATGAACAGCTGGCCCTGGTGCCTCCTGACCTGCTCAGGCCAGCCTGGGAAGTAGCCCTGAGAGCCGCTCAGCCAGCCCCAGATGCCTCTCATTAGCGCCCTCATGCCAGCACCTCTTATACCCTGCCTTGAGAAAGCTCACACCGGAGAGCTGGCCAATAGACAGACTGTCCCATCTGTTCTCCTTCAGGAGCTGTCACCAGATGTGTCTCTTGCTGAATGTTGACCCTGAGAGCCTAGCAGACACCCAGGAGCCATGCCACATGCAAGAGTGCTGGCCTCTTGGCCCTTGACTCTTCCTGCTTAGCGGGTGTCCTATGCTCAGCCTGGTGTTTGCGGCATTGCCCACTGCTTCCCACACGGCACTGTATGTGTCCAAGAGCTACATCTCCTTCCTAGCCAGGCACTGGGCTGTGCAGTCTTCCTCCTTTTAAAGTTTTATTTCCACCGAGGTCTGGCACACCACAGCCCACCATGGCCTGAGGTTTCTCATCTGTGATACTTGGTCTTTCTGCTTCTTGTTATTTTGTCACGAGGACAGTAACACAGGAGCTCTGAAGTCAGCAGAATGAAAGCTGAGCCCCACTGATCTGAGATTGCCATTTTGCCTGTTGTTTGGCTCTGCTGACCCTTGTTTTTCTCATTTGAACATGGGGTAGTTCCCAGGCCTTATGTGCTGAGTGGGTTCAGATGACATGATGGAAGGTGCCAAGCACTCCAGTCATGACCACAACAGTGTGCTGGAATCCTGTGGAGCTCAGCACACAAGCACATGAAGCAGGTAGCATAAGGCATGCTATAAAACCCTTGCAAGGATCCACGCAAGCAGGCCTCACTGCCACAGAGCTCAGAGCGTGCCTGCCGAATGCCACATTTCACGCCAGAGCTTCGCTAGAATACCTGCCCTGCATGCCTCACTCAGCCTTCAAAACCACACCGAGGGCCGGGTGTTGGTGGCACATGCCTTTAATCTCATCACTCAGGAGGCAGAGATAGGTGCCAGGACAGCCTGGTCTACAGAGAGAGTTCCAGGACAGCCAGAGCTGCACAGAGAAACCCTGCCTTGAAAAACAAAAACAAACAAACAAACAAACAAAACTACACTTAGAAAACTGTTTCATATTTTATTCTAAGGTCAAACTGCTTACTTACTAAGTGGCAAGTGAGGTTTGAACCCACATCTCTAGTAATCGGTCACCGTCTTTTTTCTACTGCATTATACTGCTCTGTCCAGCAGAGGTAGGTACAGGTAGTGTATCTAAGGCACAGTATAGACTCTTGGAGTTGAAGGTTTCCTGCCATTAAGGCTAACAAAATATAACGTATTTACTTTGATCTTCACAGAAGATATGGATTTAAACAGTTCTTTCAAGTACGGGGAGCTGGAGCTGGGGGATGACTCTGTCTGTAGTTAAGAGTACAAACTGCCCTTGCAGAAGACTGGATTTCAGTCCCTAACATCCATATAAGGTGTCTCACAATAGCATCCAATAGTCTCTTCTGACCTCCCAAGGCACTGCTCTCATGTGCACAAAAGCACATGCACGCATGTACACACACACACACACACACACACACACACACACACACACACACACACACATACACACACTAAAAGCTCGATGCTGAGGTATGGTGACCTGTTTGATAAAAGAAGAATATAGGAAGCATTTCAGATGGGGTAATAGCATGCTGAGAAATAGGCATGTTGGTCAAATGCTTGCCTAGCATGAATACCTGGGTTCCAGCACCATATAATCATGTGGTGGCACATGCCTGTCACCCCAGCGATGCAGAAGAGTAGAAGGTTAGACATTCAAGGCCATCCTTGGCTACATAGCAAGTTGAAGGCCAGTCTGGAACATGTGAGACCCTATGGGGGGTGTGAATGAGGATACAGAGAAAAAGCACATTTGTATGTATTTGCCGCCACGCTGGCATGAAGAGGAAGTTACTAATATGGGGCTGAGATTGGAAAGGAGTCTGTGAAAGCCCCTGCTGCCAGGTTAAACACTTTGAATTTCTTCCTAGTATGGCAGGAAGCAAAGGTAGCCCCTCTAACATATCCCAACACACAGGAGGATGTGCCAGGTACTTACCAAGTATTTTCCAGTTGCTTTTCTTTTTTAAAAATACATCACAGGCAGTGGTGGCACACGCCTTTAATCCCAGCACTGGGGAGGCAGAGGCAGGCGGATCTCTGTGAGTTTGAGGCCAGCTTGGTCTACAGAGTTAGTTCTAGGAAAATCAAGGCTACACAGAGAAACCCTGTCTCAAAAAAACAAACAAAAACAAAACAAAAAAGCATCACAGGAAAACATAGAGTACCATGGCTTAGAAAATAATAGTAACAAATAATAATAAAATAATTTTGACTAGTAAAGTAAGTTTGTAGTATAGTGAGATGTTTGTTTCCTTAGTGACGTTTGGAGTCTTCACCTATGAAACAGCTTTAAGTCCTGGATTTACTGTTTTTTTAACATATTAAATTATTAGCATATTAACATGTTAGTCTATTAACTTGTTAACAGCCTCAGATTCAGTCCCTCAGTCCATAAAACTGGGCAGATCATAGCACTGTTCACAGTAGCCAAGATAATGGTTCAACTTAGGTGTTCATCTGAAGGTGAATGATTAAAGAAAATGTGTTATATAAACACATGGAGTATTATCAGATGAGTGAGATTCTGTCAGTTGTGGTAACATTAATGGAACTGGACGGAGGACATTAAGAGGAATAGAGATGCCTGTTCTCCTTATATGTGGGACCTAGGAAGTTGATTCCATGGAAGAACAAGAAGTGTGGTCACCAGAGCCTAGGAAGAGCAGGAGGGGCCTGGGGGAAGGGAGTTATTGAGTCAGGGGTGCAGCTGGCTAGGAAGATTCACTCTGATACCCCATGGCACATTCAGATAGCTGTGGTCGGCAACAGATAATTGTTCGAAGACATGCCAGGAACACCAATCTGATTCTTACACATCGTATTCATGTATTGAAATATCATGCTGTACCACATAAATATGCACAATTATGTGTTAATGAAAATATACTTCTTTCTTTCTTTTCTTTTCTTTTCTTTTTAAGACAGGGTCTCTATGTAGCCCTAGCTGTCCTGGAACTCACTATGAAGACCAGGCTGACTTCACACTCACAGAGATCTACCTGCCTCTGCCTCTTGAGTGTTGGGATTAAAGATTTAAGAAAGTTTTTTTAAGAACTAAGAAATCATGAATATGTCATCTCTTTATAGAATTTATAGAATTGGCCTAAGAAGAAAGTGAAATCATTAGTATATGCTAATAAGTAATAATTGGGGGGGCAGAGGAGATAGCATAGTCAGTAAACAAGGACCTGGGTTCTGTCCCCAGAATCCACATAAAAAAGCCGGGATTGGGATTGGAGAAACGATTCAGTAGTAAAGAGGACCTGAACTCAGTTCCCAGCACCCATACAGGGCAGCTCACTATTACCTGTAACACTACTGCTAGGGGATTTGACACCCTTTTCTGACCTGTGTGGGCAGATACACACACACACACACACACACACACACAGAGAGAGAGAGAGAGAGAGAGAGAGAGAGAGAGAGAGAGAAACACACACATAGAAATGCACACATACAGAAACACACACAGTAACACACATACATCAAAAAAACAATCAAGTTCTTTTTAAAAGCTAGGCATAGTGCCTGGTCCTTGTAGTCCCAGTGTGGGGAGATGGAACTGGGAAGCCTGCAGCTCCCTGCTTACCATAGCTGGAGAGTTCCAGGCAGGTGAGAGACACAGCAAGGCGATAGCTCTTGGCCATGGACATCTGAGATGGTCTTATGACCTCCATGTCCATTCACACACATGTGCATATTCTCTCACCCATACACGTGTGGATCGACACACACAAATAGTAAGCATAGATGTTGCTATGATTATTAAAAAGAGCTATATAATCTTTGAACTGGTTTTGTTAAATATAGTTGCCAGTCTGAATTTTGTTTTTGTCTTTTGGGTTTGTTTTGGTTTTGGTAGTGGGGTGGGGGTTGAATTTTTGTAGGTTTTGTTTCTTTGTTTCATGCACTTCGTGCTGGCTTCAAACTGACTCCATGGCCAAGGATGACCGTGAACTCCTTACCCTTTAGCCTCACTTCCCAAACCCTGGGGTTACAGGCAGGTGCCACCATGCCCCATACGCCTGTGATTTTTTCACCCCCATCAAACCGTTAAAATAATAATTCAGTTTTATGTGTCTTCAAAAGGAAAATTTTGTCTGAACATTACCCAGACCCTAAGGGGAGGCTCCTATGAATACAAGCATGAATTTTGAGGAGCGACTTTGCACACTGTGAAAATGAAGCCTGGCCCAGCCTTTTCTGCATACTGTTTAGCAAGCTCTAAGGGCATTTGAATGATAACCGCTTTCTCTCCTAATACATAATGTTGCCACTCGGGCTTATTTTGCTTGTAGGCATGGCGCAGGCCCCATCAAGACTAGGCCCCTGCAGTAGACCTCCTTCTAGGTGTGTGTGGATGGCCTGCTAGATCCCTTTCACTTCACTGAGCTGTGAAATTGGCACCAAATTGTGCTGTTAGCTTGTTTCTGAGGAGTGTGTTACACTGGATGGTCTCTTCTTGCTTGCATGGTACATGAAAAAGATGACAAGATTAAAATGTCCCATAAATGAACATGAGCAAGAAAATTTAGATGTAATTTGTAATGAATTAAAAATATTGAATAATGTATAAGAACCCTGCAAGCAGAGGGGTAACTGCTCTGAGTAGGCAGCTGGTGCTCAAGGAGGGAGAGTGTAGCTTTCTGCTTCTCTGTTAACACCGTTCGCAATTTCAGTTGCCTTCCCCATGGCCTGCTAGCAAGGGGACAGTCTCGGGGTCAGATGGAGCCTTCCAGAAGCATAGCTATGTGTCCGTGCCATTCACTGGGGCCTCTTCTCTCCATAGTTAAATAACACACTGCCTTCTTCCTGGTTAGAAAATCAAAGAGCCCCCCACCCCACTCGTTTGAGAGGAGGTGGTTGGGTAGACTCTGTGCCTCCTGAGCAAGGTCCTGAGTGTGAAGCTGGGTGAGAGGGTTCCCTTCTCCACCCTTCCAGGCGTTCTGAGCAGGCCCCCAGGCCCCCATGTTCTTCCTCCCTGCTGAATCTTTCTAGCTTTCTTGCTGTGATTCTTGCCCTATTTTTGTTTCCTATTTTACCATCTGAAATGAGAGTGTACCTGACAATAATTGACATCTAAGCTGCTGTATCTAAATACATATAATTGCTAACTGTTTTTTCTCATGTCTAAAGCATGAGTTCCACACAGCAGAGCCTTCTTTTCTTTCCCATTATATATTCTGTGTCTCTAGTGACTGCCACACAATAGATGTTCAATAAACGTTTGTTGAAGGGACATGGCTCACTTCATCCCATCCTGCTGCCCGGTGTCCTGGCTCCATCCCGCCTGTGTATCTGTGAGTTAACAGTCAGTTTTTCCCACGCTCTGAAATCCAGCCGGAAGCCCCTGGTGCTTCCGTGGAGCGGGGCCTTTCCCTTGTCTGCCTCTCTGTGTGTGGCACCTGATAGGAGATCATGACTGACACAGTGTGAGGGAAGGGCTTGCTGTGCCTTCCACAGTGAAAGATCCATCTTAGTTTCCAATCAATCTCAAGTCATCATTCTCACAAAATGAAAATGAGAAAATTGAAGAGTCAAATATATAAACCCTCTTTGTTATATTAGATATAAAATTACTGTCCAGTTGCATTTTTGAAGTTGGTACTCTTCAATTTTTTTTTTTTTTTTTGGTTTTACGAGACAGGGTTTCTCTGTATTGTTTTGGAGGCTGTCGGTCCAGCATGGCCTCAAACTCACAGAGATCCGCCTGCCTCTGCCTCCCGAGTGCTGGGATTAAAGGCGTGCGCCACCACTGCCCAGCGGTACTCTTCAATTTTTGATAGTTATTTATCTGATATCTGACACACTTGTCTCACTGTAACAGATGAATAGTCTATAACTTTTGGGAGTGATGCACTAGGTTCCATGTGTAAAATGTGATGTGAGTTCTATCCTGTCATTACTGCTCCCAGACTGTCGCTGTGTTATTGGTCACAGAGGTTAAGTAAAATTGAAATTTGGCACCAATAACTGGTTGGCTAAAGGGAAAATCATTTGCAGTGGGGATCACAGAAAGACGCCCACATGTTCCTATGTATGATCTCAGCTAGAACAAGGATGAACAGCTGGTGCTGTGGCCTTGAGGGGCTGGCTGGGACTCTGCCTTCAGCTGACCCCAGCCTATAGGGTTTGCAAGCTCATCTTCATGTTAACTAACCTGTGTACATTTCATTTTCCTCAAAGAGGTGCAATGATTGAGTACATGTTTTTACATGGAAATCTAAGGGCTGAACTTTTGAAAATTTTCATGAGATTTCCTCCCCCCTCAGTATTTTATAGTCATCACATGTATATCTACTTCATTTTGTTCTAGACTGTCTTTCCAAAGCCTTTAGACCCAGGTCTTCTGTGTGTACAGAGTTTATCAGCTTACACAGCATTATGTAATCACTGTTCCAGATAGTGCCCATCCTGTGAAACCAGCATCATGTTTTCCTCGGGCAGGGAAGCAGACAGCAATCTGGGTTTCTGTGGAGATCCCTGAAGATGGTTCCTCCGGTGCCTATTTATCAGTCAGGAACTCTTGTCTTCTAAGGGCGAGTTTGTGGCTTCTAGGTCACATTTGAGGGTCCCTTTTTTCTCCATGCTGTTACTGATTATAAGTGCAGCTCTGGCTCTTCTCCTAGCCAATTCAGTCCCGCTGTGTGACCACCAGAGAGGACCCTGAACTTCCTGTTGGCGTCACCTCCCAGTGCTAGGTTCCAGGTATGTATCTTCATGTTTGGTCTACACAGTGCTAGAGCTGGAATCCAGAACCTCGTGTGTGCTAGGCAAGCACTCTCCTAGCAAAGCTACATTCTCTCCCCCAAGAGCCTTGTCTTCTTGGTGTGTAACCACATGACACATCCCAATTCTTTGGCTAATTTTTGTTCCGTGTCTGTGCCTGCCTGTAGTTTCATTACCACTTACTTACCATTGCTAATGTAACACTTGTGTCCAAGACACGCAGGGAGATTAGGGAGATTTCTTACTTTTCTGCAAGTGTGCGTTAACGAGACCGTTGCGGGGGGGGGTGGCTCCCACCATCCCGCACCACCATATATTCACTCTCCATAGATTTTTTTGACTTCACTTTTGACAGTAAAAACTTTACCTCTAAAAACTTCTGTTTGTTTTCACCAAGAATAGGGATAGTCTCTTACATAACAGTACAATTATCAAATTCAGGATTTTAAAAATACTGGGAAGCAAATTCAGGGCCTAATGGTTCATTAGAGACTATAGCTGCCCAAAGCACAGAGAATAAGTGGCTGTGCGTGCTACCGTAGCAGCCTCTCCCTCACCAAAGCTCAGGGAGCATCGAGGACTAAGGAGGAGAAAAGGATGTTAGACCCAGAGGACAGGAAGGCATGCTGGGAACCCTGACTCCTGGAGAGGACATGGTTATTGCACACATGCGTTCATGGCAGCTGTGGTTACTTGCTCAAAATCAAGCCAGTCAAAAATTCCAGCACGGACTGGGGCGAGCTCTCAAGGCCACACTCGTGGCCAGTTTGTAGCTGCCAGGAGATGAGAGTCACTTTTCTTGAGGGATGTTGTCACTAGCAGGTTTCCCGTGTTCCAGTGGATGGCCCCGCACATATGGGGAGCACCCACTGGGTCAGTAGATTATGAATTTCTCTTTAAGGAACATGAAGTTGGGAGGGAGATACGTTAGGGGAATTGAAAGGGCAGAGTAGGGGTGGATATAATCAAATGATATTGCATACATATGTGAAATTTTCAAATAGTAAATATCTTTTTTAAAACAAGAAGTTAAAATACAGAAAAATATCACATTCTTTTTCATGCTTTATAGTTAACACTGGTAGTGTCTGGTGACATTTGTAGTAGCCAAAAAAAAAAAAAGCATTGTTTTCTTTTTGCCTTAAAAAAAATTCAGGGCCTGGTGTATGCTGGGCAGGTACCCTACCACTGATTTATACTCAGTCAAATTCGGGAACATTACATTGAGTTAAGCACTATTATGTGTAGTCATAACTGTCACTAACATTCGATTTTATCAATTGCCCCAGCAACACTTTTTTTTTTTTTTTTTGCAAAAATGAGAGCCAGTGCAAGATTGTGTTTTGCACTGGATTTTTGTGCCTCAGCCGCTGTCGTTGGATTAAACAGTTGTTTAGCCTGACCTTGCATATTTCCTAGAACGGTCTTCCATTTGGGTTTGCTTGTCTGAGTTTCTTGAGGGAGACATTTCAGGATTCCACAGTGGAAGTAATGTTGGGTCTGGGGGCATCAGCTGAAAACTGGAGGCTCTGAATTCAGTGAACCTGTGCACGGTTCAGAGCACACTGACCTAACCTGTAGGAAGGGCAGTGTTGCGGTGTGAATGTGAAGCGTTTCCCACGGGCTCGTGTGTTTGAACACTTGGTCTGAAGCTGGTGGCTCTGCCGGGAGAGGCTGAGGCAGCTTTGTGATGTGAAGCAGAGCTCACTGAAGAAGGCAACGAGGGCTGGGCCTCACTTCTGGGCCCAGCTCTCTGTTTCTAGGCTTTGCCCCTACAGATGCCTGTGTCACCCAGTTCCCTTCCAGCTCCCCCCTCTGCTCCAACAGTGAGAAACCTGGCTTTCCGTCATCTCAATGTACTTTCTCAGTCCCGTAATATACACAAAGTAGCTCGAGAAGTACTAATTTAGAAGACTATAAAAACAAACTCCCCAGCTGGAGTTCAGTATTGTTTAGGGTTGTTTGTGTGTTTGTCTGAGAACAAGTCATCAAAATACTAGGTTCCAGAGCTTCATGGCTCAGCTCCCATTCATCCTCTGGTATGACCGTGCTACTCATTCCAAGTGTAGGCAGACTCATTTCTCTGTCTTCTAGGGACCAGAGGCAGGGCTTTCAGGCCTGAGGTGGGGGCACTGGCTCTGTCTGCTCCATCTAGAGGCACTCTGCCTCACTGTGTTGGTAGAGTGTCATAGCTGGGGGAATTTGAAGTATTTAGAATGTGTGGGTCAGAGACAGGAAAGGGCAACAAAGACAATGACCTCCAGTAATGTATGTGTGGTCCCCTTTAGGCTTTAAGGAATGTTAAACTGGAGTCATGTTACACGGTTCTCATGAATCTAGGCAAAGAACCTCTACTGTGGTAAAAGGTGACAGTCTGATAGATGAGCAAGCACCAGAACCGCTGGGGGCCAGCCTGAAAGGTCCAAGGTGTCTGGGGAGGTTCTAGAGAACATCTTCTCTGGTAATTACCAATCCTAACAAACTCAAAACAAGGCTTGAAATCAGCACCCTGGTCTGCACAAAAGTTCTGACCATAAACTCCGTGTACAGCCCCTTTAGAATAGCTGTTAGAAATAAGGACAAAGATAAAAACAAAGCTTAATACAAAGAAGAAAGAAATAGAAGCCATGAAAAGGAGCCAAATTATCTTCTAGATTAGAAAAAAAATGAAGTTTGAGAAATGGAATTTTTTCCTGATGGGCATAAAACAGATTAGATCCAGAAAGATCAAGGACTCCAAAGATGCAGTGGTAGAAGCCATCCAAACTGAAGCAAGGGTGACGAGGCCAAGGAGACGGAAGTGAACCTGGGGATCTAGTGGACATGGCCAGGTGTTCTAACAGATACACAGACATTTGAAGCAATCATAATTAAGGAACTTCCTAGTTGTAAGGAAAACACAAACCCAGGAATTCTAGTGAACTCTGTTACTGGGTGTATGTTTCTCCTTGGTTCTTGCCTCTTGAAGTAAAGAATTCAGCCAAGAGATACAGACTAAGCAGGTGTTCATTTAGCAAAATTAAGCATACCCTCAGAGAGCTACTGGAGTGGGTTGGCCTGAAAGGGGAGTAATAGCCTGCAGGGTTTTGTGTTGTGGATTTTGAAGGCATTTCATGAAGTCACTGTTGAATTCCTCTAATCCCACACTATTGTGTACTCTCCATGGTCAAGATGCCACTGTGTTTTTTCCTTCCCTGCCTATTCAGATGTTAGTCAGTGGGCATATATGGTCCTTGGAACAGTGTCCTGGTGTCTTAATTTCTGGTATGGTAAGAACAACCTAACTGCAGCTTCAAGGATGTTAAGCCACAAAGACAATGTATCAGGAAACAAAGTTACCAAGGTAAAACTACAGTTTCCCTCATTGTGTCACACGACTCTCTGCCTATACATCCAGACATGGTAAGTAGAGTAACTACACCAAGGCCTGTCCTATACCAAGGCCTGTCCTAATCCAACTGACAAGATCACATAATAAAGGGAATCTCTGATGAGCGGGCTGAGAGGAACAAAGATGAGAAGGACAGCAGATTCTTCTTCAAAGCCCATGGAAGCCAGAGGCAATGGATGGCACCTTTGAAATGCTAAGAGAAACAACTGTCAGCCTCACATTCCATGTCTACTAAAATATCTAGCAAATTCAGTATCTAGCAAAAAGATATAAGATATATTTTTAAATGATAAAGACATTTTCAAACGAAGACAAATTGTTGCTTGCAGAATTGCACTCGGTAAGGGTTAAAGGAACATTTTTGGGTTGGAGGAAAAGAATAGCACAAAGGAATGAAAAGCCTTCAGAATTTAAATACGTGGATAAGCATACATGACTTTGCCCTCCTTTTTTCATTTATGTGAAAGATACTCAACTGCATAAAGCAGAAATAATACCATCTGGTGAAGCTTCTAGGTTGACAAAGGATGTATTACAAGGGCTCAAAGGGAAGGGGAATGAATGGTGCACACCAGGCAGCAGGCAACTATCCGGGGGTGATTGTGAGTTTCCGATGGTGCACGCCAGGCAGCGGGCAACTATCCGGGGGTGATTGTGAGTTTCCGATGGTGCACACCAGGCAGCGGGCAACTATCCAGGGGTGATTGTGAGTTTCCGATGGTGCACGCCAGGCAGCGGGCAACTATCCAGGGGTGATTGTGAGTTTCCGATGGTGCACACCAGGCAGCGGGCGACTATCCAGGGGTGATTGTGAGTTTCCGATGGTGCACACCAGGCAGCAGGCGACTATTTAAGAGTGATTGTAGTGACAGAGTCGTTATAGGTGTCTCCATCTCAGCCGCAGACGCAGGTTCTTATGTTGGCCGTGGCAGCTTGGTGAGGATGTAGTGTTGGTGCTGTCCAGTGGTGATTGGAGACACTTAGTTGCAGCATCAGGGATGAATTCTGAAGGTCTTGACAGAGGCAGAGTGGGAGGGAATGGTTAAAAGCCAGGAGAAGAGATACCAGGAAGCACTTATAGTGCAGTGTTGTAGGGAAGCCATTTCTAGGTTCTCATGGGTTTCATGGTCCTCTGCTTTATCAGAACTCCATAGATGCTTATCGCCTGTCTGGGATCCTGCCATCCCTTCCTGATGAACACCCAACTAGTTTCCAGAGGCCTTGAACTGTTGGCATCTTTCAAGGTGATTCTAGAAGTGTTCTTCCCTACCCTGACCTGGGGCAGACAAGTTAAAGAGCTAAGCATGCTCTTCTTTCAGGTTCACTAGTGTGCTTAGAACCAGCCTCCAAAGCCCCCATCCTCAGATCTTCCACTGATGTGGACTCTACATCTGTGGCAGCTTGTTGGTCACCCAGGACTCTGCCTTTTATTGGCCCTTGCCTTTGGGCGACTGCAGATAACACTATGTTTCATGCTTCCTACACCCAATTCACCAGCGAGCAAGGTGTGTCTAGTCTCCTGATGTCACTGCAGGTTCAGGTCCTTGTTACTCTGCTCCTGGAGCCCCATTCTAAGACTAGTGGTCATGCCCGACATGGAGGCAGATGAACCAAGACTGGCAGGGGGAGTGGTGCCCGATGTGGAGGCAGATCCACCATGAGTGTCAGAGGTGAATCAGACCTTGTGCAAATGTGGGCATGGCAAAGCATCTTAACCTGTCTTCCCGAAGTTCCTACCTGAAGCCTGCCTAAGAGCCTGCGTGCAGGCACTGGACTCAGAGGAGAGTTTGTGGGGTAGATCTGTGGAGAGGGCGTTGCCTCCCTCTAAGTGCTGTGTCAGGCATCAGGTGATGACCCGAGGCTGCTGCAGGTCAGCAGGAAGTGTGTGGGAGGGGAGAGAGACAGAGACAGACAGAGAGAGGCCGATTGTGAGTTCATTCTTATGAGCAGTTCCAGGATGGATCTAATTGCATCTTTCCTGAAAGGTTGATGAGGTTTCCCCATTCCCACTCAGTGTCATGCCCATCTCTGCCTTGGTGTTTTCAGATGCTGCTGGTGCAAGCGTGTTTCTTCAGGCATCATGATGAAGTCAGTTTTCTTTATAGCTTCAAAGCCTGCCTCACTCCTTCCTTTCTTGACAGTGTATCACTCTGCCAAGCTTAGTCTTAGTCTCACAATCCTCCTGCCTGACACCCCCACCCCCCACCGAGTGCTGGGGTTGCAAGCACACCACCAACCTGGCTGAGAGATGTCTATATTTAAACTCCACTCTTGCCCCATGACAGATGAAGTAATGCTTCACCTTGATCATAAAATTAGTTGAGAGATGATGGTCAAGATTTAGCGCCTTTGTTGCTGTTGAACTGCCTCGGTGGACATTGTGTGTGTCTTCTGGTGCAGAGTTGAGTGAAGGCAGCAGACCAGGCATCAATGCCAAGATGAATGTCACTCCCTCATTCCTTCCCTGACCTCTTGATCTTTTAGAGGTGAGAGAGGGGGCAACAGAGGGCGATAGAGATAGAGGAAAAAGAGGATAATAGAATAACTGGAAATTTAGTCCCAGCCAGACTAAGAAAAACAATACAGAACTGGTGTTAGCTCCGGGCTTCTCTCTATGGGCTGCTCATGTCTCCCATGGTCCTGCACTAACTGAGTGCGGTTAACCCTCCTAATTCTGTCTATCACAAAAGCTTGTGCCTGGGAGCTCTTTGAGTAGCCTGTTCCTCAGAGACAATGTGCAGGATCACAGCTCGGGTTGGAAGTTCACATCAGTAAGTTCACTGGAGGAACTCAGCATTGTAATTCCAGTTTAGAAGTAGATGTTTCCTTAGATGCTTCCTTGGTGTATCTCTGAGTCCAGAGATTTTGTTCACTGCCTGTGAATGGCACCTTAGCCACTTCATGACTGTGCAGGCATTAGTCCGAAGGTGAAGGCAGCACTGTGCCGAGGGAATCAGACCTTGATGGCTCTTACCGCCTGGCAGTCTTTGTGGACTCTCCATTGTCCTCTAGCCAGTGATGTATCAGCTGCAGAATGTACATTAGTTATGGTCCTTTGTTTTCTTGTAGCAAATACAACTCATGAGTCTTATGTTATTGCTAGTGAATTTAAAAGTCCTGAATGATGTTTGGGATATGGAAACACATAAACACACACACACACACACACACACACACACACACACACACACATTCAGCTTTAAATCACCATTTGATGTTATTTTTTTTGCTATTTCACTAGCTGTGTAATGGAAAGATATTAACTTTATTAAACAATATGGGGGTATTCTAAAAGAATGTATAAATAACTCAATAATAATAAAAATGTGTGTGTTTTGTTAGATGTAGAGATGTGTCCCTATAGCAAATAACAATTAAAGTAAAACAATATAAACAAAATTAAATGATAATACAGGGCTCCACCTAAAAGCAGTGAAATGAGGTCTGGGATATGGCTCAGTGAATAAACTATTCACTGTGCTAGCATGGGGAATGGAGTTTAAATCCTTAGTGCCCATGAAGAAACCAGACTATGTTGGCATATGCCCCTAACTCCAGTGCTTGGAGACAAGCAGATCCTGGGGGCTCGCTGGCAAGTCAGTCTAGCCAGAGTGATGAACTTAGGTTCAGTGGGAGACCCTGTCTCAAAAAATAAGATTGATAGTGACAGTAGACACTGAGTCTCTCTCTCTCTCTCTGGCTTCCTCATACCCACACAGTGTACATACCAAGAGCATTAATGCTCAGATTAATTGCGGCATTAATAACTATAAATAAAAAATGGCAATACAATTCAGAGTTACATTTTAAAAATAAAAAGCATAGCCAATCTAACCTGATTAAGAAACTCTAACTGAAGAATAACTAACTATTTCTTGTGTTCACCCTGCGATCCTGTGTTGAGTCCCAGCCTTCTCACCAGTAATTCAGGTCCCTCCAGTTCTGGCTGTGCTCAGGTTCTTTCAAGAAACAGAAATGTGTGCCCTGCCCATCGAGAGAGGAGAGGAGGGCTTTGTGCAGAAAGGCTCATGCATCATGGGTGGATGCTCCAGCATCCCAGTGTCCCCAACCTCTGCTGCTGAGGGACACTGGGTCTGTTGACCACCCCACCCCAGTGGCTGCCTGGCTCTCTCTTCAAATGCATCCTCTTAGGGTTAGCTCTTCTTCAATATGCCCCTCCTAATTTTAATTCTGTTTACCAGCTAAATTCCTTAAAACAGATTAGCCTTTGGTTGAAACCTTTTCTTCATTCTAGTTATTCAGTGGGTGAGCTGTCCTGCAGATGAGTGTCCAGCCTGGTTCCCACAGCTGTGATTGCCAGGGGACCCGAGGTACTCACAGAGCTAGCTGTGATTGCCAGGCGTTCTTCTCCATCGATCTGTCCAATGCAAGGCCAGGTCAGGAGTTGAAGACAATTACTTCTGTTCCTAGTAGTCTCAGAGATCCTGTCCCAGAGATGCCAACCCCCTGTAGTATCAAGAGTAAATATTGAAGCTTGGTGTCGGGTCAGAAGCAAATGTTACATCAGTCATATATTTGATCTTTGTTTCACATAAATCAACCATTTCTCATTAATTCTTCACCCTTATAAAAACTGCTGTAATTGTATGGTTAGATATATTAATGACTGGATGTCTAACTTTGAGTCTCTATGACAAATAAACGTCTTCCTTCTAGACACTGGTTTCCATGGATTTTCCTAATGGTTATTAGAACTGAGCTCTTGATGGCTCCCCCATCAGCCATGTGTAAGCAACTCACATTCCACGATGTCCCTGAGGACTTGTAAGCTGAACTGAGCAGAGCTGTTCCCAGCTGTGATCCGCAGACATCAGCCACTCCTGCAGAGGGTTGTCTTGTAGCTCTAGGAGGACTTAGAGATGCAAGCTGTGCATTTGACTTCTGAAGGGATTTAGACTTAAAATGTAGAACTCTGGATGCATTCCCTGCCTTCATTTCAAAACTAACAACAACAATAACAAAAACCACAGGCTCAGATGTCTGGGTCTTCTTGAGTCTCCTTGCCCTTGTATTACAGCAGTTAACATTTTACATTGTCATTTACTCATGTCTCTCTCTCTGCCAGTCAGTAGTTGTGGCATGAAAAGAATGTTGAAAGAAAATCCAGAGATGTTCGCATTAGAGCCCATCTAACTATGTGCAGACAGAATGCTCGCTGGGGTTATAGATTTGTGTTTATTATAGTGCTCAAACACAAAATGTTTGGTGCATTTCTCACCGTTTAAGTGTCCCACATAGACATACACATCTCTCTTCCTTAGACCTTTTCCTTTTTGGAAAAAAAAAACCCTCGTGCACTGAATTGAATAATGAGCTTAGACTTTCCATTAAGTCATTTCTCTTGGCTGAGGAAGATTAAAATCCTGGGGTTGGAATGATTAGAATGCAATAGTTTATAGTGTGGGAAGCTCTCCCCTGCCTTGGCTACAGCTTGCTTTTGACTAATGTTCAGGTCCTTCCCATCTGGCAATACAGGGGATACTTCCAAGGCAAAATATCCCACTTCTGCTAAAGCCCACCCAGCCTTTCTCTGTGTCCCCAAACATTAGCGGGTGTGGGAACAGGCATTCAAGGGTGAGGCTTGGGCTCTCCTGTAATTGTCCGGTGTGACTCAGGAAACAGAAGGTATGCTTTCAGGCTGACTAGAGTTGTATCTGTTACTGTGGTTGCTGAATACCCATGTGCCTGGGTTTGGTCCTAGGGCTGGGAGCGGTTAAAGGGGACATTTCACACTGAGCCATAAGGAGACAAAGCATCCCTCCCAGCTTGTGCCAAGGTGCAGTCTGTACTCCAGTCGCCTGTGAAGGGGCTGTAGTACTGTCTGACTCTCCAGAGTTAATAGAGAGCATGGACAGGGTCACATCTTCCGGCCTTCTGTGGTTGGATGATAAGCTCACACAGTTCACTGTCTGTCTTGGACGTCATACTGCCGGTTGCTCTGACACAACTGTAACAGGAAGAAAGAACAGAAGCTTTGTGATCAGAAGCTGCTGCTTGTAGAATGGTGGTGATGGCCAGAGGTTAGGGTGTTCCATTCTTTCCTTCATGCTTCTAAGGTGACTCTTAATCTAGTTAAATTGATAGTGAAGATTACCATCACTATGTCAGAAGGCTTATCCCTTTCTATTGTGTGGTGGAAAGCCAGTCTGTTCCTGGATCCTCTTCTGAGCCATGGGTAACTTAGGAAAACGTCAGCACCTTGCCTTTCCATGAGATATAGCAAGGGCAACTCTGGTGTGTCACTGGGAATGTGCTTATGGCACATATGGCCTTTGGAGGCAAGGTGTTTGTGCTTTGCTATGTATTGGTTTTACTAGTGTTGGGCAGGTTGCTTAACCTCAGAGCCGAAGTGGCATGCCTCAGAGTTAAGGACTTTTTTTTTAGACAGAATTTCATTGTGTAGCCATGGCTGTCCTGGAACTTGCCCTTAGACCAGGCTGGCTTCAAACTCAGAGATCCACCGTCTCTGCCTCCTGAGTGCTGGGATTAAAGGTATCCACTTCCATTCGGCTAGAAGATTTTGTTTTTGTTTTGCACATTTTGGTCAATAATCAGGGCTTTTTATGGGGGTGGATACATGCTGGGGATGATACACAGTGCCCCACCCCACCCCGAGTTACACCCAAGGTCTGGAATCAGTGGTTTTAAGCGAAGAAAAATCCTTAAATAGTTTGAACAACAAAGAACAAGTGATCCTGGGGTGTAGAGGTGCCAGTGAGTTCTTAGAACAGGGCTTCTAACTGACTGCCCAGGGTGGACCCAAAGGAGAAGACACACATTCATTCTGGTCCTAGCCCTGAGTCAGCCTCTTAGCAGCCATGACTTATTTTACTTTTAAATGTGCATTTAAAAATACTTTTATCACTTTGGTGTCAGAGAAATTCTAAAATTGCAGAAGCTTCAAAACATATTCTCAAGAGAAGGCATCTGACTGGCTTACGGGTTCTGAGGTCCCCTGAGGGTATTGAGCCATGACTGGAAGAGTGAAGTCATGTGTGGTGGTTTGAATGAAAATCACTCCCAAAGGGAGTGGCACTATTAGGAGGTGTGAACTTGTTGGAGCAGGTGTGGTCTTGTTGGAGGAAGTGTGTCACTGTGAATGTGGGCTTTGAGGTCTCATATATGCTCAATTCATGCCCAGTGGGACAGACCACTTCCTGTTGTGTAGCATGAGTTCTAATAGGTCTTAATAATAAAAGCCGAGAGTCAGACATAGGGGTAAATGCTGAAAGGTCAGAGAGACAAAGGAGCAAGCCACCACCACGCCTTACCTCACTAATTTACCAGTCGAAAAGAGGGAGCTCCTGGCTCCTCCCGCCTTATATTCCTCTCTCCTCCAGCCATATCACTTCCTGTCTGTCTGTACAGACCTCCAGACCTCTATGGTTAACCAGTGGCTAGCTCCACCCTCTGGGATCAAGATGTAGCTCCTTTTCCACTCTCAGCTCCTTCTCTAGTACCATGTCTGCCTTGATGATAACATGCTAAATTCTGAAGCTGTAAGCCACACAATCAAACGTTCTCCTTTTATAAGAGTTGCCATGGTCATGGTGTCTCTTTGCAGCAATAGAAACCCTAACTAAGACATCATGTAACCCACTCTCTCTAGGTTAGAGAGCAGATCCTCCAGAAGGGATTTCTAAGACAAACTCATAGAACCCTGTATAGAACTTGTGTGCTCCATGGACCAGTGAGCTCAGATTTCTCTTGGAGCTGGTGAGAGCTTGCAATCTCAGGCCTTGTGTGTGCATACACACTACAGCCAAGAAACAACACATGGCTATGGCTGCCCACTCTTCTGACAGGCGGCTATGGGCCATGGTCAGTGTCATGTCCTTAGCCCACTGCCTGTGGCAGGTCCTCCCAAGTGTGACAAAAACATGGGGCTGGCTACAGACATTGACAACTGTCTATGAGGAGACGTTTCCCTAGTCTAAAAGAAATAGCACGTAGAATGTTCTATGCACTATTTATGTAGAAATGTTAGTCAGGCCAATGGGATTTACCCACGTGTGTAAAGGGAGGTTTACTATCAGGCTTTGGGTAAGTTTTTATTTCTTTATCACATCAGGTTTTATATGATTCTTACAAACTTAACTGTATTTGTTT
This sequence comes from Mesocricetus auratus, assembly GCF_017639785.1. NCBI lineage: Eukaryota > Metazoa > Chordata > Mammalia > Rodentia > Cricetidae > Mesocricetus > Mesocricetus auratus. The sequence continues at coordinate 2,715,161 of NW_024429206.1, forward strand.
AGAAAGCCATTTCTTTCCCGTTTCCATTTTGGAATTCAGAGTGAGGCGCTTACGTAGGTGTCAAATCTACATTAAATCTTGAACTTGGCCACTGTGCAATTGCACTTCTTTGCTATAAAATATCTCGTCATCGAGCACTAAGACCATTCTAAAGAAATCTCTTGGAGATGTTTAGGCTCTGATTGCTCGGGAAGTTCCACTGCTGTGGCCAACTGTGGGGTTACGACGGCAAATCAAGGCCTGAGCTTGGGGCTCAGCTCTCATGCAGATGCTTGAAGCTCGTGGCTGTGAGTGTAAATCTCTGCACATGGGAAACGCTCTCTCAATCTCATGTTTTCCTTTTGAGAAGCAAGACTTTCCGTGGGGCCTTTGTTAACTTCACCCACCGGAGCGAAGTGACTCTCGGTACGAAACCCCTTCTCAGAGGCGGGAGTCTACTGTGGCGTAGCTCTGAGTAGGCTCACAAAGCAGTATGTGAAAAGACGGGAGGACAGGAGAGCCAGCCGGCATGCCAGGCTGCTGCACCAGGGCCAGCTCTGGACTCTCCTGTGGACGCACCTGCTGTGTGTGCCCCTCGTCATATTGAGAACATCTGCCAGAAAGACTCTCTGGTCTCGGGTGTATTTCCTCCTCAGGTCAGACTCTAAGGATGTATTAGGCAAATGTATTTATCTATTTAATCTTGTCAGGAAAGCTAATGCCTGCCCTTCATTATGAATGGAATTCTTTCATTATCTTAGGCTAAAGGTCCATTTTAAAACATGTATCTATGCATATTTTAAAATCAAATGCAAATATGCGTGCATAATTTGTTCCCATTTCCTAGGTTTAATATTCATGTTTAGAGGCTGAACAGTGCTTGGACTGATTAGCTGAGGCCTTGTTTCTACTAGTCCCCGTTGGGGTCAATCTTGAACACTGACAGCCAGTTTGAGAGACTTCTTTCATTACAGAAGAGAATTGACAGGTGCCATGCTGTGCATGTCTAAGGATGCTGACCCTAATAGAAAGTGGGCAGGTCGGGAACATTCCTCACAGCCAAACACAGCGTCTGCCTCAGCTGTGGTCTACAGGCCCTGTAGAGCCTCACAAACGGGTACAATGTGAAGAACGTCTCTTCAGTCACTGAGGGTTCACATTTCTTGCTTTTGTTTTGTTTTCTGTCAGCGGGGGGGAGGGGTGGAGTGGTGACAATCACCTTCCATTACCGACTGCGGCATCCATCCCAGGACTCTGTCTGGGAGTCTTCGCTAAAAGCACATGGTGGCATGCTCTCTTTTACCTCTGGCACCTGCTGCTCATCAGAGCTTTCGGCCAGCAGGCAATGTCTGGTTGTCATGCAGACTGATCTGCATTTAAGAGTGAGCGTGTGAGCGGCACACACAGCTGCCATCCATGGGTGTGGGTCAGTGGGCACTGGAGGCTGGGCACTTTTCACAGAGGAGGCAGCATGTGAACCGGGCCCTGAAAGTCATCAGGAATTCCAGGAAGCACAGGAGACTGAGCACATAGTCCGTGTCCTTCTCATCTAAATTCCAGCAGCTGACCATGATCCTGCTGGGGTCAAGTGTTTTCTTGTTTGGCGCATGCCTGATAACTCTTGCATGGTATTCAGTCCCGCAGATCAACCTTCTTGCATGTCAACACTATCACAGCTCCATCTGGATGTGCTGTGTCTCTGGATACAGGTTCAGATTAATGGTAGGCCTCAGAGCTAGCTTCATTAGACCTTGGCTCTCCTCAGCTTCGCAGACTTGTCACTTGCCATGCAGCCTGCTTCAGCATAGCTTGCCAACCATGCTCTTAAGGAGTTGGCATAGTTCCTGAGCTCTGCTGTTTGCACCTGTGTTAGTCAGACCACCGTGGTGGTGACAGATGCCCGAGAAAGTTTCATTAAGACAAGAAGGACTTACTTTGGCTCATGGATTCACTCCTTCATGGCAGGGAGGTTGTGGCCGCTCTAAACAGGTCCAGCCATGGCAGGCAGGATGCAGACACAATGTTCTGCTAGCATGTTTTCTCATTTTATTCTGCCTAGGCACTCAGCCTGTGGAATAGTGCAGTCCATACCAAGGGCTGGCCTTCTCCCTGGACTTAATCCTCACTGGAAACAGCCTCTCACACACCCCAAAGGTGTGCTGTACCAACCTCAGTGTTTCTCACTGGAACCACATTACCAGTCAAGATTAACCATCAGGATACTGTGGTGTGGTCCCTTCTCCTGCAGTGAGCGGGACCTCCCACTTTCTCTAACCAACAGAATATGCCAAAAAGTGTGCCGCAGAGATGACCCAAAGGCTAGGAATGGTGGCTGAGTTCAGACCCAAGTAGCTGTGTAAAATGTAGGGTGTGGCCATGTACCTGTAATCCTAGTGCTGGGAGCAGGGACAGGAGGATTGCTGAGGCTGGATGTCCACCATCCTAGTCTGGATTCATTGAGAGACCCTATGTCACGGGAATAAAGCAGGGATCAATTGAGCAGGACACCTGAGATCCTCTTCTGGCTTCTGTACATGCACAGCCAGATGTGTGTGTATACACACACACACGCACACACACACACACACACACACACACACACACACACGCGCGCACACACCAAAAATCCCAGAATATGCATGATATTTTTGTGTGTGGTCCATATAAGGTTGTAGCACCTGCTCTGCTGCTATCTCCCTGTCCTCACTGCATACAGAGGAACAGTAGCTATTGTAGCCATGCCTATGGTTTCAGGATGGCAGAGAACCGCAGATTGTCTGTTGCTGCGTGAAGTCTCCGCTGATGACCTTCGAGAAGTTGAAGCTCTCAGGTTCATAATCACAAGGAACTGCATGGGGCACAGGTAGGGAGTAGGGAGCAGGCTTCCTCTCTAAAGGAGAGCCCAAGCCTGCACAAAGCCTTCTGCCACCCCAGAGGGCCCAGTGAGGCTGTGCGGGACTCCTGACCCCCCGTACAGACGTACTGAATGTGTGCCACACAGCAATAGGTGGCGAATGCAGTGTCTCAGTGAACAGAACAAGAGACCACAATTCGAGTGTCTGTATGAGTGCCTGGCATCTGGCAATTAGATGTGTAATTATGCTTTATTAAACATTTTTCTGTCTCGTAACATTCCTAAGGGAACGAGAAAGTTTTATTTTCTGAAAAGAACTGATTCATCACCTTGATTGTCTAACTTCTGAGGCAGGTGTCCCAGATAGAGGACGCCAGATGTGATGCAGCAGCTGGAGCAGGGAAAGTTTGGAATCACAAAGATTATGTTGAGTGCAACTCTGTGTAGAAGAGAACAAAGGAAAGATGAAATGCGGGTTTTCTAGGGGTGGCATGGGGGAGGAGCGTCTGTAGCACGATAATGAGGGTTCAGGAGGCACCTCCACCTCGTGTAGATCCTGAGACGGTTGGCATGGTTACTGGCGGAATACATCTAGATGGTTTTCAAATCCCGTTTCCATAATGGTGTGGCTTGATCTGTTATTTGTGTATCAGCCTAATAGATGGAGGGGGGCTGTTTATTATCAGTCTTTACCTTCCCCGACCTCTGGATAGATGTAGAATGGAACAGGCTACATGCTATCTCAAGGAAGAAGACCAGAAACATTTCAGTAAACACCTACAGAGTGCTTTGTCACTCGTTGCCTGGCCCCTCTTGTCCTCTCCACAGCAGGGCTCTGTGTCTGAAGCTTTTCCTGTCACTAGGTTAAGTGAGCTGTCTAAGGCTCAAAGTATCCCAGCTACAATGCCAGGGCAAGTGATCCTGGGGACAGAGCTCAAATCCTAGGACTCCAGAACTGTGCTCAGTTAATAAATAAAAAGAGAATAAAGAGAGGCTATTTGCATGTTTAAAAATGCAAGGCAAAACTATGTTGATATTGGCACAGAAGCCTGGATGGGACACCTGTGAAGGTCCTAGTGTGGACACAGGTGGTTGCACACGCTTTGGCTTAGAGCTCTCTGTCCTCGCTGCCATGAACTTGTAGTGGATGTGGACTTTTCTCCCAAGAATAGCCTCACCTCACTGTCTAGTAGATTGGGTCAGGTTCATTTTCCCTGCCAGTTAAAAGAATTAAAAAATAAACATTTTAGAAAGTACCGCACAACAATTAGCAGTGGGGAGGAAAATCTCATGCAGGGCAGATGGAATCAGCTTGTGAGGCAGGACTTATTTAGGGTGAGGAAACACAGCACACATGTGGGGAACGTGCAGACATGCGTGTGCACACACGCATGCATGCATGCATGCACGCACGCACTCGCGCGCGCGCACACACACACACACGTCATCCAGAAATACCCTCCACAAAGGAGAGTAAGGCTTGTGAAACTGAAGTCCGGTTGCTCCTTGTGGTTGGAGGTTTTGGGATTCTTTGGGAGTCTTCCTTCCCTAATTTAGGATTGGTCAGTTTGTTCATGAACAAAGACAGGGAAACTGATAGGCCCCCTACTTTGGGGTAAACATGTTCTGGCCTTGAAATTTTCAGACTTCCCTGTAGGTTGGGAGACTTTTGATCAGAGAAGAAGCCCTCGGGCCCCGCAGGCCATTGCCTCTGGCCAGGAGTATAGAGGTTTGGCATCTTTGAGGAATCTTGGTTATCTGGCGGTGGCCACTCTTCCTACCTGTCTGCCTATCAGGGATCTACCTCTCGAGTCTCTCACTCTGGGAAGCAATTGAAAACATGGACGTTGCTGGCCTCAACTCTTGCACAATGAGCATGCCTTTCTAATGTTCTGTGACCAGTTGGTTGTGAGGTCTGCCTTGCCTCTGTACATCCCAGCCAAAGCCCAAAGCTGTCTCAGATCAAAGCCTCCCTGTGCCTGTTTGAGTTGGGAGGTGAGTAGCAAGACATGGGACATGTTTTTCTGTAAAAGAACGACAGCAAAATGGTTTTCTTGACTTGGATACTAGGAAAACTTTTTATCAAAAATAAATATCAATTGTTGTCAGTTCAAAATTCTAAGGAAGAGTTGAAATGTGGAGAAAATTTGTGCCTGCTAGTGTGACTGAGCTTGACAACTCTCCAGTACTTAAAGATTTTTGTGACTGAGATGGTGGTGGGCAGGGTGTGCAGGATGATAGGATGGGGAGGGTGTCTGTATGGGGAAGGACTGTTGGCAGTGCATGGTGCTGGAAGTGCAGGAGCATGTTAAGCTGATTAAGGACATACTCTGCCCATCAATAGCAATTCGAGATTGCCTGATTGTATCATTGTGTTTTGTCTATTCTTTTGTTGTTGAGTTTTGGTTTTGTGATAGGCTGTCATGGAGGCCATGGTGGACTCTAATTAACTCCCACCTCCATCTCCCAAGTGTGGGGACCACATATCTAATGTTGATCTCATTTCTCTCTATCACTGTAATTCCTTCTCACTAAATGGAATCCACGAGTTCAACATGACTTTGCAGAGCTGATTTCATCAGTACATGGTGAGATGTCTAACTTCCTGTCTGAATTTATCATTTGGTCAGTTGTACATTTTTTCCTACATGTTAGCCCTCAATTTTAATGGTAGATGATTTATTTTTCTGATAAGCTTGGGTGATGAAATTTGCTCCTGGAATTGTTCCTCAGTTCTGCAGTTTTGGAAACAGCATTGATTTTTTAAATTACTCAGTGTAGTTTTCTCATACAGAGGAGTGGTTTGGGGGCCACAGCATTCATTGTTTTCTCTGGAGTAATGTTTGGTGAATACACTGAAACCTACCACAAAACAACAACAACAACAAGATCAAAACCTATTTCCTATATTTGAGAATGTTTTATATGTTTTCTCCATGTTTAAGCTAAACCCCTCCATCAACTGAAGTTTATGAAGATGAGATCACTGCCATCCACGCCATTAGTGGACCTCAGGACTGACAACAGCTATGATCCTCCTGGGCCTTTGTGGAAACTGCCAGTGTCCCCTAGTCACTGACTGCCTCGTGCTTTGGTTTTCAAACTTTCCGAGTCAACCTTGTGGATTCTCTAAGGGAGAACCTACAGTTTGAGGTTCAGATACAAGAGGTGGCCCCATGGCTTGGTCCCCTTGAAAGGACAGTGCACCATAGTAGCAGCATCTTGGGGACCCCAGTGACCCGATGACCTCCCATGAGGCTCTGCCCCCTAAAGGTCTCCATCAGCTCCCCACAATGCCACTCTGATAACCAAACCTTTACCTGTGGACCTTAGGGGAGCACTCACCTAAGCATCTGAGTGCTCACCTAAACCCACTTTTGGTTCAGTGGGTCACTTGTGCAGAGGCAAAGCAATCGCTCCTTAATTAACTCCCATGATGCTCGGTAGCTCATTCCAGATGCCTCACAGATAAGGAGGCTGGACAACAGATGTTCAGGGTGAGTTCTTTTCTTTGAAGGCATTTCCTCCCTGTCTTTCACCCCGACTCATTGAACCCAGTCACTCCTTCGTCCCAAAGCATTAAGGCATCTTTCCCTTCAGCTGTGGTAGTCAGTGTGCCTGTTATGTGTCGGGTCTGCAGACTTCCCTCTCCCTTGCAGGGACTGCGTCTCATGTAGTCGTCTGCACATATTGAACACCTCTCTGTCTGATGTTCTGGGTGCTGAGGAAGCAGCAGTGACCCCAAGTGCTGCCCTTGAAACCCAGGCAGGTGTGTCCCTGCTTCACCTCAGCATCTGCCGAGTATCGTAAGGGCTTAACCAACATCATCGAATGGTTGGCTGCCTCTCGTCAGGAATGTCTTTGTCTGGCTTCCTCATAGCCAGAACTCCGTGACTTCAAATCCCTTGTGAGATGACCCATCCCTTCTGCCTATGAAACTCCAGTGCCACTTAAGGCAAAGTGCAGCCCTTGGATCTTAAATGATTTAACAGAGAAAGCACTAAGCAGAATCCATCCACTACCAGGGACACATTAAGCAGATTTGTGCCTTGGGCTAAATTTCCCTTTATGGCCTGAGGTCTGAGTGGTGTGATGAACTGGGCTCTCATGCTGGCTGTGGAAACTCAGCTGCTGCTGGCCTAGCACAAATTCTGTAATTATCATTGAAGTTTATTAAAGTTGAAAGGTGATTAGAAAGTGGATGTATATCTTCTCTTCTCCCCAGAATTAAACAGTAGAAGGTCTGGAGGTACCATGAGGCTATAACCTGCTTAGAATCCAGTGAACAAGGAAAGGAATTTAAAATTTCCTCTTATAAAGGAAATCCAAGGGCCTCAGACCTTTGTTAACCAAGCTCTGATGCCCCATCCTTCTTTGGATGCAGCTCTTAATATCCCTCTCCAGTCTGTGATCCATGTTGTCTTTTACTTAGCAGTTACTACAGACTGTCTCAGCCAAACCAGTGCAGTTAGACTATTGTGAGATCAGGCTCTGCAGGCCAGCCACCAGGGCTTTGGAGAGACTCCCAAAGCACTTTTTTGTTTGTTGTAGATTTTAGACTATAACATACAGTAACACACACACACCCCTCCCCACAGCTGCTTAGGGGTTTGTGCAGAAGATCTGTATTGGACCTCATCTGCTCTTCAGATATTTAAACCATCCCATGAATCAGTGGGAAGGAAATCAACGTCATAGCATGAAAATCAATGCACTACTTCTTCTGGGGGATTATTTTCATGTAAGCTTGCTCTGCAGTGAAATAAATGATTCTGTGGTTTGTGAAAGGAATGCATGCATGGTGGGGGCGGGGGGCAGGGGGCAAAGGGTTTGGTTCCTTCCCCAGCTTAAGAAACCGTACCTTCATTTCAGAGTTAGGATTGCCTTCCAGAGGCTAATTTGTGTGTATTTATCCTGTACATTCTGTTGTTCATTTAACATCAGCATTGATAACTCCAGTTTAATTCATACCATTCACCCAGTCACTCACCGGCCTGGCATTCTCCTGTGTTAATCTCTTCCTCCCAGTCCTTTGGACTCCACTCAGTGGAAGTACCACTTTATTAAAACGTAATAGCTTGACCCACCAGTGCGGGCAGCCAGGCCAAATTGTCAGGTGTAAATCATTCGGGATTTTAGGCGGATGTCATTTCTTTGTTGTTTTGTCACATGTATTAATTACTGTGCTGTCCCACCTTGACCTTGGGCTGTGAGCAAGGTGGGACTTAGAGATTTGAGGACATTTACAAGGAAGAAATGTCCAAATGGAGAAGTCAATGAAAATGAACTGAGTCCTTCCTCCTCTGTTAGGATAGAAGAGCCTCTCTCTCTCTCTCTCTCTCTCTCTCTCTCTCTCTCTCTCTCTCTCTCTCTCTCTCTCTCTCTCTCTCTCTCTCTCTCTCTCTCTCCACCTGAAAGGTGGAGCCTCTCTGTTCTGTTTCGGCATGGTAACGATGGGGAGATGAAGCGCTGTGTAGTATTTCATGCTCTCAGCAGTGAGCTACCGTGCACCTCTGCTGAGGTCATATTTTACCTGGAACACATATTAGATTTTGGCGTTTGGTGTGAAATCCAAGAGACTAAATAAATAATAAACAGTTGTAAGAGAGGGACGGGGAAATGCACGTCATAGCACAGTGCTTCCTGCTCCCAGGGGCCCTTGTCATTAGACACTTAATCTTCTCCGAATGAGCACAGATGTGTGGCTATGTTTTCAAGTGGTCCCTGTAGCGCCTAGCATTTATGAGTCCTTAATAAATTTTATCATAATTAATATCCCAAATGCATTGGGGTTTTCTCTGGGGGATGGTAGAACCGAGGCTCAGGAATCTGTGGGAATGATAAAGTATTGTTTTATGAGTTTCTATTTCCCTGTGCCCGAGGGCATCTTGATTTACTGGCTTGTGTTCAGTACCATGAGCCCCGTTCTGCTTGGGAGGGTTCACTGTCGCCGAGTGTGGAGCCAGGCCACCATTTATTGTCTCAGCAGAAAGAAGTATGGCCTTCAGTTGGATAGAGCTGGATGATGATCAAGATCCCTTGGCCATCTGGAAAATGGGGATAGTTTGACTTTTCCTTCAGGGTCAATGTCAGACCAGAGGTGTTGTGTGTAAAGGGCCAGGACCAGGCTGCTGGTAAAGACAGCTGTTGTGATCCCTGCTCCACAGACTGACTGGATCCTCTAGAACTAGCCCAGTGGCTGGTACCCGCAAACAGTGTACATGTTTCTTTCAGCACTATGCACAGAGGTTTGCACAGTGCTGTCTAGGAGGGCCAGGGCAATGGTGGGAGGGGAAGGGTCAGCGTGAATTTTATCAAGGAATTGGTCACTGGGAGGAATCATGAAGAACGGTTGAAATTTTGATGAGCAAAACTAGTCTGGGGGAGCTCGCTAGGCATTAAAAACACGGCAGTGAGTTTGTGTAGTTCTTTCCGGGTGCTCTGAGGCTCAGCATTTGTCCTCATGAGCAAGGCAGGGGCAACACAAGCACAGTGCTGGGGGCCTGAGCCGAGCAGGGCACTGGCTCTTATCGCCTTTTCACGGTAGATCGTTGTTTTTGTTGTTATTTTGTTTTATTATTATTTTAAGGCAGGGTCTTGCCCCAGAAATCAGGCTGGCCTGAAACTCACAATCTTCCTGGCTCAGCATTCTGCGTGCTGGGATTACCATTGAGTGCCATGCCTTATTATGCTTGTGGATGTAGAACTGTAGTGGGCTTGTGTCAGACCACAGGGGTAGTGGGGAGAGCAGAGATCAGGCACAGGCTTAGGCTTTAAAAGACTTTAGCAAATTAGAGTTGTGGTCACAGGCTTATAGCATGGCATTCAGTAGTGACCAAAGGATTAGGAGTTTAATTCTGCCATTAAAATAAATAATAAATCCTTTCTGGGTAGGTGACTTCACAACAGCTCATGATGACTGAACCTGGAAGTAATCACAGCTCCTTTTTATGAACACAGTCAGGCACTAGTGACCTTAAGGCAATTCTAAGACACAAATATAGGTGTCTTCATTTTGGAGAGGTGGGGGAGAGGGGGAGGGAGGGAGAGAGAGAGAGAGAGAGAGAGAGAGAGAGAGAGAGAGAGAGAGAGAGAGGAGAGAGAGAGAGAGAGAGAGAGAGAGAGAGAGAGAGAGAGGAGAGAGAGAGAGAGAGAGAGAGAGAGAGAGAGAGAGAGAGAGAGAGAGAGAGAGAGAGAGAGAGAGAGAGAGAGAGAATATTTTGAAGGTTCAGCGACTTGCTTGCTGGGAGGTATAAAAGAAAAACGTAAGCCCACCTCACTGAAGTCCATGCTTGCCCTGCTCATCTTCTGCTTGAAGATGCAAATCTTTACATAAACAGAAAACTAAACTGGCAGAATGGTGTGTGCCATTTGTCACCACTCACAAAAATTGAAAACATACAGAAACACGACAGATTTTACAGATCCGTAATATACAGTGGTGATACCAAATGTTCGGGGGAGTGGGAGATGTCAGATTCTCACGGTAATAACTCTAAAAGGGAAAGGGAGGAATTGTATCTGTGACCTTTGCTGCTGGAGGTTGGAATGGGGGGCAGTGGCGTTCCAAGGCAAATATGGGAGAATGTTAAAATAGGTCACAGGTAATTGTCTTCTTAGTTTTCGGCATTTGAAGTGTTTAAAATGAGGAAAAGCAGGAAGAAAAGCAGGCCTAAATTATTGAGTGGAAAGCTGGGGTGGTGCTTACACTGGAAGGAAAGAACTGGAACACGTGTGTTGTTGAAGTCCTTCTGCACCAGTGATGAAGCTGCCAGGCCTCCGGCCCCAGTGCTCTGCAAGTCTGTCATGGTTACCACTCTCTAAATCTAGGAGGCCGGGAGAATCCTTACACACACACACACACACACACACACACACACACACACACACACACACACATTTTTCCTGCTTTTAAGCTACAGCTGTGCAGGTAGGATTGCAATGACTAATCCACTTGGAGACAGTGTGACACTTTTAGAGCCCTGAAGGCAACCTCCGCTGGTGCTCCTGACCACTGAGGACAGAGCACTCAGCACCACCACCACCCCCAGCCCGGCTTGTTCTGTGAAATGGAGACACATCTTTTCACATGGTTGCTGTGGTGTTTCCTATGACATATAATGCATAGTGGGTATTAACAGGTTGTGTCATTTGGCTTCTGACTCAATGCTGTGCAGGTCTATGTCCTGAGAATTTCTCACTGTATGACCATGTCCGGTACTCATGCTTCTGGTCAGGCCACACTCCTCTTGCCTGCAGACGGAAGCATGTGGCCATGCCTTTACTCTGCTCCCAGCTCCTGTGGCACCACAGAGAAGTTCGTATCTCTTGCCTCCCTCAGCGCCTGGAAAGTTCCCTATCTTCCTGGGCTTCTGCTCCTCCCCTCTGTCTTGGTCCCTAGGTGGGAGTCAGCATTCCTCCTCGGTCCTTACCTGCCTCCTGTCTTCCTCAGCCTTTACCCTTGCCTGGCACTTGACAAGATCAAAGCAACCACTGTTCATCAGTGCCTAGCGGCAGATAAGAGACACTCAGTAAGTATCAGTCCGGTCATTGCAGTGGTGAGTCTGGGTCCTAACAAACTGCCTTGTGTGCCATTCACTGTGTACTCCTGGCTAATATCAGTCTCCATGGTGAGATGCACTGTCTAACCCAATGTGCCAGTGAGTGTGCATTCTCTTACAGAGCAGACTCTAAGGAGGTGCTGAGCTAAAGCAATGGAGATTTCTAAAAGCAATCTACATCTGCTTTCAAAGTGCAGTGCAAACACTGTGTGTGTCTGGGTAATGTAATAACTGAGTTTACAGGTTGGGCCTGTCTCCTAGAAGTAGTCCTGGTGGTCTGGACTGGAGTCACACTCAGTGTGGTCCAGCCTTTGTCCACCCTGTGCAAGGCCCCGGGTTGGTCCCCAGCACTCCTGACTCGTTACCCTAAGTTCTCTGAAGAGCTAGCTACACAGCCCTCCAGCTATGACTCCATTCCATCACCATTTGTTACTAATTTATTCTTTTGAAACTGTTCTTTTTAATTCAAAAGCAGTAATACTAGGTTTTTAAAAAAAATCCTTTGACCCTTCCTTTAAAAATAAGGATTTTAATATTAATATTTGAAAACAGTACATCAGCCAGTTTTCACCACTCAAAATAATTGCTGTGACTACTTTAATGTGTCATTTTAAAAATAAAAATTATATAAATAGTGTGGGTAGATGCTCACGGTAAGCTTCCCAAATGTTCCAGATAAAACAAATGTACTCTTTGCTCTGCCCACATTCTTCCCTCTAGTGGTCATCAGGAGAGGGAACTGTTCACCTGCTGCCCATTAGTGTGCATCCTTCCAGGGAGGATGGGAGTCATTTGGCGGCATCTGGTACAGAGGCCAGGGATGCTGGCAGATGCCCCAGCAGACACAGAAAGGAAACTTCTCTTCCAAACAAGAACTACCTGACCCGAAACATTGCTAGCTCCCCTGTTGTACAGCCTCCCACAGATCTTGTTACAGGACCACTCATATGTGCACAAATAATTTAGTTTTGTGTTCTTTACATGTAAACAGCCGCCTTCTTTATATCTTGGCTGCCTCTTGAGGAAGTCCTTAAGGATGTACATACATGCAAACATGTGTACACACACATCTACATAGTTATGCCAGACTGGACTTCCCATATTGCTTTCTGACCAGCCCCTGTGTGGTCCTGTGACTTCTGATACTCTGTTAGCTCAGTGCATATTTCTGTGTATTTCTCTAGTGGGCATGTTTGCAGTTAGAATTGCTGGGTTGCAAGGTATTACTTATGTAGAAATGACCCTGGGGTTGTGTTTTTTAGATAAAAAGATTAGGGGAGCTGGGGAAATGGCCATGCAAGCAGGAGGACTGAGTTTGGATCCGCAGTACCTATGTAAAAGGCAGGACATAGCAACACTCACTTGTAATTGCAGTACAGAGTAGACAGAGAGGTGCTTGGGGCCTTGCTTGCCAGCTTGTGTAGCTAATTGGTGAGCACAGATTTGGTGAGAAACCCTATTTAAAAACAAGGTGGGGAGTAAGTGAGGAAGACAACCAATGTTGATCTCTGACCCACATACACACACCAGTGCAGGGGCATGAGGGAGTGCACACAAGAGCACATACACAGATATGTGTGTGCGTTCACACCACACACACACACACACACACACACACACACAGAGAGAGAGATTGCAAGCACAGGATGTGTGTGTGTTAAATGTGTATTAATCCACGCTTTTTACATTGACATTGTGTTAAATCTCTAACCAAGAATGCAGTACTGGTTTACAAGGACCGTTTTTCTCTAGTCGAACGCCACTGCATGCACCACCCTGCCCATTTTGCAGCTATCTGTGGCTGTGACCCAGTTCCACACGACAGTGAGTGGAGATGTTTCCTTCTGTTTCTGGGCCTGGCTGTGAACAAGCCCCGGCTGTGATGGCCTATGCATTTGCCCTTCCCGCTGGACCAGTACTGGCAGTAAGGATAGCTGCCTCTGTGGAGTCGGCCCCCGCCTTCACCCACTCAGCTCTGTCCATCTCCCCCTTCTTGAACTGTCTCACCAGCAAGAGCTAAAATCTACTGCAGGTGAAAGTTTGGTGCTCATACCAGCTAGCACCACCCCGGTCACTATAGCAAATGTGTCAAATGCAGTAACTTAAGTGACTGTGCGGGTCTCACAGTGTGGCTGTCCGAAGTCATCTGACAGCTTCGTCATTTCCCCATAGTTGCCGTGACAGTCATTGATTGGCCACTCTCACAGACGCGGAGGCACCACTGATTGCCGCAGCACATCTTGCAGGCAGGATGGATGTGGGCTGGAGGTTTATGTTCGGGACCCTTTTCATCCCTCTGGGTTGCCTCGTCTAGCCTGCACGTGAAGGCTTATGCACAGTCTTGTTGCATCTTGTTATGCCTTGTTTGGTTGGTGTCCCCAAGAAGGGGCATGGAAGAGCAGTGGGAGAGAGAGAAATAATGTCATGACAGTTTCCTGTAACAATGCTCCTTCCAACTTTTGCATTATTTTGTTTGTATAGTGTAACAATTGTCACCCAGGAAACACTGCAACGTGACATGAGGGGCTTTGGTGGTGTAAAGGGAGGCACAGGCCAGGGCACTGCAGTCAAGAATCCCCTGTCCAAAATATCACTAGAGCCAAAGCTGAAAGTTACTGACTTCAACCCTAGACTTCCCAGGATTTGGGTTTGTTCTGTTAAGCAGCTTTGAGGCTTCAATGGCTCCACAGTGGATTTGAGCCACCTCACCGGTGTGCCTGAACACTGCCAAAATTCTTCTGTATACTGTGGGATTTGAAGGGTGAAGTACAATCTTACGTTTTCTTCTGAATTTCTCCATATTTGGGGGTTTTAAAAATATTTTTGGTGAGCTGCATGCACTTGTTCCTGGTCCTTAACATGTGGCTGCTTTTTTTTCTGCTCTAGGAAAATGTTTTGCCATCTGATTTTCTTTGCAGTATTTTTTCCATGTTTGACATAATTTAAAAATTTTATAGAATATTTTTGTTTTATTCTTTGTGGCTTCTGTTGTTTTCAGATATTAAATGGCCACTTGCAGTTGCTTCTATTTTTATTTTTGTCTTCCTGACATCATTTTAAGAGCTGTCTGGTTTTTAAACAAGTTTTTAGTTCCATTTACTGAGTAGTGCTTTATTTCTTTATGATTCTCTTGTTTGTTTTTGTTTTTCAAGACAGGGTTTCTCTGTAGCTTTGGAGTCTATCCTAGCTCTTGCTCTGTAGACCAGGCTGGCCTCGAACTCACAGAGATCTGCCTGCCTCGGCCTCCTGAGTGATAGGATTGAAGACGTGTGTCACCAATGCCCAGCTTCTTTGTGATTCTTATAAGCAAGTGCTCTTAAATTTGACATTATCTGAAATAAATAAGCCTATATTTAAATATGCTCTAGCCCAGGGTTGATGATATGGTCCAACACATAGAGGCTCTTGTACCCCAAACCTGATGACCTGAGTTTGATTCCTAGAGCCCAGATGACAGAACAGAACCCAGAAGGTTGCCCTGTACTTCCACATGTCGCAGCACACAGGCGCTCACACACGCTAACTTATCTTTTAAAGTATAAGATACATGCTATTTTTTAAAGTATAACCAAAGGCTGAGTCGTGGCTGAGAAGGGGAATGAGGTGTGTGGTAAGAGAACGAGCCTGCGGCCTCTGGCTTCTAAAGCAGTGGGAACCCCAACTGGACAGCAGAGCCGTACAGTGCAAGTCCTTTTCTTACCAGCTGTGCTTCGATCCACATCTCTCACCCTGAACAAAAATCAATTTAAATTGACCAAAGGTCTTAATGTAAAAAGGGAAACTGCAGAGGAAAGCACAGGGAATGCATTTTAAGATATAGACACAGGCAAGGGCCTCCTGGACAGGACACAACACAAGAAGCAGTCCCAAGAATCTGCAAGTGGGGCTCCCTGAACTTAAAAATGTCTGCACAGAAAAGGAACTTGCAAAACTAAACATTAAAAAACCAAGAGAGCACAACCTCAAATTGCCAGTCAGTAAATGGACCAAGGAGCTAAACACCCCTCAAAAGAGACTCAAATGGCCAATGAATATTTCTAAAGTGCTCAGCATCCTTGTCATCAGGGAGAGCGATTCTATCTCATCCCAGGCAGAATGCTGACAAGGATGTGGGAGAGAACATACTCATGTATGAAAAGAGAGTAAGCTCATAACAGTCACCATGGAAATGGGGTGGGGTCCTCAATAAACTAAAACTAGAGCCACCACGGAAGGCAGTTCTACCACCATGCCTGGCCATCTTGGTGGTATTCAATGCAAAGTGCCAGCCTAGACTTTGCCACGGCAACAAACTGACGTGCAAAGTCCCCACCAGTGTCACCAGTGCACCAGCCTAGACTGTCACGGCCGTGTGGCTGATCTCTGTATGCAGCCGGCATTCATGGAGTGGGCATTGTTATGCAGAGAATTAAGAATCCAGTGATGACTACATCTCCCACACTCTTGCTCCCAAGCCCCTGAAGTGCGTCCTTGACATACCCCAGCTGACTTAATCGATGCATTTCTCTCAAGTACCCAACGTGTGTTAAATGTGCCATTCGCTCCCGTTCTCTCTGATGGCACTTGTGAGAAGTTTGAGGACCGCTGTTCATCTTGTGAGACAGACAACATTACTCAAAGCATACCAGGGGAATTATAGCCCACTTGGATATTCCGTGAGGGAGACTTTGGGCTCGGAGGCATGGTTCAGTGACTAAGAGCACATATGGCTCAGCAGGGGCCCAAGTTCATTATCCAGCGCCCAAGCATCCATGTTGGGTGACGCACATCTGCCTGCAACTTCACCTCTAGGAGATCCGATGCCCTCTTATGGATTCCATAGGCACTGTTTTCACACATGACCATACCCCCGAGACACGCATACACATACTTACACACACTCACAAAATCTTTTTTTTTTTTAAAGAAAGAAACTAGCATACAGGTTGGACATCAGTGTCTCTTTCGTTTACTTATCAGTTTAGCAAATTTAAGTTCACCACACCAAAAAATTAGGTTTAAAATAATTGAAGGTTTTTGTTTTGTGTTATTGTTGTTGTTTTAACTATTTAAGGACTGGAAAGATGGCTCAGTGGTTAAGAGCACTTGTGATTCTTGCAAAAGACCCAGGTTCAGGTCCCAGTGGCTTTGAATTATTCATAACTCTGATTGCAGGGGATTCAATGTGACCTCCTGACCTCTGTGGACACCAGGCATGCACACAGTACACATGCATACATGCAAACAAAATACTCATGTACATAAAACAAGTAAATATAAAGAATATTCCTTCAGAGAACCCTGTAAATACAACCAAGACTCTGTTTCTTGTCCATGAAGTTGCAGTTTTCAGTCTTCACATTTGCTGGCAGTCACCCGCTGGATCCCCTCCCTCCACCCCTCCCCTTCTTCTGAACTATAAAAAGAGGTAAAATATACCCTGGGTCTGATCAGGATGACCGAGTACAGGCTCGTCGCAGGGGATGTGTTCCTGTTTTAGGAGTTGGAGCGGAACAGGGCTGCACTCACCCACCCGGATGGAAGCTGTCAGTCACCTCCCCTACCTCGCCTCGCTCCTTCCTGTCTCTGTGGTCCAGCCATTGCCTCCCCTTTTTCCTTCACTGACCCAGAGCAAGATACTCCACTCCCTTTAAGAGTGTTTTAGAAAGAGGCCCTGGAGGCTTCCATAAAATTGTGTTTTCTCATGGTGCCTGCTTAATAATGTGGTACATTGAGTGGAACCTTCTGGAAGTGGGCCCTGCCATTGTAGGAGTTGACCCAGCTCTTCTGTGGAACCCTAAGAGCTCACCCTTGTCAAGCTGCACTTAAGTACCCTTGAATTCATTGCCTGGTATTCAGGTTGGAAGGCATCTGTGGATGTCCCTCCATGGAGTTACTTACAGCTCTGGCTACAATTCAGTGACTGGGGCAGCTTTCTGGGAGCTGTCAGGCACATCAGGTGTGTGTGTGTGTGTGTGCCAGTCCTGAATCATACATGCCCCACATCTGTAGATGACACTGCGGAGAACACTGCACCAGACATCCCCACATCTGTAGATGACACTGCAGAGAACACTGCACCAGACATCCCCACATCTGTAGATGACACTGCAGAGAACACTCTACCAGACATCCCCACATCTGTAGATGACACTGCAGAGAACACTGCACCAGACATCCCCACATCTGTAGATGACACTGCAGAGAACACTGCACCAGACATCCCCACATCTGTAGATGACACTGCAGAGAACACTCTACCAGACATCCCCACATCTGTAGATGACACTGCAGAGAACACTGCACCAGACATCCCCACATCTGTATATGACACTGCAGAGAACACTGCACCAGACATCCCCACATCTGTAGATGACACTGCGGAGAACACTCTACCAGACATCCCCACATCTGTAGATGACACTGCAGAGAACACTGCACCAGACATCCCCACATCTGTAGATGACACTGCAGAGAACACTCTACCAGACATCCCCACATCTGTAGATGACACTGCGGAGAACACTGCACCAGACATCCCCACATCTGTAGATGACACTGCAGAGAACACTCTACCAGACATCCCCACATCTGTAGATGACACTGCGGAGAACACTGCACCAGACATCCCCACATCTGTAGATGACACTGCAGAGAACACTGCACCAGACCTCCCCACATCTGTATATGACACTGCGGAGAACACTGCACCAGACATCCCCACATCTGTAGATGACACTGCAGAGAACACTGCACCAGACATCCCCACATCTGTAGATGACACTGCGGAGAACACTATATCAGTAATGTGTATCTCAAGCCTGTGGATGGTGGTACACACCTTCAATCCCAGCACTCAGGAGGCAGAGGCAGGCGGATCTCTGAGTTCGAGGCCAGCCTGGTCTACAGAGTCAGTTCCAGGACAGCCAGAGAAATCAATAATGATGGTGATGATGGTGGTGATGATGACGATGACGATGATGTGTATCTCATCTCAGTTGATGCCTGTGGGCAGGCCAACTGACCAGAAGACTTACAAATGTAATTTTTATATCTAGGCAGAGGGATTAAGAATTTAAGTTGCTCTGAAAACATGCAGTAGGGTTGTAGTAGATGTTATTATAGTTTTCTCCACCTTAATCAAATTCTTGAGTCTGTGTCCAGTTTGTGATACACCTGCCTGCTAAGCACTCTAAGCACTTCACTCGGTTCGTCCCTTGTGTGGGGTAGTTTGCCATCAGGTCTTGACTTGACAGCCTTGCCTTGTCTTTCCTTAGTTATCTCACTTTGTGCCAGTTAATTGATGCTTTTTCTCGTAAAAAAGTGGGGCTAAGCATTTCTACCTGGTGATGGGCCCTGTGGAGATCTGAGGCGATGGCAATGGGACGTCTGGAGTTCCATCGCTCACTGGCCCTGAGGTGCCTGCTTTCATGCTTTCCTGTCTGAGTTTGGCGAGGAGGACCACTGTGCTTGTTTAACTGCGCCCTCCTGTCCCCCTTCCTGCTTGTAAGTGATGACATCCCTGACTTGTGAAGCGTAGTCTGTGTAGCCAGTGGTGAGTGGTTCAGACCAGACCAGACCCACAAATCAGTGTTCTCATAGTCTCAGGCTCTGCTACTCAGGCACTAGTACAAGAAAAGGAACAGTGTCTGTCACTATATTAACACCAGCAACTGTATCCTCTGATCATTTCATGCTCACGTGCACAAAACGAAGGCCAAAGGGAGTAGATTTCAAAGATTTAACAGGAGTGCACCCAGCTGGGTGAGGAGCAGCAGCCAGAAGAGCAAGAAGGGGAATGAGAAACCAGAGTCCTGTGCAAACAGAGCAGCTGCTCCTGGCCACAGGGAGCACACATGAGCTGAGCTTTGCTTGAGAAGTGGGGCTGGAGGTGGCTGGTGTGGCGGAATTGATGGTGGCATCCTTACCAGGGATGGATTGTGTCTTTGTATGCCCTCATGGAGATACAAACTCCATGGCTTAGATGCCTCATTCCACTCTGTTTCATGGGAGGCCTCTTTGCCATAGCCCACTTTTTACAGTGTTAAATTAAAAATACTAGTCACTTTTAGACCAGCCAGGTCTACAGAGTGAGACACTGCCTCAGAGAGAGATGGAGAGGGAGAGGAGAGGAGAGAGAGAGAGAGAGAGAGAGACCCTTTTTATCTTTTTATGGTAGAAATTTTATCTAACAAATATAACCTGTTTAATGTCATTGTACATATTTTATGATTAGCTAAAATGATACAAGTTTAGAATCTAAATCAAAAATTTAATTCTTCTTTATTGAATATATATATATGTTCAACTTTCAGACCTTTGTACAGTATCTTATTTCTTTAGAGATTCAAAAATGAATATATGTGCTTGTATGCCAAATAATTCCTGTGCCCAAGGGATGATGACAAATGTCATACCAAGGATCCCATGTTTTCAGTTGACATAATGACAGAGGGAAGGGTGGCACTGATTCGGTCCATTTACACTTTAAATAGATGTTCAGAGCAGATTAAATTAATATAGATATATGACAATAGCATTTGTTTACTTTCTCAGTTTCATTAGTGTTTAGTGTGTATAACAACAGTTCACAGTAACTGAATACACCCTGTGTGCCAGGCACAATTCCAAGCTTTTTAAATGTGTGTCATCATTGTCCCCTGAAGTGGCTGTCTTTCCCTATCTTGAATGTAAGGAAATGGAATGAGCTTTGCAGAGGAATGCGCCCTGCAGGGACAAGACTGGAGCCCAGGAAGCACACTGATCACCCCCATCCTAGATGACGGAGCTGACAGAAGTAGCAGTTGTTTAAAAAGTTATTAAAATTGTCAAAGTTTACCTTTGCGTTTGACACTGAATAGCACTCCTCAGTGTTCAGAAAATGAAGCAATGCATTTTAAATATTAATATTACAAACCTCATTTTTTAATATTGCCACATTATTTTTAAAATATTTAAACCTATTATTAAAAAGGAAACAGACAGAAATTAACTCTAGATGGACTTAGTATATAAATAACCAGCATTAACATAAAAACCACTAAATAAAAACTAGTGTTTTCTGGGACTGGTCCCAGATGCTGAGTGTGTCGGGGCTGCTAAATGTGGTGGGCTGCTGAATCAGGGCCCAAATGATAAGGAAATGGAGTGATGAGTTTGTGACTGGTTGGCTTCTTGTGCCAGTCACGGCAGAGTCAGTGAAGGCCATGGAGACTTGAGGTGAGTGGCTGGGGGAGGCACCTGCTGGGACTGGAGACCTGGCCCTGGTCCTTCCCTAGTTACTAAGATTGACCCTCACCCAAGATGGTGGCACTCTACCCACATCTAAGGACGTTGAGAGATTCTCTTGGCAGATGTTTTTCAGAGTACTCTGAAGTGTCCCATAGGTACCCCAGGTACCCACTGGGCCTACGGTAGAAAAAGCCCACCGGAGCAGTGGCGCTTCACTTTGGTCTGTTTGAGATGGGAGTCTTGGTATACCGCCCAAGTTGTTCTTGAACTCTTGGATTCAAGCACCTCTACCTCAGCCTCCCAAATAGCTGGGACCACAGAGGTACGCTTCCATGACTGTACCTTCAGTCATTCAAATCTCAGGTTCAAGCTAGTGGGGTTAGGTGGTTAGGTGACACTTGAAGCCACCTTCAGCTCTAAAAGCCCCCTGCCTCTTGTGTTGAAATCTGGGTTTGGAACCATCAATCCCCACAGGGGAAGAGGATGTCTACTAGAGTGAGTGAGACAGCAGAGAGCTTACCCGTCTTTGCTCCTGAACATCCGGAAACTATGTTTGTCAGAGGGCCTCCGCAACCATTATCACAACCTGGTGTTTCTAGCAGGAGGGTGTGGTAACATCCCTTCCCCGATGGAAGCTGAAGTTCTCAGTTGTTTAATTCCAAAACATCTCCCCGGGTCCTCGAGGGTCCTTTTCCACTCAATTTAAAAGTTATCCGCTAGCATCTGCACACAAGCTGTCCCTTGCTGGGACACTCATGTACACGTGTGTTTTCCATCTGTCTTCCTCCACATTCCTCCCTGTATCCCATCCTGCCAAACCCAGGCTTTTATGACGCAGTGTAAATGCTGCCTTCTGAGGTGATCTGTTACATTCCAACCCCTCAGAACAGTATTTTATAGTCTCTGAAATGACCATAAACGCAGGGTGTCTGGAAGCGGTGGCATGGAACTAAAACAACACATGCTAGAGTGAGCTCTGTCATGGGAAATGCCTCTGAGACAAGGCTATCCCCTGCTGCTTTACCCGCCTAACTCTTGAAAGCTGCTACAGCTCCTGGCGTCTACTTTGACAATCATTGTGGCTGGAGAGCTTCAGAGAGTAGTGGCTGTGAGGTCCTCCTAGGGTCACTAGGGTGCAAAAGCAGGAGGAGAAGCCCTGGGCAGTGCCCACTAGGAGAAGCTTCTCTCTGCCATTCAGAAGTAGTCGGCTCTCAGCGGCTGCATCGTGGCATGGCACTGATGGCACGCAGCACCAATGATGTTGTATTGCACCAAGTTTACATAGGGCATCAAGTTTTCTAAAAATGAAATCATTATAAATTCTGGCAGTTTTCTGGTATAATTAAAATGTCCAAAAGGAAACCCCTGGGAAACCAGATGCAGTTTTACTATTTCTAGAGCCGACAGTGGCAGTGTTTCTTGCCAGCGTTCGTATCTTATGACCTATAAATTGCTCTTAATAGCGAATCTGTCATCCTGGCTTCTCACACCAGAAAGCTTGTTTCCTTATTAATCTGTTCATTTGCATCTGCAAAGGACATTTACAAATCCTCCGTTTGAAAACATTGCCGTATAATGCCGGCCATTATAAATAATTCATCACCTGTGATGGAAGCTCTTGCGCCTAGGTAATACATCTTTGTGACATTATATTATTCTTCCAACCCTAATATAATTTGGATAAAAATAATTTTTATGAAAGTCCTCTGGCTGCCGAGTTACCATGGAGAACCCGTAACTGTTACTAATGACTCCGTAAGTCTGGAATATAGACTCAAACCAGCTATTGTATCACACTAGAAAGACATTCAGCTCTGCACACTGTTATACAGTAATTGTGTGATATCCCTTCAAGCTGATGGTTAGAGTTTGGGACATTCTGGTTGGACAACTATGAATAACCCTGACACCAGCCATGGAACATGGGTAGCAGGGAAATGACTTTGGAGCCTCACGTGCCTCTCCATTTTTATGTGGTACAGTTAAGTTTCCTCTCTCTGTGGCTGTTTGTTCACAGTCCTCCAAGATCCCGTCAAGGAAGTGTTTCCCCACTTAGACCCTCAGATTTTAACTGCTTTTGTTTGTGTTTCATTCATTTGTGTACTTTGATCCAAGAAGCCCGTGTAGAGGCAGGAACAGGATGTGAAAGGAGCGTCAGCCTAAGGAGGGGATTAGGGTCAGCTCACAGTGAAGCCAGGCAGTGTGTACACACTCTCAAATTCCATCTGGCTATTACCTGGGAAGCTTGTGGTCTGGTCATCGGCCTCCCCGTGGCACCAAGAGGTACGTGTGGTGTCGCTAGATTGACACTTTCTTTAGAACAAAGCCACGGCACCTGTTTGCAGAAGCACTGAGTTCTGAACTTTTTTTTTTTTTGCCATGGAGCTGTCATTGGGTGGTGTCACAGGCACTGACAGCATGAGGAAATGCCTGTAGTTTCTATCTAAGTGTCTTTTGTGAGCATTGAGTGAACATTCTAGCCCTTGACCAACATCTGTCTACTCTTCATGAGAATTATTTTGTCAGCTCAGGTGCCTAGGCCATACCATACTCATTATCTCAGCTGTGCATGTTTCTCTAGTCTTGTATCTGGGTGGCTATGGGTTTTCCCTAGGTACTTGGGAGTGACTAACACCAATTTAGGTGCCAGTTCTTCTCGAATGCCGTTTTCTTATACAATGGACTAGAGTTCCATTGCAGAAGCTTGTGTGACCGGCACATGAGCAGTCACACATGGACCACTGGATAGTTAACCTTCATAGTTGACTCTCAGGAGGATGTCTCCTGGAGAGCGACGTTACTAATTTATGCTCAGTGGAACATTAGTCAGGATTGGCGGGTTGTGCAGTAATAACAACCATGCCCAGCGTCTCAGTGGCTTAAAGTGGAGCTCGAGTTCTTGTGCCCGCTCTGTGTCCATTGCAGACCAGCCAGAGCTCTTGTGCACAGTGACACATGCAGATAGGCTTAGATGGGACCATCTGTAGCAACAGAGGAGAAGGATGTGGTGACATGTGCTCTTACCAATGCCTACTGATTCCCAGGAAACAATCACCTTGATTAGCTGAGGCTGGGTGCACAACCCCCTCCAGTTGGCTTCCCACAGGCAGAAAGGAGAGGAGCCCTACAGACTGCCTTCTGCTAGTACTTACACTGTACCAAACCACAGCATCTTTGTTTGAGTTAGCTTTGTTCTCCTTATCTTTATGGCTCCCCCTCCTGTGTATGGCAGTACAAACACCCCTGCAGTCCCTGCTGGCCATTCCATGAAGAGCTTGAACATACCCAGTGCCAGGGCTGGAGTTGCTATGCGTGGCCCTCCCCTGCAATGTTATTAGCTAGTACCTTTAGGGATGCCACTACACCTCTGCACACACTGCTTTGTCACACATGCCAAGTTTGACATGGCCATCAGAGGAAGCCGTCTTTGGGAAAAGCTCGGGATTGCCCACACTGGATACAGACTCATCCAATCTGCTTCCTAGCTCAGCACACACATCTGCATCGTGCCTTGTGTAGGCTGTTTGTTTCCTGGAATCGCCCACCCACTCCTGCCCCCAAGAGGGAAGCTTGAAAATTGGGGAAATAGAGTTCTCACACAGTCGCCTCCCATCTGCTCCTCCTTTAATGACATCTTCTGTATGGTATGTATCTCACAAACGATGAGCCAACATTGATGTATTGTTTACTAAAGTTGACATTTACAGTAGGATTCATTCTGTGTTACAAACGTAAATGTCACATATCTGCTATTGTATCATGCAGAACGCTTTCAGTGCCCTAAATTCCCTATGCTCCACCTGATAATGCCCCCACTCACAGTCCCCTGGAACGTCTTCACTCTGAAACTTGCCGGGTCCTGAATGAATGCAGAAAGAAGACATTTCAGGCTGGACTCTTTTGCCAATGCATACATCTCTGGTTTCATCTGTGTCTTTTTTGTGGCTTGACAAACTGTTTAGCCTCATACTGCCTCATAAATGCCACAGCTTAACCATTAGCTGTTTGAAAGTCTTTGGCTGTGTTGTTTTGGTTTGGAGGTGAGGTCTTGCTGTATGGATTGGGCTGAACTCAAGCTTCTAATTCTCCTGTACCAGCCACCTAAGTTCTGGAATCATGGGATCTGATCTGGGAGGTTGTAGACCTCGAGAAAGGGGAGCCTGCCAGAAAGACGTGGGTCCCTGGGAGTTGACACTAAAGTGTGATAGTCTACCTCCTCTTCCTTCCTGTCTGCTCTCTGCTTCCTGACTCCAGATCCAATGTGCCCTCGCTGTGATGTTTTCCCTCAGGCCGTAGCTTCTTGAACCTTAAGCCAAAATAAACCCTTCCTCCCTTCAGCGTGTGTGTCAGGTTTCCTTACTCGCAGCAAAGGGACAAGTGACCAAGTCCACCCCTAAATAATGGTCTGTTAGGCCGATGTTTGCAGAGCAGTAACCTGAGGACTGGGCTACCTTCTGCATGTGAAGGTGATGGTGCCACCTGCCATCAGGGGTCTAACTACTGCTTGTGTTGTCTTTCTAGTTGTGGTGACAGAATTTTGTGTTATGTTTCCTGGTCATCTTTTCCCACGTTTCTGAAATGACTAAAGCTGAGTCTGTTGGAGGAGGAAGAGACACTAGGATCTATAAGCCATTACCTGGGCCATCTGAGCTCTTACCTGGGCTGTCTGAGTTCTCACAGGGGAGGGATACCAGACTCATCAGTGTTCTATAGTTTACTCTGCCCCACAGCCTGACATGCGAATCAGTGTATGTCTGAATCCAGAGCCTGTCTGTGTTTCTGTGTTCCTTGGCTAGGCTTTGAGTATTCAATGTAGGATCCACGGTTTATGAGCACTGAGCTGGCAGGGAGTACATCATACACGTGGATTTGGGTAGTAAAAGGGAAAATCAATATTTCTGCTACTAGCTGCAAATACAGTCCCTATCTCCCCAAGTACATGCAATTAATCAATTGGCAATCACACTGAATATTCCTCAGGTAACAGTGCAAAATATAACCCCTATGAAAAATATGCACGCAGTAAGGGAAACATGTGCCAGATGGGAGGAAAACATGTACACCCTCAGAACCTTGTTTAATGTCATGTCATTAGTGTGGTTCTGGTTTAAATAGTATTTTATTTCTCAAACCCAGACCCTTGAAGATGGGTTGTCGTGTGGAGAAATTTCCAGCTCTAGCTCGGGCCTCACGAAGCTTGGCGGGGTGGCGAGGTGACAGACTTCAGTGCCTGATCCTGCAGCTGGGAGCTGTGCTTTGGCAAGAACACGACTCATTTCTATTTTGTAGAAAGAGAAAGCCATTGTGTTCTTCTGCCCAGATAGATTACTAGTGATGTTTTCTGTGTGCATTTTAGTGTTCGATACAGATGTTCCCAGATGTGTCCTCTGTGGGAAGCAGCTGCGGCTTTTCTGGCACAGAAACCCTAGTGAGATGGATAGACAAAGGCAGCAAGCCTCATTGCAAATGTCGTGTCTGTGTGCAGTGGGCCTGGGCTTATCGGTTGACAGGGACCTCATATCCCCCAATAACCTGAAACTGTTTCAGGCTCACCCTTATTCTTTGAGAGTACGAACAATGACAAGTGATTAATTTCAAACACACTTAGCTGATAAATACCATCACATGTTATTTGCCCAGGGGCTGTAAAACACTAGATTTTATTTCCTGTGAAACTGATAGGAATATAGATGTTCGTTTTCAGTGACTGCTTCTTGTGGCTGTCTGGTAAGAGCCCAGCTCAAGTGTCTTGGGGTTATCAGCACCCACGCACCTTGGCTGTGAGCACCACACCCTGGTGCTATCTGACATGGTCCAATTGGATGCCAGCCTAGCCCTTCCAAGAGGGTACAGTGTTGTTATTAGCACCATTCTATAAGCACAGAAGCAAAGTGGCTCTGATGTCAGCCCTGTTCCATCTTGTCCTGTGTTGAGCCCACCCCTGGCTTCAGAAAGCTATGATGCACATGCTCTCCCATCAGAGTCCTTCCTGGAGATGTGAGGGGGTAGGGTGCTGCCTGACAGCTCTGCAGAGCGAAGGGGAGGATGGCAGGAAAGGGCTGATGCTCCAGTCTTCTCCACACACCCTGGGAGGGAGGCACATGGCAGTCACTTTCCTCCTGCTCACAGAGCTCCAGCTCTGTGTCTTCCTGGCATTTAGAGAAATGAAGACTCAGAAACACAAGCTCTCCGAACCGTCATTTGGAGTTGCCATAAACCAGAGATTTCCAAGCACAGTGACACCTGGGGTGCTGTGCCTGCCTGAGTCTTATAAATCTGTCTGCTACACTGTTCAAGGGCTCATTGCCTCCAACCAGATCTGCTCTGTGAAGCTAGCTAGTGAATTATTTATGGCTTACACATTTGACAGGGGCTTGGGGCTATATTTGAAAACACTCAGCTCCTGGCTTGTTGCTGTGGAAGGTAGAAATGTCTGTCTGGAAACCAAGGCTCAGAGCTGTTCCGTTGCTGCAAGTCCCAGGGTAGGGTACCCAAATAGTGTCTGGTCCTTAGCTGCCTGGCTTCCCAGAGAAGAGCCTGTACATCCTACCAAAAGGTCAGTGGGTGGTTGTCTAGACTGTGGCCTCCCTAGTGGGGTTTAGATGGAAAAGAAGCCACGTGGAAAAGGAAAGCCACTGAGGCCAGGATAAGCGCTGGTGGGTTTTGAGCAGTAGAGAGCTGTGGCACCCCATCCTATGTCCCCCTGAGGCCAACACTATCTTAGTGACATGTTGCCTTGTGACATCATTGCTGCCTCAGCCAGGATCCAACTGATAGCATCCCTAGGACTGTATCTATCCTTACTACTCGGACAAGAACAAAAATGCAAATTTATAAGTATCTGTTTCCTCTCTGATTTCTAAATCTTCTTGTGGGAACACGTGGATGTTGATAAAAGCAACTTAATGTAGTTCACTTTGCAAACACACCAACCGGAAGCACTGTGCAAATGGTCTCAGCCCCTCTTAGCAAGAAGTGCTACCTCACAGAGCAAAGCCAACGGGGAGAGTGCATCACTCATCTCTATGAAATATTCATAAAAGCCCCCGGAAGGGCACGGAGGAACTCGTCTGGGGAAGGAAGGCCCTCCAGTACAAGGACAGCACAGAGGCCCCTGTGACCATGCATGCCCTTTGTTCTTCTGGGGTCACATGTTCATATTACAGAGGTGGAAGCAGCATGAAGAAAGGGGACCACACGCCAAATGGCTGCAGACATATGACGAAGGAGAGGAAGGGAGGCGAGCTTCCAAGTTTCAGAATAAAGGGAAGGGAAAGCCTAGCGTAACTTCCCTTTTATATCTCTACACAAAGGACTTAAAAACCGAGCACTGGAGTCTAAGACCGACGCACTTGGCAGGGGCCGGAAAGCGTATGGCCTTTTCTTTGATGCTTTGGTTTGCTGCCTGTTTTGCACCTTTGTGTAGTACTCTACTGGCATAGAGTCATTTTCACTAAGACCTGTAAAATCCAAATCTTTATTATTTTCCCCATGCTGGGGGTTGAACTCAGAACCCTGTGCGTGCTGTTGGCAAGTGCTCTACTGCCGAGCTGTACCACCAGTCCCATTAGGGCCTTGAAGACAAACAGAGTTTGATACAGATGACCTGTGCGCAGTGTGCGGGGTCCTGACAGGTAGCCCTTCTCTGCGCCGAGAAGGGAAGCTGGGGCACCACAAGAGCCACGGGAGCATGGCCAGTCAAACGGGGGCTGCCTGGTTCTGAGGTGTTAGTGGGGCCCCACCCCAAGTCCTCCTTTGATTCTGGCTCAGATCTAAGTCACAAGTCACTTGAAGGAGTGAAATAAGAGAACAGAGGGTCCTGACCCCCAGTATTGTAAGTCATGGTGAAAGCAGCCCCCGCAACGCATGGCTTTGCAAGAGATATGCATGGGACCCAGAGCTGCTCTGGGCACAGAGCCATGCATGGGTCCCCTAGCTTCCTGTGCTCAGGGGATGGAGCCACGCCAGGGTCCTCCAGTGCCCTGTGCTTGTCATGACATTTGGGCACCCTCCCACATTGTCTTCCATGGCAGAAACTAGTGGGCACTAATAGAGCTGTAGTGACAGTGACCGCTAGGAATTTCAATACATCTTCCAGATGAAGACCACATGAAACACCACCTGTCCCTGTGAGATCAGCTTCAGCACACCACCGCTTACATGGCCATTGTCTTACGTTAGCGGCTCACCATGGGATGTGCTTTTTGTCAGTTCTGTATGGGTCTATGGTCTCCTGATAGAAATATTGCTGGAAGCTGGATTGATAATTCCAGACAACTCTCAAGTTTCATCTGCTGAAGCAAACCAAAGCCATTTTCTGTTGTGTTCTCATTTCCCTGCCTTGTCTTTCCTCTCCAGGCAGCTTCCTCAGCCCTGAGCAGTCTGGGTCACGTGTACACAGCCATTGGAGACTATCCCAATGCTCTGGCCAGTCACAAGCAGTGTGTTCTTCTTGCCAAGCAGTCCAAAGATGAACTTTCTGAAGCCCGGGAACTCGGCAACATGGGAGCTGTGTATATCGCCATGGGAGACTTTGAGAATGCCGTGCAATGCCATGAGCAGCACCTGCGGATAGCCAAGGATCTGGGGAGCAAGCGGGAGGAGGCCCGGGCTTACAGCAACCTGGGCAGTGCCTACCACTACCGGAGGAACTTTGACAAGGCCATGTCCTACCACAACTGTGTGCTGGAGCTGGCACAGGAACTGATGGAGAAGTCCATTGAGATGCGGGCCTATGCCGGCTTGGGCCATGCTGCCAGGTGCATGCAGGACTTGGAGAGGGCGAAACAGTACCATGAGCAGCAGCTGGGCATTGCCGAGGACCTCAAGGACCGGGCTGCAGAGGGCCGTGCATCCTCCAATCTGGGTAAGGGCCTGCCTTTGTGACCCTGGGCCAGTGGCCTAGGCTGGAAATGGCTGGAGTAGCCACTGTCGTTTTGGGGAGCTTGTGTGTTTTGTTCAGAAGAAATCTTTTCTTCAGCTATACCCCCTGAACTTGCCTACCATGAATCACCTCATCTCTCCTGTGCTCTGAGAATTAAAACCTTGCTGTTCTAAGAAACAAAACACCTGACCTTTGAGAGAGAGGAGCAAGCACCTCTCTCTAACAGAGAGAGCAGCACAGAAGTGGTAGGGAACTGTGTCTGACTTAAGGGCCTGAGGAAAATAGAACAGCGTTGACTTTACTTGGTGAATTAACCCACAGAGTACCTTTTCCCTCAAAATTGTGTAGTTTTAGTATAAATGCAAAATCATCTCATGAAAGGCCCATAAGGAAGATGTATTTGTATTTGATTTGGTAATGAGACTGGTAAAAGCCTGTGGGTAACTGGAAGCCAGATACTTTGATGAAGTCTCTGGTCTCTGTATCCAAACACGGGAAGCCACACAGGGACAGAAGACACAGGTGTGTTTGGAATTTCAAGTCAACTTCATTGCTCCTGGCCATTTGTGAGCACTGGGTAGGGACAGAGTAAGAAGGCGACCTCACTGGTATCGGTCTGCCTGGGTTTCAGAGACCACTGGCAGCGACTGTAGTGAGTCCTTTTCTTAAGTGAGCTCACACACAGATGTCTCCATCCCACCAATGCCATGTTAGCACCTCTCTTCCCTTCCTGCCACCTCTGCTGCTGTTAACTATGCTCTTTGTAAAACCTATGCCATATGCCATAAAGGCCTGCAGGTTCTTAGGGGGCTCTGAGAATGACCTTGAGGCCAGAATGGGGGTCTGGGCTTGTAGGACTCTTCAGCCATTTGACACGAGGACATGAAGTCGTCATCTACTAAATTCGCACCACTGAGCCCCACACACTCCAGGCCTGTATTTTAGTTGAGGCTGCGTTCATAGTTGTCCTTGGCCTGTGGGTCCTGGGTTCATGATGTCTGGAAGAACCAAAGTAGTAAGACCGTATGTATTCATTCTATAGATCACTAGTATTTATTGACACAACATTATCTGATTAATCCTGTGTAATATATTTAAGGGATGTCGACATCCCAAAAGCCTTGTGCCTTTGAAGAACTAGAAACATAGTTGGGAAAATGCCACAGAGCAACAGGGGTTCATCTACTTGTTGTTTTATCTACCTCTTTTTATATTTTTCAGTGGTTTCCCTAGAAATTACATCACGAAGTCTCCACATTACTGAATGGGGAGAAATGCTGTACCCCTTCCTCATACGTAGATAGTTTTCTAGATCATTCTGGTTGAAAGATTATCAGCTTTCTTGATTTGTTTTTAAGAAGACCCAGCCTTTACTTCTGTTGGTGCCTTGGCTGTGTGTGTTTGCCCTTCCATTTGATTTTACTTGTGTCGTGTGTAGTTTATCCCCTCTTCTCTGAGAGCCCTTGATTTAGCGGCCAGTCATGAAGTCCATTGACTGTGCCCCTTCTTTCCAATGCAGCTGTGTCGAGGGCTTACATTTCCTTCGAATAGTGCTTTACCCACCACATGATTTACATATTGTTTTCACTTTCATTATACTTACACAATTTTATAAGATCATTTATGATTTTTATTTGGGCCATTTGTTTAATTTTAAACTATTTGAGGTCTGGAGTAGGGCTTAGTGGTAGAACATTTGCCTAGTATATATGAAACCCATGGTTCAATTCCTAGCACTATGCAGAAAAAAAATCAATAATCCAAACATTGGGCTGGAGAGATGGCTCAGTGGGTGAGTGTTTGCTGAGCATGCATGAGGGCTTGAGTTTGGGCATGGTCATGCAAGCCTGTAACCCTAGAGCTAGGGGGAGGGGTCTGAGAAGATAGGCTGGTCCTGGGGGCTTCGTGGACTCCGAGTCCTATTCATGAATGAATGAACTTGGGGGCAGGGCATGTCTCACAGACACCTGGATTGGTCTCTGAATCCCCAATGGGCAGTAAGAGATGACAGGAGACTCTGCGATCTTGAGTATACATGATGTATATGCATGAGTGTGGTTTGCACGTGTGTGGGTGCTCATGTGTATAGACACCAGAAGCTGGCATTGGGTGTCCTCAATCACTAACCCAGAGCTCATTGACCTGGTTTGGCTCCTCTAACTAGCCAGCTTCTCCCAACCACTGGGATTATAAGATAGGTACCATGAGCACCCAGTTTCTGTGGGTTCTGGGGATCTAAATGCACACAAGCCCTCACACTTGTGCCATAAACACTATGCCCACTGAGCTGTCTCCCAGCCTTGACTTAGTGAATTTAATATGTTTTTGACAGAAGTTTTCAAACCTATGAAGAGAGAAAGAAGATTAAAAACAGGAAGAGAGCCATGGTCCACATCTCCTAAGTACAAAGCAGAAGGAATGGGTCAAGAAAAGTATTTGAAAAATAGGTAAAAATTGCTTACATTTGATGGGAGTTAGATAAAAGGACACATACATATGTAAAAGCAGATAGATAATAGACAGATAGACATACAGATGGATAGATAGATGATAGATAAGACAGATGATAGATACAGATTCAAAAACTGAAAGAGAATTCAAAACGAAGCCATATCTGTGCATTTTATAATACAGCTGCTTCAGCTGACATTATAGAAATCTCAGAGGCAGTCAAGGAAAATAAAAAGGTGTATACACTGAGACTTTATCAGCAACAAATGGGCTCAAAAACACTGGGGAGACATTTGGTGAGGGTGGGGCGTTTAAAAAATGTCTCATTATGTAGCTTTGACTGGTCTGGAATTCATATGTAGACCAGGCTGGCCTCAAACTCATAGAGATCTATCAGCCACTGTCTCTAATTCACAAGTGCTGGAATTATAAGTGTGCTAAAAGATTAAAATTTCCCATCAGATCGTGGCACCTGGGGAGGCCTGCTGGGAACAGGACTTCTAAAAGGCAGATGTGTCTGAAGGCTGTGGTGCACGGCCATTTTTGCTGGCTATAAGCTAGGCTTCAGGAACCAGAGAGAGCACACTCTTTAAAATTGAAGGTGTTTATGTCCAAAACTGAATTCTACTTGGGCAAGAGATGTGCTTATGTGTATAAAGCAAAGCAAAACAAACAAAAAAAAAAACACATAGTGACACCCGGAGGCAAACCAAACAAAATTAGAGTGATCTGGGGAAAAGTAGCTCAGGCCCATGAAAACAGTGGAATGGTTAGAGTCATGGTTAGAGCCAAATTCCAAAGCAACCTTCCTTCAAAGGCCATTGGACACAGAATCTGTGTGATGCTGTACCCTTCCAGAATTTAAATTAATGAAAAGGAAAGAAAGATTTCCCATCAAGCCTAGAATGCTATAGGTGAACCGTGTGTGTGCGCGTGTGCGTGCGTGTGTGTGTGTGTGTGTGTGTGTGTGTGTGTGTGTGTGTGATTCCAGGACCCCAGGAGACCAAGGCTCACCCAGGACTTGAGATCAAATCCTTGTCTCAAAGTGAGCCAAACAAACAAAAAATGAAAACAAAACAAAGTGAGAGAAACAGACATCGAAAGGAATGAAGGCGAACACAGCGTATTTTAGGTGAGCCACAACGGAAGCTTATCACTGGCAGGGAACTGTGAAATGTTGAATGAAGGCCTTTGGAGAGACAGAAAATGATACCATATGGAGGCTCAGATATTTAGGAAAGAAAGACAGTACCAGAACTGGTAAATATATGGATAAACAAAACATTGTTTTTCTCTTAAGTGATGAAAAGACAGTTGAAACAAAAATATAATACCATATTTAAAAATAAGGCAGGCAAGTGATAGGTGAGGCAGCTGCAGCATCTAATACAGCAGGAGGAAGCAGATGCATTTCCAAGGCTGCCAGGTGCTTAGATCTTACAGGAAACCTTCTGGTATTAGCTCAACGTCGACTCCAAACTGTGAAGAACACTTGAAATCTTCAGAGCAACTTCCAAGAAAAGCAAAAAGGTACAGCTACCAAGCAAGCAGAAGAGGAAAGCAAGGGAGGGAGGTATAA
This sequence comes from Mesocricetus auratus, assembly GCF_017639785.1. Classification (NCBI taxonomy): domain Eukaryota; kingdom Metazoa; phylum Chordata; class Mammalia; order Rodentia; family Cricetidae; genus Mesocricetus; species Mesocricetus auratus. The sequence goes on from NW_024429206.1 coordinate 2,748,679, forward strand.
AGGAGACAGAGAAACACTATAGGATGGTGACCCAAAATCTAGCAACTGAATGATTACATTAAATGTTAAAAGAAAAGGCCACAGAAAGGGGCTGTAGAGATGGCTCCATGGTTAAGAGACTGCCTGCTCCTGCAGAGGACCTGGGTTCAATTCCCCTCCCGCACACACGGTGGCTCACAACTGTCTGAAACTCCTGTTCCAGGGGATCTGACACCCTCTCCTGGCTTTCATGGCTACCAGACACACACACACATACACAACACACACACACAGTGCACAGACATGCATGTAGACAAAACACTCACACATATGAAATAAAACTTTAAAAAAACAACCAAACAAACAAAAGTTCACAGAAAAATCACTGCCTAACTCTGTTCTCCATACTTAACAAATATAAGTAATTAAGTATAGAGCTTAAGAGAAAGGTATATATATCACTATCACTAGTGATCAAAAAAGAGTCAAAGGACAGTTAGTGTCTGAAGATCCCAGCAGCTTGTGTCTCAACCGCTCACAGGGAAATGTACACTACAGATCGTCGTGGCATAAGCATTGTGGGCGTCACTTACATAGCTGCAGCCAGTTTGTACTCACTGTATCAAAATAAGTAAAGGCAACTCAGGAAAAGAGATAGACATGTTTTATGTTCAGTAAAGCATAGGTTAGTTCACTTTAGAATTAAACCGATTCGATGAGGCAGGGGTTGGGGGTGGCATAGGAGGGAATGAACAAAGTGAGCATTAGCCTGTGGGAGAGCCTCAGAACACAGTGATTTGTGGAATCAAAGGAAGAAACAAACACATCCACAATCCAAAGAGACAGGCAGAGATTTCTTCTAAATGGGCATTTCCTGTCTCCCCCTCCCAAGACAGGTTTTCCTAGAACTCGCTCTGTAGACCAGGCTGGCTTCGAACTCAGAGATCCATCTGCCCCTGCCTCCCAAGTGTAAATGGGCATTCCTAACAGCTGATAAACATATTTTTAAAAAGATGAAGATGATCTGAACAGCAGTGCCATCTGCTTGGCCCGGTGACAGTCTCAGGAGTGTCATTCCTTTGGAAGCCCCTTAGTCTCTGACCACAGGAAAGTGAGACCTAAATTTAATGACAATACAGTGTCTCAGAAACTCCCTGAGTTTTAAATTTTTGTTCCCTTAAGACAGTGTCTTTCACTGAATGTAGAACCTGTTGTCCCATGCCTGGCTGTTGGCAGCCATATTTATAATGATGATTATGGTTTAGGTTGCCACTTAATCTCTGCTCATGAACAGGGCAGAGGCCAACTGAGTTCCCAGCATGGAAATGTTGGTTGTTTTCTCACTGGTTCTGGGGACAGCACCAACTCTCCTGAACAGTGGCAAATGGCACCAGCCAGGAAGGCTCATGAGTCGTGGTATCCACTTGGTGCTGAACCCCACTCATGTAGACACAGCTGACCATGTCATGGAGGACCAGTTTCTACCAAATGACCCAAACTCCTCAAGACTAAGCACGCTGGCAGCAGAGCCACCTGACGCCTGCCCAACTGACAGGTGAGCACGATGCTCCCACGGGCAAGCACCCAACTGTGCCCAGAAACCTAGACCCTCTCTTGGGCCAGGTTCATAGTTTCCTGCAGAAGTGAACTTTTAAGATACATACTGCATTGTTTAGCTTTAGAATTTTCATTTGGTTCTTTTCATTAACATTTCGGTTTTTAGCACTAAGAGTTTATGTGTTTGTTTGTGGGCATATTTCTCCCTTTACATAGCCTAGTCTAGATATGGTGTGTGCTTTTAAAGCCTTGACAGTTAAATCCATGTGAGTCATCTTGGGGTTAGACCCTTTTGTGGTTTTTTAGTTTGGTAGGTAGATTCATACTGTGATATTTAAAGTGTGTAACTCACTGGTTTGAGTGTAGTCGTGCTTGTTTGTTGGTTGCCTTTAATTTCAGTATCGCCACACTGTGTGCAGTAACGTGGGAGTGTATCTCACGTTGTGAGAGAGATTTGCAGAGAACCTGCCTATCTGGATAATATTAGTGTGTTGCTGTCGCTTTACCAGACCGTTGACTTGACTGAATCCAACCTCTCCCGATTGGTGGGTGGCAGGGGAAACCTTTCTTTGCAGCTTTTAAGTTACAGGCTGTCATAGTTAGGAATTCTGTTGCTGTGATAAATACCAAGGTCAAATGCAAGATGGGGAGGAAGGAATTTATCTCATATTACAGCATGTGGTCCATCAACCAGGGAAGTCAGGAAAGGCACCTGGAGGCAGGAACTGAAGCAGAGGCCATGGAGAGGTGCTGCTTACGGATTGCTCCTGCTCACCAGTGTTATACTTTTAAAAAGGGGGCATGAGAGAAAAAATACACCATGTGACAGAACTTAGGTGAAGGCTTTTTTATTGGGGGGAGTGAATGGGAAAAGGACAGAGGGAAGAGGGGGAGACTAGCGTCTGGGGACAGGAGGAGCAGCAGAAGAAAAGAGAGAGGCAGACAGAGAAAGAGAGACAAGAGAGGCAGAGAAGCAGAGAGAGAGAGAGAGGAGAGAAAAACGGGAGGTGGGCAGGGCCCTTTTAAAAGGGAGCATAGTGAATGTGCACAGGTGGTGCTCTTAGTGGCTGCAGCTGAGGATGTGTCCTGTCAGAACCCCAAGGGCAGGCCAGTACGATGCCTGAATACTAACAACCAGCACTTTCTGGTTTGCTCCCTTCCCATTCCTGTGGGTTATCTACAGAAGTTTGGGCTCAGAGAAAATCTGCTGCCCCACAGCTGGAAGTCACCACTTATTTTTAACCTCAGCAATTTGGCTTTTGCCCTTTCCCCTCCCCAGGGATCGTCTCAGGGGGGAGCTAAGAGGCCTTTTGAGGTTCCAGAGTTGGCTCACACCGTAGCTGCTGCAGCCCCCTGCCCTGTTCTGTGCAGGACACTGTCCTTTCTTCCTGCCTGTTCTTTGTGCAGGTTAATGATTTTTTTAAGTCACAACCGTGGCATATGCTTTTGTGGGAAAAGTTCTCACAAAAGTGAATATATTGGAAAAGGACACCTGTCTGCTCATGTAACTTCTCTGCCCCACACCCAGAGTTAGCTACAGTTAGTGGTGTGCAGAAAATTCCAGACCCCTTACCGTATGTGTAGACTCACACATCTGTGGACGCAGGCCAGTTCCATGTGTGGAGTGGTGTCACGACACACTTCCCCAGAGCCTGCTTGCTTCTCTTCTCAGCCTCTCCGTCTGCCTGTCTTGGAAGTGCCCTTCCCTCCAGGTAGGGGTTCTTGTGTTTCAGGGTTTCTGATCTTTGTTTATCACCTCCAACCTTTGGCCCCTGTTTTCTGCTTGCCCCTTCCAGCTCTACCCTTTCTTACCTTCCTGCTATTTCCTGTGTCCGGGTACCTAGTGAGTGAATCTCATCTCACACCAGTGTTCAGTATTATTCACTCCCAACATGAACTTTGGCTTTCCAGCACTGGTCATTTGAGCTTTGCTGAATTGTTGAGGACAGCTCACCTTGTAGCCATGTATACATCAGTACCTAAGGCTGAAGTCACTAAACACTGTAAACCAGTACTTAAACAATGCATATGTATTCTTTTGCAGAGCATTTGTTGCTAAGAGTCTGAAATCGATTTCACTGAACTAAAGGCAAGCCCATTTGCAGTGGCCTGAGGAAATCTGTTTCTTTGCCTGGGCCATCTTCCTGTCTACCTACAGCTCACCAGTCCAGTGTTTGCTTCTGACACCATGCTGTCCCCCTGCCTGCCCTAGGTCACCATCTTTCTCTAGTAGGGACAGCTGGGCCTCTGTCAGATCTGCCTAGTAGATCAGAGTGACCGCTCCTACCCCCCCCCATGGACAGTTTCCAGGAAAGGACCATGGGGGACACTTCAGCCTACCGCCCCATCCTGACAGCAGACTGACATCAATCTCTTTCTCCTCTCCTTTACTTCAGCTGACTGTCTATCTCCACTGCTCAGTCACTGTCCTCCCAGTGGTCCTCTGCTTTCCCCCTGCCTAGTTGTCCAGCGCATTGTAAGAACCTAGCAGGGGAGCAAAAAAAAAAGGCCTACCATCCCAGCCCCTCCACCCTCTATGGCAGTGTCAAGTCTCTCTTCATTTTTATTTTTTTATGCACATCGGTGTGAGGGTGTCAGATTCCCTAGAATTGGAGTCACAGACATCTGTGAGCTGCCGTGTGGGTGCTGAGATTTGAACCAGGAACCCCTGGAAGAGCAGCCAGTGCTCATCACCACTGAGTCATCTCTCCAGCCCCTAGACTTATCTTCTCAAAGCTCCACTTGTTGGCTGCGATGTCCTGTGTCCATACAATAGTCATTACCTTGCAGTCAAAGCTGTCCCGATGATGGACACATCCAGTCTTCTGTCTATTCCTGCCACGTCTCCTGAACACTCTGTACCTACTATGTGCCCTCTGACCTCAGCATTTTCCACCTTGGCGTCCTTTCCTGCCTTATGTTCTTCCTTCAGCTGTCCCCTCCTTCTTGTCTGCAGTGTGCCCATCACTTCAGTATCACCCCACATTCTAGTCACTGCTTGTAGCCTCTCTTTACAGTAAGGGATTTCCTTGGTGTGAGCCCAATGGTATTTAAACACTCGTCTCTTGCTCTGCTCTGCTCAGAAGTAATCACTGTTATGTGTGCACAGTCACTTCTGAGGCTTTGGCACTCATGGCTGGCAGGAGCTGCCTTGTGCTTTGTCGTCTATGGCTGTGCCTTACACAGGGTGGGTTCTCAGTACATTTGGCTACTGTCTTAGTTAGGGTTTCTACTGCTGTGAAGAGACACCATGGCCATGGCAACTCTCATAACGGAGAACATTTAACTGGGGTGGGTCTTACACAGGGTGGGTTCTCAGTACATTTGGCTACTGTCTTAGTTAGGGTTTCTACTGCTGTGAAGAGACACCATGGCCATGGCAACTCTCATAACGGAGAACATTTAACTGGGGTGGGTCTTACACAGGGTGGGTTCTCAGTACATTTGGCTACTGTCTTAGTTAGGGTTTCTACTGCTGTGAAGAGACACCATGGCCATGGCAACTCTCATAACGGAGAACATTTAACTGGGGTGGGTCTTACACAGGGTGGGTTCTCAGTACATTTGGCTACTGTCTTAGTTAGGGTTTCTACTGCTGTGAAGAGACACCATGGCCATGGCAACTCTCATAACGGAGAACATTTAACTGGGGTGGGTCTTACACAGGGTGGGTTCTCAGTACATTTGGCTACTGTCTTAGTTAGGGTTTCTACTGCTGTGAAGAGACACCATGGCCATGGCAACTCTCATAACGGAGAACATTTAACTGGGGTGGGTCTTACACAGGGTGGGTTCTCAGTACATTTGGCTACTGTCTTAGTTAGGGTTTCTACTGCTGTGAAGAGACACCATGGCCATGGCAACTCTCATAACGGAGAACATTTAACTGGGGTGGGTCTTACACAGGGTGGGTTCTCAGTACATTTGGCTACTGTCTTAGTTAGGGTTTCTACTGCTGTGAAGAGACACCATGGCCATGGCAACTCTCATAACGGAGAACATTTAACTGGGGTGGGTCTTACACAGGGTGGGTTCTCAGTACATTTGGCTACTGTCTTAGTTAGGGTTTCTACTGCTGTGAAGAGACACCATGGCCATGGCAACTCTCATAACGGAGAACATTTAACTGGGGTGGGTCTTACACAGGGTGGGTTCTCAGTACATTTGGCTACTGTCTTAGTTAGGGTTTCTACTGCTGTGAAGAGACACCATGGCCATGGCAACTCTCATAACGGAGAACATTTAACTGGGGTGGGTCTCTTACAGTTCAGAGATTGAGTCCATTATCGCCATGGTGGGACATGGTAGCATTCAGGCAGACATGGTGCTGGAGACGTACCTGAGAGTTCCATATCTTGCACAGGCAACAGGAAGTGATCTGTCTCACTGGGCATGGCTTGAACATATATGAGACCTCAAAGTCCACTCCCTTAGGAGGGCATTTTCTTTTGAGCTACCACAGCTAAGAACAAGCAATTAAGAGCTCAAACATTTGGGGCCGTGGTGGCGCAGGCCTTTAATCCCCACACTCGGGAGGCAGAGGCAGGCAGATGTCTGTGCGTTCAAGGCCAGTCTGATCTACGGAGTGACATGAAGGGCATCCATGGCTGTTAGACAGAGAAACCTTGTCTCGAAAAGCAAACAAACAAAAAAGTTGAAACACAAAGTTGTGTGCCAGGATGACTAGAATAGTGATGCCTTTGGAGAGAAACTGGAGGGGAGGGGCTGGGGAAAGCTCATGTGACTTCTTCACACTTCAAGGACCATTGGGGAATAGAACTTTGAGCAAGTGTCAAGGTGACATCTTAGAGGTCAGGAAGAAAGGCAGCCAGGGAGACCAAGTCAGAACCACAGGAGTGGGACAGGTGGAGCTCAGAGAGAAGGAAGCTTTAGGATATGGCGGGTACAGTGTCTGTATCAAAGCAGCCCAGGACAGCGATCTTGGCTCACCGAGATCTTCCACTGTGTATGCTTCCTGTATCTGTGAGGGGCACGGTAGCTTGTGTAGGTGAGAAGGCATCCATACCTGTCCCCCACTTCTCATGGGATTCTTGTGAACAGTCTGAGTAACTTCCTCCTGTGAGTTGGTGCTGACTGAAATGACCTTGGGAATGGCCACCTCTTCAGGCTTTAAGCTCCAAATGGCTGTACTTACAGGGCAATGTTTCTGTCACCTTGAGGTTTTGGTGGTTCTAATTTGGGCACCTTGAACTCAAACCTCTGATGTCCTGTGGAATAGGTTGCTAGACTGACGTTCCAATTAATGTTCTCTAGCTCCTCTTGTCACAGATCTTCTCACTGACTGAGAAACCAGGCAGAATTGCTTCCCTTTCACTTTCGGATGAAGTGTAATTAGGAAAGTAAGAAGGGAAACAGTCACTCTTATCTCTCCCCATCCCCTTGCCTGGCCCTATCCCTACTCCCATTCCACCTCCACAGCCCCCCATCCCCACACTACCCCACAAACCAGCCCCTTCCCCACCCCCAGTGACTCCCCCAAAGCCCCGCCCCATCCCCACTCACATTCTCTCCCCACATACCTGCCCTCAGCCCTGTACAGACTCTATCCACCCCACCCCCAGCCCCACCTCCCCACCTCGTGTCCATCCCATCTCCATCTCCGTCAGGAGGGTGACAACTTAATTTGCTACACCCCTTGCGTAGATGCAAAGTTGGACCATTTTGGAAACCAGTGACCACACAGGTCAGTCTCATCCTAGTTGTCCCCAGTGTTGGATCTGAAGGGAGAGATGGAAAGTGTGTTCTAACAAGGCTGGAGGTCTGTCAACCGTCCGGCAGTCTATCTGGAAGATAAGTGTCCTTTCTCATTTGAAGACATGTTTTATCTAGGAAGTCACTTATTTGGGGAATGAAAGGGAGCTAAGACTCATCCGTTTTTTCCCTGAATAGTTCATGCTTTGTTCTGCAAGTTTTGTTGAGCATTAGTTACAGGGTAGGTCCTTCAGTCTTACCTCTAGTAAGAACAGTGGTTCCTCCACAAGGAACTTTTGGCTTTCACTCAGGTGTGTGCGCAAAGCTGCTCTGGGCCATGCACTCATGTTCCTTTTCATGGCCAATCCTTCCTACAGACAGGACAATGACGATACAAATTGGTGTAAAATGTGGCACTTTTAATTCCTTGACTCTCAGGGACTAGTTGCATACAGGGCTTATAAGGTCTCAAAAGCCCATGTCCCAGTGCAGAATTGATAGTCTTTTGGGGAGTCATGTTAGCAAGTGGGGGGGTGTGCATTGTTCCTCATCAATAGCAAAAGATGGGGACCAAAATCTGTGACTGTCTTCTGGGATAGTTCTGGAGTCTAAGCAAAGTTACCTAAAATCACATTTGAAAATTGAATCTTGGCAATCTGAACCAGAAAATTTTGAATTCCCAAGGTCACTTGCAATACTGTTAGGTATTATCTACACAATCCACACATATACAATACACCTTAGCTATGTGCTGTTCATGAATACACTATATCTCATCTACCTGCAGTTTCTGAATAGATTCATGAAGCAAATAATCACTGTGAACATGTGCAACTTGGTTTTCCAAAGAATTTCATAAATTATTTTGTAAGAAAAAAATGTTCCCCCAGTCAGTGGCAGTGCCTGCCTTAAATCCCAGCACTTGGGAGGCTAAGAGACAGGCCGATCTTTGATTTGAGGTTTGCACAGTGAGTCTCAGGACAATAAGGGCTACACAGTGAAACCCTGTCTCTAAACACAAAACAAAAAAGGGGAAAAATGTTGCTGCTAGTCATTCTCTTTCATTCTTTTTACATTTCAGTTTGTATGTTGGGTTCTCTTCAAGAGGAAAGATGTCTGGCTTTATGGGTGTGGTTTAGACAGTAATGAATCTAGACCAGTTAAGAGTTTTTCTCTGGATGTCCTCATAATGGCACATCGGGCCATATCCAAAGTAACTTCTCTACTGTCAGTCTGTGAGACCTCACTGGAAGTTCGTGGCAGGGTAACACGGGCCTGTGCTTATGTTTTCTAGCACTTTTTGTCACACCAATATCCTTGTGAGATAAACTTTCCAGTATCCCAGGAGTAAGGGGCATTTGTGAGTCTGCTGAGGTCACAGGGCAAAGGTCAGAATTGCTTAATACTCTAGGCCTCACAACCCCAACAGGAGCCTCACTGGCTGCAGGCTGCAGCCATAGACCTGCTACACCCACCAGCCTAAAGTGAGTTAGGTTATAGACCCGCCTGGAGCAGTGACTCTGCTCTGCCCAAGTCCAAGGCTGCAAGCATTTCCACAGAACCAAAGCCATTGTAAATGTCTCCTGCCCTAGAGAAGTGTCTCAGGGTGCCTTGTGGGGGGCCAGGTCTTCCAGAGGATCCATCAACCCTCACCACAGAGCCTGTGAGCAGAGAGGAGAAGATGCCAGTCAGCCATCCAGAATCAGGCTCCAGGACAGGACTCTGCACTGCCATGTAGCCACCCCACCCCCTGGGTGGAGCCAGCTGTATGACAAGAGAGACAAGACTGGCAGATCATCTAAGCCTGGTGGTCCTGATGTGGGAATTCACACACACCTCTGAAGATGGGAAGAAAAAAATGTTAAAGAATTAATATCCCCCAGGCCCTGAGACAGATTTTTTTTCTGGACATCTAAAAGAAGGAGCAAGGCTGTCCCTTCCCATTTAAAAGGAGCAGTGAGAAACAGAGAGATCTCCAAAGCAGTTTTCTGATGGTACCCAAAGGACTTGTGGAGAATGGTTCAATTCCCAAACACCCACCTATCCAGTGTCTGATAAATAACAACAACATTTGGGTCAACCTTTGTCCCCCTGCTTGTCCAGATATTGCTGCTTGAAGGGCGCAGTGGTTTTCTGGCAGATACGGCCGGTGTCTGCATCCCCAGCAGAGGTGGGTGGGGCAGCACGTGCTCTGTACCTGCAGGACACTGCACAACTGCTGCTGGAATGCTGAATAGGTGCTGCTGCCAGGTCCCAGAGTTGTGTCTCCAGCAGGCAGAGCCTAGCAGTAAATTAGCTTATGTTTCAGCCTGGCAGTTGGCACTTGGTTCATTTGTAGATGCTAATTGTAATCTGATGTTATCAGCGGCAGGTAATTGAAATGGGCTTGATGAATTACTTAATTTCTTTTAATAGCTGAGTCTTCAAGAACTGAATAAAGAAGATAAGGTGATGGGGAGGAAAACACAACAGCTCTATCTTTCTAATTAGTGCTCGGAGGTTTCCCTCTTCTTTACACAAATGATGGGGAGCATGTGAGGCTGCATAAATCCAAGAGTCAGAGGCCCCCATGGGGGCTTCTCCCAGTAGGCGGCCCTGTCCCGAGCACTGAGAGCTCTTCGTCTGGGACCTCAGAGAGGAGCCCCGGAGGGACTACAGAGGGCACTGATCTCTGAGCACAAGTTTGTTTCTCAGACTTGGGTGAGCCGGTCTGCCATGCTTAGATTCCTGGAGCCTTCACCTGGCACCTGCACCTCCCACCCCTGGCAGTCTGAGTATCTGCAGCAACACCCATGTAGCCAGCCCTGGCTTGGCCAGCAGTGGCAAAGGCAGATGTGGCCATAGGAGCCACCATCTGTTCTGGGCTCTACCTGCTGGGCCCATGCCACGTGACTGCTGGAGCTCCGGAGGCAATGGTGGAAGGCTTTCTTCCAGGATCTTGTGACTCAGGTTCATTTTTCAAAACCTAGTGGTTTGGGGTGTCTTAATTTGCTTTGGGCTGGTTCCTTTGTTGTAGTTTTTTTCTTCTTTTTGAGGAAACTGAAGTAACAGCAAGGGAATATAAAGCATTAAGGTGTCTTTTCTACAGGATAAGGTGGTATTTGGAGATGATATGGTGAGTGACTACCTGGACTGCCTCTAAGAGTCCTCTTATGTAACACCATGAAGACAGCTATGGTTAGAATGAAGATTTCATGGCTGTCACCCACTGATGCAATTGTGGCAATACCCTGTGTGTAAATAACACACACACTGGGAGCTCTAACAATGTTTCTCTTTAAAAATTACTTTCATGGATTTATTTGTTTAGGGTGTGTGTACCCTCGCGTGCGTGCATGCGTGCGTGCGTGTGTGCATGCGTGTATGTGTGTGTAAGTGTGTGTGTGTGTGTGTGTAAGCTGGTGGGAGTCTGTTCTTCCCTCCCACTGTGGGGACTGCAGGGATCGAATGGGCTTGGTCGTCTGGCTGGCACTTGGGACCTTGTCAGTTCTCATCTGAGCTGTCCTGATGCTGTGAAATTTTCTGAGCTGCATGACTAGGAATTCATACCTTTATGAATGTATATAATACTTTATTCAGTCTTTTATCTATAAACATCAGCTATATATGTGCTTGATACAATGTGATATCTGAACTGTGTATATATTGTAGAATAATAAGTAACACCTCACCTACTTTTGCAGTGAGAATGGTCAAAATCTAGTATCCTGCAGTTTTGACATATAAAACACATAATTAACAGCTATGGCTTCCATGCTATATATTATACCAGAGCTTGTTCTTACCTAGTGAAGCCTGTTATCCTTTGACCAATGTCTCCTCTTTCCCCGCCCCGCCTCACCGCCCTACTCTCAGCTCTGGGAGTCCAGCTTCACCGGCCCCTGTGTATAAGTGAAGTATGTAGTATTTGTCTCCTGTGCCTGGGTCGTTGTACTGACTAGAGTGTCTTCTAGGTTCCTCTACATTGTCTCCCGTGACTGGGTTCCTTCTTCCTGTGAGGCTGTGTCTACCCCAGTCTGTCTATTTGGGTTGTGTTTACCCATCCACCGAGGCATAAGGGTTCTTGCTGATAGT